>NC_143193.1:20337500-21043333 GCF_051530095.1 Phoenix dactylifera | reverse complement strand
TTCGCCTGTCCTCCTCAACCCGCGCTCCTTCCTCTCCCATGGGGAAGAGCGCCGGCGCGAGGAGGATTCTCGAGCACGCTCCATTCTGCCGGGACCTTCCCGCCGGAGCTGCGCGGGGTCCGAGAGGCGGGCCCGGGCGCGTTCCCAGACCCCCCAGTCCTCGAGGAACCCGCGCTCCAGTCGGTCCCCCTCTCGCCGCCCCTTGTCTCCCACCCACCGGTCGCGCTCCCTGGACCGGCGGGTGGACGATCTCCACCGACAACTCCAGGTCCTGAAGGGCCAGTCCAAAGATCCCTTCGCCGACTTAGAGATCTCCTCCCAGCCGGCGCTTGCCTCGAGGATCCTGCGGACCCCGAATCCGCCGGGGTTTAAAATGCCGGCGATCGAGCCCTATGACGGGGCGGCGGACCCGCGGGATCACGTCGAGAGTTTCAGGACCCTTATGCTCCTCCACGGAGCATCAGATCCCCTTCTCTGCAAGGCTTTCCCGGCAACCCTCCGTGGCCCGGCGAGGGCATGGTTCGCCGGGCTGGAGGCTGACTCAATCCGGTCCTTCGACCAGTTCACTCGCCTCTTCGTCACTCATTTCGCCGTCAGTAGCCGGCGGCGACTGGTCTCCGACTCCCTCTTTGATGTCCGGCAAAACGAGGGAGAAAGCCTGCGGGATTATCTTACCCGCTTCAACAGGGCTACGCTGGAGGTCCGGAGCCTGAGTCAGGAGGTAGCTCTTTCAGCCCTGAAGCGTGGCTTCCGGAAGGGCAGACTCACCTTCTCCCTGGACAAACGCCTGCCGCGGAGCTTCCCAGAGCTGTTGTCCCGGGCGAACCAGTATGCGGACGCCGAGGAGGCGGCCGCCCACCGGAGCAAGGAGGCCGCCGAGGTCCCTCCAAAGCTTGGGAAGAAAAGACGGAAAGAGGCACGCCAGAGGAGGAGCCCGACGCCCCAGCGTCGGCGCAGAAGCCCGTCGCCGGCGAAGAACCACGGCGCCCCACGCCCTCGTTCTCCGCCCCGACGTTTCAACCGGTACACCCCTCCCTGACTCCCCGGGCCCAGATCCTTATGGAGATCAAGGGGCGGGAGGACCTCCCGGCCCCTAGACAGATGCGGAAGATCCCTGGGAAGAGGCCCTCCCGGGCGTACTGTGAGTACCACCGAGACCACGGCCACGACACAGAAGACTGCTTCCAGCTTCGGGACGAGATCGAGGCTCTCATCCGCCGGGGGCGTCTCGGTCGATATGTGAGCGACCGACGTCCCCCCGCAGACCCGCGTCCGGCCGACCCGGCTCCTCCGGAGCCTCGGGAGCAGAATCGACCCGTCGCGGGTGTGATCCACACTATCACTGGGGGCTGCCCCCAGCCCGTGAGGAACGCAGGGGGCTCGACGGAGGCGTCAGGTGCGGCCGTCGCAAAGAGGCAGAGGGTCGGCAATGTAATCACCTTTTGTGATGAGGACGTAAAGGGGGTTCAGACCCCCCACGATGATGCCATGGTGATCTCCCTCACTATGGCAAACTATGATGTAAGGCGTGTTCTTGTGGATAGTGGAAGCTCAGCTGATATCTTGTTTTACGAGGCCTTCCAAAAGCTGGGCTTGCCCAGACAATTGTTGCACAAAATATCCACCCCCCTCATAGGATTCACCGGTGACGCTGTCCCGGTGGAAGGTGTCGTTGAGCTACCTGTGACTGCGGGCGTCGCACCCGCAGAAGCCACGGTGCGACTCGGGTTCTTGGTCGTCCGTGTTCCCTCGGCCTACAACGCTATCCTCGGACGACCCGGGCTGAACGCCCTTCGCGCGGTGGTCTCCACGTACCACTTGCTCATGCGGTTCCCCACGACGGCCGGGATCGGGGAGGTCCGAGGTGACCAACCGACCGCACGGCAATGTTTCCTAGCGACCCTCAAAGGGAAGAAGCCCGCAGAAGCCCTAAGCGTCGAGTTCCTTGATGCCAGAGACGAGGTGGCCTTGCGGCAGGGGGAGTCGGCCGAGGGAGTGATCGAAGTTCCCCTCGAGGAAGGCCGCTGGGACCGGGCGGTCCGGGTCGGCGCCAATCTCGACCCGGGAGCTCGGGCCCGGTTGGTGGAATTCCTCCGAGCCAATGCCGATGTATTTGCCTGGTCGGCGGCCGATGTACCTGGGATCGACCCGGAGGTCATTTCTCACGCCCTCAACGTCGACCCGACCCACCGGCCAGTGAAGCAGAAGAAGAGACACTGTGCCCCGGATCGGATCCGGGTGATCGACCAGGAGGTAGACAAACTCTTGGAGGCAGGATTCATAAGGGAGGTGAGTTACCCCGAGTGGCTGGCAAATGTCGTACTTGTCCGGAAGGCGAGCGGGAAGTGGAGGATGTGCGTCGACTATATCGACCTGAACAAGGCGTGCCCCAAGGATAGCTTTCCGCTTTCGCGGTTGGACCAACTGGTCGACGCGACTTCCGGACATCAGCTGCTGTCTTTCATGGACGCCTTCTCCGGTTACAACCAGATAAAGATGGCCCCATAGGACGAGGAGAAAATTGCCTTTATAACAGACCGGGGGCTGTACTGCTACAAGGTAATGCCCTTCGGTCTGAAGAATGCTGGCGCCACTTACCAGCGCCTCGTCAACAAAATCTTCAAAGAGCAAATCGGCCAGAATATGGAGGTGTACGTGGACGATATGCTGGTGAAGAGCCGCCAGGCAGACCAGCACATCGTGGATCTGGAGGAGACTTTCACCATCTTGCGGAAGTTTCGCATGAAGCTGAACCCAGCGAAGTGCGCCTTTGGCGCTTCGGCCGGGAGGTTCCTCGGTTTCATTGTCAACCAGCGGGGTATTGAAGCCACCCCGGACAAAATCAAGGCCATCCAAAGTATGTCCCCTCCGACCAAAGTGAAGGAGGTTCAGGAGCTCGCTGGAAGGGTCGCCGCGCTCGGACGATTTGTGGCAAAATCGGCCGAACGCTGCCAACCATTCTTCAAGGTGTTAAAACGCCCAAAAGACTTTCTCTGGACGGCCGAATGTCAAGCAGCATTCGACCAGCTCAAGGAATACCTGGCGTCTCCTCCCCTGCTGTCCAAGCCGCAAGAAGGGGAGATGCTCTACCTCTATCTGGCGGTCTCCCCAACCGCGGTCAGTGCGGTGCTGGTTCGGGAAGAGGCAAAGCTCCAGAAGCCCGTGTACTACATCAGCCGGGTCCTACGGGATGCCGAGGCGCGGTATACGAAGGCTGAAAAGATCGCCTTCGCGCTGCTGACCGCGACCAGGAGGCTCCGCCCCTATTTCCAGGCCCATTCTGTCACCCTCTTAACTGATCAACCACTACGATAGATCCTCAGCAACCCCGAGAATGCGGGACGGCTGGTGAAGTGGGCAATAGAACTCGGTGAGTTCGACATCCGCTACCAGCCTCGGCCCGCCATCAAGGCCCAGGTGCTTGCGGACTTCCTCGCTGAGTGCACGGTGCAGGTGGCGGAACCTAGACCGCCGGAAACGCCCAGCCTCGACCTCCCGACCTGGACGCTTCACATCGATGGGTCGTCGAACCCCGAGGGTGGAGGGGCCGGGCTGGTCCTTACCAGTCCTGATGGAGTGATAGCCGAGTATGCCTTGAGGTTTGGGTTTCCAGTGACCAACAACGAGGCGGAGTACGAGGCCCTAGTCGCGGGACTCAAACTCGCCGGGGAGCTCGGCATCCGGCGTTTGAAGGTCTTCACCGACTCCCAGCTGGTGGTCGGGCAGGTCCGTGGGGAGTTCGAGGCCCGGAGCCCGACCATGCAGAACTACGTCCGGAAGGTGCAAGCACTCATTCCCGACCTCGGCAGCGTCGACCTCCAGCAGGTCCCCAGAAGCGAAAATGCCAGGGCCGACAGGTTGACCCGCTTGGTGGGCGCAGAGGCGCGCAACCTGTCAAGGGCAATCTACCTGGAGACCCTGGATGCCCCGAGCATCGGTGAGGCGGGGGCGGTGATGGCGATTGACCCGGAGCCGTCTTGGATGGACCCGCTCGTCGCCTACCTCGCCGAAGGGATCCTCCCTGAAGACGAAGATCAAGCTCGGCGACTTGTCAGGAAGTCCGCCCACTACGTACTCTATGAAGGGAGGCTGTATCGGACCTCGTTTACCGCCCCCCTCTTAAGGTGCCTCCGCCCCTCGGAGGCGGCCTACATCCTCGGCGAAGTCCATGAGGGCGTCTGCGGATCGCACTCGGGGGCTAGGTCCTTGGCGCACAAGATCATGAGGCAAGGCTATTATTGGCCTACCTTGTTGGAGGACTCAAAGGATCACGTACGGAAATGCGACGCCTGCCAGCGCCACGCCAACGTCCAGAGAGTCCCTTCTGTCCCCTTGGCACCAATCACCGCACCCTGGCCCTTCGCACAGTGGGGAATGGATATCCTCGGACCATTCCCCGTCGCTTCCGCCCAGCGGAAATTCTTGATTGTTGCAATCGACTACTTCACCAAGTGGGTGGAGGCAGAGCCGCTGGCCACTATCACGGAGGCGCAAGTCCGGAAGTTCGTGAAGAAAAACATCATTGTCCGATTTGGGGTACCCCGGGTCCTCATCTCGGATAATGGTCGACAGTTCGACAACAAGCATTTCCGTGACTTCTGCGAGGAGTTCGGGATCGAGCATCGGTTCACATCTGTGTCGCATCCCCAAACCAACGGCGAGGCCGAGGTGACAAATCGGACAATCCTCCAAGGAATTAAGGCGCGAATCGGTCGGACGAGGCAAGCTTGGGTCGAAGAACTCGAGAACGTCCTTTGGGCGTATCGGACCGCGCATCGGACCCCTACCGGGGAGACGCCTTTAAGCCTAACCTATGGCACGGAAGCGGTTGTCCCCGTGGAGCTCGGACTCCCCTCGCCCCGGGTGGCCGCGCACCGACCCGAGGCCAATTCGGAGCAACTCCGAGGGAACCTGGACCTCTTGGAAGAAGCGAGAGAAATGGCGCAGGTTCGGATGGCGATGTATCAGCGGAGGGTGGCCCGATATTATAACTCCAAGGTCCGACCAAAACTTTTTAGAATCGGAGATCTGGTGCTAAGGCGAGCCAAAGCATCTCAACCCGCGGAAGGTGGGAAGCTGGCGCCAAATTGGGAAGGCCCGTATAGGGTTCGCTGGGTAAACTGACCTGGCTCCTACCAGTTGGAGGCCCTAGATGGTCGAGAAATTCCAAGGAGCTGGAATTCCGCTAACCTGTGGGTATATTACCAGTAGAAAGACAAAGCCAGAAAGACAGTTCAAAAAAAAATATATAGTTCTTTTCATTTCAATAATTCCTGGTTACAATGGCGTGTTCGTGTGATTACAAAGAATTCCCAGAGGGGGATTGGGGAGTAAAGAAAGTAAGGAAGAGGTGGGGACTCCGTGGAGCTGAAGATCCGGGATCCCGAACCCTCCACCCGAAGCAGCTGCAATCCCACCGGATGTGGGTGCTTCCCCCCGAAGGCGCCATCGACGCCTCACGCAAAAGACGAAAAGCCGGCGCGGACGAAGAAGAAGTTCACACTGCTCCTAGAGGAACGCCACCTCCAAGGGATATTCCGGTCCTCCCCAGGAGAAGGGGAGGAAAGGAATACAAGGGAGAAGAGCGCGAGGAGGCGTGATCTCGGATGAAACGCCTAGAGCGGAGTTCCACCGGGGAGAATCTTCCCGTTGATCCCAGATGAAACGGCTAGTTGGTGGAAGTCGCGAGGGGCGCGCCTCCCGTTCCTCCGGCAGGGATTTCCCAGCCACGCGCCGGAGAGGAGGTCCACGATCCATGGCAACCTGAACAGCTCCGGCTTGGCAGGCTCCACCGCACCTGCGCTTATATTTATAGCCAAACTGTGGCCCCCCGGTCGTTCCCATGCGGGTGGCTCCAATAAATGCGGGCACATCGAATCCGGAGCCGTTCCGGCTCTCGAGGCTTATCCCCCCACGATCTCCTAAGCGTCGTTCTCCTTAATTGCATTCTTCGTGCAGGATACTCCGGGCGGCGTGTATCCCGCGGCCCACGTATCTCCGCACGCGCCCAGGCCGCATCCGCCTCGAAGAACGCGCGTATCGCGGCCGCTTAACTGGCACTCCTCGCAAGCAGCAACTGGCCGGTCCGATTTCCCAGGTAACGCCTCAATTAGCATTTAATGGCCTTCTGGTGTTCCCCAGGCGACGCTTCGAGAGGAGGAGAAACACGATCGCAGCTGGCCACGGAGAAACCCCGTCGAGCGGCAAGTGATAGGCGCGCGACCAACGAGCGGAATTCCCCGAGGCTCGGCCCTCGGATGCCAGGCTAACCCGATGATCATCCCGGGAGCAGACTAGCCTGAAGCCCCGACCGGTCGCCTCGGCTTGCGCCAGCCTTGGCCGACCAACGAGCGGAATTCCCCGAGGCTCGGCCCTCGGATGCCAGGCTAACCCGATGATCATCCCGGGAGCAGACTAGCCTGAAGCCCCGACCGGTCGCCTCGGCTTGCGCCAGCCTTGACCGACCAACGAGCGGAATTCTCCGAGGCTCGGCCCTCGGATGCCAGGCTAACCCGATGATCATCCCGGGAGCAGACTAGCCTGAAACCCCGACCGGTCGCCTCGGCTTGCGCCAGCCTTGGCCGACCAACGAGCGGAATTTCCCGAGGCTCGGCCCTCGGATGCCAGGCTAACCCGATGATCATCCCGGGAGTAGACTAGCCTGAAGCCCCGACCGGTCGCCTCGGCTTGCGCCAGCCTTGGCCGACCAACGAGCGGAATTCCCCGAGGCTCGGCCCTCGGATGCCAGGCTAACCCGATGACCATCCCGGGAGCAGACTAGCCTGAAGCCCCGACCGGTCGCCTCGGCTTGCGCCAGCCTTGGCCGACCAACGAGCGGAATTTCCCGAGGCTCGGCCCTCGGATGCCAGGCTAACCCGATGATCATCCCGGGAGCAGACTAGCCTGAAGCCCCGACCGGTCGCCTCGGCTTGCGCCAGCCTTGGCCGACCAACGAGCGGAATTCCCCGAGGCTCGGCCCTCGGATGCCAGGCTAACCCGATGACCATCCCGGGAGCAGACTAGCCTGAAGTCCCGACCGGTCGCCTCGGCTTGCGCCAGCCTTGGCCGACCAACGAGCGGAATTCCCCGAGGCTCGGCCCTCGGATGCCAGGCTAACCCGATGATCATCCCGGGAGCAGACTAGCCTGAAGCCCCGACCGATCGCCTCGGCTTGCGCCAGCCTTGGCCGACCAGTGGAAGAATTTCCTGAGGCCTAACCCTCGGATGCCTGGCCTAGCGCCGGAAGAATTTCCTGAGGCCTAACCCTCGGATGCCTGGCCTAGCGCCGGAAGAATTTTCTGAGGCCTAACCCTCGGATGCCTGGCCTAGCGCCGGAAGAATTTCCTGAGGCCTAACCCTCGGATGCCTGGCCTAGCACCGGAAGAATTTTCTGAGGCCCAACCCTCGGATGCCAGGCCTAGCGCCGGAAGAATTTTCTGAGGCCTAACCCTCGGATGCCTGGCCTAGCGCCGGAAGAATTTCCTGAGGCCTAACCCTCGGATGCCTGGCCTAGCGCCGGAAGAATTTCCTGAGGCCCAACCCTCGGATGCCTGGCCTAGTGCCGGAAGAATTTCCTGAGGCCTAACCCTCGGATGCCTGGCCTAGCGCCGGAAGAATTTCTTGAGGCCTAACCCTCGGATGCCTGGCCTAGCGCCGGAAGAATTTCCTGAGGCCTAACCCTTGGATGCTTGGCCTAGCGCCGGAAGAATTTCCTGAGGCCCAACCCTCGGATGCCTGGCCTAGCGCCGGAAGAATTTCTTGAGGCCCAACCCTCGGATGCCTGGCCTAGCGCCGGAAGAATTTCCTGAGGCCTAACCCTCGGATGCCTGGCCTAGCGCCGGAAGAATTTCCTGGGGCCTAACCCTCGGATGCCTGGCCTAGCGCCGGAAGAATTTCTTGAGGCCTAACCCTCGGATGCCTGGCCTAGCGCCGGAAGAATTTCCTGAGGTCTAACCCTCGGATGCCTGGCCTAGCGCCGGAAGAATTTTCTGAGGCCTAACCCTCAGATGCCTGGCCTAGCGCCGGAAGAATTTCCTGAGGCCTAACCCTCGGATGCCTGGCCTAGCGCCGGAGGAACTTCAAGAGTCAGGAGTCGGCGAGACACTACCAGGAGTTAAAAAGAGGAAGGACGAAAGTGAAATGAGGAAACACTTTGTTTGCATTAACTTTCGTTGCATCAGGGCCGAGACCCATACAACATGGCAAAACGCCAACATACAAAGAAAAGAACAAAGAAAAGTACAGAGAGTCAGCTTGGAGGAACCCCTGGGTCTGGAACGGCGGACACGTCCGCGAAGGGTAGGGAGACGGTTGGAGAATCGGCAGGCAATGGCATCGGAGGGGAGTCGAGGAGGGAGACCCCACTCAGGTCAATTCCGGGGTATTTAGCGGACACCCTTGCCAGGCCTTCATCGAAGCCTAAGGCAAAGGAGTCGGACCCCGCGTCCGACATGTCACGGATGAACTCGGCGGACTGACGATAGGCCTGTACCGCATGACGCCCGATTTCCGCGCTCTTCTCGGCCAGCGCCGCCTCCGCTCGCTCCGTAATCTGAGCTTTCGCTTCCACGACCTTCGCCATAATCCGGTCGTCCGCCTCGGAGGAGACCCTCAGCAGAACGGCTCCGAGAGCGTCAAAGGAGGAGCGAACGAACAGTCCGACGGCAACGGCAGCAGCACAAGGGAGAAACTCGAGGATGCCTGTGAAGAGAAAGGCGGACGGGGGAAGGGCCCCCGGTTAAATAGGCGGAAAGGCGGGTGATGCCTCGGTGACGCCAGAGGACGCCTGGCTGCCGAAGGATCGTTCGCGCCCCAAAGGCGAATCGACGCCATTAAGAAAGGATGTCCGCCGAAATCCGCAGACCGCCAGATCAGCGACAACCGCCATACGCCATAAAGAAGGTGGGGAGCTCGGAGCGCGCGCGCCTTTCCGAGGGATGGCGGCAATCTCGAAGCGTCACTCCCTTCACCCGTTCCCCTCCTGGTTCCAGGCTCGGAAGTGGGGGGCTACTGTTACGGGGGAGCTTAGCCACCATGCCCCACGTGACCGGCACGCGCACCCAGGAAGACTACGGCTGCCCCTTGATCCAGCAATCCGACCTCGGGTCGGATATCTTCGGCTCCGCAGCCCGACACCGAGTCGGCTGCCCCTTGATCCAGCAATCCGACCTCGGGTCGGATATCTTCGGCTCCGCAGCCCGACCCCGAGTCGGCTGCCCCTTGATCCAGCAATCCGACCTCGGGTCGGATATCTTCGGCTCCGCAGCCCGACCCCGAGTCGGCTGCCCCTTGATCCAGCGATCCGACCCCGAGTCGGCAAACTCCTGACAACAACAGACTGTTCCTCTGAGGCACGCCGCGGCCCCCTGCTCCACTACTCCCTGCAACGGCCGTATCCGGCGCTGTCCCACGATCCCCTGTAACAGCCGTGCAAAGCGGAGCTCCACTACGCCCTGCCATAGCCGTACCCAGCGCCGCCCCACGACGCCCTGTAACGACCATGTCAGTGGCAACCCCATCGCGCCACACGATGACCAATCCCCGAAAAAACCCTCCAGCCTGATATATATGCGGCTGGGGGGGGAAGGGGGGGTAAGCAAGATTTTCCAGAGTATCATCTTACCTGCTATCTCTCCTTCTCCTTCGATCTCCCCTAACTTGATCGTCGGAGGGCCCCCACCACCCCGGTGGTGGTGCGAGGCTTGCTTGCAGGTTTCCCGGCGGAAGGTGGAGCGCAACCGAAGCAATTCCAAGGGAACCCCGTTCACACCGCTATGCCAATCGTTCTCGGTTTGAACCCCCAGCAACAGATTTCAGCATGGCTACAGGCGAAAAGGTCTCCTGATAGTCAATGCTTTCGCGTTGACTATACCCTTTCGCCACAAGTCTTGCCTTATAGGTCTCTACCTCTCCATCCGAACTTATCTTCCTTTTGTAGATCCATTTGCATCCAATAGGTACAATACCTTCTGGTGGATCTACTAAGGTCCAGACTTGGTTGGAATGCATGGAGTCTAACTCTGATTTAATTGCTTCCAACCATTTCTCGGAATCGATATCAGATATCGCCTCGTCGTAGGTTTTGGGATCCTGCGTGTGATCCCTATCTCCCACTAGGAACATTTCCTCGGTATCCTCTTCTAGTATACCTAAGTATCTATCGGAAGGATGGGAGACCCTACTAGATCTGCGAGGTGGTTGAGGGACATCGTGTACTGGCTCTGTATGAATGGGTTCGATAGGATCCATGACTCATTGCTTTTCAGAGACTTTCTCTTCAAGCTCAATTTTCCTCCCACTGCCTCTATCAAGGATAAACTGGTTTTCCAAGAAGATGGCGTGACGGCTCACAAACACATTGTGATCCTCTGAGACGTAAAAATTGTATCCTAATGACTCTTTAGGATATCATATAAAATGAGCACTTATGGTCCTAGCCTCTAGCTTGTCTGCCTGTAGTCTCTTGACGTGGGCCGGACATCCCCAAATCTTGAGATGACCAAGACTTGGTTTCTTACCATGTCATATCTCATATGGTGCGGTAGGAATGGACTTTAGAGGGAACTCTATTCAACAAATAAATAGCTGAAAATAGGGCATCTATCTAAAGAAACAAGGGTAAATCAGTGAAGCTCATCATGGACTGGACCATATCAATAGAGTCTGATTCCTCCTCTCTGACACTCCATTGAGCTGAGGTGTACCAGGAGAAGTCCATTATAAAACTATACCATTCTTCTTGAGATAATCACGGAACTCTCCATTAAGGTATTCACTTCCTCGATCTGATCGAAGAACCTTAATGAGTTTTTGTGCTTATTTTTTTTTTTTTACTTCATATCTAAGCTTTTTGAACCTTTCAAAAGTTTCATATTTGTGTCTCATACACATATCCATACCGTGAGTAATCATCGGTAAAATGAAGTAAAAATTACAACCCCTAGCCTGCACATCGAATGGGCCACACACATCAGTGTGTACTAGGGTAAGTATTTTAGTGGACCTCCCTGTGTCCTACAAAGGATAATTTGGCCATCTTTCCTTGAAGGCAGAATTCACAAATCAAATATGACTCGGAAGTCAATGAGCCCAAAAGCTCATGTTTCTCCAATTTGTTTATTCTGTCTTCTCCTATATGGCCAAGCCTGAGGTGCCATAAATACTTTAGATTTATCTCATTAGATCCTATGGTATTCACTGTTTGCTCAGATATATTCACAGATACATCCATATGTATGTGATAGAGACTGTCAATCTTAAAAGCATGTTGAATCATTTTAATTTTCAAATAAATAAAAATCTTTCTGTGCTAAATAAAATACAGAAATCAAATTTCTGCTAGCAATAGGTAACAGTCCCTAAGTATCCTGAGCATATCTGACAAACCTTCTGAAAGTCTGTCACCCTTCATGTTCTTTATGCTTCCCATGTATGTAGGACAGTTCCTCTTCCAATGGCCGTCTTTGATGCAATGGAAACACTTTTCCTTGCAATTGGCCTTTTTCTTGGAACTTCCTTACTTGGTGTTTTCTTAGTCTTCTGCTTCTTCGCAGGCTTCTTCTTCTTCCAAATAGACTCTCTCTTGAAAGTAGAAACCAACTTGACAGCGAAAATGATGCCCCTTGAACTTCTTCAAGGTCCCTAAGGTAGTTACCAATTTATTTAACAATTCTATTTTAGTGCATACAACCTTGTTCATATGGTAGTTTACTATAAACTATTCATATGAAGCTGGAAGGGATTGCGGGATCAAATCTGTTTGCAATTCCTTTTGCATGGTCATGCCAAGCTTCTCAAGCTTCTCTAGGTCCTTTATCATGGTCAAACCATGATAATGGACAGACTGCCCATTGTGCATCTTGGCTTTGAAGAGCCTCTTGGACACTTCAAACTGAGCTGCGTGACTCTGATCACCATACAACTCTTGCAGGTGTTTTAATATGTCCCTGGCAGTCTTCATGTTCTCATGCTGGCATTGTAATGCATTGGACATGGATGCCATTGTGCAGCACCTAACTTTATTGTCATTGTTCGTCCACTTATCAAGCGTCTTACGCTGATCAGTGATCGGACGGATTGGTAACATGGGGATTCCATGGTCTAGCATATACCCGAATTTCTTACAATTCAAAACTATTTTTGAAATTTGCTGAGCCAATCTTTATAATTGGGTTTGGTCAAACGGTTGTTCTATAGGATATGAGTTAAGAGTCTAGAAGCTGACTTTATAATCCTCAGAGAGTAAAGATTCTAGTTAGACTTTTGTACTTGATCCTAATCTGTTCTAAGGTCTTTTAGAACAAATGTAACTCCCACTATTTTCTCGAATTCCTCACACTCCCCTGGTAGGAAAACGGAAATCCCACAAGACTAGGGTTGCTAGTGGGTACTGCGGTCCCACTGATTTACATGCCACCTCACCTAATAGTTATTGGTGACACATAGATTGATGAATGTACAACTCTTGTACAATGCTTCTCAAGCATGTTGCAGTGTAACTTGGTCTCTAAGCCATGAAAACCTCACCTAACAGTTATTGGTCCCATTTCTTACCCACCGTATAACCGTAGGAATAAAGTCGTCATTGGGTCCTCACCAAACAGTTATTGGTGCCCAACCCCACCTTTACCCTACAACATCTCATGTCCATAGAGAGGTCCAGCCCCCCGATGCAACTTGACCACTGTATCCAGCCGAGACAAATCAACATCAGAAAGGCCTTAGCAGCTCTACTACAGTGGAAGACCTATTGACTTAATATTGGTTAATCAGGTCTTAGTGTTTGCAACTTGAGCTCTTCATAAGAGGTAATCGAACAATTAGCCAGGTAAGCAGGTGGGAGGCTCCCCTTACTCAGAGAGTAAGGTCCTAATTAAGTAACCACCTTTCATGCTTTCCTAGACACCAATTAGATCAATTAATCTAATATGACTTGCTCATGTTGGTTCACTCTCGACTTGATTGAGGAGGTTTTAATTTAGGTCTCAATTGGGTTTGTTACATCACATGTAAACCTATCTACCCCTCTTTCATTCACATCACATGCAAACGGCACATCACAGGCAGTTATAATCGCAGCATCAAAATAAAGCTAAACTTTAAATAGGTGATGATCATGGATTCTAATTAGGTCGTATTACAAGCACATGCACGTCAATCGATCAACTGGTCTTCAACTCTTGAATTGGTTCCAAGCCTCCTTGATTCGATCCTTGATCAACTCTTGATCCAATCGCCATCAACCGCTTAGATCACCTGTTCATCTCATGCCTTGTCTTCAACTTGATCGTTGACGTACATCACATTACAGAAATACAACCAGATGTAAAATATAAAATAATAATAAATTAGATCTCCTTTTAGGAGGCACGCAGGCCTCTCAAAACATCAAATAAGATGCATGCAAGCATCTGAAAAATTACATGACATCACAGATCACATCGCAGGTCATTACATTTGATACCAAAAGGGTTTGAATCCTATGATCATCACCACATGCAGCAATTATAATTTTCAGATCTGAAAACTAACTGATTATCTCATGACATAGGTTGCTGATCATGCTAATCATGATTCTAAACTTTGTAATCTCATTAACAATGCAATTAGAATCATTATCTTATCATATAAAAATCAGCATGCAAAAATCAGCATCCTAGAAAAAATCTGCATGCAGAAAATTTTCAGCATGCATAATCTTTCAATTTTCAGATCTAATAAGCCTATTAATAATTAATCCTTACCTTAATCTACGAAGCCTAAGCTCTGATACCACTGTTGGGAACCCGCCCATGCCGCAGAAAATTCAAAAAAAATTCGGATGGCAGCGGAATCGGCATGTGCGAGATCGACGTTCATCGCATGAACGTTGTTTCAATAACCGTTCGTAGATAGATAAGGATTAAAAACTTTTTAAAACATTAGAAGATCAGATCTTCACCTTGTGCGGGTAGATGATCACTGCAAACCGAAGTTCGTGGATTAGGATGAAGGTTCGCTTGAAGCCGTTCAAGTGCCCGGCCTCTACGGGTATCCACACGAAGCAGGAACCGATCCAAGTTCTCTATCTCACCGGGGTGCTAGCTCCCTTGCAGAGATAACTTTTGATGGCTGATCTCCTCTCTTTCTTTCAACTCATGAATGTACTTGAGAGGAGGAAGAAGAAGGAAAAAGAAGAGGAAGAAGCAAAGCCCTTGCAGCCTACTTTCTTTTCCCTGCGTTGGAAGGAGGAAAGGAGGAAGAGGAGGGCGCCATGGCTTCTTTTTCCCTTCTTCTTGCTGGCGGCTGAACCAAGGGAGGGAGAGGGTGGCCACGGCTGCAAAGAGGAGAGTTTTTCCTTGGGATTCCCTAGCTGCTGCCCTCACCCCTTTTTAAAGCATTTAGGAGCCCTTGATTGCTTTCCAAGAGGGGCGCCGACCCCTCTTGTGTTGCCGCACCAAGGAGTAGAAAGGGGAGGGGTGTGAGCCCCTCCCTTTTGTTTGCCCTAATCCTCATCTAATGAGGATTGGGTGGCCCTAATTTGGTTTAGCCCTAATCCAATTAGGGTTTAACAAAATCATGAATCAATTGGGTTCAATCTATACTAGTCCTAATCCAATTAGAACTTGAGTGAACCATGACTCAATTGAACTCTTCAATCCTAACCCAATTAGGAGTCATGTTGATTCATTAGATTAATAACTAATTAGGACTTAAGAAACCCTAATCCAATTAGGACTTATTTAATTTTAGTCCTAATCCAATTAGGACTCTAATTTGAATCCGAAGTCCTAATCCGATTAGGACTCTAGGAATCCTACTCCAAGTAGGAATCCAATTTTAATTCAAAACTCCTAATCTAATTAGGATTGTAGGAATCCTATTCCAAGTAGAAATTTCAGTCCTACTCCAACTAGGATTTCTAGTCCTAATCCAATTAGGACTCTAGGAATCCTACTCGAAGTAGGATTTGTGTTTAAGTCCAATTAATTAATTCCCTTTGTTCCTTCTTCAACTGAATATCAATCGAATTGATTACTTGTGATTCCTAATCACGATTCAACCATCGGATCGGTCAATACTTCTAGTGTATGTGACCCCATAGGTTCTACTCTGACTGGTAGTGAGACATATTATGATCTCTATCACAATATCATTGAAAACTCCTTTCAATGGATTGGAACGATTCCAACTCTACTCATTAGGGTTTATCGATCATCGAGATAATCCCTGTGAGTCCCACCATCCACCAGTGACACCTAGCAGCATGTAGTGGCTACCCAGTAGAATAGAATGATGAACCTCTAGGTGCAGTTATCATATGATACAGTCCTACTATCGTGGATCCCTACAAGACGGAGGTCATGGATAACTCGCCAAACCCCTTCGTCTGTCATATGTCAAGATTTATTCGACTCGAGTTCGTTAGTGGAAAACTCTTTCTCCACTTTATATTAGTGCCCTGGCCAAGGTCTTAGAACTCAGTCTAACAAATCACATAGGATCACTCCTCTTCTATCAAGATCGATAGATTCCATGTAAGTGCATACCCTACTCCTACAGTGAACTTAATGCAGCCAATCTACACTACAAGGACCTATATGACTAGAGACCATGTATACGTGTAGTCGAACTACAATAATCTCACTGTGAGTAGCCGAAGCACCGCAGGTCAAAGGACCAGTCATACTACTGCAACATCAAGCAAGTCACTGACGAGTGGATAGACATCCAAGTGACTTCTTGTCTTGGTCACGCTCAGTACCCTTGTTCTGTAACAAGCACCTGCACTATCATTTCAGTGTCCCTACACTATGGACTCAAGTCTCGTCCATCCAGAAGGAAAGTGATCTGTGCACTGATCGGATCGATCACCGTCCTCGTGATGATCCATTGATCAGAAACATTTAGAAATTAATCACTAATGATACATGGCTCAAATTCTCAACTCTTGAGAATATGCATCATCATCTTATTAATTTCTTGGACGATTCATAGACACATAAATAATATGAATGATAAGATGCCTTTTATTTATTCAATAATAAATAGTCAAGTACAAAATTATGTCCCTAGAATTAACAATGTGTCAGCCAGATTGGCTTCTAGGGCATACATCTAACAGATCATAGGATTCAAACCCTTTTGGTATCAAATGTAATGACCTGCGATGCGATCTGTGATGTCATGTAATTTTTCAGATGCTTGCATGCATCTTATTTGATGTTTTGAGAGGCCTGCATGCCTCCTAAAAGGAGATCTAATTTATTATTATTTTTATTTTACATCTGGTTGTATTTCTGTGATGTGATGTACGTCAACGATCAAGTTGAAGACAAGGCATGAGATGAACAGGTGATCTAAGCGGTTGATGGCGATTGGATCAAGAGTTGATCAAGGATCGAATCAAGGAGGCTTGGAACCAATTCAAGAGTTGAAGACCAGTTGATCGATTGACGTGCATGTGCTTGTAATACGACCTAACTAGAATCCATGATCATCACCTATTTAAAGTTTAGCTTTAATTATTGCTGCGATTATAACTGCCTGCAATGTGCCGTTTGCATGTGATGTGAATGAGAGTCGGGTAGATAGGTTTACATGTGATGTAGCAAACCCAATTGAGACCTAAATTAAAACCTCCTCAATCAAGTCGAGAGTGAACCAACATGAGCAAGTCATATTAGATTAATTGATCTAATTGGTGTCTAGGAAAGCATGAAAGGTGGTTACTTAATTAGGACCTTACTCTCTGAGTGAGGGAAGCCTCCCACCTGCTTACCTGGCCAATTGTTCGATTACCTCTTATGAAGAGCTCAAGTTGCAAACACTAAAACCTGATTAACCAATATTAAGTCAATAGGTCTTCCACTGTAGTAGAGCTGCTAAGGTCTTTCTGATGTTGATTTGTCTCGGCTGGATACAGTGATCAAGTTGCATCGGGGGGCTGGACCTCTCTATAGACATGAGATGTTGTAGGGTAAAGGTGGGGTTGGGCACCAATAACTGTTAGGTGAGGACCCAATGACAACTTTATTTCTACGGTTATACGGTGGGTCTGACTTAACTAAGAAATGGGACCAATAACTGTTAGGTGAGGTCTTCATGGCTTAGAGACCAAGTTGCACTGCAACATGCTTGAGAAGCATTGTACAAGAGTTGCACACTCATCCATCTATGTATCACCAATAACTGTTAGGTGAGGTGCCATGTAGATTGGTGAGAATGCAGTACCTACTAGAAACCCTAGTCGCGTAGGATTTCCGTTTACTTACCAGGGGAGTGTAAGGGATTCGAGAAAATAGTGGGAGGTACATTTGTTCTAAAAGACCTTAGAACAAATTAATGATCAAGTACAAAAGTCTAACTAGAATCTTTACTCTCTGCAGATACAATGTCAGCTTCAAACCCTTTGACCCGTATTCTTGAGACCAACCGACTGACCGGAACCAATTACAAGGACTGGCTTAGAAACCTCAAAATTATTTTGGACTGTGAGAAAATAGGCTACATACTCGATTCAGATATCCCCACACTACCAGCACGTCCTACTGATGTTCAGCGACAGATGCATCAAAAGTGGATGGATGATGACATTAGAGTCAAGTGCTATATGATGGCATCCATGTCCAATGAACTCCAATGCCAGCATGAGAATCTCAAGACCGCTAGGGACATACTAGCACACTTGCAAGAGTTGTATGGTGAGCAGAGTCGCACAGCTCGTTTTGAAGTGTCCAAGAGACTCTTCAAGACAAAGATGCGCGAAGGGCAGTCCGTCCATGATCACGGTCTGACTATGATCAAGAACCTTGAGGAGCTTGAGAAGCTCGGTATGAACATGCACAAAGAATTGCAAGTTGATCTGATCCTTCAATCCCTTCCTGATTCATTTGGTCAGTTTATAGTAAACTACCACATGAATAAGATTGAATGCACTAAGACTGAACTGATAAATATGTTGGTAACTGCTGAGGGAGCCTTGAAAGGTTCAAGGGGTAATGTCCTTGCTGCTGAGTTGACTTCTGGTTCCAAGAGAAAGTCTACTTGGAAGAAAAAGAAGCCTGCTAAGAAGCAGAAGAAAGACAAGAAGCCAAAGAAGGAAGTTCAAAAGAAAAAGGCTAATGACAAAGGAAAATGTTTCCACTGCAATGTCGACGGTCATTGGAAGAGAAACTGTCCTTCATATCTCGAGAGCCTGAAGAACAAGAAAGGTGACACACCTTCAGAAGGTATAGACTTGCTCATAATTGAAACTAATCTAACGGTTTCTTCTACTTCTAGTTAGGTTATAGATTCTGGTTCTAGTGCTCACCTGTGCACTACCATGCAGGGTCTAAAGGAAAGTAGAAGGCTGGCGGAAGGTGCGGTAACCCTTCGGATTGGCAACGGGGCAAAAGTTGCTGCTGTGGCTGTGGGCACCTACCATCTGCGACTACCGTCTGATTTTAGTTTATTGCTTAGAGACTGCTATTATGTACCTGTTGCTAGCAGAAATTTGATTTCTATTTCATGTCTAGCACAGAAAGGTCATGTTTTTACTTTTGACAAAGACTGCTGTTCTATTTATTTCAGAAATAAAATAGTTGCACGTGGTTTTATGATTGATAGTCTCTATCATTTACATATGGATGTATCTGTGAATATTACCGAGCAAGAAGTGAGTGCCAAAGGATCCAAGAGATCCAGGGATGGGATAAACCAAAAATATTTGTGGCACCTCAGACTTGGCCATATTGGAGAGGATAGGATGAACAAAATGGATAAAGATGGGCTTCTCGGCTCATTGACTTCCGAGTCATATCCAATTTGCGAGTCCTGTCTTCAAGGAAAAATGGCTAGATTGCCCTTTGTAGGACATGGGGAGAGGACCACTGAAATACTAATCCTAGTACATACAGATGTATGTGGCCCATTCGATGTGCTAGCCAGGGGACGTTATTCGTACTTCATTACCTTTACCGATGATTATTCACAGTATGGGTATGTGTATCTTATGAGACACAAGTCTGAGTCTTTTGAAAAGTTCAAAGAGTTCAAAAATGAAGTAGAAAAACAAACTGGAAACCTCTTAAGGCTCTTCGATCAGATCGAGGAGGAGAATACCTTAGTGGAAAATTCCGGGACTATCTCAAGGAAAATGGCATAGTCTCACAGTGGACACCTCCGGGGACACCTCAACTCAACGGGGTGTCAGAGAGGAGGAATCGGACCCTATTGGATATGGTCAGGTCCATGATGAGCTTCACTGATTTACCTATGTTTCTTTGGGGAGATGCCTTACTTACCGCAGTATATCCACTGAATAGAGTTCCCTCTAATTCCGTTCCTACCACACCGTATGAGATATGGCATGGTAAGAAACCAAGTCTTGGTCATCTCAAGATTTGGGGATGTCCGGCCCACGTCAAAAGACTACAGGCGGACAAGCTAGAGGCTAGGACCATAAGTGCTCGTTTTATAGGATATCCTAAAGAGTCATTAGGATACAGTTTTTATGTCTCAGAGGATCACAATGTGTTTGTGAGCCGTCATGCCATCTTCCTGGAAAATCAGTTTATCCTTGATAGAGGCAGTGGGAGGAAAATTGAGCTTGAAGAGAAAGTCTCTGAAAAGCAACGAGTCATGGATCCTATCGAACCCATTCATACAGAGCCAGTACACAATGTCCCTCGACCACCTCATAGATCTAGTAGGGTCTTCCATCCTTCCGATAGATACTTAGGTATACTAGAAGAGGATACCGAGAAAATGTTCTTAGTGGGAGATAGGGATCATACACAAGATCCCAAAACCTACGACGAGGCGATATCTGATATCGATTCCGAGAAATGGCTGGAAGCCATGAAGTCAGAGTTAGACTCCATGCATTCCAACCAAGTCTGGACCTTAGTAGACCCACCAGAAGGTATTGTACCTATTGGATGCAAATGGATCTACAAAAAAAAAATAGGTTCGGATGGAGAGGTAGAGACCTATAAGGCAAGGCTTGTGGCGAAAGGGTATAGTCAGCGCGAAGGCATTGACTATTAGGAGACCTTTTCACCTGTAGCCATGCTAAAATCCATCCGAACATTGCTTGTCATTGCAGCATTTCATGATTATGAAATCTGGCAGATGGATGTGAAAACTGCTTTTCTGAATAGATATCTTGATGAAGATATCTATATGGAACAGCCTTTGGGTTTCACTTCCAGTGATGGAGATCACAAGGTCTGCAAGCTGCAAAGGTCCATCTATGGACTAAAGCAAGCATCTCGGAGTTGGAACACTCGTTTCGATGACGCAATCAAAACGTTTGATTTCATCAAAAACGAAGAGGAACCGTGTGTTTACAAAAAGGTTAGTGGGAGCGCTGTCGTATTTTTCGTACTGTACGTGGACGACATCCTACTGATAGGGAATGATATTCCCATACTAACCTCGGTCAAGGTCTGGTTGTCAAAAGAATTCTCCATGAAAGACCTTGGGGAAGCATCCTATATTTTGGAAATAAAAGTCTATAGAGATAGATCTAAAAGGATGCTTGGCCTATCATAGAAAATGTATATA
Organism: Phoenix dactylifera; assembly: GCF_051530095.1. NCBI lineage: Eukaryota > Viridiplantae > Streptophyta > Magnoliopsida > Arecales > Arecaceae > Phoenix > Phoenix dactylifera. The sequence goes on along the minus strand of NC_143193.1, from coordinate 21,022,804 downwards.
GAGGAAGTGCTGAAAAGGTTCAGCATGGAAAACTCCAAAAGGGGTCTTTTACCCCTTAGGCATGGAATTCATCTCTCCAAGAAGATGTGCCCCAACACATCTGAAGAGATTCAACGCATGAGCAAGATTCCCTATGCATCAGCAATAGGGAGCCTCATGTATGCCATGCTATGTACATGACCTGATATAGCTCTTGCTGTGAGTGTCACAAGCAGATATCAGTCAAATTCAGGTGAAGAACACTGGACAACTGTGAAGAATATTCTTAAGTACTTGAGAAGAACTAAAGATTTATTCTTGGTTTTTGGAGGATCATCAGAGTTGAAGGTAGAAGGATACACAGATTCAGACTTCATGACTGATGTCGATGATAGGAAGTCAACATCTGGATATGTGTTCTTGTGCAATGGTGGTACGCTAAATTGGAAGAGTTCCAAACAACCGATCATTGCTGATTCTACTATGGAAGCTGAATACATCGCCGCCTCCGAAGCTGCTAAGGAAGGCTTCTGGTTCAAGAAATTCATTGCAGAATTGGATGTAATGTCATCAGATGCCATAACACTCTACTGCGATAATAATGGTGCCATAGCCCTTGCTAAGGAGCCAAGGTCTCATCAGAAGTCCAAGCATATAGAGCGGCGCTTCCATCTCATACGCGACTATGTTGAGACGAAGTATGTCGAAGTGCAGAGAGTAGACTCCGCGGACAATGTGGCAGACCCGTTCACCAAACAGCTAAGTCAGCAAAAGACTGAAGTCCACCTTGAGAAGATGGGACTAAGATATATGACTGATTGGCTTTAGTACAAGTGGGAGATTGTTAGATGTATGCCCTAGAAGCCAATTTTGGCTGACACATTATTAATTTTAGGACATAATTTGTACTTGACTTTATTATTATTGAATAAATGAAAGGCATCTTTTTCATTCATATTATTATTGTGTCTATGAATCGTCCAAGGAATTAATAAGATGATGATGCATATTCTCAAGAGTTGAGAATTTGAGCCATGTATCATTAGTGATTAATTTCTAAACGCTCCTGATCGATGGATCATCACGAGGACGGTGATCGATCCGATGAGATCAGTGCACAGATTACTTTCCTTATGGATGGACGAGACTCGAGTCCACAGTGTAGCGACACTGAAGTAATAGTGCAGGTGCTTGTTAAGAACAAGGGTACTGAGCGTGACCAATACAAGAAGTCACTTGGATGTCTATCCACTCGTTAGTGACTTGCTTGATGTTGCAGTAGTGTGACTGGTCCTTTGACCTGCGGTGCTTCGGCTACTCACAGTGAGGTTATTGTAGTTTGACTGCACACATACATGGTCTCTAGCCATATGGGTCCATGCAGTGTAGATTGGCTGCAGTAAGTTCACTGTAGGAGTAGGGTATGCACCTATAAGGAATCTATCGACCTTGATAGATAAGGAGAGATCCTATGTGATTTATAAGACTGAGTTCGTAAGACCTCGGCCGGGGCAGTATGCACAGTGGAGAAAGAGTTTTTCACTCTCGAACATAAGTCGAATAAATCTTCACATATGACAGACGATGGGGTTTGACGTGTTGCCCATGACCTCCGTCCTGTAGGGATCCACGATAGTAGGACTGTATCACACGATAACTGCACCTAGAGGTTCATCATTCTATTCTACTGGGTAGCCACTACATGCTGCTAGGTGTCACTGGTGGATGGTGGGACTCACAGGGATTATCTCGATGATCGATAAACCATAAAGAGTAGAGTTGGAATCGTTCCAATCCATTGAAAGAAATTTTCAATGATATTGTGATAGAGATCATAATATATCTCACTACCAGTCAGAGTAGAACCTATGGGGTCACACACACTAGAAGTATTGACCGATCCGATGGTTGAATCGTGATTAGGAATCACTAGTAATCAATTCGATTGATATTCAGTTGAAGAAGGAACAAAGGGAATTAATTAATTGGACTTAAACACAAATCCTACTTCGAGTAGGATTCCTAGAGTCCTAATTGGATTAGGACTGGGAATCCTAGTTGGAGTAGGACTGGGATTCCTACTTGGAATAGGATTCCTACAATCCTAATGAGATTAGAAGTTTTGAATTAAAATCGGATTCCTACTTGGAGTAGGATTCCTAGAGTCCTAATCAGATTAGGACTTCGGATTCAAATAGAGTCCTAATTGGATTAGGACTAAAATTAAATATGTCCTAATTTGGATTAGGGTTTCTTAAGTCACAATTAATTATTAATCTAATGAATCAATAAGACTCCTAATTGGATTAGGATTGAAGAGTTCAATTGAGTCAAAATTGATTTAAGTTCTAATTGGATTAGGACTTACCTAGATTGGATCCAAATTGGTTCACCCTTGGGCTAAGCCTAATTGGATTAGGGCTAAACCACATTAGGGCCTCCCAATCCTCATTAGATGAGGATTAGGGCAACATGAGAGGGAGGGGCTCACGCCCCTCCTCCTTTGATCCCTTGGTGCGGCAACAAGAGGGGCCGGCGCCCCTCTTGGTAATACATCAAGGGCTCCTAACTTGTAGGAGCCCTAGATGTTATAAAAAGAGGAGGCTTGGGGGCTGACCTAATAGATGAGAAGCTCCTCCTCTTGCTGCCGTACGCCCTCCCCTCCTCCTCTCCTTGTTTCAGCCGAAAGCAAGAAGAAAGGAAGAAGAAGCCTTGGCGGCCTCCGCCCCTTCCCTTCCTTCATCCAACGCAGGGAAAAGAAAGGCTGCAGTGAAGGCTTTGGTTCTTCTTCAAGATCCCTTCTTCTTCTTCCTCCTCTCAAGCACAATCAAGGGTTGATTGATAGAGAGGAAATCAGCCATCCAAAGTTGTCTCTGCAAGGGAGCTAGCACCCCGGGGAGACAAGGAAGCTTTGATCGGTCCTCTACACTTGAACGGCTTCAAGCGAACCTTCATCCTAAACCACGAACTTCAGTTTGCGGTGATCATCTACCCGCACAAGGTGAAGATCTGATCTTCCTAAAGTTATTAAAAGTTTTTAATCCTTACCTAACTACGAACGGTTATCAAACGATGTTCATGTGATGAACGTCGATCCCGCACATGCCCCTTCCGCTGCCATCTGATTTTGTTTTGAAATATCAGCGGCATGGGCGGGTTCTAACATATATATCTTCCGGATAGACATGATACGTTGCTAGACGTCAATCTTGTCTTGTAGCTTTGATCGAATTAAAGAGTTTAATTTGATCACCAATTAGAAAGTATTCTAATTGTTAAGTTCAGGTTCACACAATTTGGACCTAAATCAATTAGAAGAGTTCTAATCAAGTTAGGTCAACTTGCACCCGCACCTACTGCTGGCTAGGTATTTGTTGCCCAAGGTGACAAGCCAAGAGGGGGGGGTGAATTGGTTTCTTTTAAATTTAAACTATCTTACTCAAGTCAAATGGATGGTTAGTAAGCTAAAGCAAATCACAACACAAACAACACAAAGTATAGTGGTTCGGTGCTCTCCTTAGCACCTACGTCCACTCCCCAAGCGACCCCTTGGAAATTCACTATAATCTCGCGGATTACAGTTGGATTGTTTTTCAGGCTCACAATCCAAAAACCTTTGTTGGTTTTACGGGCTCACCAACGAACTTTTACACTTTGGTTTTCCGGGTTCACCAAAAACCTTTGTTGGTTTTACGGGCTCACCAACGAACCTTTACAATTGGTTTTCCGGGTTCACCAATCAACCTACTCCGTTGGTTTTCCGGGCTCACCAACCAACCTTTACAAGTTGTTTAACAAATAAAGAAAGAAGATTTAAACTCCTAAATGAGCAAATGAAACAATATAAACTACAAAAAAGAGTGTAGAAAATATTTATCGCTTTGAAGTGGCTTCTCTCTTCTTTGTCAAGGATGCTTCACTCTACAAGGGAGGATGGAGCTCTTGATGACTCTTTGAATCTGCTCAACCCCTTTCTTTGATTCTTGAATGAAGCACTTGGATGAAGAAGATTAGGGCACTTTTGTTTTCTTGTGTACTCTTTGATATTCCTTTCAAAAGTTGTTCTATCTGATGAATAGTGCCACTTTAAATAGTCTCCTACATCCATTGGACAAGCCCCAATGGTTAGAATTCAAAAACTAGCCGTTACTGACTTTGGGAAGGACAAAAAGTACATCTGCAGAACTAGCCGTTATGCTTCAGCCCGTGTTTGGGTCGGCTCAACCTGTCCTTGGGTCGACCCAACTTTCACTTGGGTCGACTCAAACATTCCTTGGGTCGACTCTCTCAGAAAACACAGAAACTTGAAATTCAGCCTTTCTTTCCTTGGGTCGACCCAACCATTCTTTGGGTCGACTCAAAGTTCACTTGGGTCGACTCAACTTCTTCTTGGGTCGACCCTCTTAGTAATTCCAGAGAACCATTTTCTGTCTTCTTTTCTGTCTTGCCTTTGGGTCGACCCTCTCAGGGTTTGGGTCGACTCAAGCTTGGGTCGACTCAACTACTTCTTGGGTCGACCCTCTCAGTGAATCCAGAGAACCATTGTTCTGTCTTGTTTTGAGGATCTTGATGTTTGGGTCGACTCATGCTTTCCTTGGGTCGACCCAACTTACTGTTCATCTGTGCCATTTTTGCAGAAGTGTGCCAAATGATTTCTTGATGTGCCGGGGTCGACCCAATCATCCTTTGGGTCGACTCAATCCACACTTTGCTGCATCTCAAGGTTAGATTCATTCAAATAAACAATGAAATGTATCTATATCAATTTATACAAATATCCTGAGAGTAATAGTCTTATAAATGAAGTATCAATTTAACTTATAACATACTCTAGATAATTGCTTGTTAATCATCAAAATAACACTATCATCCTCAATCTCCCCCTTTTTGATGATTACAAAATAAAGAGTATGAGCCTATTGATACTTGTCTTTAAGATCAGTTTTTGAAAGGGCTTAACTTGCTGAATTTCAGCTTTTCATATATAAGAGTGAAATCTCCCCCTATTTCATTTAAATGTTGCCAATTTGACTTTTTGAATTGCTTCCCCTTTCATTTATAATTCATTAACGATGAAACTTCAAAAATTTGAGATAAAATATGAGTTTTAGGTTATGTATCGGGGTGCGAGAGGTGCGTGCCAAATTCTGAAATTATATGTGCCAAATTCTGAAATTTGATAGAAATTTTTGATTTGATGATTTTCATTGTTACAAATTGCTCCCCCTTAGATGTATAAACTTTCTTATATGATTTTCAATTTGTTTGCCCAATTATTTCTCTTTTCTTGCATAAGTTCTTATTTCTCTTTCTTTACATAACTTCTTATTTCTTTTTCTTTACTTCTCCTTTCTTTAACTTTCTTTACTTTTGCTCTTATTATTCTTTCTTTACTTACTCTAAAGATATCTTTAGTTCTCCCCTTTTTGTTACTTTATTTACTCTAAACAATATCTTTACTTCTCCCCTAAGATCTTTACTTCTCCTAAAATAAATACTCTTTCTTTACTTCTCCCCCTTTTTGTTATCATCAAAAAGATACATGGGAAAGATGCAATAAATACCAAACTTCAAACTTCATTGATCAAAATGGGAACATTTTCATACATTCATGCCAAAAACAAAAACAGATACAATGTTCCTGAATCAAAGTTTAATGATACATGATAAAAGCAAAATACATATGAGAACTAGATATCTAGCCTAGGCTCTAAACATAGATGCTAACATCAGCCTAGGGAGACTCTAACGGCTGGGATCTAGTCCTCATCCTCCTAGTGTACGTGGCGAGGGGAGGTCGAGCCTGGTGAGACTGTGTCTGGCGTGGAGCACGACGAGCTGGATGACTCTGTGCCGAAATCTCTGACTCAGCAACCTGTGGCACAGATGGTCCATGGGTCTCTCTCTCTCTCCGGAGTGCTCCTATCTGCTGCCTCAGATCACTGATCTCAGCAGACATGACGTCCAATCGGGCGTCCAATCGGCTCGTCAGCCCGTCAGTGATAGTCCTCGCCTGAGCTGACATGAGCTCAGTCATCCTGCTACAGAACTCATCCGTATCTCTCGGAGGAACGGATGATGATGGTCCAGCCTCTGAAGGTGCAGTAGGATGATCCATATGCTCCTCATCCTCATCCTCTGGTGCATCTCCCTCTGGTGCCTCACCCTGAATGCCTGCTCCAGTGTGAATCCACTGCCCGTTCACTTTCTCATATCCCATGTGTATAAGTGTCCGTGCAGTGTATGTGTCAGTATGATGCAGACTCTTGGATGCCTCCTCCTCGAGTGCTAAACCGTGCTGTCGAAAAATCAAGGTGAGTATCATACCATAAGGTAGTGATACCCTGGAGTTGCACATCACCTTCCTCATCTGTCTCAGTATCATGGCCGGAAGATTTAGGGGAATCCCCTGAATCATACACTCCATCACTGCTAGATCTCGCTCTGTGATGAGATCGAATCTCCCGGTCTTTGGAAATAAGATTCTATTTATTATACTGAGCAGTAATCTCATTTCAGCAGTAAGAGAACTAGCTATTACCTTCACGGAAAAGTCGAAGTTCTCATTTTCCATGATCAACTGTAGAGCTCTCATTTTGTTTTCAGGCTTTTCCGGAGTGGCTCCTACGCAGGGTAGATGAAGTAGCTCACTCAAGCTCTCCTCAGAAACTCGAACTCGAACCCCTCGAACTTTCGAAACAAGCCCTCCCATACCAGTTTTGAGGAAGGCATAGAACTCCTGAACCAATCCGGGGTAGATCATCACGTCTAGGGAGCAAAGATACTCCCAACCTTGCCTTTGGATCCATTCCCTCAACCGAAACCCTTCTTGATCAAAGAACTCGGAATGGATCCTTCTCCCCGTTGTAACCGGTCTCCCCGCAAATCTTGCAAGTATCACTGAGGGGGAAGGAGGAGGAGGGGCCTCCGCACGTGCCTCACGTCGTGGAGACACGGTAGATGGCTCCGTAGGTTGCCTTTCCTCCCGTTGGATCCGTGTGACTCTTCCGGATCTCTTGGTTACGGCTCTTTTGGATCCCATTTCTCTAAGATCTCAAGGTAATCTACTGTTTGGAGGAGTTTGGAGGAGTTTGGAGAGTGGGGATTAGAGTATTCAGAAGAGGACAAGGGCAAACAGTGCCCTAACAATGCTCTCGGGTCCCCTTTTAACAGTGGGGTCCCGACGTTGGGTCGACTCAAGATTTTTCTTGGGTCGACTCAACGTTGGGTCGACCCTATTCTGGGTTGGGTCGACCCAAGTGCAGAATTTTTTCTTTTCTCTTCCTTTTTGCTTCTAAGAATTTTTCTTGCTTCCAATCCTTATAAACTCTTTATGGGACAATGATACATGAGTAAGGAATCTCTAGATAACAAATTTGACTCATGTTTCATGGGATTTTAGAAATTGGAAGAATGTATCATGAGACTACTAGCTCCCTTTTATATTTCTTCAATAAAAAGGATCACATATGCCTAATTCCCTCCTTAGCATGCAGAATCTATCTTCACTCAATGGTTTCGTAAATATGTCGGCTAATTGTTTTTCAGTGCATATATGCTCAATACATATATTTCCATTTTGCACATGATTCCTAATAAAATGGTACCTTATTTCTATGTGTTTGGCTTTAGAGTGCTGAACTGGATTTTTAGTAAGATTGATGGCACTAGTATTATCACACTTAATAGGAATATTATCTAGTTTAACTCCATAGTCCTCTAGTTGTTGCTTAAGCCATAATACTTGAGCACAACAACTACCAGCAGCTATATATTCAGCTTCAGCTGTGGACAGTGCCACTGAATTCTGCTTTTTGCTAAACAATGATACTAAGTTATTTCCTAAGAATTGACATGTGCCACTTGTGCTCTTCCTATCTAATTTGCATCCGGCAAAATCAGCATCTGAATACGCAAGCAAATTTAGACAGGAGTCCCTTGAGTACCATAGCCCTATATTGGTAGTTCCTCTTAAATATCTAAGAATTCTCTTAACAGCACTTAAATGTGACTCCTTAGGATCCGATTGGTATCTAGCACATATTCCTACACTAAATACGATGCCGGGTCTACTAGCAGTAAGATAGAGCAAGGATCCAATTAGTCCTCTATAGAGCTTGATATCAATACTCTTCCCTTTTTCATCCTTGTCTAGCTTGCTAGTAGGATTCATTGGAGTGCCTACTCCCTTATGATTTTCATTCCCAAACTTCTTTAGTGTGGAGTGATTGATTAAAACCCCATTTGATTTTGATGAGCTCAAAGCATTTGAGTATATCTTGTGATTACTAATGAATTCAATTGAGTGTTTCAGTAAAAATCCTGTCCAAGTGTCTCTAGATTTGGTTCATAGTATTTTGGATAAGGTAAGAAGTCCGCTGAACCAAAGTCTGAGACTCGAGTCGACTCCCGAGTATCACGAGTCGACTCCAAGCGTATCAAGTTCACTGGCACGAGCTCGAGTCGACTCCAGATCAGTACGAGTCGACTCCGACTGAGAACAGACAGAAGGACAGAAAGCTTCAACTCAGAAACTGTCAACGAGTCGACTCCCGAAGTGCGCGAGTCGACTCCAATGTTCAACGAGTCGACTCCAGGGTAGTAAGAGTTGACTCCAAGAGAAACACAAAGAAAAGTCAGAGAGCAGTTTTCGGGTCTGAGATTCGAGTCGACTCCAGTGGAACGCGAGTCGACTCCGATGGTTGGCAGGTCGACTCCAAAGAAGGTAAGAGTCGACTCTCAGAGGAACACAAGGAAAAAGTCAGAGAACGATTTTCGGACTCTGAGATTCGAGTCGACTCCCGCAGTACGCGAGTCGACTCCGAGACTGAGCGACCATCAACAGACAGAAGACCATGTTACTGCCTCTGAGATTCGAGTCGACTCACAGACAGCTCGAGTCGACTCCGAGACAAGCTTCACGTCAAAAGGCAGAAGACCAACTTTCGGAAACTGAGAGCCGAGTCGACTCCAAGGAAGTTCGAGTCGACTCCAAGACTGGATGAGCCAAAAGACAGAGAATCGGGAGTTCGGGCTCTGAGATTCGAGTCGACTCCCAGGACAGTCGAGTCGACTCGAGTGGACAAAATTCAAAATTGGATCCACGGACTTCAGTGGATGAGCCGACTCCAAAATTGCCAGGTCAGCTCCAGAAGTTGGCGAGTCGACTCCAGGTCAAGACGAGTCAACTCCCAGTCAAGACGGCAACTTTAATTCAAATTTGGAACAGTTGCCGAGTTGACTCCGGAAAAGCGTGAGTCGACTCCTGCTACAGCCGAGTCGACTCCTGATCGCGCGAGTCGACTCCAACCCACCAACGGTCATATTGTCAGGCTGCGCAGAGTGTGCAGAACGGCCAGAAAAAGCAGAGTAACGGCTAGTTTCCATGGGGGTTGGCTTAAATAGCCACAGAGGACTGTAGCAAGGCAGAGAACAGATATTCCACTCCAAGCATTCAAGTTTTCAAGCTCTCCAAGTGCTCTTAAACGAAAAAGGGAAGATCTGCATTTACTGCTCCAACAACTTCTTCCCAACAATCAAAGCTTCCTTCTCCTGCATTCAAGTCGACCACTCTTTCAAGAGGAGACCGGAGTTCCAGAAGCCATACCTCTTCACCAGCTTAAAAGCGTTTGAGGGCTTCTAACTCCTTTACGATTATATTGTTTTAAATCTGCTTTTTGAGAAGCTATTTTCTGTTTTCTTCTATCTCTTGTATTTACTTAATTCAATCGGGGGATTGAATCAAGGGGTTTAAGGTTGGTTGGTGAGCCAAGTTAAAACCAACGTGTGTAAGGGTTTGATTGTGAGCCCGGGAAAACAATCGGGGTTGGTTCTAGTCGGTGAGCCTGGGAAAACCGACCGAGTTCGTTGTGAGCTCGTAAAACAACAAGTTTGGTTGTGAGCTTGCAAAACAACCGGCTGTAATCCAAGGAGGTTATAGTGAAATTCCCAAGTGAGACTTGGGGAGTGGACGTAGGAGCAAGGGTTAGCTCCGAACCACTATAAAACTTTGTATTTGTAGTGCATTGTCTCTCATCTTCTTCCCCGCACATTACTCACAGCACTAGGCTTTAATTAAATAACTTGCTATAGTTTTTAATTAATCATCCACAAAGTTTTAATTAGCCAAATTATTTTAAAAACCCAATTCACCCCCCCCTCTTGGGTTGTCTATCTGGGCAACAAGTGGTATCAGAGCCAAAAACTCTTCCACTCAAGAGTTAAAAGATCAAAATGACAACCCCATTTGGATCTTCTCACATTAAGGGTCAGTCCACCCAAAGACCCCCTTTCTTCAATGGATCTGACTACTCATACTGGAAGGCTAGGATGAGAATATTCATCCAAGCCCAAGACTATGAGATGTGGTCCATTGTAGTAAATGGGCCATACATCCCATCCATTTACGTAGATGGTGTTAAGGTACCTAAACTAGAAATGGACTGGGATGAACATGACATGAGGAAGGCACAATTAAACTCTAAAGCAATGAATGTCTTCTATTGTGCCTTAGACCGTAATGAATTCAATAGGATTTCAACTTGTAATTCAGCAAAAGAAATTTGGGACAGACTTGAAGTGACCCATGAGGGCACGAATCAAGTCAAGGAATCCAAAATAAACATCTTGGTTCATAAATATGAACTATTTAAAATGGATTCAAATGAAACAATCACATCCATGTTCACTAGGTTTACTGATATTGTCAATGGTCTAAAAAGCCTTGGCAAGAACTATACTAACAGTGAGCTTGTCAGGAAAATCCTTCGGTGTCTACCGAGGTCGTGGAAAGCTAAAGTGACAGCAATCCAAGAAGCCAAGGATTTGAACAAGCTACCACTTGAGGAGCTTCTTGGATCCCTCATGACGCACGAGCTCACCATGAAACAACACAACGAGGAAGAGTCCTCCCATAAGAAAAAGGTAATAGCCCTTAAATCTACATCTTCTAACAAGGACTTGTCTTGCAGCAGCAGCAGTGAAGAAGAAGAAGATGAGGAAGATGGTGGTGAGGCTCTTCTTGTGCGCAAGTTCAAGAAATTCATCAACCACAAGAAGTCCTATCATCAAAGGAGAGGCCCCTCAAATTCCTACCGCAAAGACAAAGGTAAGAAAAGGGAAAATGAGGGGATTGGTTGTTACGAGTGCAAGAAGCCGGGTCACATAAGAGCGGAGTGCCCCTTACTGAAGAAGGGGAGTAAGTACAAGAAGAAAAAGGCACTTGTCACTACCCTATCGGACTCCGACTCATCATCCTCCTCATCAGATGATGAACAAGAAGAGAAGGCCAATTTCTGTTTCATGGCCAACGAAAACGAGGTAACTTCCGACACGCATCCTGATTTTTCTTTTGATGAACTTTATGATGCATTTAATGAATTAATGGTAGAATATAAGGCTATAAATCTTAAGAATAAAGAACTGAAAATAACTAATCAATCATACCTACATAAATACGATAAATTAGTTAAGGATAAGGATTTAATCACCAAAGAAAATATAGAACTTAAAACAAGCAACCAACTTTTAACTCAAAAGACCAACACCTTAACTAAAGAAAATGAAAAACTAACTAAGGAATTTTCAGAACTTAAAAATATAAACAAACCTTAGATAAGGATCTTACTAAAGAACTTAATGATCTAAAAGCCGAAAATCAGACACTAACTAAAGAACTTAACAAATACAAACCCTTAGTTGAAAGATTTACCTATAGTTCTGAAAAATTAAACATGATACTAAATAGTCAACGTGCAGTGTTTAATAAAGCCGGTTTAGGATATAAACCAAGGAATAAGCAAAAACTTCTTAGTAACTTCTTTGTTAAAGCTGGGGAAACAAAAACTAAGAAAATAACCTGCTTTTGTTGTGGTACAGTAGGCCATAAAGCAAATGTATGTAATTTTAGGAAAAGTAAAACTAAAAGAAAAATTAAAAGGGTATGGGTTCCAAAAGGAACCAACTTGACTAACCATGAAGGATCCAAGAAAACTTGGGTACCTAAGATGACATGATTTGCTTGTGTAGGAGTGTCTTGCAGCCAAGGTCAACAAAAATTGCTGGTATTTGGATAGTGGCTGCTCAAGGCACATGACGGGTGATAAAGACCAATTTTTCACCCTTGAAGCTAAGAAGGGAGGTACTGTGACGTTTGGAGACAACAACCAAGGTCACATCATTGGTATTGGTAAAGTTCAAATCACCCCTTCTACTTTTATAGATAATGTTAGATATGTTGATGGTCTTAAGCATAACTTGTTAAGCATCAGTCAATTATGTGATAAAGGATATGATGTTATGTTTAAACCATCACTATGTATTATAACAAATCCTAATGATAATAGCTTAGTTTTTAAAGGGATTAGACGTGGAAATGTATATGTTGTAGACCTAGAAGATCTTGCAAAACATAACCAATGTCTAGTTGTAAATGAAACTAAAGATAATGATGCTAGTTGGTTATGGCACCGTAAGTTAGGTCATGCAAGCATGGACACAATAACTAAATTAGTTAAAAGAGACTCCGTGATAGGTTTGCCAAAATTAAAATTTGAAAAGAACAAAATATGTGAAGCATGTCAATTTGGCAAACAATCTAGGAACTCTTTTAAATTCATAAAATGTGTCTCTACCTCTAGGCCTCTAGAATTATTACACATGGACCTATTTGGTCCAACTAGAACAACAAGCCTAGGTGGAAATAAATATGGTCTAGTCATAGTAGATGATTACTCTAGGTACACATGGGTCATGTTTCTAGCACATAAGGATCAAGCATTTTCAATGTTTAAAAAGTTCCATAAGGAAGTAACAAATGCTAGAGAGTCTTCAGTCATAGCCATTAGAAGTGACCATGGTACCGAATTCGAAAATCAACTATTTGATGAATTTTGTAGTAAAAAGGGGATAACCCATAATTTTTCTGCACCTAGGACACCACAACAAAATGGAGTTGTGGAAAGGAAGAATAGAACTCTAGAGGAAATGGCTAGAACGATGTTATGTGAAAGTAACCTCCCTAAGTACTTTTGGGGAGAAGCCATTAATACTTCTTGCCATATATTCAATAGAGTTTTATTAAGACCCATTATAAAGAAAACACCTTATGAACTGTGGAAAAACAGAAAACCAAAAGTTAACTATTTTCATGTTTTTGGATGTAGGTGTTTTGTACATAATAATGGGAAAGATAATCTAGGAAAATTTGATCCTAAATCTGATGAAGGAATATTCCTAGGTTATTCTACAACTAGTAAAGCCTATAGAATCTTTAATAAAAGAACCCTAGTTATAGAAGAATCTATACATGTTGTTTTTGATGACTCTAGTGACATCTCATCTAGTAAGAAGGTTAATTTTGATGATGATATTGAAATACTTGAAGAAAAGATAGATGAGATGGGATTACAAGATGATAATCAAAAGTTGATTGAAGGAGAATCGTCAAACCAAGAGCCTATAGTGGATCATGGGCTAGCTAAAGCTTGGAGGTATGCTCACGGGCATCCTAAGGAACTAATTCTAGATGATCCATCACAACCGGTTAGGACTAGAGCATCCCTTAGGAATTTGAATAATCATCTAGCTTTTGTTTCACACTTTGAGCCCAAACATATAGAAGAAGCCGAAAATGATGTAAATTGGATAAATGCAATGCAAGAAGAACTAAATCAATTTACTAGAAACAAGGTTTGGGATCTAGTGGAGAGACCTTCTGAATATCCAATTATAGGTACTAAATGGATATATAAAAATAAGCTAGATGAAAATGGAATTGTTATAAGGAATAAGGCTAGACTAGTAGCAAAGGGTTATAATCAAGAAGAAGGCATAGATTTTGATGAAACCTTTGCTCCTGTAGCTAGACTTGAGGCAATTAGACTTCTATTAGCATATGCATGCTCTAAGGACTTCAAACTATATCAAATGGATGTAAAGAGTGCTTTTCTAAATGGGTTTATTAATGAGGAGGTGTATGTAGAACAACCTCCTGGTTTTGAAAATCATCAATATCCTAATCATGTGTATAAACTGAACAAAGCACTTTATGGACTAAAACAAGCACCTAGAGCATGGTATGAGAGACTTAGTAAATTCCTATTAGAACATGAATTCTCTAGGGGAAATGTAGATACAACATTATTTCTGAAAAACAAATATAAGGATATGTTATTAGTACAGATTTATGTTGATGATATCATTTTCGGTGCTACTAACAATCGCCTCTGCGAGGAATTTGCTGATTTGATGCAGAGTGAGTTTGAGATGAGCATGATGGGAGAGCTGAACTACTTCCTCGGGCTTCAAATCAAACAATCTGAAGGAGGCATCTTCATCAATCAAGCAAAATATATCAAGGAGATGCTCAAGAAGTTTGATATGGAGGGAAACAAGTCAATCAGCACCCCCATGAGCTCATCATGTAAGTTAGACCAAGATGAATCAGGTAAATCTGTAAATCAAAAACTTTATAGAGGTATGATAGGTTCTTTACTGTATCTTACTGCAAGTAGGCCTGATATTATGTTTAGTGTGTGCATGTGTGCTAGATATCAGGCTAATCCTAAAGAATCACACCTAGCTGCAGTTAAGAGAATCTTTAAATACTTAATTGGAACTAAGAACATAGGGCTGTGGTACTCTAAAGAATCTAGCCTAAACTTAATAGGGTACACAGATTCAGACTTCGCTGGATGTAAGCTTGATAGAAAAAGTACCAGCGGGTCCTGTCAATTTCTAGGAGAAAACCTAATCTCATGGTTTAGCAAGAAACAAAACTCGATTGCATTATCCACTGCAGAAGCTGAATATGTTGCAGCCGGGAGTTGTTGTGCTCAAATCTTATGGATTAAACAACAATTAGAAGATTATGGCATTAAACAAGATAAAATTCCCATTAATTGTGATAACACAAGTGCCATAAATCTCACTAAAAATCCAATTCAACACTCAAGAACTAAACACATTGAGATAAGACATCACTTCATAAGAGATCATGTATTGAATGGTGATGTGTCACTCCAATTTGTGTGTACTGATAATCAATTAGCAGACATTTTTACAAAACCCCTAAGTGAAGAGAGGTTTAGTGTGCTTAGAAGGGGATTAGGAGTGATTGATCCATCCTAGTGGGGTTTTTCACTAGATTAATTGATTTTGATGATTAGAATGAGGTTAAAATAGAGTTTCTATGCAGTGATCATCAAATCAGTCCTTAATTAGGTGATTTTCCTTCATTTGGCACGATTATGGCATGGTTTTTAGGTGCGTGCCAAGGTTAGAGACGACTCGAGTAAGTTTCAGAGCCGGCTCCTAAGGAGGAGTCGACTCGCGCATTTGCGGGAGTCGACTCGCAAAGTTGGCAGCTGAGGGGGAGTCGACTCGCACACTGTCGGGAGTCGACTCGCGCATATTCTGGAGTCGACTCGAGGTCGAGTCGACTCGCGACTCAGGGAAGTCGACTCGCAGTCGGGATCCGACTTTTTAACCCTAGGTTTGTCGTTTCGCAAACACTTTTCCTCAAGCCGCCACTGTTCACAAAGCCCTAGAGCCGACTCCTAGGTCATCCCCGATCGTCTCCAAGCCCTTTTTCCGTCGATTTTTCGCCGGACATTGAGTTTCCGTCCGTTCCTAAGTCATTTTCGGTCCGTCCCGAGCTTCCTCTGTCGGTCCTTCACCGTCCTCTAGGTATTTTTCTTCCCGTTTAGGTCAAGATGCCTCGTAAGACCGTCATTAGGAAGAGGTCCCGTCCCGAGGCCGGTCCCGAGCGGCGCTCCAAGGCGCGGCACGATCCCGCGAGGCAACCACCTCCGGATCGTTCCCCGCCTAGGGTGGTTCTCGTTAGGCCGTTGGCCGGGAAGGCCGTCACCTCCGGGAGGTTTGTCGATTTCGACTATCTCTCCCGGGAGGGGTTCACCATAGGCGATAGGCTTAGAGCCCAGGGCCTAGAGTACTTCCTCACCTTGGACCTTCCCACCTATCCTGGCCTAGTTCAAGAGTTTTACAGTACCGTCCATCGGGGAGATGGAGGTATCGAGGGCACGGTAGTAGGTGTCCCGTTGCGTGTCACAGAGGACCTCATTGCCCATATCCTTCACCTTCCATTAGTAGGGGTGGCTCCCGCACACCCTGAGGATAGAGTTGCGGCCCTTACGGTCGTCTTAGGGCATCCACCTCAGTCCCCCCTAGATGAGGTATCTGCTAGCTCACTTCCTATTGAAGTGAGAATCCTTTTGAGCATTCTGTCTAGGTCCATCTTCCCTAAGATAGGGAGATTTGATTTTGTGAATGAGAGGGACTTAGCTGTTATGTCTTATATCCTTCAGGACACCCCGATCAACTTCCCAAAGCTCATTTATAGGTATATGTGTGAGCCCCTAGATAGACCTAGGCTCTCACTCCCATACGGGATGTTATTCACTCTTCTTTTTAGGCAGTACGAGATTTCCATTCCTGAGAGGGAACCCTCTCGTGCCTTGCGATGGACTGATCGCTTATGTACGGGGACTATGCACAGGATGGAGTTTTGGAAGAGAGAAGGGATCTGGGTTAGGAAGTCCACTCTCACTGCTCAGACCACCAGACCATCACCCAGTCCTGAGCCAGATTCAGACTACCCAGACCTTCCAGACCATCCAGACCTCCCATCCACTCCTCCTGCTCCTACCACCTCTGCCGGACCTTCCTCCTCAGTTCCACCATCTATGGAGGTTCGTATTGATACAGAGCAGCTCCGGGAGCTGCGGCAGGAGATCGTCCGAGATCTGAGGGATGAGCTGCTTCGGGAGCTCCGAGGTGCGGTGCCTGCCCCCACTCCTGCACCCGTATCTTCTCAGTTGGTCCCTTCCTTGACAGCCGTGACTGACATGACGGCTCATGTACGGGAAGAGATCTACAATGTCCGGAGTTTGGTCCAGGCCCAGTTCCACAGCATGAGTGAGGTCACGAGCTCCACTCGACAGATGCGAGAGGAGATAGGTCGTGACATGCACACCACCACCGAGAGGGCCGAGCGCTTGGCGAATGTACTCATCGACAAGCTGGACGCACTTCAGACATCGGTGACTGGGCTTCAGGCGTCGGTGACAGAGCTCTCCACTACACATAGCAGAGCCACCACGTCTATTATCACGCAGCTCGGACATGTGACAGATGCAGTCACCCTCCTCATGGAGCAGAGCCGATTGAGAGGAGGAGCACCATCCTCGAGAGGAGGTGCCACATCCTCCAGAGGAGGAGATGCATCCTCGAGAGGAGGTGCCACATCCTCCAGAGGAGGAGATGCATCCTCGAGAGGGGGAGCTTCATCCTCGAGGAGGACATAAATGTGTTTGAGTTGTATTTTATCTTGCTTTGCTTTACTTATTGTATTCTCACATGTATTCACATTCATATCAATACAATGAGTAGACATTTTATCTTCAATTATGTGCTTTGCTTTATGATTGATTGTGTGTGATTACCTCCTTTTTGGTATGATGACAAAAAGGGGGAGAAATATGTATAAAATGTGTAAAAGGGGAGAAATATGAAAAAATATGTAAAAGAAATCAATGGAAATAAATAAAAAGATAAACTCTTAAAAACACACTCAAATTTGTTCTAAGTGGATTCGGTACCTCGAGGCTCATTATCTCTCTTTTGGGGCTCCTAATGGAGTAATCTCCAGAATCTATTCAAGGGATATTCGGAGATTAGCTGAATCCTACTCAAGAACAAATTGACAGATTTTCCCTCTAAAAAGATAAAATTCAGTTCAAAAACTTCAAAGCATTAAAAGGAAATTCAGAGAATCAAAACATAGTTGAATGCATATGTTGAGGGGGAGAATCTGAATCTTAATCAAGCTAAATCATTAATGACATATAAGCCAAACAATTGATTGCATAATATGAAGGCTTATATAATTCCAAATGAAAGGGGGAGCTTTAACTCCGAAATTTAATGTTTCACTCCTTTCAAACTTGGATAAATTAAATTATCAGACATTTGAATTTATTTATGGATTTTACTTCATTGTTTTATGAGAAATTCATTTTACATATACTCAAAGTTTTGTCATCATCAAAAAGGGGGAGATTGTGGAGTGATTGATTAAAACCCCATTTGATTTTGATGAGCTCAAAGCATTTGAGTATATCTTGTGATTACTAATGAATTCAATTGAGTGTTTCAGTGAAAATCCTGTCCAAGTGTCTCTAGATTTGGTTCATAGTATTTTGGATAAGGTAAGAAGTCTGCTGAACCAAAGTCTGAGACTCGAGTCGACTCCCGAGTATCACGAGTCGACTCCAAGCGTATCAAGTTCACTGGCACGAGCTCGAGTTGACTCCAGATCAGTACGAGTCGACTCCGACTGAGAACAGACAGAAGGACAGAAAGCTTCAACTCAGAAACTGTCAACGAGTCGACTCCCGAAGTGCGCGAGTCGACTCCAATGTTCAACGAGTCGACTCCAGGGTAGTAAGAGTCGACTCCAAGAGAAACACAAAGAAAAGTCAGAGAGCAGTTTTCGGGTCTGAGATTCGAGTCGACTCCAGTGGAACGCGAGTCGACTCCGATGGTTGGCAGGTCGACTCCAAAGAAGGTAAGAGTCGACTCTCAGAGGAACACAAGGAAAAAGTCAGAGAACGATTTTCGGACTCTGAGATTCGAGTCGACTCCCGCAGTACGCGAGTCGACTCCGAGACTGAGCGACCATCAACAGACAGAAGACCATGTTACTGCCTCTGAGATTCGAGTCGACTCACAGACAGCTCGAGTCGACTCCGAGACAAGCTTCACGTCAAAAAGCAGAAGACCAACTTTCGGAAACTGAGAGCCGAGTCGACTCCAAGGAAGTTCGAGTCGACTCCAAGACTGGATGAGCCAAAAGACAGAGAATCGGGAGTTCGGGCTCTGAGATTCGAGTCGACTCCCAGGACAGTCGAGTCGACTCGAGTGGACAAAATTCAAAATTGGATCCACGGACTTCAGTGGATGAGCCGACTCCAAAATTGCCAGGTCAGCTCCAGAAGTTGGCGAGTCGACTCCAGGTCAAGACGAGTCGACTCCCAGTCAAGACGGCAACTTTAATTCAAATTTGGAACAGTTGCCGAGTCGACTCCGGAAAAGCGTGAGTCGACTCCTGCTACAGCCGAGTCGACTCCTGATCGCGCGAGTCGACTCCAACCCACCAACGGTCATATTGTCAGGCTGCGCAGAGTGTGCAGAACGGCCAGAAAAAGCAGAGTAACGGCTAGTTTCCATGGGGGTTGGCTTAAATAGCCACAGAGGACTGTAGCAAGGCAGAGAACAGATATTCCACTCCAAGCATTCAAGTTTTCAAGCTCTCCAAGTGCTCTTAAACAAAAAAGGGAAGATCTGCATTTACTGCTCCAACAACTTCTTCCCAACAATCAAAGCTTCCTCCTCCTGCATTCAAGTCGACCACTCTTTCAAGAGGAGACCGGAGTTCCAGAAGCCATACCTCTTCACCAGCTTAAAAGCGTTTGAGGGCTTCTAACTCCTTTACGATTATATTGTTTTAAATCTGCTTTTTGAGAAGCTATTTTCTGTTTTCTTCTATCTCTTGTATTTACTTGATTCAATCGGGGGATTGAATCAAGGGGTTTAAGGTTGGTTGGTGAGCCAAGTTAAAACCAACGTGTGTAAGAGTTTGATTGTGAGCCCGAGAAAACAATCGGGGTTGGTTCTAGTCGGTGAGCCTGGGAAAACCGACCGAGTTCGTTGTGAGCTCGTAAAACAACAAGTTTGGTTGTGAGCTTGCAAAACAACCGGCTGTAATCCAAGGGGGTTATAGTGAAATTCCCAAGTGAGACTTGGGGAGTGGACGTAGGAGCAAGGGTTAGCTCCGAACCACTATAAAACTTTGTGTTTGTAGTGCATTGTCTCTCATCTTCTTCCCCGCACATTACTCACAGCACTAGGCTTTAATTAAATAACTTACTATAGTTTTTAATTAATCATCCACAAAGTTTTAATTAGCCAAATTATTTTAAAAACCCAATTCACCCCCCCCTCTTGGGTTGTCTATCTGGGCAACATTTAGTATTTCCTTTGTATACTTAGTTTGATGAATGAAAATGCCTTCTTTAGTTTGTTTGATTTGTAATCCTAGAAAGAAGCTTAGTTCTCCCATCAAACTCATTTCAAATTCTCCATGCATTAAATCAGCAAATTCTTTGCAAAGAGTATCATTTGTGGCACCAAAGATTATGTCATCTACATATATTTGTACCACTAATAGATTTTTGTCCTTTCTTTTGAGAAATAGAGTTTTATCTACATTTTCTCTACTAAAGTCATTATTAAGCAGAAATTTGCTTAATCGATCATACCAAGCCCTAGGTGCTTGCTTTAATCCATATAATGCCTTATGTAGTTTAAAGACATGATTTGGCAATTCATGATTCTCAAAACCTGGAGGTTGTTCTACATATACTTCCTCCTCAATAAAACTATTTAAGAAAGCACTTTTCACATCCATTTGATATAATTTGAAATCCATGAAACATGCAAATGCTAGAAGTAATCTAATAGCCTCTAATCTAGCTACAGGAGCAAATGTCTCATCAAAATCTATTCCTTCTTCTTGATTGTATCCCTTAGCTACAAGTCTAGCCTTATTTCTTATAACTAATCCATTTTCATCTAATTTATTTCTAAATATCCATTTTGTTCCAATTACTGAATTATGCTTTGGTCTTTCAGTTAATGTCCATACATTACTTCTTTTGAATTGATTTAATTCTTCTTGCATGGCATTTATCCAGTTAGTATCTTTTTCAGCTTCTTCATAAGTCTTAGGTTCTAATTGTGAAACGAAAGCAAGATAATCATTTAAATTCCTAAGAGATGATCGAGTTCTTACCCCTTGAGATGGATCACCAATGATTAAGTCTTTAGGATGTCCATATGTATACCTCCATTCCTTTGGCAAGTTTTGGGATTGTGGTGGCACGCTATCATCTCCCTTATCTTGATTTGGCACGTCATCAATATTCAACTTTTCAAAGTCGATAATTCCTGTATCATCATCAACAATATTTTCTTTCCTAGCAGACTCACTATCAGACTCATCAAATATAATATTGACTGACTCTTCCACTACTAAGGTTCTTTTATTGAATACTCTGTATGCCCTGCTAGATGTGGAGTATCCTAAGAAGATACCTTCATCTGACTTGGCATCAAATTTACTTAGATCCTTCTTGCCATTGTTTAAGATGAAACATCTATATCCAAAAACTTTAAGATATTTAGCAGTTGGTTTCTTATTCTTCCAGAGTTCATAAGGAGTTTTCTTGGTTATAGGTCGTATTAAAACTCGATTTAGAATATGGCAAGCAGTGTTTATAGCTTCAGCCCAAAAGTACTTTGGAAGATTTGACTCACACAACATTGTGCGTGCCATTTCTGCCAATGTCCTATTTTTCCTTTCAACAACCCCATTTTGTTGAGGCGTTCTAGGTGCTGAAAATTGATGTGATATTCCATTTTTAGTGCAAAATTCTTCAAAGTGTTGATTTTCAAATTCCGTACCATGATCACTTCGAATTGCTACTAAGGTGAGTTTCTTTTCATTTATGATATTATTATATAGTTTCAAAAATTCTGAAAATGCTTCATTCTTATGTGCCAAAAATGAAACCCATGTATACCTTGAAAAATCATCAACAATAACTAGTCCATATTTCTTCCCTCCTAGACTTGTAGTTCTAGTAGGTCCAAATAAATCCATGTGTATGAGTTCAAATGGTCTAGTTGTTGATACTACATTCTTCGATTTGAAAGATGATTTAGTTTGTTTTCCCAATGAACATGGTCCACATATTTTGTCCTTTTCAAAGATCAATTTTGGCACATCTTTTATTAATTCCTTCTTAACTAGTTTTGATATTAATTCCATACTAGCATGTCCTAATCTTCGATGCCAAAGCCAACTAGTTTCATTTTTCTTTTCTTCATTAGTAATTAAGCATAAACCATTTTTCCTGCCTAACTCATGAAGATCTACTAAGTAAATATTTCTTTGCCTTTGTCCTACAAGTACAATGCTATTATCTTTAGGATTAGTGATTATGCATACAGATGCTTCAAATGTAACTTTAAACCCTTTATCACAAAATTGACTTATACTAAGAAGGTTATATTTCAAACCCTTAACTAATAAGACATTTTCTATAAAAATAGATGGAGCAATGAAAATTTTACCCTTTCCAATGATATGCCCTTTACCATTGTCTCCATAGGTTACTACTCCACCTTTCTTTGATTCCAAGGTGACAAATTGATCTACTCACCGGTCATGTGTCTTGAACAGCCGCTATCTAGATACCATCGTTTTTTCACTTTATCGGCTGTAAGACACACCTGCAATCAAGATCAAGAAGAAACTTTAGGTACCCAAACTAAGTTGGGTCCTTTAGGGTTAGTACTCCATGTTCCTTTTGGAACCCAAACTTTCTTGAATTTAATCTTTTGATTATAACTTGATTTGTTTTGACTGGACTTTCTAAAGTTACATTCATATGCTCTATGTCCTAACTTATTGCAGCAATAACAAGTAATATTTTTACTTTTAGCTTTTACAAAAATGTTCTTTAAGAATTTTTGTTTCCTATTTGTTCTATATCCTAAACCAGCCTTATCATATACAGCTTTTTGGCTATCAAGAATCATATTTAATTTGGTAGAACTAAGTGTAAATTTATCTACCAAGGATTTATATTTTTCAGCATCTTCTTTTAGCTTGATATTTTCAGCAATTAGATCCTTGGTTTCATTTGTAAGTTTCCTACTCAAAGTTTCACAGGTATGAGACAGTTTTAACTTGTCCTTAATAAGAGATTGATTTTCTTCTTTTAGAACTTTATTTCTATTAATTAGTTTCTTATGTTCTTTCATGAGTTCTAAGAATGCATCATGTAATTCATCAACAGTAAAATCACAGTCAAGTTCAGAATCTACCTCATCGTCATTGGCCATATGACACATTTGGGCCGTCTCTTGATGATCTTCCTCCTCCGAACTTGATTCCTCACTTTCACTCCATTCAGCCATGAAATTCTTCTTTTTCAACTTTCTTGCCATCCACTTCAAATCTGGGCAATCTATCTTATAATGCCCGGGTTTGTTACACTCATAGCAAATGGGAGTTTCTTTTTCCTTTTCTTTGTCCTTACCCTTTTCTTTGCTTGAGTTACCTTTAAGGAAGGGTTTCTTTTTATGGAACCTATTCTTACCTCTCATAAATTTTCTGAATTTTCTCCCAAGCACAGCCATCCCTTCTTCATCGATTTCTTCATCATCATCTGAATCTTCTGATTCAGTTAGTTGTTTAGGGGTGGTAGTCTTTAGGGTAATGGGCTTTCTTTTCTTGACCTCATCTTCTGAATTTTGCCTCATTGTCAACTCATGGGTCATGAGTGATCCTAGAAGCTCTTCTAACTGCAGTGTGTTGAGGTCCTTTGCTTCTTGAATAGCGGTTACCTTGGCCTCCCAATTTCTTGGTAGAGACCTGAGAATTTTTCGCACCAAATCAGAGTTAGAGTAAGACTTTCCTAAACTCTTAAGCCCATTTATAATGTCAGTAAAACGAGTAAACATATCAGTTATGGACTCAGTAGGTTCCATTTTAAACAATTCATACTTGTGTACTAATATGTTTATCTTTGACTCCTTAACTTGATTGGTCCCTTCATGTGTGACCTCAAGTCTGTCCCAAATTTCTTTGGCAGTAGTGCAAGTAGATATTCTATTAAATTCATTTACATCTAATGAGCAGTAAAGTACATTTATAGCTTTTGCATTTAACTGTGCTAATCTTCTATCACTTTCATTCCAATCCATTTCTGGTTTGGGTATGATAGTGCCCTCTATGTTAAGTGTGGGTGTGTGAGGTCCTCTAGTGATGATTTGCCATAGTTCATAGTCTGAAGCTTGAATGAATATCCTCATTCTAGCTTTCCAATATGTGTAGTTTGTGCCATTAAATAGAGGTGGTCTATTTGTGGATTGCCCCTCACTCATAGAACATCCCACTTGGGTTGTCATGATCTTTAACTCTTGATTGTGAGATCAATGAGTACTATTAGAGCACCTTGCACTGATACCACTTGTTGCCCAAGGTGACAAGCCAAGAGGGGGGGTGAATTGGTTTCTTTTAAATTTAAACTATCTTACTCAAGTCAAATGGATGGTTAGTAAGCTAAAGCAAATCACAACACAAACAACATAAAGTATAGTGGTTCGGTGCTCTCCTTAGCACCTACGTCTACTCCCCAAGCGACCCCTTGGGAATTCACTATAATCTCGCGGATTATAGTTGGATTGTTTTCTTGGCTCACAATCCAAAAACCTTTGTTGGTTTTACGGGCTCACCAACGAACCTTTACACTTTGGTTTTCCGGGTTCACCAAAAATCTTTGTTGGTTTTACGGGCTCACCAACGAACCTTTACAATTAGTTTTTCGGGTTCACCAATCAACCTACTCCGTTGGTTTTCCGGGCTCACCAACCAACCTTTACAAGTTGTTTAACAAATAAAGAAAGAAGATTTAAACTCCTAAATGAGCAAATGAAACAATATAAACTACAAAGAAGAGTATAGAAAATATTTATCGCTTTGAAGTGGCTTCTCTCTTCTTTGTCAAGGATGCTTCACTCTACAAGGGAGGATGGAGCTTTTGATGACTCTTTGAATCTGCTCAACCCCTTTCTTTGATTCTTGAATGAAGCACTTGGATGAAGAAGATTAGGGCACTTTTGTTTTCTTGTGTACTCTTTGATATTCCTTTCAAAAGTTGTTCTATCTGATGAATAGTGCCACTTTAAATAGTCTCCTACATCCATTGGACAAGCCCCAATGGTTAGAATTCAAAAACTAGCCGTTACTGACTTTGGGAAGGACAAAAAGTACATCTGCAGAACTAGCCGTTATGCTTCAGCCCGTGTTTGGGTCGGCTCAACCTGTCCTTGGGTCGACCCAACTTTCACTTGGGTCGACTCAAACATTCCTTGGGTCGACTCTCTCAAAAAACACAGAAACTTGAAATTCAGCCTTCCTTCCCTTGGGTCGACCCAACCATTCTTTGGGTCGACTCAAAGTTCACTTGGGTCGACTCAACTTATTCTTGGGTCGACCCTCTCAGTAATTCCAGAGAACCATTTTCTGTCTTCTTTTCTGTCTTGCCTTTGGGTCGACCCTCTCAGGGTTTGGGTCGACTCAAGCTTAGGTCGACCCTCTCAGGTCGACTCAACTACTTCTTGGGTCGACCCTCTCAGTGAATCCAGAGAACCATTGTTCTGTCTTGTTTTGAGGATCTTGATGTTTGGGTCGACTCATGCTTTCCTTGGGTCGACCCAACTCACTGTTCATCTGTGCCATTTTTGCAGAAGTGTGCCAAATAATTTCTTGATGTGCCGGGGTCGACGCAATCATCCTTTGGGTCGACTCAATCCACACTTTGCTGCATCTCAAAGTCAGATTTATTCAAATAAACAATGAAATATATCTATATCAATTTATACAAATATCCTGAGAGTAATAGTCTTATAAATGAAGTATCAATTTAACTTATAACATACTCTAGATAATTGCTTGTTAATCATCAAAATAACACTATCATCCTCAGTATTGAATCCAATGGGTCACACACAAGAAAATTGATCAAGGATCTAATTAAATTAGATCATGTTTGTAAGATAAACATGCTAGCACGTGTTGCAAACCTTAGCTTCTGTTTCGAATTAGATTCGAATCTATTTCTTGATTTAGATTGATCTAATTTGATTAGATCATATCCTAATATGGGTTGGCCAAGAGTTGGCACCAAATTGGCTTGGTTTGAATCTAATTGGATTAGATTTTATGACACATTCACTTTTGACCATTAGTGAAAAGGATCCCTTACGGGCTGCATGCATGATTTTAAAAATTTTCTAGAAATCAGTGGAAGCAAATAAAAATTAAACTCTTTAACTTTCATGCATGCTTGAGATCTAATCTCTACCATAAAAGTAAATACCAAAATTTAAATGTTTATGTAAAGCATAAAACTATGATTGTATGTCCAACATATAATCTTGAAATTTCAGCAACCCTATTTAAGATCTAATCTTAATTTCTAATGAGATTAAATCTCATACCTGATTCACTAGAAGTCTCTGATGACTCCTTGATCATGCTCTGTAGCCGTACATGCATCTGGCCTCTATGGATCGTCCACGCGAAGCTCCAGAAAGATCTGAAAAAGTAGATGCCCTATGAGCCAATCATTTGATGGGTTTCTCTTTGTAATCCTCCAAATCATGTACTTTGACACTTGATATATATCAATAAAGGCATTGTGTTTCATCATTTGCTGCTTATCCGTTTTATTGTTGGATGATGAACCCCATAAATTAGGACATTGGTTTAGGGTTATGATGAGATTATACCAGTGAGATCTAAAATCTTAAAATACTAATTTAAAATATTCTCAGTCAAATTGGTATATTGAGTCAGGGTTTAATATTACCGGAAAGATTGGCACATCTTATGTATGCTCGATGTAGAGGGTGATTGATCTCACAATCACTTGTGTGAGACACTAATACAAAGATGTAGGTGCTCATTAGAGAAATGAGTTCACTGAAATGACCAGCCATGAGAACATCTTATTGATTCTTACTTAATTATCAAAAGATGGTTCTCATAGTGAAAGTTGTGCAAGTGATCCTTAGACCTGAGATCACCATGGTACCTTGTGTACTTGAATCTATGTTTTGGTTTATCTTCATTCACGACATTGCGTTGTGTACGGGGTATTCTAGATATGGTGAATTTTGTACGAAGGTTGTGAGTAGGTCAATAAGGAATCAGTCACTTCTAGTAAGATAAGGTAACATCCTACTTACTCTAATCTTATGATGATTCAAGAAGCCTTTGATCAAAGCAAAATAAAAATTAGAAAGAGTTTCTAATGTTTCATTGTTTGAATTATCATATAAAAGATAGAGAGAGATATGAATAAGTGATTGAGTTTGATATTGATCTATACTCATGCACTTATTCAGGATGTAGTATGACTGAGGGATTGAATTGCATGGTAACTTTCCACTGAAGGGTATGTTTGGATTTGTCCAATACATTCCTCATCTTCCGAGTAGATATGATACGTTGCTAGACATCAATCTTGTCTTGTGGGTTGATCGGATCAAAGAGTTTGATTAGATCAAAGCATCAGAAAGGTTCTGATTGCTAAGTCAGGTTTAGCACTAAATTGGACCTAAATTGGATTAGAGGTATTCTAATCAGGTTAGGTCAACTTGCACCTACACCTACTGCTGGCTAAGATAAGGAACCTAATGGGTCACCCACAAGAAAATTGATCAAGGGTCTAAATGAATTAGATCATATTTGCAAGATGAACATGCTAGCACGTGTTGCAAACCCTAGCTCCTGATTCAAATTAAATTCGAATCTGATTCTTAGATTAGGTTGATCTAATATGATTAGATCATGACCTAATATGGGTTAGCCAAGAGTTGGAACCCATTTGGCTTTAATTAGACCTGATTTGATTAGGTTTAATGTTTCCTTTAAGTTGGTTAAACCCAATTGGATTGGGTTTGATAGGGCCTTCACTTCTGGACCATTGGATCGCTCCTTGGATGAAGGATCTGGTCCACTGGATGGCTTCTTAGATGAAAGATCTGGACCATTGGTCAGTGCCTGAATCTGGACCACTAGATGGCTCCCTGGATGAAAGATCTGGACCATTGGTCAGCGCCTGAATCTGGACCACTAGATGGCTCTCTGGATGAAAGATCTGGACCATTGCTCAGCACCTGAATTTGGACCATTGGTGATGGCATCTTGCTTATGGATCATTGGATGGCACCCTGGATGATGATGCCTTGATCTGAACCATTAGATGGCGCCTAGATCTAGACCATTGGCTTTGGATCCCTGCATTTGGGCCCTTGGATCATCAAGATTTAAGAGGGAGACGTGGGAAAGAAGCGTATCATTAGATACAACTTTTTCTAAAGCTTGATACACCCTTCTCCTTAGCGCCCCATCATGATGGGATGCCCCTCTTGGCACACGCCTCCTCATGATGAGGCATGTGGATGGGATGCATCCCTTTGTGATGCATCCCTCCATCTCTTATAAATAAGGAGGCACCCCGAGGTTCTAAAAATCATCCGAGAAAAAGCCTCTCCTTCTCTCTCCCTTATCCCTTCTTTCTTACAAGCCTCTCTCTTTTGTCCTAACCCAAGACAAGAGGGTCTTCTTTAGGACAAAAAGGCTAGTGAATGTTTTAGAGGTAGAAGGGAAGAAGGAAGTGAAGGAAAATCAGCCAACTAAATTCTTTGGAAGGATTGAACAACTAGAATCAAGTTTTCGTGGAGCTAGAATCTTGAACCCATTCCTGTGTGGATTAACATTGGAGGGTGAACATTTGGGCACCTTAGGACATCTTCAGACATATTGGATATAGTGTGACAGGTATTCTTCTATACCAAGATTATATTTTCTACATTATTTGGTTATACTATTAAGATGATCTTAGCTTATTAAGATTTATTATTTGGTTATACTATTAAGGAAACAAGATTAATTTAAGGACGTCTTCCGATACATTTGGCACTCTAAACGTGATGCTACTTTTCTCAAAATCCTTAGGTGAAGATAAGGATTCTTGAATTCCATTCCATGATACTTGGGCAGCAATTGAATTACTCCTGGTTTGATTTCAAAGTGTCCAACGTTTTCAGGAATAATCATGCATGAAGGTTGACTGGTCCTAGTAGGGTGTATGTATTGTCGAAGTGTCATAACTGGGGGTCTACCTTCATCACCATGGTGACTTCCTACATCCTCATCAGTTATCTCATCAGATCTGAGATTTTTCGAAAGAGTTTCAATATTATGATCCAAGGAATTGTCAAATGTTTGTCGATTCAGGCGCCCAGTGTTGTCCCTATTCCAACCTAGCATACAAAATTCAGAGTTTATTTATTTATTTATTTATTTTTAATGATCACCCTTGATCTTTTCTTAAAGTTCTTATCAATTTTTAATTAGCAACAAGGGTTAATGAGATATAATAATAATAAAATTCTGATTCTAAAAAAAAAATTAAACACAAAAAATTCAAAATAGACAGCAGCAAGGTTTCATATTAATTTAATGGTCCTAAAAGTCTCTGAGTGTCAATCAGACCGTTCAGATGAAAGAAACATGTGTCCTGCACCATCCGACCAAAGTTGAGTTCAATCAGACGGTGAATTACTCTGATATTAGAGTTTGATATAGACTATGCAGGGAATAAAAAAACAGCAATAAAGATTCATTTTTTTTTCTTTTTTCGAAAGAAAAAGACTAACTACTAAAGTACTAATTAAATCTAAAATTGTACTAATAACTCAGCCGTTTTCCGACAACGGTGCCAAAAACTTGATGCGTTTGCAAAAATGCTTTCGCGAAACTAATCTCCCAAGTGCAGGAGAATCACACAAGTAGTAAATTCTCGGAAGTCCGAGGTCGAATCCTCAGAAAACGAAATATATATGAGATTATTTAATATAATTTTAGATTAATTAATTCAATAAATTTGTGGATTAAGATGATATTTTGCAAATAAAAAATAAATCAGTAAACAAAGAATCGAAGTTTGGATAGATTAAGATGGTGTAGGGATCTGGTATCCCCCTTGACAATAGTACATTCAAGATATAAACTCTACGATTTCTGATTTAAAAATTCAAATATAGGATAGATCTAATCATGGAATATATTGTTTGAACACACGAACTCAATTTCTAAGCATTTGTCGTGCCGGTTATGTCTACGGTAAATCAAATAAGTAATCCGTGTATCAATAGATATATACTATTAAAGAACTATCTACAACATAGGCAAGCAAGAAACCAAAACATATCAAAAGATCTAAATTGAATAGAACAATAGTTTAGAGTTTACTTCAAGAAAGTAATAAGTCAAGGGTTCTCCCATCACCCTTCACCTAAGGGATTAGCCGGCCATCAACATAAAAGAAAACTCCCCTGTTCCTCTTCCTTCCTTTTTTTCTTTTTATTTTCGGAAACAGGGCATCCCCTGTTTCCCTTTCTCTCTTCTTCCTCTGTTTTTTTTTTTCTAAACGAGAGATGATACCCCCCCAGCCAAGAGAACCCCTCTATATGTTGCGATGGATCCCTGATCCCACAGGATACATGGAGATGCCGAGTATCCCGGATGCGAGAAGGCCAAACGTGGGATGGGAGCTGATCACGGATCCTGGGATGCTGATGATCTTCGGACGTGGAGGTACGGCTGGATAGCAGAAATGGGAGATCGCACGCATGCAAATCCAGGCGGAAGAAGCGGATGGATCGGAAGGAAGATAGGACTCAAGGCTTGAGAGATCCACACGCGGACGACTGGAGGCTCTGGGATGCAAACTCGGAAGGCCGAGATGCGTTGGATGCTGGGATGAAGTCGGATCTTTGCTGGAAAATCACTGGGAAGAGATGCGGAAATGCTGGGATTCTTGCGAACGACTGGATGAACGCATGGACTCGGATGATGTGCTGGATGGTCACCAAACTGAAGATGAATCTTGGACTCGTGAGGCCTGGACGAATGGAGCTTGATCGTGAAGAGTGATGGAGCGTGGAAGCTTCGGAATGCATCACGGGAAGGAGCTAACGGCGGAAGAATGTGGCCCGATTGAGAAGGATCGAGATCTCTTCCATGCGGGCGGACGCGTGGGATTGAACGTAGACAGCTGCATCGCGATCTTCTTCAAATGGACGCACGGGATAAAGAAGTGTGGACGCGGGGACCTAGATCTGGGAGAAGCTGGATGCGGGATCTTCGGACGTGGCAGATGATGCGGGGGTGACGGCTGGGATGAATGAACTCCAAAAGCCTTTGAAATGGGGGAAAGAAGAGGATGCTCGTTTCTTCCACGCGGGCGGACACATGGAATAGATGCTGGCTTGCAGATGCTTGGGCTTGCAGAAAAATGAAGCTGCGACAAAGTGGACGGCTGAACTTGACCTCCTTCTAGCGTGCAACTGGGATCAACCCATGCGGTTGGCTGGTCACCTACAGTGATGCATCTTTTTGAACCCAATGTACATTTTAGCTTTGATTTCTGATCACCTGCACCCCACAAAAATATAATATTAATACAGCACTTCTATCATTATTTGTTAGCAATAATACTAATTTAAGTGATGTGTAGATCACACTTTTGTGCTCTCATCATCATGATTATGAGATATGGCAGATGGATGTGAAAACTGCATTCCTTAATGGATATCTTGAGGAAGATATCTATATGAAACAGCCTCAGGGTTTCACTTCTAGTGATGGTGATCACAAGGTCTGCAAGCTGCAAAGATCCATTTATGGACTAAAGTAAGCATCTCGGAGTTGGAACAGCAAGCATCTCGGAGTTGGAATACTCATTTCGATGATGTGATCAAATCGTTTGATTTCATCAAAAACGAAGAGGAACCATGTGTGTACAAAAAAGTCAGTGGGAGGGCTGTATTATTTCTCGTATTGTACGTGGATGATATACTCCTAATTGGAAATGATATTCTCATGCTCACATCGGTCAAGTTATGGCTATCTAAGAAGTTTTTCATAAAAGATCTGATGCAGGAGCACGAGCCCAAATCATAATGGATGTACGTCGAGTTTGGATTCTTGCTTGGGAGTGCCCGAAAACACATTGGGTTCGTAATTTCTAGCATTTAATTGGATTGAGTCTATTTTATTTTGGTCACATTGAGTCCTTTTATTTTGGGTTTATTTGGGTTCTTATTTTGGGTTTGCAATTTGCTGATTTATGTTTGTAATTGAATGCCAAGTGGCATCAAAAGAGTCCATGTTATGCAAGGATTGAGTCAAGTCATATTGGGTCATGTGTGGAGAATTTAGTTTAGTCGTATGAGTGAAATTGAGTCCTTATGTGAGAGGATTGAGTCCATGTGTTTAAGATTGAGTCCTTATAATTGAGTGCCATTAAGAAGGATTCCTAATGCCGTGAAGATCATCACTCATCACGTGGAGAAGTTCAACCATGAAGATCTCTCACATGTGGAAGAAATTCAGAGTTCAAATCCAGTTGAAATCCGTGACAGATTGAACACCATGTGGTATTTTAAAGATTTTGGAAGCTACAGAAGTCTGATTAAGTTAATTCAAATTTTGTTGGAAAATAGACATCCGTAGCTTTCCAATGACTATAAGAATATGAAATTTGGGGATCAGATGAAATTTGAGGAGTCTCCCGAACTTCATGCTGATGTTGGTACCCGAGAAGGAGTTCCACCTAGATTCCAACTCGTGGCATGCGGCTAAATTTCTTTTGATGGGTTTCAATCCACACGCCATAAGGAATGGATTCCTAGGTGTCTAGGCTTAGGTGTCAAGGCCTTTGATTGGTCAATTAGAAAATTTAAATTTTGAATTGAGTCCTCATGTAATTAGGAGTCCAATTTAAAATTCTGTGCCAACCTTTCTTCCTATATAAAGAAGGGTATGATGAATGAAGTTAGTTTTCTTTTGGATTTCGAAATTATGGTTTGTTTGCGTGAAGAGAGGCTACTCCTCTTGTTGGTGCGATGCCAAAGGGGCTGAGGGAAGGTGGGACGCCTCCCCTTCACGCCATTTGAAATTGGGTTGGTTTTGGATGAGATTTCCCTAACAAACTCAAGTTTATCCTTATCCCTTCTTTTGCTCTCACGCCTCCACCCCTTGTGTGCACCCTCCTTGAGTGCCACATCAGCATTTCAGCACCTCCCTCACGCCCAAGACTCCTTTCCCACGACCTCCTCTAAGTCCTATTGCCATTAGGACTCCACACAACCCAATTCAGCCTAAAAAAATTGGTCTAGCCAATTTCAGCCCCCACAAAATTGGTGCCTAATTTTGGTCCATTGGCTGACCCTCCTTGAACCCAATCTCACCAACCAGCAACCCATCTTCTTCCTCCTTCCTTCCACCACAAAGAACCCTAGCCTCCATTGCCATTGCTTGAAAAAAAAAAGAGAAGAAAGATTCAGCCATCCTCAAGAAGAAAAAAATCTGCAGCCCCCCCCGATTGCGTCAATTGGTATCAGAGCGAATCCTTGTCGCCATGAGTACCAGAAGTGGTCGGCCCTACAATAATGAACGACAACGTGCTGAGATGATGGCCGAGCTCATCCGGCAAGTGGCGGCCTTGAATCAGAAGGTGGAAGTTGTTTGGGATCGTCTCTTTCCCGAGCCAAACAATCTTGAAGATGAACATGCTGTCCCCGCGCAACCTGAAAATTCAGAAGTGCCATTTGGAGGAGACCCCGATGTTGAAGCATTCTCCCCCAGGGGTCTATCACCCCAAAGGCCACCTAGGGATCAGCGGATGCCCCCTCCAAACATTCCTCGTATGGGGAATAATTTCAGGAACCCCTATGTTCATCAAAATCAACGGGAGCGCCATGATCTCGACGATGTCATGAAGCGGGTTCGTGTAGAAGTTGCTGATTACAACGGAAGCATGGACCCAACCTACTTCCAGGATTGGTTGATATCTCTCGAAGACTACTTCGAATGGTTCAGCATGCCCAATGAAACCAAGGTGCGATTCGTGAAGATGAAGCTCAAGGGCCAAGCACGCATATAGTGGCATAGCGTTGAAGAGAAGCTTCATCGACTCCGACAGCCCCCTATCAATGATTGGGAGGAGATGAAACTTCGTTTGAAGGAAAAGTATCTTCCCCTTGATTATGAGGAGACACTCTTCGAAGAACTTCTGAAACTTCGTCAAGGAAGCTCTTCTGTAGAGGAGTATACGGCCCGATTCCATGAGTTGATGATCCGCAGCAACCTCACGGAGACGGATCGACAGTCCCTAACTCGGTACCGATCCGGGCTGAGGGATGACATCAAGAGGGAGCTAATGACAATGCGCATCTTCAGCCTAGAGGAGGCATACCAACTCGCCATTCGAGTTGAATCGCAGCTACGACAAAGACGCCCTGCGCAAGCACCAGTTGTACGACGATTTCCCGAGCGCAGCACCAATCGAGGAGTTCCATTTCCTCGAGGTAACGCCCCTGCTTTCAGATCTGAAACCTCTGTAAATAGAAGCACATATCAGGAAAGGGGTGCTCCAAGGGATAATGAAAAGGGTAAAGGTCCTATGCCACAATCCACACCGCAAGGGAAGAATCCTGTTGAATGCTACAAGTGCGGCGGGCGAGGCCATTTCGCCGTTGTTTGTCCTACCCGAGACCAACGATTTGCATTGGTATGCGAGGAGGATGAGATCATAGGGCCCTCTGAAGTCACTCCTCCCTCTCAGCCCGCTGATGAAGAGGGAAATGAAGGAAACGAAGAACATGATGAAGAAGCCCCTGCGGTGGAGCTAGAAGCTTCAGATCTACCTGTGTGCGTCGTGCGGCGGGTTCTTACGGGTTGCAAGCTGGAGGAGAACGTGGAGGAAGATTGGAGGCGCACCAATATCTTCCACACTCGCGTCGAGCATTCCAACAAGTCTCTAAACCTCATCATTGACAATGGAAGCTGCATGAATATCATTTCCGAAGAAGTGCTGAAAAAGCTGAATCTGAAACCGGTACCGCATCCAAAGCCGTATCGGGTAAGTTGGATCGAAGACTCCTCCATCCCTATTAAACAAAGATGCTTGATCAGTTTTTCACTTGGTAAGGACCTCCGAGATGAAGTATGGTGCGATGTTCTGCCCATGAAAGTGTGCCATCTTCTTCTAGGAAGACCTTGGTTGTATGATCGTAGTGTCGAGTATGATGGTCGATCCAATTGTTATTCTCTATATTGTGCCAACAAAAGAGTTGTGTTAAAGCCCCTTAGGATCACTGATTTTACCTCTGAAAATCTGATAATCCAACGGGTTTTAACCATGAGAAAGTTTGAAGCTTGTAGCCGAGAGATTGGGGTCATGTATGCACTAATGGCTAGGGAAGTTGGGGCTGAAATTTCAGAAGTTGTTCCTCCTGATTTCAAGTCCATATTGGATGATTCCTCTAATATAACCCTTGAGAGTCTTCCCAAGAATCTTCCACTGATGAGAGACAACCAGCGCACCATAGATTTGGTGCCCAGATCAAGCTTGCCGAACCTTCCTGCATGCTGGTTGAACCCAAAAGAACACGAGGATTCTCGTCGCCAAGTCCTGAAGCATGGGCCGCATGCAGAAGATTTTATTGCTGATGCCCTCAGTCAAAATTCATATGTTCTAACTCTTTTGAATGTTGAGGTAATGGGGTTTGCCAATCTAAAATTTTTGTACCCCTCTGAAGTATATTTTCAGCCCATATATGCAGAAGTTTCAGCAGTGGATCAGTGGCAGCATTCAGAATTTTTGACCCATGATTGCTTTCTTTTATGTGTCCCGGAGACCTCACTTGGTGATCATATTGTTCGAGAGGTCCATGGCGGAGACCTTGGTGGTCACTTTGGCTACGTCAAAACAGTCACCATGGTGGAGGATAAGTTCTATTTGCCGACCCTGCACAAGGAAGCAAACTTTGTGTTGATGTGGTTGAGTGTTGAATGCAGAAATTTTCAGAAGCTTCAACCTTGCCAAGTCGAATTCTTCAAGGTGCTGAAGTGGATGGGACCCAAGGCCTTTGTGCTCGAGTTACCAGATGATTTGCAGGTTAGCCCCATCTTCTATGTTGAAGAGTTGCAGCCCTATGATGCTCACTATGTTGAAGATGAAGACATCCCATCTGTACCATCTTCACTTCTTCGACGATCAGCCCCAACGGACATCATTGAGGACATCCTAGTTGTTCAGATAGTGTCCACCCATCGAGGAGGATATCAGAAGTTTTTCATTGGAGGACCGACTAAATTCAGATCGCTCATGATTAAAGATGGAGGAAGTCCAACAGCGGAACCCAAACTTCTACAAGCTCTATCAATTGTGAAACTCGACGGAGTCGAGTCTTTTTTCCAGAAGGGGGGAATTGATGCAGGAGCACGAGCCCAAATCATAATGGATGTACGTCGAGTTTGGATTCTTGCTTGGGAGTGCCCGAAAACACATTGGGTTCGTAATTTCTAGCATTTAATTGGATTGAGTCTATTTTATTTTGGTCACATTGAGTCCTTTTATTTTGGGTTTATTTGGGTTCTTATTTTGGGTTTGCAATTTGCTGATTTATGTTTGTAATTGAATGCCAAGTGGCATCAAAAGAGTCCATGTTATGCAAGGATTGAGTCAAGTCATATTGGGTCATGTGTGGAGAATTTAGTTTAGTCGTATGAGTGAAATTGAGTCCTTATGTGAGAGGATTGAGTCCATGTTGTGGAGTGATTGATTAAAACCCTATTTGATTTTGATGAGCTCAAAGCATTTGAGTATATCTTTTGTCTACTAATGAATTCAATTGAGTGTTTCAGTGAAAATCTTGTCTAAGTGTCTCTAGACTTGGTTCAAGATATTTTGGATAAGTTAAGAAGTCAGTTTGAACCAAAGTCTGAGACTCGAGTCGACTCCAGGATATTACGAGTCGACTCCAAGCGTATCAGGATCACTGGCACGGGCTCGAGTCGACTCCGGATCATTATGAGTCGACTCCGACTGAGAACAGACAGACAGACAGAAGGAATCAACTTAAAACCTGTCAGCGAGTCGACTCCTGAAGTGCGTAGTCGACTCCGATGTTTACCGAGTCGACTCCGGAGAGGTATGAGTCGACTCCAAGGAGTTACAGGCAGAAAAGTCAGAGAGCGATTTTCGACCCTGAGATTCGAGTCGACTCCTGTGGAACGCGAGTCGACTCCAAGGATTGGCAGGTCGACTCCAAGGAAAGCGAGAGTCGACTCTCAGCGGTACACAAAGAAAAAGTCAGAGGGCAGTTTTTGGACTCTGAGATTCGAGTCGACTCCCGCATTGCACGAGTCGACTCCGAGACACCGCGACCCCAAAGAAGACAGAAGACCAATTTGCTGTCTCTGAGATTCGAGTCGACTCCCAGACAGCTCGAGTCGACTCCAAGGCAGCGCTTCACTAAAAACACAGAAGACTAAGTTTTGGAAACTGAGAGCCGAGTCGACTCCGGAACAGTTCGAGTCGACTCCAAGACTGGACGAGCCAAAAGACAGTAGATCGGGAGTTCGGGCTCTGAGCGCCGAGTCGACTCCCAAGATTGTCGAGTCACTAATAGATCCACGGACTTCATGGGATGAGCCGATTCCGAAAAAGCCAAGTCAGCTCCAGAAGTTGGCGAGTCGACTCCGGGATAAGTCGAGTCGACTCCCAGTCGAAGAGGCTACTTTAATTCAAATCCGGAACAGTTGCCGAGTCGACTCCAGAAAAGCTTGAGTCGACTCCTGCTACAGCCGAGTCGACTCCTGATCGCGCGAGTCGACTCCGACCCACCAACGGACATATTGTCAGGTTGTGCAGAGTGTGCAGAACGGGCAGAAAAAGGTCTCTAACGGCTAGTTTCCGTGGGGGATGGCTTAAATAGCCTCAGAGGACTGTAGCAAGGCAGAGAACAACTATTCCACTCAAAGAAATCAAGCATTCAATCTCTGCAACCTGTTCTTCAACAGAAAAGAGGGAAGAGCGACATTAACTCCATCCAACTTCCTCTTCCCAGCATTTAAGGAAGCCTCCTCCTGCATTCAAGTCGATCACACATTCAAGAGGAGACCCGAAGTTCGAGAAGCCCTACTCAACTCCAACTCAAACGTGTTTGAGGGCTTCTAACTTCTCTTCTATTTATATTGTTGCTTATCTGCTTTTGAGAAGCTTTGTTTTCTGTTTGTCCCTTTTATTTACAACTTGTCTTTGCTTGATTCAATCGGGGGATTGAATCAAGAGTCTTGAGGTTGGTTGGTGAGCCGAGTGTAAAACCAACGTGTGTAAGGGTTCGATTGTGATCCCGGAAAAACAATCGGGGTGGTTCTAGTCGGTGAGCCTGGGAAAACCGACCGAGTTCGTTGTGAGCTCGTAAAACAACAAGTTTGGTTGTGAGCTTGTAAAACAACCGGCTGTAATCCAAGGGGTTATAGTGAATTCCCAAGTGAGACTTGGGGAGTGGACGTAGGAGCAAGGGTTAGCTCCGAACCACTATAAAATCCTTGTGTTTGTGATTGTTTGTCTCTTTCCTTTACTCTCATTTCATTCACAGCACATAGCAATTAATTAATCATCTGGGTAAAGCATTAATTAGTCATCCACAACATTTTAAATAGCTAAATTCTTTTAAAACCCAATTCACCCTCCCCTCTTGGGTTGTCTATCTGGGCAACAAGTGGTATCAGAGCCTAAACTCTTCTACCCTAAGAGTCAAAGATCAAAATGACAACCCCATTTGGATCTTCCCATATTGAGGGTCAGTCCACCCAAAGACCCCCATTCTTTAATGGATCCGACTACTCATATTGAAAGGCTAGGATGAGAATATTCATCCAAGCCCAAGATTATGAGATGTGGACCATTGTAGTAAATGGGCGATAACCATCCATATATGTAGAGGGTGTCACTGTACCCAAACTAGAAAAGGATTGGGATGAGCATGACATGAGAAAGGCACAACTAAATTCTAAAGCTATGAATGTACTTTACTGTGCCTTAGATAGAAATGAATTCAATAGGGTCTCAACTTGCAATTCTGCAAAAGAGATTTGGGACAGACTTGAAGTGACCCATGAGGGCACGAATCAAGTCAAAGAATCCAAAATAAATATTTTGGTTCATAAGTATGAACTATTTAAAATGGATTCTAATGAAACAATCACATGCATGTTCACTAGGTTTACTGACATTGTCAATGGCCTAAAAAGCCTTGGCAAAAATTATACTAACAGTGATCTTGTCAGGAAAATTCTTCGCTGTCTACCAAGGTCATGGGAAGCCAAGGTGACGGTAATCCAAGAAGCTAAGGACTTGAACAAGCTTCCACTTGAAGAG
The DNA here is from genome assembly GCF_051530095.1 of Phoenix dactylifera. NCBI lineage: Eukaryota > Viridiplantae > Streptophyta > Magnoliopsida > Arecales > Arecaceae > Phoenix > Phoenix dactylifera. The sequence continues at coordinate 20,983,868 of NC_143193.1, read as the reverse complement.
CTCCTTGGATCCCTAATGACCCACGAGCTAACAATGAAGCAGCACAGCGAAGAAGAGTCCTCCCATAAGAAAAAGGTAATAGCTCTTAAATCTACTTCATCTAACAAAGACTTGTCTTGCAGCAGCAGCAGTGAAGAAGAAGAGCTTGAGGGAGATGATGGTGAGGCTCTTCTTGTGCGGAAGTTCAGAAAATTCATCAACCACAAGAAGTCCTATCATCAAAGGAGAGGCCCCTCAAATTCCTACCGCAAGGATAAAGGTAAGGAAAGGGAAAGTGAGGGGATTAGGTGTTATGAGTGCAAGAAACTGGGGTACATTCGAGCTGAGTGTCCCTTACTAAAGAAAGGGAGCAAATACAAGAAGAAGAAAGCTCTCGTCACCACCCTATCGGACTCGGACTCATCATCATCATCATCGGATGATGAACAAGAAGAAAAGGCCAATCTCTGCTTCATGGCCAATGAAAATGAGGTAACGTCCGAATCGCATCTAGATTTTACATTTGATGAACTTTATGATGCATTTAATGAATTAATGATAGAATATAAGGCCATAAATCTTAAGAATAAAGAACTAAAAATAGCTAATCAATCATACCTACATAAATACGATAAATTAGTTAAGGATAAGGAATTAATCACCAAAGAAAATATAGAACTTAAGACAAGCAACCAACTTTTAACTCAAAAGACTAATACCTTAACTAAAGAAAATGAAAGGCTGAATAAAGAAACATTAGAACCTAAAAAACATAAACAAATCTTAAACAAGGATCTCACAAAAGAACTAAATGATCTAAAAGCAGAAAATCAAACACTAACTAAAGAACTTGAAAAATACAAACCTTTGGTTAAAAAATTTACATATAGTTCAGAAAAATTGAATATGATACTTAATAGTCAACAAGCGGTATTTAATAGAGCGGGTTTAGGATATAAACCTAAAAATAAGCAAAAACTTCTTAGTAACTTCTTTGTTAAAGCTGGAGAAAGCAAAACTAAGAAAGTAATCTGCTTTTGTTGTGGAACTGTAGGACATAAGGCAAATGTATGTAACTATAGGAAAGGGAAAACTAAAAGAAAAATTAAAAGGGTATGGGTTCCAAAAGGAACCAATATGACTAACCATGAAGGACCCAAGAAAACTTGGGTACCTAAGATTATATGATCTGCTTGTGTAGGAGTGTCTTGCAGCCAAGGTCAACAAAAATTGCTGGTACTTGGATAGTGGCTGCTCAAGGCACATGACGGGTGACAAGGATCAATTTTTCACCCTTGAAGCTAAGAAGGGAGGTGCTGTGACTTTTGGAGACAACAACCAATGTCACATCATTGGTATTGGTAAAGTTCAAATTACCCCTTCTACTTTTATTGATAATGTTAGATATGTTGATGGTCTTAAGCATAACTTATTAAGCATTAGTCAATTATGTGATAAAGGTTATGATGTTATGTTTAAACCATCACTATGCATTATAACAAACCCAAATGACAATAGTTTAGTTTTTAAAGGAATTAGACGTGGGAATGTGTATGTTGTAGACCTTGAAGATCTTGCCAAACATAACCAATGTTTAGTTGTTAATGAAACTAAGGATAATGATGCTAGTTGGTTATGGCACCGTAAGTTAGGTCATGCAAGCATGGACACAATAACCAAACTAGTTAAAAGAGATTCCGTGATAGGTTTGCCAAAATTAAAATTTGAAAAGAATAAAATATGTGAAGCATGTCAATTTGGCAAACAATCTAGGAACTCATTTAAATCTATAAAGTGTGTCTCTACCTCTAGACCTCTAGAACTACTACACATGGACCTATTTGGACCAACTAGAACCACTAGTCTAGGTGGAAATAAATATGGTCTAGTCATTGTAGATGATTATTCTAGATACACATGGGTTATGTTCCTAGCACATAAAGATCAAGCTTTTTCAGTTTTTAGAAAGTTCCATAAGGAAGTAACAAATGCTAGAGATTCTTCAGTCATAGCCATTAGAAGTGACCATGGAACTGAATTTGAAAATCAGTTATTTGATGAGTTTTGTAGTAAAAAGGGGATAACCCATAATTTCTCTGCACCTAGGACACCACAACAAAATGGAGTTGTGGAGAGGAAAAATAGAACTCTAGAGGAAATGGCTAGAACTATGTTATGTGAAAGTAACCTCCCTAAGTACTTTTGGGGAGAAGCCATTAATACTTCTTGTCATATATTAAATAGAGTTCTATTGAGACCCATTATAAAGAAAACACCTTATGAACTTTGGAAAAACAGAAAACCAAAGGTAAACTACTTTCATATTTTTGGATGTAGGTATTTTGTTCATAACAATGGGAAAGATAATCTAGGTAAATTTGACTCTAAATCTGATGAGGGCATATTCTTAGGTTACTCTACAACTAGTAAAGCCTATAGAGTCTTTAATAAAAGAACCCTAGTTATAGAAGAATCTATACATGTTGTATTTGATGATTCTAGTGACATCTCTTCTAGCAAGAGAGTTAATTTTGATGATGATGCTGAAATTCTTGAAGAAAAGATAGATGAGATGACATTACAAGATGATAATCAAAAATTAATTGAAGGTGCATCATCAAGCCAAGAGGCTATTGTGGATCATGGACTAACTAAAGCTTGGAGGTATGCTCACGGGCATCCTAAGGAATTAATTCTAGATGATCCATCTCAACCTATTAGGACTAGGGCATCCCTTAGGAACTTAAATAATCATCTAGCTTTTGTTTCTCATTTTGAGCCCAAACACATAGAAGAAGCTGAAAAAGATGTAAATTGGATAAATGCAATGCATGAAGAATTAAACCAATTTACTAGAAACAAAGTATGGAATCTAGTTGAAAGACCTACTGAATATTCAATTATAGGTACCAAATGGATTTATAAAAATAAACTTGATGAAAATGGTACTGTAATAAGGAATAAGGCTAGATTAGTAGCAAAGGGTTATAATCAAGAAGAAGGTATAGATTTTGATGAAACCTTTGCCCCGGTAGCTAGACTTGAAGCAATTAGACTCTTGCTAGCATTTGCATGCTCTAAGGACTTCAAATTATTTCAAATGGATGTAAAAAGTGCATTTTTAAATGGGTATATTAATGAGGAGGTATATGTAGAACAACCTCCTGGTTTTGAAAATCATCAATACCCTAATCATGTTTATAAATTGAACAAAGCACTTTATGGTTTGAAACAAGCACCTAGAGCATGGTATGAGAGGCTTAGCAAATTTCTATTAGAACATGAGTTTTCTAGGGAAAATGTAGATACAACACTGTTTCTAAAGAAGAAAAACCAAGATATGCTATTAGTACAGATTTATGTTGATGATATCATTTTCGGTGCTACTAACAATCGCCTCTGCGAAGAATTTGCTGATTTGATGCAGAGTGAATTTGAGATGAGCATGATGGGAGAGCTAAACTACTTCCTCGGGCTTCAAATCAAACAGTCTGAAGGAGGCATCTTCATCAATCAAGCCAAATATATCAAGGAGATGCTCAAGAAGTTTGATATGGAGGGAAACAAGTCAATCAGCACCCCCATGAGCTCATCATGCAAATTAGACCAAGATGAATCAGGTAAATCTGTAGATCAGAAACTATATAGAGGTATGATAGGATCTTTATTGTATCTTACTGCAAGTAGACCTGATATCATGTTTAGTGTTTGCGTGTGTGCTAGATATCAGGCTAATCCTAAGGAATCACATCTAATTGCAGTAAAGAGAATCTTTAAATACCTAATAGGAACAAAGAATATAGGGTTATGGTATTCTAAAGAATCTAGCCTAAACTTAATAGGATACACAGATTCAGACTTTGCTGGATGTAAACTTGATAGAAAAAGCACCAGCGGGTCTTGTCAATTTCTAGGTGAAAACTTAATCTCATGGTTTAGCAAGAAACAAAACTCGGTTGCATTATCTACTGCTGAAGCTGAATATGTTGCAGCCGGGAGTTGTTGTGCTCAAATCTTATGGATCAAACAACAATTAGAAGATTATGGCATTAAACAAGATAAAATACCCATTAATTGTGATAATACAAGTGCCATTAATCTAACTAAAAGTCCAATTCAGCATTCAAGAACCAAACATATTGAGATAAGACATCACTTCATAAGAGATCATGTACTGAATGGTGATGTGACACTACAATTTGTTTGCACTGATGATCAATTAGCTGACATTTTTACAAAACCCCTAAGTGAAGGGAGATTTAGTGTGCTTAGGAGGAGATTAGGAGTGATTGATCCATCCTAGTGGTATTTTCCACTAGTTCATTGATTTTGATGATTAGATTGTGGTTAATATAAAGTATCTTTACAATGATCATCAAATCAGATCATAAGTTAGTGATTTTCCCTCATTCGGCACGAACATAGCATGATTTTTAGGTGCGTGCCAAAGTTCGAGACGACTCGAGTAAGTTTCAGAGTTGGCTCGTAAGGGGGAATCGACTCGCGCTTAGTCGGGAGTCGACTCGCACATAAGGAGAGTCGGGGTCAATAGGCGCATAAGGAGAGTCGACTCGCGCATACTTTGGAGTCGACTCAAGGTCGAGTCAACTCGTGACTCAGAGGAGTCGACTCGCAGTCGGGATCCGACTTTTTAACCCTAACTTCATCGTTTCGAAAACATTTCTATTCTCCGCCGCCACTGTTCACAAGCCCTAGAGCCGACTCCTAGGTCGTCCCCGGTCGTCCCCAAGCCTTTTCCATCGATCTTTCACCATCCATTAGGGCTTTTCCCCATTCTAGGTCACTATGCCTCGTAAAGCCGTTGTCCGGAAGAGGTCCCGACCCGAGGCCGGTCCCGAGAGGCGTTCCAAGGCTCGGCACGATCCCGCGAGGCCACAACCTCCGGCTCGTTCCCCGCCGAGGGCGGTTCCCGCGAGGCCGTGCGCCGGGAAGGCGGTCTCCACCGGGAGATACGTCGATTTCGACTATCTCTCCCGGGAGGGCTTCACCATAGGTGAGAGATTGCGTGTCCAGGGCTTAGAGTATTTCCTCACTTTAGATCTCCCCACATACCCAGGCCTTATTAGAGAGTTTTACGGTACCGTCCATAGGGGAGATGGGGGTATCGAGGGCACGGTAGCCGGTGTCCCATTGTTTATTTCGGAGGATATCATTGCCCACATCCTCCATCTACCACAAGTCGGGGTGGCTCCCACACACCCCGAGGATAGGACGGAGGCCCTTACGGCCATACTAGGTTATCCTCCTCAGTCCCCCTTAGACGAGGTTTCCGCTAGCTCACTTCCAGTTGAGGTGCGGATCCTCCTGAGCATTCTGTCTAGGTCCTTGTTCCCTAAGACAGGGAGATTTGATTTTGTAAATGAGAGAGACCTAGCTCTCATGTTCTACATTCTCCAGGATACCCCAATCAACTTTCCCAAGATGATGTATAGGTATCTGTGTGAGCCCCTAGATAGACCTAGGCTCACTCTCCCATACGGTATGTTATTCACTCTTTTGTTTAGGGAGTACGAGATTCCCATTCCTGAGGGGGAACCCTCTAAGGCATTGCGATGGACAGATCGCATGCGAGCGGGGACCCTACACAGGATGGGGTTTCGGAAAGTAGCGGGGACATGGGTTAGGAAGTCTTCCACCTCCACACATACCACCAGACCTTCCCCCAGTCCAGAGCTAGATTCTGACTACCCTGACATTCCCTTCACCTCTGCTCCTACCACCTTAGCCGGACCCTCCTCCTCAGCTCCACCACCCATGGAGGTCCGCATCGCTCCTGAGCAGCTCCGGGAGTTGCGGCAGGAGATTGTTAGAGACTTGCGAGAGGATCTGCTTCGGGAGTTCCGAGGTTCAGTGCCTGCTCCCTCTCCCGCTCCATCTTCAGCGTTGGTCCCTTCCCTGACGGCCGTGACTGACATGACGGCTCATGTGCGGGAAGAGATCTACAATATGAGGACCTTGATCCAGGCCCAGTTCCATAGCATGAGTGAGGTCACGAGCACCACTCGACAGATGCGGGATGACATAGGACGTGACATGCACACCACTACCGAGGGGGCCGAGCGCTTGTCGAATGTGCTCATCGACAAGCTGGACGAACTGCAGAAGTCGGTGCTCGAGCTCGATACGACACAGAGCAGGGCCATCCAGGCCATCATTCGTCAGTTAGAGAACGTCACCAATGCGGTCCAATCACTCGTGGAGCGCATGCCTCGGGGAGCCACATCCTCGAGAGGAGGAGATACATCCTCGAGAGGAGGAGATACATTCTCGAGAGGGGGAGCCACATCCTCGAGAGGAGGAGCTACATCCTCGAGGAGACCGTAGCTGCTTTTTGTGTTTTATTTTGACATGTACTGTTTTGCTTTACTTATTGTATTCTCAAATGTATTCACATCCACATCAATACAATGAGTAGACATCTTATCTTCATTTCTGTACAATTTGATTTATGATTGATTGTGTGTTCTGCTTACCTCCTTTTTTTTTGATACGATGACAAAAAGGGGGAGAAATATGTATAAAATATGTAAAAGGAATCAATGAAAATCATTAAAAAGAAAAAAAACTTTTAAAAACACACAAACATTTGTTCTTAGTGGATTTGGTACCTCGAGGCTCATTATCTCTCTGTTGGGGCTCCTAATGGAGTAATCTCCAGAATCTATTCAAGGGATATTCGGAGATTAGCTGAATCCAACTCAAGAACAAATTGACAGATTTTTCCTCTAAATACCAAAATTTAAAATTCAAAAACTTCAATATACCAAAAGGAAATTCAGAGAATCAAAACATAGTAGAATGCATATGTTGAGGGGGAGAATCTGAATTTTTAAGAAAGCTAAATCATTAATTATATATAAGCCAAACAATTGATTGAATGATATGAAGGCTTATATAATTCCAAAGGAAAGGGGGAGCTTTAACTCCAAAATTTACTGTTTCACACCCTTCAAGCTTGGATAAATTAAATTACCAGACATTTGAATTCATTTATGGATTTTATTTTCTTGTTTATTGAGCAATTCACTTTACATATACTCAATGTTTTGTCATCATCAAAAAGGGAGAGATTGTGGAGTGATTGATTAAAACCCTATTTGATTTTGATGAGCTCAAAGTATTTGAGTATATCTTTTGTCTGCTAATGAATTCAATTGAGTGTTTCAGTGAAAATCTTGTCTAAGTGTCTCTAGACTTGGTTCAAGATATTTTGGATAAGTTAAGAAGTCAGTTTGAACCAAAGTCTGAGACTCGAGTCAACTTCAGGATATTACGAGTCGACTCCAAGCGTATCAGGATCACTGGCACGGGCTCGAGTCGACTCCGGATCATTATGAGTCGACTCCGACTGAGAACAGACAGACAGACAGAAGGAATCAACTTAAAACCTGTCAGCGAGTCGACTCCTGAAGTGCGCGAGTCGACTCCGATGTTTACCGAGTCGACTCCGGAGAGGTATGAGTCGACTCCAAGGAGTTACAGGCAGAAAAGTCAGAGAGCGGTTTTCGACCCTGAGATTCGAGTCGACTCCTGTGGAACGCGAGTCGACTCCAAGGATTGGCAGGTCGACTCCAAGGAAAGCGAGAGTCGACTCTCAGCGGTACACAAAGAAAAAGTCAGAGGGCAGTTTTTGGACTCTGAGATTCGAGTCGACTCCCGCATTGCACGAGTCGACTCCGAAACACCGCGACCCCAAAGAAGATAGAAGACCAATTTGCTGTCTCTGAGATTCGAGTCGACTCCCAGACAGCTCGAGTCGACTCCAAGGCAGCGCTTCACTAAAAACACAGAAGACTAAGTTTCGGAAACTGAGAGCCGAGTCGACTCCGGAACAGTTCGAGTCGACTCCAAGACTGGACGAGCCAAAAGACAGTAGATCGGGAGTTCGGGCTCTGAGCGCCGAGTCGACTCCCAGGATTGTCGAGTCGACTCGAGTGGACCAAATTCACTAATAGATCCACGGACTTCATGGGATGAGCCGACTCCGAAAAAGCCAAGTCAGCTCCAGAAGTTGGCGAGTCGACTCCGGGACAAGTCGAGTCGACTCCCAGTCGAAGAGGCTACTTTAATTCAAATCCGGAATAGTTGCCGAGTTGACTCCAGAAAAGCTTGAGTCAACTCCTGCTACAGCCGAGTCGACTCCTGATCGCGCGAGTCGACTCCAACCCACCAACGGACATATTGTCAGGTTGTGCAGAGTGTGCAGAACGGGCAGAAAAAGGTCTCTAATGGCTAGTTTCCGTGGGGGATGGCTTAAATAGCCTCAGAGGACTGTAGCAAGGCAGAGAACAACTATTCCACTCAAAGAAATCAAGCATTCAATCTCTGCAACCTGTTCTTCAACGGAAAAAAGGGAAGAGCGACATTAACTCCATCCAACTTCCTCTTCCCAGCATTTAAGGAAGCCTCCTCCTGCATTCAAGTCGATCACACATTCAAGAGGAGACCCGAAGTTCGAGAAGCCCTACTCAACTCCAATTCAAACGTGTTTGAGGGCTTCTAACTTCTCTTCTGTTTATATTGTTGCTTATCTGCTTTTGAGAAGCTTTGTTTTCTGTTTGTCCCTTTTATTTACAACTTGTCTTTGCTTGATTCAATCGGGGGATTGAATCAAGAGTCTTGAGGTTGGTTGGTGAGCCGAGTGTAAAACCAACATGTGTAAGGGTTCGATTGTGATCCCGGGAAAACAATCGGGGTGGTTCTAGTCGGTGAGCCTGGGAAAACCGACCGAGTTCGTTGTGAGCTCGTAAAACAACAAGTTTGGTTGTGAGCTTGTAAAACAACCGGCTGTAATCCAAGGGGTTATAGTGAATTCCCAAGTGAGACTTGGGGAGTGGACGTAGGAGCAAGGGTTAGCTCCGAACCACTATAAAATCCTTGTGTTTGTGATTGTTTGTCTCTTTCCTTTACTCTCATTTCATTCACAGCACATAGCAATTAATTAATCATCTGGGTAAAGCATTAATTAGTCATCCACAACATTTTAAATAGCTAAATTCTTTTAAAACCCAATTCACCCCCCCCCTCTTGGGTTGTCTATCTGGGCAACACATGTGTTTAAGATTGAGTCCTTATAATTGAGTGCCATTAAGAAGGATTCCTAATGCCGTGAAGATCATCACTCATCACGTGGAGAAGTTCAACCATGAAGATCTCTCACATGTGGAAGAAATTCAGAGTTCAAATCCAGTAGAAATCCGTGATAGATTGAACACCATGTGGTATTTTGAAGATTTTGGAAGCTACAGAAGTCTGATTAAGTTGATTCAAATTTTGTTGAAAAGTAGACATCCGTAGCTTTCCAATGACTATAAGAACATGAAATTTGGAGATCAGATGAAATTTGAGGAGTCTCCCGAACTTTATGCTGATGTTGGTACCCGAGAAGGAGTTCCACCTAGATTCCAACTCGTGGCATGCGGCTAAATTTCTTTTGATGGGTTTCAATCCACACGCCATAAGGAATGGATTCCTAGGTGTCTAGGCTTAGGTGTCAAGGCCTTTGATTGGTCAATTAGAAAATTTAAATTTTGAATTGAGTCCTCATGTAATTAGGAGTCCAATTTAAAATTCTGTGCCAACCTTTCTTCCTATATAAAGAAGGGTATGATGAATGAAGTTAGTTTTCTTTTGGATTTCGAAATTATGGTTTGTTTGCGTGAAGAGAGGCTACTCCTCTTGCTGGTGCGATGCCAAAGGGGCTGAGGGAAGGTGGGACGCCTCCCCTTCACGCCATTTGAAATTGGGTTGGTTTTGGATGAGATTTCCCTAACAAACTCAAGTTTATCCTTATCCCTTCTTTTGCTCTCACGCCTCCACCCCTTGTGTGCACCCTCCTTGAGTGCCACATCAGCATTTCAGCACCTCCCTCACGCCCAAGACTCCTTTCCCATGACCTCCTCTAAGTCCTATTGCCATTAGGACTCCACACAACCCAATTCAGCCTAAAAAAATTGGTCTAGCCAATTTCAGCCCCCACAAAATTGGTGCCTAATTTTGGTCCATTGGCTGACCCTCCTTGAACCCAATCTCACCAACCAGCAACCCATCTTCTTCCTCCTTCCTTCCACCACAAAGAACCCTAGCCTCCATTGCCATTGCTTGAAAAAAAAAAAAGAGAAGAAAGATTCAGCCATCCTCAAGAAGAAAAAAATCTGCAGCCCACCCCGATTGCGTCAAGATCTAGGTGAAGCATCTTATATTTTGAGAATTAAGGTCTATAGAGATAGATCTAAGAGGATGGTTGTCCTATCACAAAAAATGTACATAGAGGAAGTGCTGAAGAGGTTCAGCATGGGAAACTGTAAAAGGGAATTGTTATCTCTAAGGCATGGGATAAATCTCTCCAGGAAGATGTATCCCAAAACATCTGAAGAGATTCAGCGCATGAGTAGAATCCCTTATGCATCGGCAATAGGGAGCCTCATTGTTAGAATACCCCGATCATGCCGCTGAAATTTTAACAGAATCAGATGCAGCGGAAGAGGCATGCGTGGGATCAACCGTTCATCGCATGAACGTTGTTCAAAAACCGTTCTTAGATAGATAAGGATTAAAAACTTTTAAAATCTTTAGAAGATCAGATCTTCACCTTGTGCGGGTAGATGATCACCGCAAACTGAAGTTCGTGGTTTAGGATGAAGGTTCGCTTGAAGCCGTTCAAGTGCCCGGCCTCTACGGGTATCCACACGAAGCAGAAACCGATCAAAGCTTCCTTGTCTCCCCGGGGTGCTAGCTCCCTTGCAGAGACAACTTTGGATGGCTGATTTTCTCTCTTTCAATCAACCCTTGATTGTGCTTGAGAGGAGGAAGAAGAAGGAGGGATAGAGAGAAGCGGAACGAAGCCTGCAGCCTTCTTTTATTCTCCCTGCGTTGGAAGGAGCAAGAGAGGAGGAGGAGGCCGCCACCCTTCTTCTTCTTTTGCTCTTGCTTGCGGCTGAATCAAGGAGAGGGGAGAGGGAGGCCATGGCTGCAAGGAGGAGAGCATCACACGCATTAGGGCGTCAGCCCCCTTTCACCTCCTTATAAAGCATCTAGGGCTCCTACAAGTTAGGAGCCCTAGACTTTTTTCCAAGAGGGGCGCCGGCCCCTCTTGTGTTGCCGCACCAATGAAGCAAAGGAGGAGGGGCTTGAGCCCCTCCTTCTTGTGTTGCCCTAATCCTCATCTAATGAGGATTGGGAGCCCCTAATGTGGTTTAGCCCTAATCCAATTAGGGTTTAACCAAATCATGAATCAATTGGGTTCAATCTATACTAGTCCTAATCCAATTAGAACTTGAGTGAACCATGACTCAATTGAACTCTTCAATCCTAACCCAATTAGGAGTCATGTTGATTCATTAGATTAATAATTAATTAGGACTTAAGAAACCCTAATCAAATTAGGACTTATTTAATTTTAGTCCTAATCCAATTAGGACTCTAATTTGAATCCGAAGTCCTAATCCGATTAGGACTCTAGGAATCCTACTCCAAGTAGGAATCCAATTTTAATTCAAAACTCCTAATCTAATTAGGATTGTAGGAATCCTATTCCAAGTTGGAATTCCAATCCTACTCCAACTAGGATTTCCAGTCCTAATCCAATTAGGACTCTAGGAATCCTACTCGAAGTAGAATTTATGTTTAAGTCCAATTAATTAATTCTCTTTGTTCCTTCTTCAACTGAATATCAATCTAATTGATTACTTGTGATTCCTAATCACGATTCAACCATCGGATCGGTCAATACTTCTAGTGTGTGTGACCCCATAGGTTCTTCTCTGACTGGTAGTGAGATATATTATGATCTCTATCACAATATCATTGAAAACTCCTTTCAATGGATTGGAACGATTCCAACTCTACTCATTAGGATTTATCGATCATCGAGATAATCCCTGTGAGTCCCACCATCCACCAGTGATACCTACCAGCATGTAGTGGCTACCCAGTAGAATAGAATGATGAACCTCTAGGTGCAGTTATCGTGTGATACAGTCCTACTATCGTGGATCCCTACAGGACGGAGGTTATGGATAACTCGTCAAACCCCTTCGTTTGTCATATATCAAGATTTATTTGACTCGAGTTCGTTAGTGGAAAACTCTTTCTCCACTTTATATTACTGCCCTGGCCAAGGTCTTAGAACTCAGTCTAACAAATCACATAGGATCACTCCTCTTCTATCAAGGTCGATAGATTCCATGTAAGTGCATACCCTACTCCTACAGTGAACTTACTGCAGCCAATCTACACTACAAGGACCCATATGACTAGAGACCATGTATTCGTGCAGTCAAACTACAATAACCTCACTGTGAGTAGCTGAAGCACCGCAGGTCAAAGGACCAGTCATACTACTGCAACATCAAGCAAATCACTGATGAGTGGATAGACATCCAAGTGACTTCTTGTCTTGGTTACGCTCAGTACCCTTGTTCTCTAACAAGCACCTGCACTATCACTTCAGTGTCCCTACACTATGGACTCAAGTCTCGTCCATCCAGAAGGAAAGTGATCTGTGCACTGATCGGATCGATCACCGTCCTCGTGATGATCCATTGATCAGGAGCATTTAGAAATTAATCACCAATGATACGTGGCTCAAATTCTCAACTCTTGAGAATATGCATCATCATCTTATTAATTTCTTGGACGATTCATAGACACATAAATAATATGAATGAAAAGATGCCTTTTATTTATTCAATAATAAATAGTCAAGTACAAAATTATATCCCTAGAATTAACAATGTGTGATGCAGGACAACTGCAGGAAGGAGAGGGAAGGGGAAAGAAGAGGAGGGGAAGAAGAAGAGGGGAAGAAGAGAAGGGGAAGAAGAAGACAAGGAGGCTAATTTTCATTCATCATTCATTAAACCCTAAACATGAGGATGGACCCATATATATAGGGTCACAAAATAACAAATAACCCCTACAAATAAAATAATTCCAAAAAGCTCCTAAAATGACAATATGCAAATAAACCCAAATGACAATATGCAAATAAACCCAATCAACATAAAATAAATCAATCTAAAATAAAATCAGGCTGGCTGAATCGGCTGGGACCGCTGAGCTGGCTGGATCCTGTGGCGACCGGCTGACCTGGCACTAGTGTCCGCACCAACTCTCCTCGGGTGGAAAGAAGTCGACCTCGACGAAAGCGGTTCGGTAAAGCCCCGGTAGTACTCCAGCAAGTTCGGATCAATCGGCGGTATCTCCTCGCGCTGGATCCAAGTGTAGCCGGACCTTGGTCGTCCTCGCCAACGAACCAGGAAATGCTGGATGCCTCCATCACTGGTAAAAACTATTTGCTCGGCTAAAATAGAATCAATATACTCTTTTTATGCTCGATGGAGGGTAAAAGGAAATGAAGATGGCATGAAATCAATAATGGGATAAACAACGGGCGCAGGAAAGTGTGCAGCAAAAGAGTCATCAGGGATTGCAACCAAATCTGTAATAGTAATAGTAAGGCTATGACCAAAATCAAATGGAAAGTCAATGGCATAGGCTTCAGTGCCATCCTTGTGCAACACCCTAAATGGTTCAATACTAAGAGACTGCAATTCCTTAAGATGGATCATTACGTAACCCCAAATTTGAAATTCTTTAGCATGAAAATCAGCTTGCATCTTATACTGAGCAGTACATGCATGAATGCCCTTATGGATTTCCTGATACAACTTATGAATGTGTTGTGTAAATGCATATGCAGGCTCAGAAATCCTAACATCAATTTCGATGGGTTGTGCGAGGGCATATCTAACTACACTCATGGTAGACTGGTCAGACTCGTTATCTGACTGTGCAAGCGAGCTAGGTGGAGTGTGGGTGCATCCTAGGGTTTCAGGTTTGTCATCACACTCTTCCTCAATGTCCTGAATGTCATCGAGGTTTGGTTCATAGATTCGCTCCTCTAAGTCATCTATATCACCTCCCTGCTCTTGCTGAGCAATAACGAAAATTTTTGTTCGCACATTGGGAGGTAACGTGACCAAAACCTTGGCATTTGTAACACCGAATTTTGGAATGTGGTTTGGGAGGCTCACCAAGCATTCCCTTGCCATTAGTGTCTCGGCCTGTGACATGGGCAATAGGAGGGGGCCTATGAGTAGTGGACCCTACAGAAGGTTTGGACCCTAAGGAATTAAGGCCGGTGGGAGTGCTCCGTGTGTCAGGGCGCCTTACAAATGTGGACTTAGTGTTGCATCGATTTAGGAGATCGTCTTGGTAGTTAAGGGGCAGGTATTTTTCTTTAAGTCTCTCTTTCATCTCTACCCAATCAGTTACTTCATGTTGATGTCTCCTAGCTAACAGATGTTCGGTACTTTGCCAAAAAAGTTTAGCTCGACCAATGAGCTTCATTCTGGCGAACCGAGCCTTCTTCTTTTCAGACAAATTATACCACTCAAAGAAGTGGTCCATTTCATGCAACCAGTCTGAAAAGATCTTTGGGTCATTGCGACCATCAAAGGTAGGGGCTTCAACCCGGATGCCTTTCATCACATCTTCAACATGGTCACGAGGTTCACTGGGCTCTACGTTATGTCGGCAACCTCTATCAATATTAGGGAAGGGACCAGGTCCTCTAGGGCGAGGGTAGGCATGATGATGACCTGGAACAGACCTATTACTAAAATTGCCCTGCCGAACAGAGCCTTGTTGTTCTAGGACATGTTCTAGGGTTTCGTCTCCTTTAAGACCCGGTAAATGAAAGGTACCAGCTTTCTTAGGTTCAATAACCCTCTGAAGTGAAGCCTCAATTGAATCAAATCGGGCATTAACTTGGGTGGACATTGTGGTTAGGTCATGAATTTAGGCATTGTTGTTTTGGACTTGAGCATTAGTGTCTTGAATAGCTTTTAATAGAGCTTCGATTTTGGAATCCATGCCTAATTGGGACTCAGGATGAGATGCGACACAACCACTACGTAGATGCATAAAATGAATAACAAAATGTATGATCCTACCAACTATAGAGGTTCCTAAGTAGACCTAATGCATGAAAGTAATTTAATATAGCAAGGTATATGCTCAATATAATCGGAAGCTAACTCAAGCAATTGAAATTGGCTTTGAATTACGTAATAAATTCAGATAAGTAGTTGCAGTCAAATAGTACTAGTTTTCAGTGCGTTGCAGGGCTGCACAGAGCCTCAAAGAACTCCCAAAGCTTAGATAGCTCTACAATTAATAACAAAGATAGGCTACTACTAGGATTTTGGTGTTGTTTGGAGTGGATGTGTTGAATTTTCAGGAAGCAATATCAATAGAGCACTTAAGAGTTAATTAATTCTAAATTTAGATAAACAAATAAAATTTGTAGTAAGGAAGAAACCTGACCTGGGTTGGGGCGACGATCAATTCTGGTTGGTGGGCTTGCGCAAGAAAGGGCCTGTTGAAATTGGGCCCAAAAGGCCTGCGGGTTAGGGGCCCGCAGCAGAGAAAGCAGGGTGGGCTTTGAGAGGGGTGTGCGGGTGGTTTGGGCCCGATGAGGAAGGAGGGTGGTAGGGTGCGTGGAGTCGGCCCGTGAAGGAAGAGGAGAGGGGGCGAAATGAGCCTGAGGTGGTGTGAAGAGGGTTTCAACATCCCATGATGAAATAAAAGAGGGAGGGAGTGGGGTGAGTGGGGGGGGAAGGCGGTGAAGTGGTGGTGGAGGCGGTGGTTTTGCGGTGTGCGATCAGAGGGGGGCAGCGGTGAAGCAAGGAGGGGAAGGAGGCAGCGGTGGTGGCAATCGAGCGGTTGCGGGAGCGGCGGGGACGGCGACAGCAAGGCGGCGCGGCTCGGTGGGGAGGGAGAAGATGGGGCTCAGGCGATGGCGGATCTCGGCGGCGGCAGGAGGCGGCACGGGCGGAGGCGGTGAAGGCGGAGCGGCACGGGCGGAGGCGGCGAAGGCGGAGCTACACGGGCGGAGGCGGCAAAGGCGGAGCGGCACGGGCGGAGGAGCTCGGGTGGGATGCTCGGCGACGGTGTGCGTCGGCGGGGAGGCGGCGCTGCGGTGGAGTTCTCGGGGAAGAAAGGTGAATAGTTTTTTTTTTTTTTTTTTGTTCTCTCTTTTCTTTTTCTTTTTTTTCTCTCTCTCTCTCTTTTTTTTTTTTTATAACAGAGATCCGGTAGTGTTCGGGTTAACGGGCACAACTCGCTCCGCTAACCCGTTTCACGCCCGATACCATTTTTTTTTTATAAAACCCAAAAGGATTCGGGTTAACGGGCAGGATCCGACCCGATAACCTGTTACATACCCATTAGCGTGTTCCTTCTTCGTGGGTTGTTGCAGGTGGTTACGCCAGCGTCCGTGGCGATCGGCGCGTGGGGTACGGCAGCGGTTGAAGACGGTGGGGGCTCGGGAAGGAGGGGCGACGCTCTTCTCCGTGGAGCGGAGGTGGGCTTTGTCGTGGAGGGTGGTCTCGAAGTAGGGGACACGGCGGCCGGCATCGTGCTGGATGGGCCGCACGCGGGGGCTCTGCAGCTTCTTCCGGAGCTTCTTCCGCCTGTGGTGGCGACCGGACTTCGCGGCGACGGCTGCAAGGAAGGGGCCGCGGCGGTAGATGAGGGCGGTGGCGTTCTTCGTCCGGATCCGGCCACGGTCAGCGGCAACACAGGACGGCAGATCGGCATCGGAGTGCTCGGGAGCGGCGCACGGCAGCAGTGGTGGAGCATGCGGGCGCGGTTCTTCGCCGGCCGTCTCAGGCCTCCACGTTCAGCTTCCGTTTTTTTCTTTTTGTTTGGGGAGGAAGAGGAAACGGATCACTCGGAAGGGGCTCTGTTTGGAGGCTCCGGCGTGGAAGAACAGGAGACAAACCCAGCATAAACCGGATCGAGGCTTTGGCAACAGAGGCAAAGCCTGCCAAAGCTCTGATACCAAAGCTGATGCAGGACAACTGCAGGAAGGAGAGGGAAGGGGAAAGAAGAGGAGGGGAAGAAGAAGAGGGGAAAAAGAGAAGGGGAAGAAGAAGACAAGGAGGCTAATTTTCATTCATCATTCATTAAACCCTAAACATGAGGATGGACCCATATATATAGGGTCACAAAATAACAAATAACCCCTACAAATAAAATAATTCCAAAAAGTTTCTAAAATGACAATATGCAAATAAACCCAAATGACAATATGCAAATAAACCCAATCAACATAAAATAAATCAATCTAAAATAAAATCAGGCTGGCTGAATCGGCTGGGACCCGCTGAGCTGGCTGGATCCTGTGGCGACCGGCTGACCTGGCACTGGTGTCCGCACCAATGTGTCAGCTAGACTGGCTTCTAGGGCATACATCTAACAATCTCCCACTTGCACTAAAGCCAATCAGTCATATATCTAAGCCCCATCTTCTCAAGGTGGGCTTCAGTCTTTTGCTGACTTAGCTGCTTAGTGAACGGGTCTGCCACGTTATCCGCGGAGTCTACTCTCTGCACCTCTACATATTTCTTCTCAACATAGTCGCGTATGAGGTGGAAACGCCGCTCTATGTGCTTGGACTTCTGATGAGACCTTGGCTCCATAGCTAGTGCTATGGTGCCAATGTTATCGCAGTAAAGTGTTATGGCATCTAATGACATTACACCTAACTCTGCAATGAACTTTTAACCAGAAGGTTTCCACTGCACCCTTAGATACGGCTTAACATTCAGTTTCTAAAGTAAAATCTATAATGATCGGTTGTTTGGAACTCTCCCAATTTACTGAACCACCATTGCACATATTCTAATGTAGACTTTCTATCATCAATATGTGTGTATCCTTCTACCTTCAACTCTGATCTTCTCCCAAAGACCAAGAACATGTCCTTAGTTCTTCTCAAGTACTTAAGACTGTTCTTCACAGCTATCTAGTGCTTTTTGCCTGGATCTGATTGACATATGATTGTGACATTCACAGCATGTACTATATCAAGTTATGTACATAGCATGACATACATGAGGCTCCCTATTGCCGATGCATAGGGTATCTTGCTCATGCGTTGAATCTCTTCAGATGTGTTGGGGCACATCTTCTTGGAGAGATGAATTCCATGCCTTAGGGGTAAGAGACCCCTCTTGGAGTTTTCCATGCTGAACCTCTTCAGCACCTCCTCTATGTACATCTTCTGTGAAAGGTCAAGCATCCTTTTAGATCTATCTCTATAGACCTTTATTCCCAAAATATAGGATGCTTCCCCAAGGTCTTTCATGGAGAACCTTTTTGACAACCTGACTTTGACCGAGGTTAGCATTGGAATATCATTCCCTATCAGGAGGACGTCGTCTACGTACAGTACGAGAAATACAACAGCACTCCCACTAACCCTTTTGTAAATACACGGTTCCTCTTCGTTTTTGATGAAATCAAACGTTTTGATTGCGTCATCGAAACAAGTGTTCCAACTCCGAGATGCTTGCTTTAGTCCATAGATGGACCTTTGCAGCTTGCAGACCTTGTGATCTCCGTCACTGAAAGTGAAATCCAAAGGCTGTTCCATATAGATATCTTCATCAAGATATCCATTCAGGAAAGCAGTTTTCACATCCATCTGCCAGATTTCATAATCATGAAATGCTGCAATGGCAAGCACTGTTCGGATGGATTTTAGCATGGCTACAGGTGAAAAGGTCTCCTGATAGTCAATGCCTTCGCGCTGACTATACCTTTTCGCCACAAGCCTTGCCTTATAGGTCTCTACCTCTCCATCCGAACCTATCTTCCTTTTGTAGATCCATTTGCATCCAATAGGTACAATACCTTATGGTGGATCTACTAAGGTCCAGACTTGGTTGGAATGCATAAAGTCTAACTCTGACTTCATGGCTTCCAGCCATTTCTCGGAATCGATATCAGATATCGCCTCGTCGTAGGTTTTGGGATCCTGCGTGTGATCCCTATCTCCCACTAGGAACATTTTCTTGGTATCCTCTTCTAGTATACCTAAGTATCTATCGGGAGGATGGGAGACCCTACTAGATCTGCGAGGTGGTTGAGGGACATCGTGTACTGGCTCTGTATGAATGGGTTCGATAGGATCCATGACTCGTTGCTTTTCAGAGACTTTCTCTTCAAGCTCAATTTTCCTCCCACTGCCTCTATCAAGGATAAACTGGTTTTCCAAGAAGATGGCGTGACGGCTCACAAACACATTGTGATCCTTTGAGACGTAAAAATTGTATCCTAATGACTCTTTAGGATATCATATAAAACGAGCACTTATGGTCCTAGCCTCTAGCTTGTCTGCCTGTAGTCTCTTGACGTGGGCCGGACATCCCCAAATCTTGAGATGACCAAGACTTGGTTTCTTACCATGTCATATCTCATATGGTGTGGTAGGAATGGACTTTAGAGGAAACTCTATTCAACAAGTAAATAGCTGAAAATAGGGCATCTATCTAAAGAAACAAGGGTAAATCAGTGAAGCTCATCATGGACTGGACCATATCAATAGAGTCTGATTCCTCCTCTCTGACACTCCATTGAGCTGAGGTGTACCAAGAGGAGTCCATTATGAAACTATACCATTCTCCTTGAGATAATTACGGAACTCTCCATTAAGGTATTCACTTCCTCGATCTGATCGAAGAACCTTAATGAGTTTTTGTGCTTATTTTTCTACTTCATATCTAAGCTTTTTGAACCTTTCAAAAGTTTCATATTTGTGTCTCATACACATATCCATACCGTGAGTAATCATCGGTAAAATGAAGTAAAAAAATTACAACCCCTAGCCTGCACATCGAATGGGCCACACACATCAGTGTGTATTAGGGTAAGTATTTCAGTGGACCTCCCTGTGTCCTACAAAGGATAATTTGGCCATCTTTTCTTGAAGGCAGAATTCACAAATCAAATATGACTCGAAAGTCAATGAGCCCAAAAGCTCATGTTTCTCCAATTTGTTTATTCTGTCTTCTCCTATATGGCCAAGCCTGAGGGGCCACAAATACTTTAGATTTATCTCATTTTTGGATCTATTAGATCCTATGGTATTCACTGTTTGCTCAGATATATTCACAGATACATCCATATGTATGTGATAGAGACTGTCAATCATAAAACCATGTTGAATCAATTTATTTTTTCAAATAAAAATCTTTCTATGCTAAATAAAATACAGAAATCAAATTTCTGCTAGCAATAGGTAACAGTCTCTAAGTATCCTGAGCATATCTGACATACCTTCTGAAGGTCTGTCACCCTTCATGTTCTTTATGCTTCCCATGTATGTAGGACAGTTCCTCTTCCAATGGCCGTCCATGATGCAATGGAAACACTTTTTCTTGCAATTGGCCTTTTTCTTGGAACTTCCTTACTTAGTGTTTTCATAGTCTTCTGTTTCTTCGCAGGCTTCTTCTTCTTCCAAATAGACTCTCTCTTGAAAGTAGAAACCAACTTGACAGCGAAAACGATGCCCCTTGAACTTCTTCAAGGTCCCTAAGTTAGTTACCAATTTATTTAACAATTCTATTTTGGTGCATACAATCTTGTTCATATGGTAATTTACTATAAACTGTTCATATGAAGCTAGAAGGAATTGTGGGATCAAATCCGTTTGCAATTCCTTGTGCATGGTCATGCCGAGCTTCTCAAGCTTCTTCAAGTCCTTTATCATGGTCAAACCATAATCGTGGACAGACTGCCCCTCACGCATCTTTGTCTTAAAGAGCCTCTTGGACACTTCAAAATATGCTGCGCGACTCTGATCACCATACAACTCTTGCAGGTGATTTAATATGTCCCTGGCAGTCTCATGTTCTCATGCTAGCATTGTAATTCATTGGACATAGATGCCATTGTGCAGCACCTTACTTTATTGTCATTGTTCGTCCACTTAGCATGCGTCTTACGCTGATCAGTGATCGGATAGATTGGTAACACGGGGATTCCATGGTCTAGCACATACCCTAATTTCTCATAATTCAAAACTATTTTGAAATTTGCGGAGCCAGTCTTTATAATTGGGTTTGGTCAAATGGTTGTTCTATAGGATATGAGTTAAAAGTCTAGAAGCTGACATTATAATCCTCAGAGAGTAAAGATTCTAGTTAGAATTTTGTACTTGATTCTAATTTGTTCTAGGATCTTTTAGAACAAATGTACCTTCCACTATTTTTTCGAATTCCTCACACTCCCCTGGTAGGAAAACGGAAATCCTACACGACTAGGGTTTCTAATGGGTACTGCGGTCCCACCGATTTACATGCCACCTCACCTAACAGTTATTGGTGACACATAGATTGATGAATATACAACTCTTGTACAATGCTTCTCAAGCATGTTGCAGTGTAACTTGGTCTCTAAGCCATGAAAACCTCACCTAACAGTTATTGGTCCCATTTCTTAGTTAAGTCAGACCCACCGTATAACTGTAGGAATAAAGTCGTCATTGGGTCCTCACCTAACAGTTATTGGTGCCCAACCCCATCTTTACCCTACAACATCTCATGTCTATAGAGAGGTCCAGCCTCCCGATGCAACTTGACCACTATATCCAGCCGAGACAAATCAACATTAGAAAGGCCTTAGCAGCTCTACTACAGTGGAAGACCTATTGACTTAATATTGGTTAATCAGGTCTTAGTGTTTGCAACTTGAGCTCTTCATAAGAGGTAATCGAACAATTGGCCAGGTAAGCAGGTGGGAGGCTCCCCTTACTCAGAGAGCAAGGTCCTAATTAAGTAACCACCTTTCATGCTTTCCTAGACACCAATTAGATCAATTAATCTAATATGACTCGCTCATATTGGTTCACTCTCGACTTGATTGAGGAGGTTTTAATTTAGGTCTCAATTGGGTTTGCTACATTACATGTAAACCTATCTACCCGGCTTTCATTCACATCACATGCAAACGGCACATCACAGGCAGTTATAATCGCAGCATCAAAATAAAGCTAAACTTTAAATAGGTGATGATCATGGATTCTAATTAGGTCGTATTACAAGCACATGCACGTCAATCGATCAATTGATCTTCAACTCTTGAATTGGTTCCAAGCCTCCTTGATTCGATCCTTGACCAACTCTTGATCCAATCGCCATCAACTGCTTAGACCCCTGTTCATCTCATGCCTTGTCTTCAACTTGATCGTTGACGTACATTACATCACAGAAATACAACCAGATGTAAAATAAAAATAATAATAAATTACATCTTCTTTTAGGAGGCACGCAGGCCTCTCAAAACATCAAATAAGATGCATGCAAGCATCTGAAAAATTACATGACATTGCAGATCACATCGCAGGTCTTTACATTTAATACCAAAAGGGTTTGAATCCTATGATCATCACCACATGCAGCAATTATAATTTTCAGATCTGAAAACTAACTGATTATCTCATGACATAGGTTGCTGATCATGCTAATCATGATTCTAAACTTTGTAATCTCATTAACAATGCAATTAGAATCATCATCTTATCATATAAAAATCAGCATGCAAAAATCAGCACCCTAGAAAAAATCTGCATGCAGAAAATTTTCAGCATGCATAATCTTTCAATTTTAAGATCTAATAAGCCTACTAATAATTAATCCTTACCTTAATCTACGAAGCCTAGGCTCTGATACCACTGTTAGAATACTCCGATCATGCCGCTGAAATTTTAACAGATTCAGATGCAGCGGAACAGGCATGCGCGGGATCAACCGTTCATCGCATGAACGTTGTTCAAAAACCGTTTGTAGATAGATAAGGATTAAAAACTTTTAAAATCTTTAGAAGATCAGATCTTCACCTTGTGCGAGTAGATGATCACCACAAACTGAAGTTCGTGGTTTAGGATGAAGGTTCGCTTGAAGCCGTTCAAGTGCCCGGCCTCTACGGGTATCCACACGAAGCAGAAATCGATCAAAGCTTCCTTGTCTCCCCGGGGTGCTAGCTCCCTTGCAGAGACAACTTTGGATGGCTGATTTTCTCTCTTTCAATCAACCCTTGATTGTGCTTGAGAGGAGGAAGAAGAAGGAGGGATAGAGAGAAGCGGAATGAAGCCTGCAGCCTTCTTTTATTCTCCCTGTGTTGGAAGGAGGAAGAGAGGAGGAGGAGGCCGCCACCCTTCTTCTTCTTTTGCTCTTGCTTGCGGCTGAATCAAGGAGAGGGGAGAGGGAGGCCACGGCTGCAAGGAGGAGAGCATCACATGCATTAGGGCGTCAGCCCCCTTTCACCTCCTTATAAAGCATCTAGGGCTCCTACAAGTTAGGAGCCCTAGACTTTTTTCCAAGAGGGGCGCCGGCCCCTCTTGTGTTGCCGCACCAATGAAGCAAAGGAGGAGGGGCTTGAGCCCCTCCTTCTTGTGTTGCCCTAATCCTCATCTAATGAGGATTGGGAGCCCCTAATGTGGTTTAGCCCTAATCCAATTAGGGTTTAACCAAATCATGAATCAATTGGGTTCAATCTATACTAGTCCTAATCCAATTAGAACTTGAGTGAACCATGACTCAATTGAACTCTTCAATCCTAACCCAATTAGGAGTCATGTTGATTCATTAGATTAATAATTAATTAGGACTTAAGAAACCCTAATCAAATTAGGACTTATTTAATTTTAGTCCTAATCCAATTAGCACTCTAATTTGAATCCGAAGTCCTAATCCGATTAGGACTCTAGGAATCTTACTCCAAGTAAGAATCCAATTTTAATTCAAAACTCCTAATCTAATTAGGATTGTAGGAATCCTATTCCAAGTAGGAATCCCAGTCCTACTCCAACTAGGATTCCCAGTCCTAATCCAATTAGGACTCTAGGAATCCTACTCGAAGTAGGATTTGTGTTTAAGTCCAATTAATTAATTCTCTTTGTTCCTTCTTCAACTGAATATCAATCTAATTGATTACTTGTGATTCCTAATCATGATTCAACCATCGGATCGGTCAATACTTCTAGTGTGTGTGACCCCATAGGTTCTACTCTGACTGGTAGTGAGATATATTATGATCTCTATCACAATATCATTGAAAACTCCTTTCAATGGATTAGAACGATTCCAACTCTACTCATTAGGGTTTATCGATCATCGAGATAATCCCTGTGAGTCCCACCATCCACCAGTGACACCTAGCAGCATGTAGTGGCTACCCAGTAGAATAGAATGATGAACCTCTAGGTGCAGTTATCGTGTGATACAGTCCTACTATCGTGGATCCCTACAGGACGGAGGTCATGGATAACTCGTCAAACCCCTTCGTCTGTCATATGTCAAGATTTATTCAACTCGAGTTCGTTAGTGGAAAACTCTTTCTCCACTTTATATTAGTGCCCTGGCCAAGGTCTTAGAACTCAGTTTAACAAATCACATAGGATCACTCCTCTTCTATCAAGGTCGATAGATTCCATGTAAGTACATACCCTACTCCTACAGTGAACTTAATGCAGCCAATCTACACTACAAGGACCCATATGACTAGAGACCATGTATACGTGTAGTCAAACTACAATAACCTCACTGTGAGTAGCCGAAGCACCGCAGGTCAAAGGACCAGTCATACTACTGCAACATCAAGCAAGTCACTGACGAGTGGATAGACATCCAAGTGACTTCTTGTCTTGGTCACGCTCAGTACCCTTATTCTGTAACAAGCACCTGCACTATCACTTCAGTGTCCCTACACTATGGACTCAAGTCTCGTCCATCCAGAAGGAAAGTGATCTGTGCACTGATCGGATCGATCACCGTCCTCGTGATGATCCATTGATCAGGAGCATTTAGAAATTAATCACCAATGATACATGGCTCAAATTCTCAACTCTTGAGAATATGCATCATCATCTTATTAATTTCTTGGACGATTCATAGACACATAAATAATATGAATGAAAAGATGCCTTTTATTTATTCAATAATAAATAGTCAAGTACAAAATTATGTCCCTAGAATTAACAATGTGTCAGCCAGATTGGCTTCTAGGGCATACATCTAACACTCATATATGCTATGCTATGTACTCGACCTAATATAGCACATGCTGTGAGTGTCACGAGCAGATATCAGTCGAATCCAGATGAGGAGCACTGGATAGCTGTGAAAAATATCCTTAAGTACTTGAGAAGGACAAGGATATGTTTTTGATCTTTGGAGGAGGCACAGAGTTAAAGATAGAAGGATATATTGATTCAGACTTCATGACTAACCCTGATGATAGAAAGTCTACATCAGGATATGTATTCTTATATAATGGAGGATCGGTAAATTGGAAGAGTTTCAAGCAACCGATTATTGCAGATTCTACCATGGAAGTAGAGTACATTGCTGCATCGGATGCTGCGAAGGAAGCGTTCTGGTACAAAAAGTTTGTCGAAGAGCTAGGAGTCATGTCATCAGATGCCATAACCCATTTCTGCGACAACAACGGTGCTATAGCATTGGCTAAGGAGCCGAGGTCTCACCAGAAGTCCAAGCACATAGAGCGGCGATTTCATCTAATTCGTGACTACCTCTAAAAGAAGTATATAGAGGTGCAGAGAGTAGACTCCATTGATAACGTGGCGGATCCATTCACTAAGCAGCTGAGTTAGAAGAAATTAGAAGTCCATCTTGAAAAAATGGGACTTAAATACATGTCTGATTAGCTTAGCGCAAGTGGGAGATTGTTAGAAGTATGTCCTAAAAGGCAATGTGGCTGACGCATATTTGTAATCTGGGGCACAAATTTGTAATTTGACTCTTATTAATAAATAAGATTGGGCAATTTATTTTTCATTCATATTTTGTATGTGTCCATAAATCGTCCAAGAAATTAATAGATGATGACACATATTCTCAAAGGAGTTGAAAATTTGAGGCATATGTCATTAGAAATTAATTTCTAAATACTCCTGATCGATGGATCCATCACGAGGGATGGTGATCGATCCTCTGAGATTAGTGCATAGATCACTTAGTCAGATGGACGAGTCTGGAGTGCACGGTGTAGAGACACTGGAATAATTATTCAAGTACTTGTTAGAGAACAAAGTACTGAGCATGACCAAAGATAGTAGTCACATGCATGTTTATCCACTCATCAGTGACTACTTACGCTGCAGTTGTATGACTGGTCCTTTGACATGCGATGCCTCAGCTATTCACTATAAGGTTGCTGTAGTTTGACGAGCATGTGAACTTGGGCCCTAGCCATTCGGGTCCTTGTAGTGCAGATTGGCTACAATAGGTTCATTTTGAAATAGGGTTTCATCTAGATGGGATCTATCGACCTTGATAGATTAGGAGTGATTCTATATGATTTATGAGACTGAGTTCGATAAATTCTTGGTCAGGTATTTTGGAAAAAGAGTTTTTTGAAAGTGAATTCTAGGTTCTTCAGTATTAAGAATGCTGAATTTTCTTTTTTTTTGAAAACCATGACTGAACCTGATCGGGTTGCCTACATACCCCTTCATAAGTGGGATCAAGCCACACGTAGTTCTTTTTAAGTTTCAAAAATGCAGCGAAAAAACTGAATCAAACAATTTAATTCATGCATGCTTACAAGATCAAATCTAGAAATCAGCACCTTAAGAACACAGGATTATTCCAAAATCATTTAAACAATTATGCTAAAACTTTCATGCATGATTAACTATGAGATCTGAAAGGTAAACACTCTATTCAAATTAATCTATGAATATCCATCGAATGGATTCTGGAGATAACTCCGTAAGGAGCCCCAAAGAAGGGTAAAACCTCAGAAAATCGGACCTAGATCCTGACTCCAAAATAAAAGATTAATATAGAATTAATACCTTTTATGATGGAAGAAACTTGTGAATCTGATCCTTGACTTCGCAGCCATGTACACGAATGGCCTCTACGAGAAGTACATGTGAAGCCCTAGGTAGATCGTCTTCCACGGGAGTGCTAGCTCGCGCAGAAATGCTGCAATGGTTGAAGCTTTCTCCTTCTAAACACTCAACCTTTGATTGTTCTTCAAGGAGATGGAGGATGGACATGAGGAAGAAGGAGAAGAAGGGATGGAGGCCCTCAAGAAATTTTTTTAGAATTTTTTGAAACCTCCAAATATGGTATATCTTGAACCCAAGGCATGGGAGTCTTTTATAGCCAAAAGACCACCCCACGCCTTACATCTAATTTAGCCAACAAATTTAGCTGATAAAATCCCCAAAAAATTTTGGTGGTTTGGCAGCTAAGAGGAGATAAACATATCCAAATTTTGTGCATTTTGGATCCTAAAAGATAGGAATTCATGGATCTAAAGTTCAGCCGCAGACCACCCTATTTCATGCACCATGCAATCCCTACAAATTAGAAAATTCATCTAAATCTTTCTAGGAAGATTTAAGGTGCCATTTTTATAAAAAGTATGCCTCCTCTTTTCTCATGCCAATTTTTGGCCAAAAATAAGGAGGATAGGCATGAAAAATATTGGGGATAAATCAAGGTGTCATTCTTCTCCAAGAAGATAAGGATGGGTTCCTAAAATTTAGGAATTCTTCTCCTTATCCAATTCTGATTATTTGGACTCATAATCCTCATCAAATCAGGTCTTCTAATTGATTTGGATCAAGCCCAATCCAATTGGGTCAAGTTCCATCAATTGGGTCAAGCTCAATCTACTTGGGTTGAACCCAATCCAATTAGGTCAAATCCTGATGCAGCTCAAATTGAATTCTATTCAATTTGGCTCAACCTAAGCCCAATTACTCAATCAAATTGAGTTCATTAGCAATCTAATTGCTAATTAATTCTCCAATAATTCAATAATTGTTTTAATGCAACTTTTGCTTAGGATAATTTGTCAATCGAATTGACCAAATTATCCCTGAATGATTCTTAATCATCAATCAACCATTTGATCAACCTAGAAACTTCTATGCGTGTGACCTCATAGGTTCGAACCTAAGCCGGTAGTATAGGAACATCTGCCTATACTAATCGATGTGACCATCTAGATGTCCAGATAGGCCGAATATATGCGAAGCAAATATTTTGGAATCCTGGACTATGGTTACTGTATAATTCAATCCCTTTGACTCCTAATGCTAGGATGACTTAGAGCTCACTGTCAACCCTATAATTAGTACATCCATTATGTGATTAACTTTAGATATCCCGTGATTTCTCATTGGGATTACCCTGGCTAAGGTTTTGCTAAATTAATCATAAGACATTTTCTTCTGTTTCCTGAAGGGGTCAATTCCATCTTGACTCACAACTGACTACGCAAGTACTTGATTGCACCCAGTGACCTTCCGTCATTGAATTAGAAATTTAGGTAGTCCGGTACCAAAGTACAGTGAGTTGCTTGCTAGTCACAGGTTGCGGTCTCAGATGCAAAGTGACCCCGCATCCACTGGCATGACAAAAAGAAAGTATACTTTGCATCTCATGATCCGGTATGCATCTTCTAAAGATTTGATCATTGCAATACTTGAACAAATAGGGGGCATCATAATAATAACTCCTTATTTCACGCAAGAAATTATTCTTATCATTCGATCCCCAATGCTCTGGCATCCGGTTCGTGACAAGAAAGTTTACAATATCAGCATACCATGGCATAGTAGAAAATGCAAACATTTGCTCTTCAGGGAACGAGTCCTTGATGGGCAACTATGGCACCAAATCATAAACAACTAGCCCAGATAAATGGTCAGCAACCATATTCTTAACTTCCTTTTTATCTTTGATAGTGATGTCAAATTCTTGGAGTAGAAGTATCCATCGTATTAAGCGTGGTTTGGCCTCTTTCTTATCCAGTAAATATTTTAGCGCTGCATGATCCGTAAAGATAACAATAGGAGCACCAAGGATATAAGAGCGAAATTTGTCTAATGCAAATACTACTGCAAGCAATTTCTTCTCGGTGGTGGTGCAATTCATTTGAGCATCGTTTAAAGTTTTGCTTGCATAGTAAATGACATATGGCTTATTATCCTTGCGTTGTCCCAGGACAACTCCTATCGCATAGTCGCTAGCATCGCACATGATTTCAAAAGGTAATGACCAATCGGATGGTCGCACGATGGGTGCAGTGCTAAGCATAGACTTCAACTTTTCGAATACCTCTTGGCAGGTTTCAGTCCAATTGAACGGTGTATCAAGGGATAGGAGGTTACATAATGGTCGAGCTATGACACTAAAGTTCTTGATGAACCTCCTATAAAATCTTGCGTGACCCAAAAATGATCTAACATCTCTAACTGTTTTGGGTGCAGGTAGCTTGGCGATTAAATCAATCTTAGCTCTATCAACTTCCACGCCCTTCGATGAAACAATATGTCCTAGGACAATTCCCTTTGGCACCATGAAGTGGCATTTCTCCCAATTTAGTATCAGATTCTTTTCCATGCATCGAGCTAAGACTGCTTGTAAATGTAATAAACAATCATCAAAAGAATCGCCAAAAATAGAGAAATCATCCATAAACACTTCTAAAAATTTCTCATTCATTTCTTCAAAAATGCTGAGCATACACCTTTCGAATGTTGCAGGTGCATTACACAACCCGAATGGCATCCGACGGAAAGCGAATGTGCCAAAAGGACAAGTGAAGGTAGTCTTCTCTTGATCCTCAGGTGAAATTTCGATTTGGTAGTATCCAGAATAGCCATCAAGAAAACAATAGAATTTGTGTCCTGCAACTCTTTCCAAAACTTGGTCTAGGAAGGGTAGGAGAAAGTGATCCTTCCTAGTGACCAAATTCAATTTTCGGTAGTCAACACACATACGCCAACTCGTCGGAACACGAGTTGGAACTAGTTCACCCTGCTCATTTTTGACTACCGTCAGACCCAACTTCTTAGAAACAACTTGAGTAGGACTTACCCATTTACAATCGAAAATTGGGTAAATAATACCCACGTCAAGCAACTTGAGGACTTCTGCTTTAACCACATCTCTCATCGTAGGATTCAACCTGCGTTGCATTTGCCTTGTGGTTTTGGCATTGTCCTCCAAATATATCTGGTGCGTGCAAATTAAAGGGCTAATCCCCTTCAAGTCGGCAATAGACCACCCTAAAGCTCCCTTATAATTCTTTAGAACACCAAGTAATTTTCTTTCTTGGGCATGATCCAGATCAGATGAGATGATTATAGAAAATGTGTCCTCGGGTCCAAGAAAGGCATACTTGAGTTCCTTCGGTAAGGGTTTCAACTCGAGCTTAGGTGTTTGTTCATGGGATGGTACTATCTTTGCTTTTCGAGGTGGCAACTGTTCAAATTCCTCTATTCGCGGTCTCCACCCATTGACCATCATAACATCCGAATTATCTAAAACAGGTGGGACCACATCATCAGCAGTACCTTCAGAACACCAATCTATCAAACCATTGTCGGCCGATTCAGTAAATATTTCTTTTAACAGATATTCTTTCGCAATGGTTTCAACCCATTCAACTTCCTTACTTTCTTCATGATCACTGGGTTCTTTGCCTATACTAAAGACGTTCAGTTCTAAGGTCATATTGCCAAAAGAAAGCTTCATGACACCATTCCTACAATTGATCAATGCATTAGAAGTTGCAAGGAACGGACGTCCTAAGATGACCGGAATCTGAGATGGTGAATTGGAAGCCGGATGTGTGTCCAGTATGATAAAGTCGACAGGAAAATAGAACTTGTCTACTTGGACCAACACATCTTCGATAATTTCTCTAGGAACCTTCACTGACCTATCAGCTAATTATAAGGTGACAGTTGTTGGCTTCAACTCACCCAAACTGAGTTGCTCATATACCGTATATGGCAACAAGTTCACACTCGCTCCTAAATCTAGCAATGCTCGCTCAATCCTAAAATTGCCAATGATGCACGAGATAGTTGGGCAACCTGGATCCTTATATTTAAGAAGAATGTTATGCTGTAAAATTGCACTCACATTTTCAGCTAGAAATGCCTTTTTCTTGACATTTAAACGACGCTTGACAGTGCACAAATCTTTCAAAAATTTTGCATAGGAAGGCACTTGTTTGATTGCATCAAGAAGAGGTACATTGATTTTTACTTGCTTAAAAAGCTCAAGAATTTCAGAGTTTGGTTCAAGCTTTTGCAAGGGCTTTAATCTTTGTGGAAATGGTGCAGGAAAAGGACATTTAATTTTTTTAGTTGATGTTGGTGCTTCGGTTTCTTCGGTATCCTTTTCTTTTGTCTTGGGAGGGTCAGAATCAGGTATGACTTGTGTTTGTTCTGGGACTGGTCGGTCAATAACCTTTCCACTTCACAAAGTTATTATACTCTTCGCTTGTTCTTTATGCGAAGTTGAAGATGATGCATTGCTACCCCCGTAGACTTGAGGGTTAGGTTGTGGTTGAGTTGGTAGCTTACCCTTCTCTTGAGCACTTAAAGCAGTGGTCAGCATTGTCAGTTGATTTCTTAATTCATCATTGATTTTAGCTTGACCTTGCATGAAAGATTGCAAAGTTTCTTCGAGATTGGATTTTTGAGGGGGTGCGTGTGCATAATGAGGTTGCGGAGGTGGAGGAGTTGGGTTATATACTTGTTGAGGTTGGTCATTCCTCCACCTGAAATTTGGATGGTTCTTCCATCCAGGGTTGTAAGTACCCGAAAAAGAATTATTAAAAGATTTTTGATAGGTATTCATAACATTGGCCTGATCGTGCAAGACTTCTTTGAATGCGGGTATTGTAGGGCAATCAGTGGTGAGATGGCCAGGCATCTCACAAATCCTACAACACTCGCTGTTATATTCTACGGTCTTGACGGGTTCAATCCTTCTAAGTTTAATTTTCTCTACCTTTCTAGTAAGGGCTGCCATTTTAGCCTGAATATCATCCTGAGTACTAAGGTTGTAAAGGCCCTCGTGTCCAATGCTAGTAGGCTTAGGCAAAGGTTTATTCACTCCATCCCCTGTATCCCATAATTGTGCAGTCTCTGCGAGAGAATCTAAATAGTCCCATGCCTCATCGGGTTGCTTTTCCAGAAAAGACCATTGCACATAGTCTCTATAAATTGTTTTAACTGTGGAGACAACCCTTCGTAAAAGAAACTAATGGTTCTCCAGGTTTCAAACTCATGATGAGGACAAGAGAGAAGCAAATCTTTAAATCTCTCCTAGCATTCATAAAATGTTTCATGGTCTTTTTGTTGGAAATTACTAATGTGCCTTTTCAAAAAGTTAGTCCTTTGTGCGGGAAAGAATTTTTTCAAGAATTTTCTTTGCATATCATGCCATGTTCCTAGCGATCTAGGTCTCAAGGAGTTCAACCATGTTTTGGCTTTATCCTTTAAGGAAAAAGGGAACAAGGTCAATTTAAGGACATCTTCTGATACATTTGGCACTCTAAATGTGATGCTAATTTCCTCAAAATCCTTAAGGTGAAGATAAAGGTTCTCGGATTCCATTCCATGATACTTTGGCAGCAATTGAATTACTCCTGGTTTGATTTCAAAGTGTCCTACGTTTTCAAGAATAATCATGCATGAAGGTTGACTAGTCCTAGTGGGGTGTAAGTATTGTCGAAGTGTCATAACTGAGGGTCTACCTTCATTACCATGGTGACTTCCTACATCGTCATCAACCATCTCACTAGATCTGAGATTTTGCGAAAGAGTTTTAATAATATGATCTAAGGAATTGTCAAAAGTTTTTCGATTCAAACGCCCAGTGTTGTCCCTATTCCAACCTAGCATACAAAATTTAATTAAATTTTTTTTTTATATTTTTTTAAAAAAATAATAAATATAAATATAAGTACCAACTAAAGATACCCTAAAACGACATCCTAAAACAAAAATCTATTCACAATCAAACATGCAACAAAACATTACACCTCAATTTCTAATGTTTTTCTTAAATTTTCTAGACAGCTCCTAACTGGTTTGAAGAGGGCACCTAAGCCTCCAATCCGGTCTAATGAACCGAGTTGACCAGGTAAGCTTCCAGGTAAGTGGAGGGGTCACGATGCGTTCGCAAAGGTCCTACTTAAAATCCACTTGCCTCGAACAGATGAACTGTCTCCCTTATAGGGACAAAGCTTGCCTAGACATGAACTAAGCCACAGAGCGAAACTGGTGCAACTTTCTGTGGTCTTCGTCCTATTGAGCTCGAATGTCCTTAGGGGCCAACGTCTAATTGATTTTAGTTAAGCTTAGGATATTTATGCAATGGGGTGATTTTTGGGCTAAAGACGAGTGATGAAATCCCCACCTTATCTTTTTAAATGGGTTCAGCCATTAGAATATTTTATGCTGATGCCTTATACTATACGCAACAATCAAGAGATTTTTTTTTTAATGTTTATGACATGATATTAAATTTCATTGAATAGGTGATCAAGCAAATTATTTATTTTTTTTAAATTTTATGAGTTGAAGTTTGAAATTTGAATTCTGAAATTTGAAATTTGAAATTTTAGATTTTTTCTCTTTTTTTTTTTAATTTTTGAATAATCACCCTTGATCTTTTCTTAAAGTTTTTTTCTTAAATTTTCAATTAGCAACAAGGGTTAATGAGATATGATAACAATAAAATTCTGATTCTAAAACAATTAAATGCAGAAAATTCAAACAGAAAACAGCAAGGTTTCGTATTAATATAATAGTCTTAAAAGTTTTAGAAATACAGGTCCTGCACTTGAAGACCAAATTTGAGTTCAATCAGACGGTTAATTACTTTGATATCAGAGTTTGATGCAGACTGTGCAGGGAATAAAAAAACAGCAGTAAAGAATTTATTTTTTTTTGTTTTTGAAAGAAAAAGACTAACTACTATAGTACTAATTAATCTAAAATTAATAAATCAGCCATTCCCCGGCAACGGCGCTAAAAACTTGACACGTTCGCAAAAATGCTTTCGCAAAACTAATCTCCTAAGTATAGGAAAATCACACAAGTAGTAAATTCTCGGAAGTCCGAGGTCGAATCCTCAGAAAACGAAATATATATGAGATTATTTAATATAATTTTAGATTAATTAATTCAATGAATTTACGGCTTCAAATAATGTTTTGCAAATAGAAAATAAATCAGTAAACAGAGAATCAAAGTTGGATAGATTAAGATGGTGTAGGGATCTGGAATCCCCCTTGATGATATTATTTTCAACAATTAAATTTCGTGATTCTTGATTAAGGATCAATCAGATAGAATAGTTCTAATCATGGAGTATATAATTTGAAATCATGAATTCAAGATCTAAGTATTTATCGTGCCGACTACGTCTACGACAAAGCAAACATCGAAACAATCCATGAATCAATAAATATAAACCATAAAAGATCTATCTCATAGATAAATATGCAAGAATCAAAAACACATATATAAATATAAATCAGAGAGATCAATCGTTCAGAATTTATTTGAAAGAAAATAAAACATCAAAGGTTCCTCCATCACCCTTCACCTAAGGGATTAGCCGGCCATAAACATAAAAGAAACTCCCCTGTTCCTCTTCCTTCTTTTTTTTCTTTTTATTTTCGAAAATAGGGCATCCCCTGTTTCCCTTTCTCTTCTTTCTTTTTTTTTTTGGATGGCAGAGGCCCTCCTCTGTTTTTCAATGGGAAAGAATGATCCCCCAGCCCTAACCGAGAGAGCCTCATATAGTTCACAAACTCTAGGGCCAGCGATGGATCCTTTTTTTCAAACGGCTGGGATTGGGAAGATTACACGCGGACGGTTGAAGATGAAGCGCGTGAGATGCGTGGGATCCTGATCTTCTTCAAATGGATGCACAGAGGCGCTCGGGAGCTGATCGCGATCGCTTGCATCGCGGAAGGCTTGTTGGGACTCGGATGAACGCGTGGATGAGCGGAAGCGAGCTAATCACGGGAGGCAGCTAAGATACAGGGCGCTGAAATCGCTGGGGAGTCCAATGCTGGCTCACGGACGCTTGGCATGATCGTGGGCTCTGGGATTCCCTGTTGTTCCATTGCGGAAGGATGCAGATGAATTGCACACGGACGGCTGGATCTCAAGGTCGGGATGCTGGGAATTGGTTGCATGCGAATCCATAAGAGATAGACGGTGAATGAAGCCAGGAGATCCGATCGCGGAAGACTGGGATCTAGATGAGATACGGATCCAGAAGCAGGGGATGCGGGAGAATCACGGGAGAAGGCTGGGAGGTGCTGTGAACGTAGATGGGAGTTGATCGTTGATGCTGAAATCGCAGGATGCCGTGAGCGCTGATGTGGCTAGAACGTGGACGGCTGGAGCTTGTGCACTAGAGAATGGAAGCTTGGGAATGCATCACGGGAAGGAGCTAACAGCGGAAGAACAACTCGGATACTTTGTTTTGGGAAGAAACAGAGGAAGAGGTGGACACGGCTGGGAGAGTTGTGGGTGCGGGAGATTGCATACGGAAGAATTAGAATGTTGGCGCCTGGGCTTAAGATGCAGAAGAAGCTGGGACGCACGAGATGCTGGAAGATAATGGGCATGCTGTTATGAACCCCACGGACCGTTGGATCCTTCCGGATAATGAATCTAGGCCCCTTTGGCTACTGCTCCATTAGGCTTAACTTGGTCTGCTAATACTCCTTTTAGTGTGCAAATGTGGCTGACCTTATGCGCATTTTAGCTATGATTTAAGATCACCTGCACCCTACAAAAATATAATATTAATGCGGCAATTTTATCATTATTTGTTAGCAATAATACTAATTTAAGTGATGTATAGATCGCACTTTTGTGCTCTCATCAATTGATATTTCATAACCATTTTTGGCCAAAAAGCCTACAGAAATGATATTCAATAAAAAACTTGGACAATAGTGACAATCACTAAGGACATTTACATGAGAGCTGAATTCAAGTTTAAGAATTCCTAAAGCTAGAACTGGAACTGATATTCCTGTTAGAAATTGTATCCTAAATGTCAATCGTCAGCATGTTGATGATTGAATTTTGTAAATGAATTGACAAATCAATAAAGTATTTTTTGGCATTATTCATCATTTTACATCTTCAAATGGACTCTTATATGATGAAGTCCTAAGGACTTATTAATGATAAAGGAGGATTTATCTTCGAGTCCTTAAACTAGTTCGCGACCAAATGATATGTTGTTACAAGGACGACAACATTATCGAAATTAGGTCGTTGTGTGACATATACGTTGGTTGTCCTCTTAACCAAGGAGTGTGGAGACACTGGTATGCCACACAGGTGAAGTGTAGGAGTACATTTCACTGAATGTGATCAATTTCGGAATGCTTTACTGTCAAGAGATGTTTCGAGTGGATATGGGTATAAGTTTGGCCCTCTGACCTGAAACTGTAACCTGTGACTAGCAAGCAACTCATTGTACTTTGGTACCGGACTACCTGAATTTCTAATTCAGTGACGGAAGGTTACTGGGTGCAGTCAAGTACTTGCGTAGTCAGTTGTGAGTTGAGATGGAATTGACCCCTCCTGGAAATAGGAGATAATGTCTTGTAATTAATTTAGCAAAACCTTGGCCAGGATAATCCTAGTGAGGAGTCACGGGATATCTAAAGTTAATCACATAATGGATGTACTAATTATAGGGTTGACAGTGAGCTCTAAGTCATCTTGGCATTAGGAGTCAAAGGGATTGAATTATACAGTAACCATAGTTCAGGGTTCCAGAATATTTGCTTCGCATATATTCGGCCTATCCAGACATCGGATACCATTGCTAGATGGTCACATCGATTAGTGTAGGAAGTCGTTCCTATACTACCGATTTAGGTTCGAAGCTATGAGGTCACACTTATAGAAGATTCCTGATTGATCAAGAAGGCTGATGAATGATTAAGAATCATTCAGAGGTAATTTGGTCAATTCGATTGGCAAATTATCTTATAAAATAATTAAAGTAATTATCGGAGGATTAATTAGTAATTAGATTGCTAATGAACTCAATTGGATTGAGTAATTAGACTAAGGATGAGCCAAATTGAATTAGATTCAATTCTGGGCTCAATCAGGATTTTTGACCTGATTGGATT
Organism: Phoenix dactylifera; assembly: GCF_051530095.1. NCBI lineage: Eukaryota > Viridiplantae > Streptophyta > Magnoliopsida > Arecales > Arecaceae > Phoenix > Phoenix dactylifera. The sequence continues at coordinate 20,947,049 of NC_143193.1, read as the reverse complement.
AGGTCTGAATCAAGAGGACTTAGGTTGACTAAATTAAATTAGATTAAATTTGTGCTTAATTAGGGATTGACCTAATTAGATTAGGTTAAACCCATGATAATTGGATCATTCTAATTGTTAGGATTTAATTAAATTAAATGGGTCTGATCTGAAACTGTTCGGATCTTGAAATCCACTTATAACATATCCATGCATGGTGCCATAAATTGATTTTTAATATGATTAAAAATTAATTTAATTTATTTAATGGTGCCATGGGACACTTGGCAACATCAGGAACCTCTTTCATCATTAGATGGGTCGAAATGGAGAGATAAATTCATGAAAAGAATTAGATAAGATCAAATTCTCTCTCTTCATGACATATGCCATCCTTATCTTTATCTCACTTCTAATTAAGATTGAATTTCGAATTTAATCACCACAAAATCACCACGTGACCCTCTAATCTGATTGGGAGTATGGGAATTTCGAAAGTGGCAACATGATCATGAATGGTTTAGATTAGATCAAGCTTCATCATGTAATGGCACATGAACTTAAATTTTGAATTTAAAATTCAAAACCCCACAAAATCCTCCACAAATATGGGATGGTTGGCATGAAGTTAGAGGGGATAGCAACATTAAAAGGACCTCCATCAGCTGGTGGTCGAATTCAAGGAAAAAAGAGAGAAAAAGAAGAAAAAAAAAGGGAAAAGAAAAGTGAGGAACCCTGGTTCATGCATGGAAAAATTCTGCATTCAATCTAGCCGACTTCTTCCTCCTCTAAGTCCATCGCACCATTAGTGTTAGGGGTCCCTGATAAGAGTCTTTAGATCAGATCTAAGTCCTCTTCAATCTCTCTAAACCTTTCCTCCAAGTTCTTCCAAGAAGGCGGTTCAAAAGTTGACAGCGTTGGGAAGATCAAATTTCAGCCTCAAGAAATTCTGCGCAAGCTAGCACTTCCGCAGGATTGGATCTCTTCAGGAGCTTCGTGTGTACTTCTCATAGAGGCCATTCGTGTGCATGGCTGCGAAGTCAAGGATCAGATCCACAACTTTCATCCATCATAAAAGGTATTAATCTAGCATTAATCATTTATTATGGTATCAAGATCTAGGTCCGATTCTCCGAGGTTTTACCCTCTTTTGGGGCTCCTCACGGAGATATCTTCAGAATCCATTCGATGGATATTCGAAGATTAATTGGAATAGATTCTTAAGTTTCAGATCTGATAGTTAATCATGCATGAAAGTTTTAGCATAATTGTTTAAACGATTCCGGCATAATCCTATGTGTTCTTAAGGTGCTGATTTCTTGATTTGATCTTATAAGCATGCATGAATTAAATTGTTTGATTCGGTTTTTCCGCTGCATTTTTGAAACTTAAAAAGAACTACGTATGGCTTGATTCCCCTTATGAAGGGGTACGTAGGCAACCCGATCAGGTTCAGCCATGGTTTTTTTAAAATAAAAAAAAATCAACATGCTTAACACCGAGGAACCTAGGAATCACTATCAGTGGTATCAGAGCAAAGGTCCAAGAGTTGTGACCGATCTCCAAAAACTCTCATGCGTGATCGTGTGACGAAGCGTGGCTCTCCGTCCGAAGGCGTATAGAGAATCGTGCTCTGATAGGTATACATGGGTGTCACCCTATTTTTAATAGGACCGAACCCATGTAGAAGTGGAGACTCCCCCTATCAGTGGTATCAGAGCAAAGGTCCAAGAGTTGTGACTGATCTCCGAGAACTCTCACGCGTGATCGTGTGATGAAGCGTGGCTCTCCGCCCGGGGGCATATGGAGATGCATGCTCTGATAGGTATACATGGGTGTCACCCTATTTTTAATAGGACCGAACCCATGTAGGAGTGGAGACTCCCCCACTATCAGTGGTATCAAAGCCAGGTTCGTGTTTAAACTTTTATATTTTAATTCTTGCAATTAAATCTGAAATCTTTAACATGTTTAGATTAGATCTAAAGTGCTTTTTATGATTGATTTAATTGCTGATTATGCATGATTAAGTAGATCTGAAATTTTGAATGCATATGATGCATGTTTGTGTTAAGATTTGTAACATAAATAAATCTGAAATCATAATATTGTTTAGATTAGATCTAAATAAAGTTTATGATTCATATGATCTCTGATTTTAATGAACAAATCAGATATGAAAATAAAAGTAAAAAAATAAATACATAAGATGTATGTTGTTTGTATTAATTCATGTTGTTATGTATATGTGATGCATGAACATTAAATATAATGACTTAAACATGAATTAAATCTGATTATATGTGATTAATTACAAAAACTCAGATATGAAAATATGTTTTAAGAACTGAAAGATTGTAATTAATATGTAATTAAAAAGAAATATGCAATGGTCAAAACTTTCATAAGTCTAAACTTAATTGAGAATTAAGTGTTATGAAATAGAATTGTAACTCAATTAATTGACATTGCATAATTCTTTGGGCATATGGGTTAGCTTGAATCAAGTTCCTAGGATTGGGTTAGATCTAAGGTTAGAATCATACATGGACAAATAGAATTAATTGATCAAATCAAATTAAGTAGTAACTAGATTAGGTCAAAGAAATTCTAGGTCAATTTACAATAGTTGTAGATGGATCAAGTCCATGTCTTTGATTAGACCAAGATGGAACTTGATTTAGGCTCAGAGGTGTAGCCCGAGTCATTTAAGTAATCAAATCAAAATTGATTAACCAGTCGGTGTCTAAGGTAAGTTTGGCAGTTTTGATCGGTGGTTTTTAATTGGGAGCTACTCGCACTGATTCGTCTTTATCGAGTTAATGGCATATCCCTTCCACCGATCTCACTTACCTGGCCGACATGGTCAATTACATTTTGATTGGATCACTTAATGATTTGAGTTAGCCCATGCCTATAAGGAAAATCAGTTTGACTGATTTAGGTGCCTCTTTAACCGGTTTGAGTCTAATCTGATTTGGTGAAGTCAGTGGGAGAAATTAGACTAACCGGATCTTCTTATCTATCCTAATTATGAAATCCTCTAAAATTATTAGGTCCTTAAAATGAAATGATTATGGGGATAACTAGGTCATAGCCTCCCATTAAGTTGGGTGATAATAGGTCCAATATTTTGATAATTATTGGAGGCGCGATACGCCTGGTACTTATCAAGCATTGGAATTGTCATTCAATATATGATGAGTTAAGTATACCTTCAATAGGCGGTTAGGTGAGCCGAGCCACACTCGGGCTTGGTCGTCTATTATTTGATTAGACTTAACCCTATCATTTAATGGTTGGACCTGACTAGGATATTCGGTGGAGGCGCCACACGCCTGCCGAAGAACCTAGGGCAAAATTATCACTAGAAGTTGCTTGGTGAAGCAACTGGTTTAGAACCTACCAATAGGTGCATATGGGTAAGCCGAGCCACACTCGGGCCTATATGTGATCTATTGGGTTCTAGTGCCCACTAAAGAATTAGGAGTAATTTTTCGAATTGGAGGTAGAGGCTACCAATTTATATAAAATAGTGGGAGTATCTTTAGACTAAAGTCCAAGTCTACTGTGTTTAGTCAATTCATATACTAATAGCCAAATTTTCTTTTATGTAGAAATGGCCACAAGTTTGTCACTTCGCTCATTATTGGATAATGACAAGTTGATTGGTTCCAACTTCAATAATTGGTATAAAAAGCTGAAAACTCAGCATAGTTAGACCAAAAAGATTAAGAATGACCAAAGTCAGGCAGAATGCTTCTATTGTAAGAAGCAGGGGCATTGGAAGAGTAATTATCCTCAGTACCTTACCTCACCTGATCCGAACAGGCCAAGCAAGAAAAAAGGGCAATCAGTTGCTGATCAAGGTATTTATATGATAACACCTTGTAATTTCTCTATATGTGATAATTCAACCTGGGTATTAGATACTAGAAGTCCATTTAATATATGCAATTCGTTGCAAAGACTTCAGGTCAATGAGAGATTTGAAAATAGCGAGAGATTCCTAAATATTGGAGATGGAAGATCTGTTCCAGTTCTAGCTTTAGGAAATCTCAAACTTGTTTTCAATTCTCATGTAGTTGTCTTGAGTGATGGTCACTATTGTCCTACGTTCTTATTGAATGTAATTTCCGTAGGCCTTTTGGCCATGAACGGTTATAAAATTTTAATAAAGAAATGTTCTTGTGATATCATTATGAATGGTGCTACTGTAATGAATGGACGATTGAGAAATGGCATCTACTTATTATCACAACCTGTTAATGTAATGTACACGTCAAGTAAGCATCCTAGAATAGATAATGTCACGGATGTCTACCTTTGGCATCATAGGCTAGGTCATATTAACAAGAACAGGATGAACAGGTTAAGTAAAGAGGGAATCCTCAATGTTAATGATTGTGAATCATTGACAACCTGTGAATCATGTCTTTTTGGTAAAATGACCAAATCATCTTTTACCGGAAAAGGTGAACGAGCCAGTAATTTATTGACCCTTGTACATTCTGATGTATGTGGGCCAATGAGCACAGATGCTAGAGGTGGGTATTCATATTTCATTATGTTTACAGACGACCTTTCTGAAAGTTATTCCTAGGTTCTTCGGTGTTTAGCATGCTGAATTTTTTTTTTTTTTTGAAAACCATGGCTGAACCTGATCGGGTTGCCTACGTACCCCTTCACAAGGGGAATCAAGCCACACATAGTTCTTTTAAAATTTCAAAAGTACAGTGGAAAAATGAATCAAACAATTTAATTCATGCATGCTTACAAGATCAAATCTAGAAATCAGCACATTAAGAACACATAGGATTATGCCGGAATCGTTTAAACAATTATGCTAAAACTTTTATGCATGATTAACAATCAGATCTGAAACTTAAGAACTCTATTCCAATTAATCTCTGAATATCCATCGAATGGATTCTAGAGATATCTCCGTGAGGAGCCCCAAAAGAGGGTAAAACCTCGGAGAATCGGACCTAGACCTTGACACCATAATAAATGATTAATGCTAGATTAATACCTTTTATGATGGATGAAAGTTGTGAATCTGATTCTTGACTTCACAGCCACGCACACGAATGGCCTCTACGAGAAGTACACGTGAAGTCCTGAAGGATCTTCTTCCGCAACAGTGCTAGCAGTTGCAGAACACTTGAAAGCTGAAATCTGCCCGTCGGGATTCAATCAACTCTTGATCAATCGTCTTGAAGCAGATGGAGATGAGGTTTGTAAGAAAAGTAGAGAACTCAGATCTGATCTTGAATCTTCTAGATATTCACCCTGAAAACCCTATCTAAAATGGAGAAGAAGAGGAAGAGGAGGCGGGTGAGGAAGAAGGCTGCAATCGATGTGTTTTTGGTGCCCATGTTTGACCCCTTTTAATGGCCTCCGAATTTTCATTCAAAATTCGAAATTTATTTTCAGAAAACCTCTTTTAGTTGGCACATGCAAAGAAATAGGAACAACCCAAATCAGATCTCAACCAAATCTGATTTAAATTCAAATTTTAAACACATGTGCAAGAGGGAAGGAATTTGAAATCCATGCGGCAAGGTAAAACACTTCATAATTTCGAAATCACCTCTTGAAATTCGAATTTAATCCATTCAAAAACTCATACGCCACCTTGGCTGATGGTTTGAGTGATTAAAATCATTTAACACATTGCTTAATGTTTGAATTTAAATTCAAATAACAAACAATGTCGCCATGTGTCAAGCAATGGGTCCATGTGCCATGCAATAATTTTGGTTTATTTAAAATTCATGAAATCCAATTTCATGTCACCAATAATTGCCACATCATCTGAGCCTAATCCTCTTAGGCTGCACCTAATCAAATTTGGTCAAACCCGAATTAAAATAAAGCAATTTGGTTTAACCCAATCTAATCAGGTCAGACCCTGATTGAGCTCAAATTGAATCCAATTAAATTTTGGCTCATGCAAACTCAATCAAATTGAATTAATTACTTTGTGTTGGACCTAATCCAATTAGGTCAATCCCCAATTAAGCTGAACAAATTAATTTAAAATTAATTTGATCAGCTTAAGTCCTTTTTTGTTCTAACCTAATCCAATCAGGTCAAAATCCTGATTGAGCCCAAACTTGAATCCAATTCAATTTGGCTCATCCTTAGCACAATTACTCAATCAAATTGAGTTTATTAGTAATTTAATTATTAATTAATCCTTCAATAATTACTTTAATTATTTTATAAGATAATTTGCCAATCAAATTGACCAAATTATCCCTGAATGATTCTTAATCATTCATCAGCTTTCTTGATCAACAGGAATCTTCTATGCGTGTGACCTCATAGGTTCGAACCTAAGCCGGTAGTATAGGAACAATTTCCTACACTAATTGATGTGACCATCTAGCAATGGTACCCAACGTCCGGATAGGCCGAATATATGCGAAGCAAATATTCTGGAACCCTGAACTATGGTTACTGTATAATTCAATCCCTTTGACTCCTAATGCCAGGATGACTTAGAGCTCACTGTCAACCCTATAATTAGTACATCCATTATGTGATTAACTTTAGATATCCCGTGACTCCTCATTGGGATTACCCTGGCCAAGGTTTTGCTAAATTAATCACAAGACATTATCTCCTGTTTTCAGGAGGGGTCAATTCCATCTTGACTCACAACTGACTACGCAAGTACTTGACTGCACCCAGTGACCTTCCGTCACTGAATTAGAAATTCAGGTAGCCCGGTACCAAAGTACAGTGAGTTGCTTGCTAGTCACAGGTTGCGGTCTCAGGTCAGAGGGCCAAACTTATACCCATATCCACTCGGAACATCTTTCGACAGTAGAGCATTCCAGAATTGGTCACGTCCAGTGAAATGTACTCCTACACTTCACCTGTGTGGCATACCAGTGTCTCCACACTCCTTGGTTAAGAGGACAACCAACGTATATGTCACACAACGACCTAATCTCGATAATGCTGTCGTCCTAGTAACAACATATCATTTGGTCGCGAACAAGTTTAAGGACTCAAAGATAAATCCTCCTTTATCATAATATAAGTCCTAAGGACTTCATCATATAAGAGTTCATTTGAAGATGAAATGATGAATAATGCCAAATAACACTTTATTAATTTGTCAATTCATTTACAAAATTCAATCATCAATATGCTGACGATTGACATTTAGGATACAAATCCCAACAACTCCCACTTAGCCTAATGCCAATCGGCACAGTATCTAATACCCATCCTCGACTTGTGTTCGTCGAACTCTTTGATGCCGAGGACTTTGGTAAATGGGTCAACCAGATTTTCTTTTATGTCAATCTTCTGAAGATCAATATCACCTCGATCGATGATCTCTCGAACCAGGTGGTAGCGACGTAGAATATGCTTGGTCCGCTGATGTGCTTTAAGTTCCCTTGCTTGAGCTATGGCCCCAGTATTGTCACAAAATACAGGCACTGGACCATCAATGGAGGGTGTCACTCCAAGCTCGGTGATGAACTTTCGCAACCATACAGCTTCCTTGGCGGCATCAGATGCTGCGATATATTCTGCTTCACATGTAGAATCTGCCACTGTATGCTGCTTGGAACTCTTCCAGCAGATGGCCCCACCCTTAAGAGTGAAGATATATCCTGACACGCTCTTGCTATCATCTTGATCTGACTGAAAACTTGAATCAGTATATCCCTCAAGTTTTAAGTCAGAATCACCATAGACAAGCCACTAATCTTTAGTATTTCTCAAATACTTAAGGATGGTTTTTACAACCTTCCAGTGGTTGCTACCTGGATCAGACTGGTATCTGCTCACTACTCCTAGTGAGTATGCCACGTCTGGTCTAATACATGTCATGGCATACATTATAGATCCCACTGCCGAAGCATATGGAATTCTATCCATACTCTCTCTTTCTTGAGGGGTTGTCGGACAATCCCTTTTAGAGAGGTTAATTCCATGGCCCATCGGAAGATAGCCTTTCTTGGAATTAATCATACTGAACCTCTTCAGTATAGTATCAATGTATGTGGATTGGGATAATCCAAGCAATCTTCTAGATCTATCTCTATAGATCTTCATCCCTAGGATGTAAGATGCTTCTCCCAAATTCTTCATAGCAAATTGAGATGATGGCCAAACCTTTATTCCTTGTAATGCAGGAATGTCATTCCCGATTAAAAGAATGTCATCCACATACAAAATAAGGAATATAATAACTGAACCATTTGCCCATTTATAAATGCAAGGTTCCTCTTCATTCTTAATGAAGCCATGATTACCTTATCAAAATATATATTCCAACTCCGTGAAGCTTGCTTTAATCCATAAATGGATTTTTGAAGCTTGCACACTTTAGACTCATCTGCAAAACCTTCAGGTTGTATCATATACACTTCTTCTTCTAAATCTCCATTTAGAAATGCGGTCTTTACATCCATTTGCCAGATTTCATAGTCTAAATGTGCTGCTATCGCAAGCACAATCCGAATGGACTTGAGCATTGCCACAGGAGAAAACGTCTCGTCATAGTCAATACCATAACGTTGACGATAACCCTTGGCAACCAGACGAGCTTTATAGGTCTCTACCTTTCCATCTGCGCCTCGTTTCCTTTTGAATATCCACTTACACCCTATGGGTTTAATTCCTTCGGGTGGGTCAACTAATGTCCAAACATCATTGACCTTCCTGGATTCCATTTCGGATTGCATGGCTCCAAGCCATTTATCAGAGTCATACCTCTGCATTGCATCCATATATGTGATCGGATCCTCATCATTTTCATCAAGTTCGATAGGATCCCCATCCCGGACCAAGAAACCATAGTATCTGTCTGGCTGACGTGGTACTCTATCCGATCGCCTTAACGATGCATCTAATATGGGTTCTGGATCTGATATAATAAAATCCGACTCAACTGGTTCAGTAGATGGTGTCGGATCTTCTACATGTTGAACTTCTCTAAGCTCAACATTAGAGCTATTTGTTCCTTCACCAAGGAATTCCTTTTCTAAAAAAATTGCTCTATTGCTTACGAACAATTTTTGTTCTTCAGCAAAGTAGAAGTAATATCCTTTAGTTTCTTTAGGGTAACCAACAAAGAAACATTTGTCAGACTTGGGTTCAAGTTTGTCTGTCTTCAAACGTTTGACGTACGCCGGACACCCCCAAATCCTAAGGTGAGAGAGCATCGGCTTGCGTCCAGTCCACATCTCATGTGGTGTTTTATTTACAGACTTACTTGGAACCTTATTTAGAATATAGCAGGCTGACTCAAGAGCATATTCCCAAAAGAATATGGGCAGATTAGCAAACCCCATCATGGATCGAACCATGTCTAACAGAGTTCGATTTCTCCTTTCTGACACACCATTATATTGTGGTGTACCAGGAGGAGTCCATTGAGAGAGAATCCCATTTTCTCCTAGATATGTCAAAAATTCACTGGAGAGGTATTCACCTCCTCGATCTGATCGAAGAGTTTTAATACTCTTTCCAGTTTATTTTTCTACTTCATTACGATATAATTTGAACATTTCAAATGATTCAGATTTATGTCTCATTAAATAGACAACCATACCTTCAAAGGTCGTCTGTAAACTTAATGAAATATGAATACCCACCTCTAGCATCTGTGCTCATCGGCCCACATACATCAGAATGTACAAGGGTCAATAAATCACTGGCTCGTTCACCTTTTCCGGTAAAAGATGATTTGGTCATTTTACCAAGAAGACATGATTCACAGGTTGTCAATGATTCACAATCATTAACATCAAGGATTCCTTCTTTACTTAACCTGTTCATCCTGTTCTTGTTAATATGACCTAGCCTATGATGCCAAAGGTAGACATCCGTGACATTATCTATTCTAGGGCGCTTATTGGATTTATACATTATATGAACAGGCTGTGACAAAATGTAAATGCCATTACTCAGAATTCCATTCATTACAACAACACCATTCCAAATGACATTGCAATAATCCTTTTTTATTGATATTTCATAACCATTTTTGGCCAAAAGGCCTACAGAAATGATATTCAATAGAAAATTTGGACAATAGTGACAATCACTAAGGACATTTACATGAGAGCTGAATTTAAGTTTAAGAATTCCTAAAGCTAGAACTGGAACTGGTCTTCCATCTCCAACATTCAGAAACCTTTCTCCTTCTTCAAATCTCTTACTGACTTGTAGCCCCTGCAATGAATTGCAAATATTAAAAGGACTACCGGTATCCAATACCCAGGTCAAATTATCACAAATAGAAAAATTGCAAGGTGTTATCATATAAGTACCTTGATTGGCAACTGATTGCCCATTTTTCTTAGGCCGGTTCGGATCGAGGGATGCAATGTAAAGAGGATAGTTCCTCTTCCAATGTCCTTGCTTCTTACAGAAGAAGCACTCCGCCTTTCTCTGATCAGCCTTTTTATTATTTTTCTGACTAAGCTGAGCATGGTGCACCTATTTGTTTTGAATTTTATTTTATTTTTTTCCTTTCTTAAAGGAGCGACCCTTGGATGAACCTCCCACTAAGTTCACCGTCTTCTTAAGAAGTTGGTGATCATTCTCAAACGTCTGTAGTAACCCCAACAATTGGTGATAATTCACTACAGATTTTGTCATACGAAAATGAGTGAGAAAAGGACGGTATGATCCAGGCAATGAGTTTAGTATGGCATCCTTCCCCAATTGATCATGAAGGAAAAAGCCAAGAGAGCTTAGACGCTCGATCAACTCAATCATGTACAGTAAATGATCAGTTACCGAGGTCCCATCTTTCATTCGAGCGCTGAAGATGGCACAACTAGTTTTGTGCCTCTCAACGTCGTCAGGAATGCCGAATGATTCATTCAACACTTGAATGATATCTTCCGGCTGCGTATTCTCAAAACGCCTACTAAACTCATCACTCATTGCTGCCAACATCATGCATCGAACAGTGATCCGGTCACTGAGCCACTTCTGATAAGTGTCTCTGGCCGATCTTGATGCATTAGCAGCGGGCTGCTCAGGTGCTTGATCCGTTATCACATAAAGGATCCTCTCATGCTCTAGCACTATTTTCAGTTTCCTATGCCAATTATTGAAATTTGGACCAGTCAACTTGTCATTGTCCAACAATGAGCGAAGTGGCAAATTAGTGGCCATTTCTGCATAAAAAGAAAATTTGGCTATTAGTATATGAATTGACTAAACTCAATAGACTTGGACTTTAGTCTAAAGGTATTCCCACTATTTTATACAAATTGGTAGCCTCTACCTCTAATTCGAAAAATTACTCCTAATTCTTTAGTGGGCACTAGAACCCAATAGATCACATATAGGCCCGAGTGTGGCTCGGCCAACCCATATGCACCTATTGGTAGGTTCTTAACCAATTGCTTCACCAAGCAACTTCTAGTGATGATTTTGCCCTAGGTTTTCCGGCAGGCGTGTGGCTTCTCCATCGAATACCCTAGTCAGGTCCAACCATTAAATGATAGGGTTAAGTCTAATCAACTAATAGACGACCAAGCCCGAGTGTGGCTCGGCTCACCTGACCGCCTATTGAAGGTACACTTAACTCATCATATAACAATTCCAATGCTTGATAAGTACCAGGCATGTGGCGCCTCCAATAATTATCAAAACATTGGACCCATTATCACCCAACTTAATGGGAGGCTATGACCTAGTTATCCACATAACCATTTCATTTTAAGGACCTAATAATTTTAGAGGATTTCATAATTAGGATAGATGAGAATATCCGGTTAGTCTAATTTCTCCCACTGACTTCACCAAATCAGATTAGACTCAAACCGGTTAAGGAGACACCTAAATCAGTCATACTGATTTTTCTTAAGGCATGGGCTAACTCGAATCATTAAGTGATCCAATCAAAATGTGATTGACCATGTCGGCCAGGTAAGTGAGATCGGTGGAAGGGATATGCCATTAACTAGACAAAGACGAATCAGTGCGAGTAGCTCCCAATTAAAAACCACCGGTCAAAACTGCCAAACTTACCTTAGACACCGACTGGTTCATCAATTTCGATTTGATTACTCAAATGACTCGGGCTACACCTCTGAGCCTAAATCAAGTTCCATCTTGGACTAATCAAAGACATGGAATTGGTCAATCTACAACTATTGTATTTAACCTAGAGTTTTCTTGACCTAATCTAGTTACTACTTAATTAGATTTGATCAATTAACTCTAATTAGACCATGTTTGATTCTAACCTTAGGTCTAACCCAATCCTAAGAACTTGATTCAAGCTAACCCATATGCCCAAAGAATTATGCAATGTCAATTAATTGAGTTACAATTCTATTTCATAACACTTAATTCTCAATTAAGTTTAGACTTATGAAAGTTTTGATCAATGCATATTTCTTTTTAATTACATCTTAATTACAATCTTTCAGTTCTTAAAACACATTTTCAGATCTGAGTTTTTGTAATTAATCACATGTAATCAGATTTAATTCATGTTTAAGTCATTATGTTTCATGTTCATGCATCACATATACATAACAACATGAATTAATACAAACAACATACATCTTATGCATTTATTTTTTCACTTTTATTTTCAGATCTGATTTGTTCATTAAAATCAAAGATCATATGAATCATAAACTTTATTTAGATCTAATCTAAACAATATTATGATTTCAGATTTATTCATGCTACTAATCCTAACACAAACATGCATCATATGCATCCAAAATTTCAGATCTACTTAATCATGCATAATCAGCAATTAAATCAATCATAAAAAGCACTTTAGATCTAATCTAAACATGTTAATGATTTCATATTTAATTGCAAGAATTAAAACATAAAAGTTTAAACATAAACCTGGCTCTGATACCAATGAAAGTTATTCCTAGGTTCTTCGGTGTTTAGCATGCTGAATTTTTTTTTTTTTTTTTGAAAACCATAGCTGAACCTGATCGGGTTGCCTACGTACCACTTCACAAGGGAAATCAAGCCACATGTAGTTCTTTTAAAATTTTAAAAGTACAGCGGAAAAATGAATCAAACAATTTAATTCATGCATGCTTACAAGATCAAATCTAGAAATCAACACATTAAGAACACATAGGATTATGTCGGAATCGTTTAAACAATTATGCTAAAACTTTTATGCATGATTAACTATCAGATCTGAAACTTAAGAACTCTATTTCAATTAATCTCCGAATATCCATCGAATGGATTCTGGAGATATCTCCGTGAGGAGCCCCAAAAGAGGGTAAAACCTCGAAGAATCGGACCTAGATCTTGACACCATAATAAATGATTAATGCTAGATTAATACCTTTTATGATGGATGAAAGTTGTGAATCTGATTCTTGACTTCGCAGCCACGCATACGAATGGCCTCTACGAGAAGTACACGCGAAGTCCTGAAGGATCTTCTTCTGCAACAGTGCTAGCAGTTGCAGAACACTTGAAAGCTGAAATCTGCCCGTCGGGATTCAATCAACTCTTGATCAATCGTCTTGAAGCAGATGGAGATGAGGTTTGTAAGAAAAGTAGAGGACTCCGATCTGATCTTGAATCTTCTAGATATTCATCCTGAAAACCCTATCTATAATGGAGAAGAAGAGGAAGAGGAGGCGGGTGAGGAAGAAGGCTGCAATCGATGTGTTTTTGGTGCCCATGTTTGATCCCTTTTAATGGCCTCCGAATTTTCATTCAAAATTCGAAATTTATTTTCAAAAAATCTCTTTTAGTTGGCACATGCAAAGGAATAGGAACAACCCAAATCAGATCTCAACCAAATCTGATTTAAATTCAAATTTTAAACACATGTACAAGAGGGAAGAAATTTGAAATCCATGCGGCAAGGTAAAACACTTCATAATTTCAAAATCACCTCTTGAAATTCGAATTTAATCCATTCAAAAACTCATACGCCACCTTGGCTGATGTTTTGAGTGATTAAAATCATTTAACACATTGCTTAATGTTTGAATTTAAATTCAAATAACAAACAATGTCGCCATGTGTCAAGCAATGGGTCCATGTGCCATGCAATAATTTTGGTTTATTTAAAATTCATGAAATCCAATTCCATGTCACCAATAATTGCCACATCATCTGAGCCTAATCCCCTTGGGTTGCACCTAATCAAATTTGGTCAAACTCGAATTAAAACAAAGCAATTTGGTTGAACCCAATCTAATCAGGTCAGACCCTGATTGAGCTCAAATTGAATCCAATTCAATTTTGGCTCATGCAAACTCAATCAAATTGAATTAATTACTTTGTGTTGGACCTAATCCAATTAGGTCAATCCCCAATTAAGAACAAATTAATTTAAAATTAATTTGATCAGCTTAAGTCCTTTTTGGTTCTAACCTAATTCAATCAGGTCAAAATCCTGATTGAGCCCAAACTTGAATCCAATTCAATTTGGCTCATCCTTAGCACAATTACTCAATCAAATTGAGTTTATTAGTAATTTAATTACTAATTAATCCTTCAATAATTACTTTAATTATTTTATAAGATAATTTGCCAATCAAATTGACCAAATTATCCCTGAATGATTCTTAATCATTCATCAGCTTTCTTGATCTATCAGGAATCTTCTATGCGTGTGACCTCATAGGTTCGAACCTAAGCCGGTAGTATAGGAACAATTTCCTACACTAATTGATGTGACCATCTAGCAATGGTACCCAACGTCCGGATAGGCCGAATATATGCGAAGCAAATATTCTGGAACCCTGAATTATGGTTACTGTATAATTCAATCCCTTTGACCCCTAATGTCAGGATGACTTAGAGCTCACTGTCAACCCTATAATTAGTACATCCATTATGTGATTAACTTTAGATATCCCGTGACTCCTCACTGGGATTACCCTGGCCAAGGTTTTGCTAAATTAATCACAAGACATTATCTCCTGTTTTCAGGAGGGGTCAATTCCATCTTGACTCACAACTGACTACGCAAGTACTTGACTGCACCCAGTGACCTTCCGTCACTGAATTAGAAATTCAGGTAGTCCGGTACCAAAGTACAGTGAGTTGCTTGCTAGTCACAAATTGCGGTCTCAGGTCAGAGGGCCAAACTTATACCCAATCCACTCGGAACATCTCTCGACAGTAGAGCATTCCGGAATTGGTCACGTTCAGTGAAATGTACTCCTACACTTCATCTGTGTGGCATACCAGTGTCTCCACACTCCTTGGTTAAGAGGACAACCAACGTATATGTCACACAACGACCTAATCTCGATAATGCTGTCGTCCTAGTAACAACATATCATTTGGTCGCGAACAAGTTTAAGGACTCAAAGACAAATCCTCCTTTATCATAACATAAGTCCTAAGGACTTCATCATATAAGAGTTCATTTGAAGATGAAATGATGAATAATGCCAAATAACACTTTATTAATTTGTTAATTCATTTACAAAATTCAATCATCAATATGCTGACGATTGACATTTAGGATACAAATCCCAGCAACTCCCACTTAGCCTAATGCCAATCGGCACAGTATCTAATACCCATCTTCGACTTGTGTTCGTCGAACTCTTTGATGTCGAGGACTTTGGTAAATGGGTCAGCCAGATTTTCTTTTGTGTCAATCTTCTGAAGATCAATATCACCTCGATCGATGATCTCTCGAACCAGGTGGTAGCGACGTAGAATATGCTTGGTCCGCTGATGTGCTTTAGGTTCCCTTGCTTGAGCTATGGCCCCAGTATTGTCACAAAATACATGCACTGGACCATCAATGGAGGGTGTCACTCCAAGCACGGTGATGAACTTCCGCAACCATACAGTTTCCTTGGCGGCATCAGATGCTGCAATATATTCTGCTTCACATGTAGAATCTGCCACTGTATGCTGCTTGGAACTCTTCCAGCAGATGGCCCCACCCTTAAGAGTGAAGATATATCCTAACACGCTCTTGCTATCATCTTGATCTGACTGAAAACTTGAATCAGTATATCCCTCAAGTTTTAAGTCAGAATCACCATAGACAAGCCACTGATCTTTAGTATTTCTCAAATACTTAAGGATGGTTTTTACAACCTTCCAGTGGTTGCTACCTGGATCAGACTGGTATCTGCTCACTACTCCTAGTGAGTATGCCACGTCTGGTCTAGTACATGTCATGGCATACATTATAGATCCCACTGCCGAAGCATATGGAATTCTATCCATACTCTCTCTTTCTTGAGGAGTTGTCGGACAATCCCTTTTAGAGAGGTTAATTCCATGGCCCATCGGAAGATAGCCTTTCTTAGAATTAATCATACTGAACCTCTTCAGTATAGTATCAATGTATGTGGATTGGGATAATCCAAGCAATCTTCTAGATCTATCTCTATAGATCTTCATCCCTAGGATGTAAGATGCTTCTCCCAAATCCTTCATAGCAAATTGAGATGATAGCCAAACATTTATTCCTTGTAATGCAGGAATGTCATTCCCGATTAAAAGAATGTCATCCACATACAAAATAAGGAATATAATAACTGAACCATTTGCCCATTTATAAATGCAAGGTTCCTCTTCATTCTTAATGAAGCCATATGTTTTGATTACCTTATCAAAACGTATATTCCAACTCCGTGAAGCTTGCTTTAATCCATAAATGGATTTTTGAAGCTTGCACACTTTAGACTCATCTGCAGATGTAAAACCTTCAGGTTGTATCATATACACTTCTTCTTCTAAATCTCAATTTAGAAATGCGGTCTTTACATCCATTTGCCAGATTTTATAGTCTAAATGTGCTGCTATCGCAAGCACAATCCGAATGGACTTGAGCATTGCCACAGGAGAAAACGTCTCGTCATAGTCAATACCATAATGTTGACGATAACCCTTGCCAACCAGACGGGCTTTATAGGTCTCTACCTTTCCGTCTGCGCCTCGTTTTCTTTTGAATATCCACTTACACCCTATGGGTTTAATTCCTTCGGATAGGTCAACTAATGTCCAAACATCATTGACCTTCCTGGATTCCATTTCGGATTGCATGGCTCCAAGCCATTTATCAGAGTCATACCTCTGCATTGCATCCATATATGTGATCGGATCCTCATCGTTTTCATCAAGTTCGATAGGATCCCCATCCCAGACCAAGAAACCATAGTATCTGTCCGGCTAACGTGGTACTCTACCCGATCGCCTTAACGATGCATCTAATATGGGTTCTGGATCTGATCTAATCAAATCCGACTCAACTGGTTCAGTAGATGGTGTCGGATCTTCTACATGTTGAACTTCTCTAAGCTCAACATTAGAGCTATTTGTTCCTTCACCAAGGAATTCCTTTTCTAAGAAAATTGCTCTATTGCTTACGAACAATTTTTGTTCTTCAGCAAAGTAGAAGTAATATCCTTTAGTTTCTTTAGGATAACCAACAAAGAAACATTTGTTAGACTTGGGTTCAAGTTTGTCTGTCTTCAAACATTTGACGTACACCGGACACCCCCAAATCCTAAGGTGAGAGAGCATCGGCTTGCGTCCAGTCCACATCTCATGTGGTGTTTTATTTACAGACTTACTTGGAACCTTATTTAGAATATAGCAGGCTGACTCAAGAGCATATCCCCAAAAGGATATGGGCAGATTAGCAAACCCCATCATGGATCGAACCATGTCTAATAAAGTTTGATTTCTCCTTTCTGACACACCATTATATTGTGGTGTACCAGGAGGAGTCCATTGAGAGAGAATCCCATTTTCTCCTAGATATGTCAAAAATTCACTAGAGAGGTATTCACCTCCTTGATCTGATCGAAGAGTTTTAATACTCTTTCCAGTTTGTTTTTCTACTTCATTACGATATAATTTGAACATTTCAAATGATTCAGATTTATGTCTCATTAAATAGACAACCATACCTTGAAAGGTCGTCTGTAAACGTAATGAAATATGAATACCCACCTCTAGCATCTGTGCTCATTGGCCCACATACATCAGAATGTACAAGGGTCAATAAATCACTGGCTCGTTCACCTTTTCCGGTAAAAGGTGATTTGGTCATTTTATCAAGAAGACATGATTCACAGGTTGTCAATGATTCACAATCATTAACATCAAGGATTCCTTCTTTACTTAACCTGTTCATCCTGTTCTTGTTAATATGACCTAGCCTATGATGCCAAAGGTAGACATCCGTGACATTATCTATTCTAGGGCGCTTATTGGATTTATACATTATATGAACAGGCTGTGACAAAATGTAAATGCTATTACTCAGAATTCCATTCATTACAACAACACCATTCCAAATGACATTGCAATAATCCTTTTTTATTGATATTTCATAACCATTTTTGGCCAAAAGGCCTACAGAAATGATATTCAATAGAAAATTTGGACAATAGTGACAATCACTAAGAACATTTATATGAGAGCTGAATTTAAGTTTAAAAATTCCTAAAGCTAGAACTGGAACTGGTCTTCCATCTCCAACATTCAGGAACCTTTCTCCTTCTTCAAATCTCTTACTGACTTGTAGCCCCTGCAATGAATTGCAAATATTAAAAGGACTACCGGTATCCAATACCCAGGTCAAATTATCACAAATAGAAAAATTGCAAGGTGTTATCATATAAGTACCTTGATTGGCAACTGATTGCCCATTTTTCTTAGGCCGGTTCGGATCGAGGGATGCAATGTAAAGAGGACAGTTTCTCTTCCAATGTCCTTCCTTCTTGCAGAAGAAGCACTCCGCCTTTCTCTGATCAGCCTTTTTATTATTTTTCTGACTAGGCTGAGCATGGTGCACCTGTTTCTTTTGGATTTTATTTTTCTTTTTCCCTTTCTTAAAGGAGCGACCCTTGGATGAACCTCCCACTAAGTTCACCATCTTCTTAAGAAGTTGGTGATCATTCTCAAACGTCTGTAGTAACCCCAACAATTGGTGATAATTCACTACAGGTTTCGTCATACGAAAATGAGTGAGAAAAGGACGGTATGATCCAGGCAATGAGTTTAGTATGGCATCCTTCCCCAATTGATCATGAAGGAAAAAGCCAAGAGAGCTTAGACGCTCGATCAACTCATTCATATACAGTACATGATCAGTTACCGAGGTCCCATCTTTCATTCGGGCGCTGAAGATGGCACAACTAGTTTTGTGCCTCTCAACGTCGTCAGGAATGCCGAATGATTCATTCAACACTTGAATGATATCTTCCGGCTGCGTATTCTCAAAATGCCTACTAAACTCATCACTCATTGCTGCCAACATCATGCATCGAACAGTGATCCGGTCACTGAGCCACTTCTGATAAGTGTCTCTGGCCGATCTTGATGCATTAGCAGCGGGCTGCTCAGGTGCTTGATCCGTTATCACATAAAGGATCCTCTCATGCTCTAGCACTATTTTCAGTTTCCTATGCCAATTATTGAAATTTGGACCAGTCAACTTGTCATTGTCCAACAATGAGCGAAGTGGCAAATTAGTGGCCATTTCTGCATAAAAAGAAAATTTGGCTATTAGTATATGAATTGACTAAACTCAATAGACTTGAACTTTAGTCTAAAGGTATTCCCACTATTTTATACAAATTGGTAGCCTCTACCTCTAATTCGAAAAATTACTCCTAATTCTTTAGTGGGCACTAGAACCCAATAGATCACATATAGGCCCGAGTGTGGCTCGGCCAACCCATATGCACCTATTGGTAGGTTCTTAACCAATTGCTTCACCAAGCAACTTCTAGTGATGATTTTGCCCTAGGTTTTCCGGCAGGCGTGTGGCGCCTCCACCGAATACCCTAGTCAGGTCCAACCATTAAATGATAGGGTTAAGTCTAATCAACTAATAGACGACCAAGCCCGAGTGTGGCTCGGCTCACCTGACCGCCTATTGAAGGTACACTTAACTCATCATATATTGAATGACAATTCCAATGCTTGATAAGTACCAGGCGTGTGGCGCCTCCAATAATTATCAAAATATTGGACCCATTATCACCCAACTTATGTTAGATGTATGCCCTAGAAGCCAATCTGGCTGACACATTGTTAATTCTAGGGACATAATTTTGTACTTGACTATTTATTATTGAATAAATAAAAGGCATCTTTTCATTCATATTAATTATGTGTCTATGAATCGTCCAAGAAATTAATAAGATGATGATGCATATTCTCAAGAGTAGAGAATTTGAGCCATGTATCATTGGTGATTAATTTCTAAATGCTCCTGATCAATGGATCATCACGAGGACGGTGATCGATCCGATCAGTGCACAGATCACTTTCCTTCTGGATGGACGAGATTTGAGTCCACAGTGTAGGGACACTGAAGTGATAGTGCAAGTGCTTGTTAGAGAACAAGGGTACTGAGCGTGACCAAGACAAGAAGTTACTTGGACGTCTATCCACTCGTCAGTGACTTGCTTGATGTTGCAGTAGTATGACTGGTCCTTTGACCTGCGGTGCTTCGGCTACTCACAGTGAGGTTATTGTAGTTTGACTACACGTATACATGGTCTCTAGTCATATGGGTCCTTGTAGTGTAGATTGGCTGCAGTAAGTTCACTGTAGGAGTAGGGTATGCACTTACATGGAATCTATCGACCTTGATAGAAGAGGAGTGATCCTATGTGATTTGTTAGACTGAGTTCTAAGACCTTGGCCAGGGCAGTAATATAAAGTGGAGAAAGAGTTTTCCACTATCGAACTCGAGTCAAATAAATCTTGACATATGACAGACGAAGGGGTTTGACGAGTTATCCATGACCTCCGTCCTGTAGGGATCCACGATAGAAGGACTGTATCACACGATAACTGCACCTAGAGGTTCATCATTCTATTCTACTGGGTAGCCACTACATGCTGCTAGGTGTCACTGGTGGATGGTGGGACTCACAGGGATTATCTCGATGATCGATAAACCCTAATGAGTAGAGTTGGAATCATTCCAATCTATTGAAAGGAGTTTTCAATGATATTGTGATAGAGATCATAATATATCTCACTACCAGTCAGAGTAAAACCTATGGGGTCACACACACTAGAAGTAATGACCGATCCGATGGTTGAATCGTGAATAGGAATCACAAGTAATCAATTTGATTGATAATAAGTTGAAGAAGGAACAAAGGGAATTGATTAATTAGACTTAAAACAAGAGTCCTACTTGGAGTAGGATTCATAGAGTCCTAATTGGATTAGGACTAGAAATCCTACTTGGACTGGGATTCCTACTTGGACTGGAAATCCTATTTGGAGTAGGACTAGGAGTCCTACTTGGAGTAGGATTCATAGAGTCCTACTTGGATTAGGACAGGAATCTTACTTGGACTGGGATTCCTACTTGGACTGGAAATCCTATTAGGAGTAGGACTAGGATTCCTACTTGGAGTACGATTCCTATAATCTTAATTAGATTAGGAGTTTTGAATTAAATTTGGATTCCTACTTGGAGTAGGATTCCTAGAGTCCTAATCGGATTAGGACTTCAAATTCAAATTAGAGTCCTAATTGGATTAGGACTAGAATTAAACAAATCCTAATTGGATTAGGATTTCTTAAGTCCTAATTAATTATTAATCCAATGAATCAAGATGGCTCCTAATTAGATTAGGATTGAAGAGTTCAATTGAGTCATGGTTCATTCAAGTTCTAATTGGATTAGGACTAGCATAGATTGAACCCAATTGATTCATGATTTGGACTAAACCAAATAGGAGCCCTAGATGCTATTTAAGAGGAGGCTTGGGGGCTGACCTAATTCATAAGTGAAGCCCTCCTCCTCTCCATCACGTGGCCACCCTCCTCTCCTCTCTTTTCAGCCACCAACAACAAAGGGAAGAAAAGGATCTTGGTGGCCTCCTTCTTCCTCCACCGTTTGGTTCCAACGCAAGGAAGAAAAAGAAGGCTGCAGGGCTTCGTTCCTCTTCTTCTCTTCATCCTTCTTCTTCCTCCTCCCAAGCACAATCAAGGATTGATTGAAAGAGAGGATATCAGCCATCAA
Organism: Phoenix dactylifera; assembly: GCF_051530095.1. Taxonomy (NCBI): domain Eukaryota; kingdom Viridiplantae; phylum Streptophyta; class Magnoliopsida; order Arecales; family Arecaceae; genus Phoenix; species Phoenix dactylifera. The sequence continues at coordinate 20,925,094 of NC_143193.1, read as the reverse complement.
AGTTATCTCTGCAAGGGAGCTAGCACCCCGGGGAGATAGAAAGCTTGGATTGGTTTTCTGCTTCGTGTGGATACCCGTAGAGGCCGGGCACTTGAACGGCTTCAAGCGAACCTTCATCCTAAACCACGAACTTCAGTTTGCGGTGATCATCTACCCGCACAAGGTGAAGATCTGATCTTCTAATATTTTAAAAAGTTTTTAATCCTTATATATCTACGAACGGTTATCAAACGATGTTCATGCGATGAACGTCGATCCCGCCCATGCCCCTTCCGCTGCCATCTGATTTTGTTTTTAAATATCAGCGACATGGGCGGGTTCTAACAACTTAATGGGAGGCTATGACCTAGTTATCCACATAACCATTTCATTTTAAGGACCTAATAATTTTAGAGGATTTCATAATTAGGATAGATGAGAAGATCCGGTTAGTCTAATTTCTCCCACTGACTTCACCAAATCAGATTAGACTCAAACCGGTTAAGGAGACACCTAAATCAGTCATACTGATTTTCCTTAAGGCATGGGCTAACTCGAATCATTAAGTAATCCAATCAAAATGTGATTGACCATGTCGGCCAGGTAAGTGAGATCGGTGGAAGGGATATGCCATTAACTCGACAAAGACGAATCAGTGCGAGTAGCTCCCAATTAAAAACCACCGGTCAAAACTGCCAAACTTACCTTAGACACCGACTGGTTAATCAATTCCGATTTGATTACTCAAATGACTCGGGCTACACCTCTGAGCCTAAATCAAGTTCTATCTTGGTCTAATCAAAGACATGGAATTGATCAATCTACAACTATTGTATTTAACCTAGAGTTTTTCTGACCTAATCTAGTTACTACTTAATTAGATTTGATCAATTACTCTAATTAGACCATGTTTGATTCTAACCTTAGGTCTAACCCAATCCTAAGAACTTGATTCAAGTTAACCCATATGCCCAAAGAATTATGCAATGTCAATTAATTGAGTTACAATTCTATTTCATAACATTTAATTCTCAATTAAGTTTAGACTTATGAAAGTTTTGATCATTGCATATTTCTTTTTAATTACATCTTAATTATAATCTTTCAGTTCTTAAAACACATTTTCAGATCTGAGTTTTTGTAATTAATCACATGTAATCAGATTTAATTCATGTTTAAGTCATTATGTTTTATGTTCATGCATCACATATACATAACAACATGAATTAATACAAACAACATACATCTTATGTATTTGTTTTTTCACTTTTATTTTCAGATCTGATTTGTTCATTAAAATCAGAGATCATATGAATCATAAACTTTATTTAGATCTAATCTAAACAATATTATGATTTCAGATTTATTCATGTTACTAATCCTAACACAAACATGCATCATATGCATCCAAAATTTCAGATCTACTTAATCATGCATAATCAGCAATTAAATCAATCATAAAAAGCACTTTAGATCTAATCTAAACATGTTAATGATTTCAGATTTAATTGCAAGAATTAAAACATAAAAGTTTAAACATAAACCTGGCTCTGATACCAATGAAAGTTATTCCTAAGTTCTTCGGTGTTTAGCATGCTGATTTTTTTTTTTTTTTTTGAAAACCATGGCTGAACCTGATCGGGTTGCCTACGTACCCCTTCACAAGGGGAATCAAGCCACACGTAGTTCTTTTAAAATTTCAAAAGTGCAGCGGAAAAATGAATCAAACAATTTAATTCATGCATGCTTACAAGATCAAATCTAGAAATCAGCACATTAAGAACACATAGGATTATGCCGGAATTGTTTAAACAATTATACTAAAACTTTTATGCATGATTAACTATCAGATCTGAAACTTAAGAACTCTATTCCAATTAATCTCCGAATATCCATCGAATGGATTCTGGAGATATCTCCGTGAGGAGCCCCAAAAGAGGGTAAAACCTCGGAGAATCGGACCTAGACCTTGACACCATAATAAATGATTAATGCTAGATTAATACCTTTTATGATGGATGAAAAGTTGTGAATCTGATTTTTGACTTCGCAGCCACGCACACGAATGGCCTCTACGAGAAGTACACGCGAAATCCTGAAGGATCTTCTTCCGCAACAGTGCTAGCAGTTGCAGAACACTTGAAAGCTGAAATCTGCCCGTCGAGATTCAATCAACTCTTGATCAATCGTCTTGAAGCAGATGGAGATGAGGTTTGTAAGGAAAGTAGAGGACTCAGATCTGATCTTGAATCTTCTAGATATTCACCCTGAAAACCCTATCTATAATGGAGAAGAAGAGGAAGAGGAGGCGGGTTAGGAAGAAGGCTGCAATCGATGTGTTTTTGGTGCCCATGTTTGACCCCTTTTAATGGCCTCCGAATTTTCATTCAAAATTCGAAATTTATTTTCAGAAAACCTCTTTTAGTTGGCACATGCAAAGGAATAGGAACAACCCAAATCAGATCTCAACCAAATCTGATTTAAATTCAAATTTTAAACACATGTGCAAGAGGGAAGGAATTTGAAATCCATGCGGCAAGGTAAAACACTTCATAATTTCGAAATCACCTCTTGAAATTCGAACTTAATCCATTCAAAAACTCATACGCCATCTTGGCTGATGGTTTGAGTGATTAAAACCATTTAACACATTGCTTAATGTTTGAATTTAAATTCAAATAACAAACAATGTCGCCATGTGTCAAGCAATGGGTCCATGTGCCATGCAATAATTTTGGTTTATTTAAAATTCATGAAATCCAATTCCATGTCACCAATAATTTCCACATCATCTGAGCCTAATCCCCTTGGGTTGCACCTAATCAAATTTGGTCAAACCCGAATTAAAACAAAGCAATTTGGTTGAACCCAATCTAATCAGGTCAGACCCTGATTAAGCTCAAATTGAATCCAATTCAATTTTGGCTCATGCAAACTCAATCAAATTGAATTAATTACTTTGTGTTGGACCTAATCCAATTAGGTGAATCCCCAATTAAGAACAAATTAATTTAAAATTAATTTGATCAGCTTAAGTTCTTTTTGGTTCTAACCTAATCCAATGAGGTCAAAATCCTGATTGAGCCCAAACTTGAATCCAATTCAATTTGGCTCATCCTTAGCACAATTACTCAATCAAATTGAGTTTATTAGTAATTTAATTACTAATTAATCCTTCAATAATTACTTTAATTATTTTATAAGATAATTTGCCAATCAAATTGACCAAATTATCCCTGAATGATTCTTAATCATTCATCAGCTTTCTTGATCAATCAGGAATCTTCTATGCGTGTGACCTCATAGGTTCGAATCTAAGCTGGTAGTATAGGAACAATTTCCTACACTAATTGATGTGACCATCTAGCAATGGTACCCAACGTCCGGATAGGCCGAATATATGCGAAGCAAATATTCTGGAACCCTGAACTATGGTTACTGTATAATTCAATCCTTTTGACTCCTAATGTCAGGATGACTTAGAGCTCACTGTCAACCCTATAATTAGTACATCGATTATGTGATTAACTTTAGATATCCCGTGACTCCTCACTGGGATTACCCTGGCCAAGATTTTGCTAAATTAATCACAAGACATTATCTCCTGTTTTCAGGAGGGGTCAATTTCATCTTGACTCACAACTGACTACGCATGTACTTGACTGCACCCAGTGACCTTCCGTCACTGAATTAGAAATTCAGGTAGTCCGGTACCAAAGTACAGTGAGTTGCTTGCTAGTCACAGGTTGCGGTCTCAGGTCAGAAGGCCAAACTTATACCCATATCCACTCGGAACATCTCTCGACAGTAGAGCGTTCCGGAATTGGTCACGTTCAGTGAAATGTACTCCTACTCTTCACCTGTGTGGCATACCAGTGTCTCCACACTCCTTGGTTAAGAGGACAACCAACGTATATGTCACACAACGACCTAGTCTCGATAATGCTGTCGTCCTAGTAACAACATATCATTTGGTCGCGAACAAGTTTAAGGACTCAAAGATAAATCCTCCTTTATCATAACATAAGTCCTAAGGACTTCATCATATAAGAGTTCATTTGAAGATGAAATGATGAATAATGCCAAATAACACTTTATTAATTTGTCAATTCATTTACAAAATTCAATCATCAATATGCTGACGATTGACATTTAAGATACAAATCCCAACACTTTCTAGGTATGGTTATGTCTATTTAATGAGACATAAATCTGAATCATTTGAAATGTTCAAATTATATCGTAATGAAGTAGAAAAACAAACTGGAAAGAGTATTAAAACTCTTCGATCAGATCGAGGAGGTGAATACCTCTCCAGTGAGTTTTTGACATATCTAGGAGAGAATGGGATTCTCTCCCAATGGACTCCTTCTGGTACAAGTTTGAAATGGAAAGTCTTCGTTTCGTTCGGTGAATCAGAAAGGAGAAATCGAACTCTGTTAGACATGGTTCGATCCATGATGGGGTTTGTGAGTCTGTCCATATCCTTTTGGGGATATGCACTTGAGTCAGCCTGCTACATTCTAAATAAGGTTCCAAGTAAGTCTGTAAATAAAACACCACATGAGATGTGGACTGGACGTAAGCCAATGTTCTCTCACCTTAGGATTTGGGGGTGTCCGGCATATGTCAAACGTTTGAAGACAGACAAACTTGAACCCAAGTCTGACAAATGTTTCTTTGTTGGTTACCCTAAAGAAACTAAAGGATATTACTTCTACTTTGCTGAAGAACAAAAGTTGTTCGTAAGCAATAAAGCTGTTTTCTTAGAGAAAGAATTCCTTAGTGAAGGAACTAAAAGCTCTAATGTTGAGCTTAGGGAAGTTCAACATGTAGAAGACCCGACACCATCCATTGAACCAATTGAGTCGGATTTGATTAGATCAGATCCAGAACCCATCTTAGATGCACCATTAAGGCGATTAGGTAGAGTACCATGTCAGCCGGATAGATACTACGGTTTCTTGGTCTGGGACGGGGATCCTGTCGAACTTGATGAAAACGATGAGGATCCGATCACCTACATGAATGGGATGCAGAGGTATGACTCTGATGCATAGCTTGGAGCCATGCAATCCAAAATGAAATCCATGAAGGTCAATGATGTATGGACATTAGTTGACCCACCCGAAGGGATTAAACCCATAGGGCGTATGTGGATTTTCAAAAAGAAACGAGGCACAGACGGAAAGGTAGAGACCTATAAAGCCCTTCTAGTTGCCAAAGGATATCGTCAGCGTTATGGTATTGACTATGACGAGACATTTTCTCCTGTGGCAATGCTCAAATCCATTCGGATTATGCTTGCGATAGCAGCACACTTAGATTATGAAATCTGGCAAATGAATGTAAAGACCGCTTTTCTAAATGGAGATTTAGAAGAGGAGGTGTATATGATGTAACCTGAAGATTTTATATCTGCAGATGAGTCTAAGGTGTGCAAGCTTCAAAAATCCATTTATGGATTAAAGCAAGCTTCACGGAGTTGGAACATACAATTTGATAAGGTGATCAAATCGTATGGCTTCATTAAGAATAAAGAGAAACCTTGCATTTATAAATGGGCAAATGGTTCAGTTATCATATTTCTTATTTTATATGTGGATGACATTCTTTTAATCGGAAATGACATTCCTGCATTACAAGAAATAAAGGTTTGGCTATCATCTCAATTTACTATGAAAGATTTGGGAGAAGCATCTTACATCCTAGGGATGAAGATCTATAGAGATAGATCTAGAAGATTGCTTGGATTATCTCAATCCACATACATTGATACTATACTGAAGAGGTTCAGTATGATTAATTTCAAGAAAGGCTATCTTCCGATGGGCCATGGAATTAACCTCTCTAAAAGGGATTGTCCGACAACCCCTCAAGAAAGAGAGAGTATGGATAGAATTCCATATGCTTCGGCAGTGGGATCTATAATGTATGCCATGATATGTACTAGACCAGACGTGGCATACTCACTAGGAGTAGTGAGCAGATACCAGTCTGATCCAGGTAGCAACCACTGGAAGGTTGTAAAAACCATTCTTAAATATTTGAGAAATACTAAAGACCAGCGGCTTGTCTATGGTGATTCTGACTTAAAACTTGAGGAATATACCGATTCAAGTTTTCAGTCAGATCAAGATGATAGCAAGAGTGTGTCGGGATATATCTTTACTCTTAAAGGTGGGTCCATCTGCTGAAAGAGTTCCAAGCAGCATACAGTGGCAGATTCTACATGTGAAGCAGAATACATCGCACATCTGATGCCACCAAGGAAGCTGTATGGTTGCGAAAGTTCATCACCGAGCTTGGAGTGACACCCTCCATTGATGGTCCAGTGCCTATATTTTGTGACAATACTGGAGCCATAGCTCAAGCAAGAGAACCCAAAGCACATCAGCGGACCAAGCATATTCTACATCGCTACCACTTGGTTCGAGAAATCGTCGAATGACGTGATATTGATCTTTAGAAGATCGACACAAAAGAAAATCTAGCTGACCCATTTACCAAAGTTCTCAGCATCAAAGAGTTCAACGAACACAAGTCGAAGATGGGTATTAGATACTGTGCCGATTGGCTTTAGGCTAAGTGGGAGTTGCTGAAAATTGTATCCTCAATGTCAATCATCAGCATGTTGATAATTGAATTTTGTAAATGAATTGACAAATCAATAAAGTATTTTTTGGCATTATTCATTATTTTACATCTTCAAATGGACTCTTATATGATGAAGTCCTTAGGACTTATTAATGATAAAGGAGGATTTATCTTCTAGTCCTTAAACTAATTCGCGACCAAATGATATGTTGTTACAAGGACGACAGCATTATCGAGATTAGGTCGTTGTGTGATATATACGTTGGTTGTCCTCTTAACTAAGGAGTGTGGAGACACTGGTATGCCACACAGGTGAAGTGTAGGAGTACATTTCACTGAACGTGACCAATTCCGGAATGCTTTACTGTCAAGAGATGTTCCGAGTGGATATGGGTATAAGTTTGGCCCTCTGACCTGAGACCGCAACCTGTGACTAGCAAGCAACTCATTGTAATTTGGTACCGGACTACTTGAATTTCTAATTCAGTGACGGAAGGTCACTGGGTGCAGTCAAGTACTTGCGTAGTCAGTTGTGAGTCGAGATGGAATTGACCCCTCCTGGAAATAGGAGATAATGTCTTGTGATTAATTTAGCAAAACCTTGGCCAGGATAATCCTAGTGAGGAGTCACGGGATATCTAAAGTTAATCACATAATGGATGTACTAATTATAGGGTTGATAGTGAGCTCTAAGACATCCTGGCATTAGGAGTCAAAGGGATTGAATTATACAGTAACCATAGTTCAGAATTTTAGAATATTTGCTTCGCATATATTCGGCCTATCCGGACGTCGGGTACCATTACTAGATGGTTACATCGATTAGTGTAGGAAGTCGTTCCTATACTACCGGTTTAGGTTCGAACCTATGAGGTCATACTTATAGAAGATTCCTGATTGATCAAGAAGGCTGATGAATGATTAAGAATCATTCAGAAATAATTTGGTCAATTCGATTGGCAAATTATCTTATAAAATAATTAAAGTAATTATCGAAGGATTAATTAGTAATTAGATTGCTAATGAACTCAATTGGATTGAGTAATTAGACTAAGGATGAGCCAAATTGAATTAGATTCAATTCTGGGCTCAATCAGGATTTTTGACCTAATTGGACTAGGTCTGAATCAAGAGGACTTAGGTTGACCAAATTAAATTAGATTAAATTTGTGCTTAATTAGGGATTGAACTAATTGGATTAGGTTCAACCCATGGTAATTGGATCATTCTAATTGTTAGGAATTAATTAAATTAAATGGGTTTGATCTGAAATTGTTTGGATCTTGAAATCCACTTGTCACGTATCCATGCATGGCGCCATAAATTAATTTTTAATATGATTAAAAATTAATTTAATTTATTTAATGGTGCCATGGGACACTTGGCAACATCAGGGATCTCTTTCATCATTAGATGGGTCGAAATGGAGAGATAAATTCATGAAAAAAAATTGGATAAGATCAAATTCTCTCTCTTCATGACATATGTCATCCTTATCTTTATCTCACTTCTAATTAAGATTGAATTTCGAATTTAATCACCACAAAATCACCAAGTGACCCTCTAATCTGATTGGGGGCATGGGAATTTCGAAATTGAAAGAGGGAAGTGGCAACATGATGAATGGTTTAGATTAGATCAAGCTTCATCATGTAATGGCACATGAATTTGAATTTTGAATTTAGAATTCAAAACCCCACAAAATCCTCCACAAATATGGGATGGTTGGCATGAAGTTAGAGGGGATAGCAACATTAAAAGGACCTCCATCAGCTGGTGGTCGAATTCAAGGAAAAAAGAGAGAAAAAGAAGAAAAAAAAAGGGAAAAGAAAAGAGAGGAACCCTAGTTCATGCATGGAAAAATTCTGCATTCAATCTAGCCGACTTCTTCCTCCTCTAAGTCCATCGCACCATTAGTGTTAGGGGTCCCTGATAAGAGTCTTTAGATCAGATCTAAGTCCTCTTCAATCCCTCCAAACCTTTCCTCCAAGTTCTTCCAAGAAGGCGGTTCAAAAGTTGACAGCGTTGGGAAGATCAAATTTCAGCCTCAAGAAATTCTGCGCAAGCTAGCACTTCCGCAGGATTGGATCTCTTCAGGAGCTTCGTGTGTACTTCTCGTAGAGGCCATTCGTGTGCATGGCTGCGAAGTCAAGGATCAGATCCACAACTTTCATCCATCATAAAAGGTATTAATCTAGCATTAATCATTTATTATGGTATCAAGATCTAGGTCCGATTCTCCGAGGTTTTACCCTCTTTTGGGACTCCTCACGGAGATATCTTCAGAATCCATTCGATGGATATTCGAAGATTAATTGGAATAGATTCTTAAGTTTCAGATCTGATAGTTAATCATGCATGAAAGTTTTAGCATAATTGTTTAAACGATTCCGGCATAATCCTATGTGTTCTTAAGGTGCTGATTTCTTGATTTGATCTTGTAAGCATGCATGAATTAAATTGTTTGATTCAGTTTTTCCACTGCATTTTTGAAACTTAAAAAGAACTACGTATGGCTTGATTCCCCTTATGAAGGGGTACGTAGGCAACCCGATCAGGTTCAGCCATGGTTTTTTTAAAATAAAAGAAAATCAACATGCTTAACACCGAGGAACCTAGGAATCACTATCAATTCCATCTCCAACATTCAGGAACCTTTCTCCTTCTTCAAACCTCTCACTGACTTGTAGCCCCTGCAACAAATTGCAAATATTAAAAGGACTACCGGTATCCAATACCCAGGTCGAATTATCACAAATAGAAAAATTGTAAGGTGTTATCATATAAGTACCTTGATTGGCAACTGATTGCCCACTTTTCTTAGGCCGGTTCGGATCAAGGGATGCAATGTAAAGAGGACAGTTTCTCTTCCAATGTTCTTGCTTCTTGCAGAAGAAGCACTCCGCCTTACTCTGATCAGTCTTTTTATTCTTTTTCTGACTAGGTTGAGCATGGTGCACCTATTTCTTTTGGATTTTATTTTTCTTTTTTCCTTTCTTAAAGGGGCGATCCTTGGATGAACCTCCCACTAAGTTCACCGTCTTCTTAAGAAGTTGGTGATCATTCTCAAACGTCTGTAGTAACCCCAACAATTGGTGATAATTCACTACAATTTTCGTCATACGAAAATGAGTGAGAAAAGGACGATATGATCCAGGCAATGAGTTTAGTATGGCATCCTTCCCCAATTGATCATGAAGGTGAAAGCCAAGAGAGCTTAGACGCTCGATCAACTCAATCATATACAATACATGGTCAGTTACCGAGGTTCCTTCTTTCATTCGAGCGCTGAAGATGGCACAACTAGTTTTTTGCCTCTCAATGTCGTCAAGAATGCCGAATGATTTATTCAACACTTGAATGATATCTTCCGGCTATGTATTCTCAAATACCTACTAAACTCATCACTCATTGCTGCCAACATGATGCATCGTACAGTGATGCGGTCACTGAGCCACTTCTGATAAGTGTCTCTGGCCGATCTTGATGCATTAGCAGCAGGCTGCTCAGGTGCTTGATCCGTTATCACATAAAGGATCCTCTCATGCTCTAGCACTATTTTTAGTTTTCTATGCCAATTATTGAAATTTGGACCAGTCAACTTGTCATTGTCCAACAATAAGCGAAGTAACAAATTAGTGGCCATTTCTGTATAAAAAAAAATTTGGCTATTAGTATATGAATTGGCTAAACACATTAGACTTGGACTTTAGTCTAAAGGTACTCCCACTATTTTATACAAATTGATAGCTTCTACCTCCAATTCGAAAAATTACTCTTAATTCTTTAGTGGGCACTAGAACTTAATAGATCGCATATAGGCCCGAGTGTGGCTCGGCTAACCCATATGCATCTATTGGTAAGTTCTTAACCAATTGCTTCACCAAGTAACTTTTAGTGATGATTTTGTCAATTTTGCTCTAGGTTTTTCGGCATGCGTGTGGCCCCTCCACCGAATACCCTAGTCAGGTCCAACCATTAAATGATAGGGTTAAGTATAATCAACTAATAGACGACCAAGCCCGAGTATGGCTTGGCTTACCTGACCGTCTATTCAAGGTACACTTAACTCATCATATATTGAATGACAATTTCAATGCTTGATAAGTACTAGGCGTGTGGCACCTCCCATAATTATCAAAATATTGGACCCATTATCACCCAACTTAATGGGAGGCTATGACCTAGTTATCACCATAACCATTTCATTTTAAGGACCTAATAATTTTAGAGGATTTCATAATTAGGATAGATGAGAAGATCCGGTTAGTCTAATTTCTCCCACTGACTTCACCAAATCAGATTAGACTGAAACTGGTTAAGGAGGCACCTAAATCAGTCCAACTGATTTTTCTTATAGGCATGGGCTAAATTGAATCATAAAGTGATCCAATCAAAATGTGATTGACTATGTCGGCCAGGTAAGTGAGATCGGTGGAAGGGATATGCCATTAACTCGACAAAGACGAATCAGTGCGAGTAGCTCCTAATTAAAAGCCATCGGTCAAAACTGCCAAACTTACCTTAGACACCGACTGGTTAATCATTTTCAATTTGATTACTCAAATGACTCGGGCTACACCTCTGAGCCTAAATCAAGTTCCATCTTGGTCTAATCAAAGACATGGACTTGATCCATCTACAACTATTGTAAATTGACCTAGAATTTTCTTGACCTAATCTAGTTACTACTTAATTAGATTTGATCAATTGATTCTATTTTTCCATGTATGATTCTAACCTTAGGTCTAACCCAATCCTAGAAACTTGATTCAAGCTAACCCATATGCCCAAAGAATTATGCAATGTCAATTAATTGAGTTACAATTCTATTTCATAACACTTAATTCTTAATTAAGTTTAGACTTATGAAAGTTTTGATCATTGCATATTTCTTTTTAATTACATATTAATTACAATCTTTCAGTTCTTAAAACATATTTTCGGATCTGAGTTTTTGTAATTAATCACATGTAATCAGATTTAATTCATGTTTAAGTCATTATGTTTTATATTCATGCATCACATATACATAATGATAAGTGCTAAATAATGTATAAATTTATCTACTTTACATGGCACTTATTATTATTGTTATGCATATATTTTAAATTTAAACATAAGACAATGTGTTTTTCCTCTTCGTTGCATTATTAGAGGTAATCCAAGTTGGTTTAATTTTCTATATTAGTTTACTCTAATATGTGTGCAGGTCGAGTCAACCCATTTCACAAACTAGTCCTAATCTGTTCCATGTATGGACTACTTTCTCCCATATGTGCATGAAGCTATCCATTTCTTTATCCACGTCATACTTCCCCGTGTGCACCAAGCTTCCCAACCTAGCAAAACAGAGGCCTCTCCCATTTTCTCCATGTGTCCAAACTTCCTCTATTTTAGATTCAGGACCCAAGCCCTTCCAACCTACCCGAGTGGACCCCAACCACTTTTCAAAACAAATAAAAAAAATATAAAAAATAAAAAATAAAAATAATATAAATATATATAATAACTCTCACGCATTCATCTCCCACTCTCTTCCCCTCCTTGTTTTGGAAGATCCTGCGTGATCCCCTCCTCCCCAGCATCGTCGTCTTCTCCTAATCACTCCCTTCCGTTTGCAGCCGCATCAACCGCATCCAGCTCCTCCGTCTTCATCCGGATCCACTCCCAGCAGCCATAGCTAGATCCTCTGCACGTTCCCACTTCTCCCGCGATGCATCCAGCCGGGCGTTTTCCGCATCCAAGCATCTGTGGCATCGTCGTCATCCCCGGGTGTTCCGCCATCAGTCGATCCAGCCAGCGACCGAGTGGAAGACCAATCTCCTCCGCGATCATCGTCTGCCCAGCCTCCAACTACCGAATCATAGAAATGGCATTCCGCCTCTTCCTCTTCCGGGTTCCTATCGATCCTCCGATTGGCTCCTCCCAGCATATCCCCTGCATCCGTGAAGGAAATCCCAGCAGCCGGTGATTCAGCCCTCCCGCATCAAGCCAAGGATCACGCATCCAAATCAGGATATCCCCTTCTCCCGTCCGTATTCATCTTCCACGGACCACTCTTCCACGACCAGCTCCCATGATCCGGCCGTTGATGTGCATTCCGCCCAAGGATCATGCGTCCGTTCCCCATGGATTCATTGCTAGGGAGAGGTCTATATAAAGAGGAGAGAGCTCGGTTTGAAGGGGGGAGCTCGGGGAGAAAAACAGGGGAGACCCTCTATTTCGGTGAAAAGAAGAAGAGAGCCGAGAGGGAAGAAGGGAAAAAGAAATAAAAAAAAGAGAGAAAGGAGGGGGAAAGAGAATAGTTTTGGATATTTTGGGAATAATGGGAGGTGATCAATTTCATTTGAAGATGGAAGGTCGTCCGGAAGCCATGCTCGGCTAAACGTCTAGTCTAGGGCTGGATGAAGCCCTAGCAATGTTACAGGGCATTGTAGTTCTTATTTTCTTTATTATTTTGGAGCTTGTTTAAATTCTTATTATCAATGAAAAATTCTTTTATGATGTTTAAACTTTGAGCATGCTATTTATTATTCATATTTGCTAAAGTAGTCTAAGATGATCCATGCCTAGGAAGATGAGGTGTACTGCACCCTAGATTAGCATAATTAGGTAGACACTTCTTGCTATACCGAAGATGGATTTTCTTAAAACTCTTTATGCTTTTATTTTAAAAGGCTTGTAGCCAATATTGCATGCCTCTCCAAAAGATAAAAAATAAAGAATACAAACCCTGATGCAATGCTATGTGGTGGCCTCCAAACTCTAGATCCATTTATTCTGATAAATTCTAATTCACACTCATAGTTTAATTTAGTTAAATCAAGTTAGCAAATTCTTCTTCTTGATTTATTTTTAAAAGAAAAATAACTTATTCTTCAATCCCTATGGACCGATACCCGTAATCACTATCCTGCAGGATACGTGCTATTGCGTGGTTTATTTTTGAAATTGAAATAACCGATCAATTTTTGGCGCCGTTGCCGGGTATTGCTTGCATAGTTATTTTTCCTATCATTAAAAAAAATTAATTAATTAAAAAAACTTTCAAAAAATTTATATATATATAAAATTATTTTCTATTATTGTTACTTTTCTTATCTCCTTTTTCTCTTCTATTATTTTTTTTAATTTTTCTTTTGGTCTTATTTGATCAGGAATCGAAGGAAAAATCTGGGATGATCAAAAGGAGAATAGCTGGAAAAGGAATGCTTTAGAGGTTTGCTTAAAAAATTTTTAAATTGCTGAGGAAATTTCCTTTGGTAACCTCTAAACCTTTCTTATTTAAATTAATTATTAGCTTGAAATTTTGTGGTGATTGTTTGATTTTAATTTCAGCAAAAGTGTGAATGCATACTTGATACACATACACAAATTAATCCGCACATAGTAAGTGCAATCACCCCAACAAGATAAGAGCCGGATTTCATCACCGGACTCTTGCCCAACTTAGGTAAACTCAATCTCACATAGTGTCACTTTAATTAAAATCAATTAGACATTGGCTCCTAGGGACATTCGAGCTCAATAGGACGAAGATCATCAAAAGTTGCACCAATTTCGCTCTGTGGCTTAGTTGATGTCTAGGCAAGCTTTGTCCCTATAAGGAAGACAATTCATCTATTCGAGGCAAGTGGGTTTTAAGTGGGACCTTTGCGAACGCATCGTGATCCCTCCACTTACCTGGGAGCTTACCTGGTCAACTCGGTTCATTAGACCGGATTGGAGGCTTAGGTGCCCTCTTCAAACCAGTTAGGAGCTGTCTAGTGATTTTAGGACAAATACAAGGATTGATGTGTTTTTCTTTTATTGCATGCTTGATTGATCAAGTACTAGTGTATGCAAGGGAGTCGTTCTAGAGTACGTGACCTATTACCTTTTGACCCTAAAATAGAATGGACCCTTAGGAATATTCGAGCTGAGATCAGAACATTAGAATCATCCCCACCTCCTGAGATGGCTGAAGAACAACCCAAACTCCTGAGAGAGTACTTTACTCCCACCATTTACACTTCCCCATCTTGCATTTGATTACCTGAGGTAGTAGTTGTACAATACGAAATAAAGTCTAGTGTGATCCAAATGCTCTCATCTTTTTATGGGCTCACCAACGAAGAACCATATAAACACCTAGATGAATTCCTTGAGATTTGCACCACTGTCAAGATTCAGAACTTCACTGATGATGCTCTGAAACTTAGATTATTCTCTTTCTCCCTTAAAGATAGAGCCAAACAATGGCTGAATTCTTTAGAAGCTAACTCGATTCGTTCTTGGGATCAAAAGCAACAAGAATTCCTTAAAAAATACTTTCCCATAGGAAGAACGAACCAGTTTAGACGTGCCATTGCAAGCTTCTCCCAAACCGAGGGAGAAGAATTTCATGAAACTTGGAAGAGATTTCGGAACCTAATCCGTAAATGCCCTTATCATCAAATACCTAAGTGGCAGCTAGTGCAATGTTTTTATGACGGTTTGACTGAACGAAACCGTCAGATGATCGATGCTGCATGCGAGAGGACTTTCATGCTTCAAAATGAGCATGAAGCATGGCAATTATTTGAAAATCTTAATGAAAACTCCCTCCACCATGCTTCCTGTTCTCGTCAAGCACCCCCGAGTTCTCAAAGAAAAGGGACCATTTGTGAAATAAGTCATTCTATGGACCTGTCTAGCAAGGTAGATGCATTGTGTTGCCCAGATAGACAACCCAAGAGGGGGGTGAATTGGGTTTTAAAATAATTTAGCTATTTAAAACGTTTGTGGATGACTAATTAATGCTTTAGCGTGATGATTAATTCGTTACTATGTGCTGTGAATGAAATGAGAGAAATAGAAAGAGACAACCAATCACAAACACAAAGTTTTTATAGTGGTTCGGAGCTAACCCTTGCTCCTACGTCCACTCCCCAAGTCTTACTTGGGAATTCACTATAACCCCTTGGATTACAGCCGGTTGTTTTACAAGCTCACAACCTAACTTGTTGTTTTACGAGCTCACAACGAACTCGGTCGGTTTTCCCAGGCTCACCGACTAGAACCACCCCGATTGTTTTTTCGGGATCACAATCGAACCCTTACACGTTGGTTTTAACCTAGGCTCACCAACTAACCTCTACACCCTTGATTCAATCCCCCGATTGAACCAAGCAAAGATAAGATGTAAAGAAAAAGGACAAACAGAAAAACAAAGCTTCTCAAAAGCAGATAAATAACAATATAAACTGAAGAGAGGTTAGAAGCCCTCAAACACGTTTGAGTTGGAGTTGAGTAGGGCTTCTTGAGCTTCGAGTCTCCTCTTGAATGTCTGGTCGACTTGAATGTAGGAGGAGGCTTCTTTAAATGCTGGAAAGAGGAAGTTGGATGGAGTTAATGCCGCTCTTCCCTCTTTTCGTTGAAAACCAACTTGCAGAGAATGAAAGCTTGATCTCTTTGAATGGAATGGTGCTTCTCTGCCTTGCTACAGTCCTCTGTGGCTATTTAAACCATCCCCCACGGAAACTAGCCGTTAGAGACCTTTTTCTGCCTGTTCTGCACACTCTGCACAACCTGACAATATGTCCGTTGGGGGGTCGGAGTCGACTCGCGCGATCAGGAGTCGACTCGGCTGTAGCGGGAGTCGACTCATGCTTTTCTGGAGTCGACTCGGCAACTGTTCCGGATTTGAATTAAAGTGGCCTCTTCGACTAGGAGTCGACTCGTCTTGACCCGGAGTTGACTCGCCAACTTCTGGAGCTGACTTGGCATTTTCGGAGTCGGCTCATCTCATGAAATCCACGGAGCCAATTTTCAACTTGGCCCACTCGAGTCGACTCGATAATCCTGGGAGTCGACTCGGCGCTCAGAGCCCGAACTTCCGATCTTCTATCTTTTGGCTCGTCCAGTCTTGGAGTCGACTCGAACTTCTCTGGAGTCGACTCGGCTCTCAGTTTCCGAAATATGGCCTTCTGCCTTTTTGGTGTCGCGCTGTCTCGGAGTCGACTCGTGTATTGCGGGAGTCGACTCGAATCTCAGAGTCTGAAAACTCCTCTCTGACTTTTTCTTTGTGTACCACTGAGAGTCGACTCTCGCTTTCTTTGGAGTCGACCTGCCAACCATCGGAGTCGACTCGCGTTCCACAGGAGTCGACTCGAATCTCAGGGTCGAAATAACGCTCTCTGACTTTTCTGTCTGTAGCTTCTTGGAGTCGACTCATATTACTCCGGAGTCGACTCGGTAAGCATCGGAGTCGACTCGCGCACTTCAGGAGTCGACTCGCTGACAAGTTTTAAGTTGATGCTTTCTGTTCGTCTGTCTGTTCTCAGTCGGAGTCGACTCGTACTGGTCTGGAGTCGACTCGAGCCCGTGCCAGTGATTCTGATACGCTTGGAGTCGACTCGTAATATCCTGGAGTCGACTCGAATCTCAGACTTTGGTTCAATCTGACTTCATACCTTATCCAAAATATCTTGAACCAAGTCTAGAAACACTTAGACACGATTTTCACTAAAACACTTAATTGAATTCATTAGTAAACATAAGATATACTCAAATGCTTTGAGCTCATCAAAATCAAATAGGGGTTTTAATCAATCACTCCACAATCTTCCCCTTTTTGATGATGACAAAACTTTGAGTATATGTAAGGTGAATTGCTCAATAAACAAGGAAATAAAATCCATAAATGAATTCAAATGTCTGGTAATTTAATATATCCAAGCTTGAAAGGTGTGAAGCAATAAATTTTGGAATTAAAGCTCCCCCTTTCATTTGGAATTATATAAGCCTTCATATCATGCAATCAATTGTTTGGCTTATATATATTTAATGATTTAGCTTTCTTAAAAATTCAGATTCTCCCCCTCAACATATACATTCTACTTATGATTTGATTCTCTAAATTTTCTTTTAATGTATTGAATTTTTTGACTTTAAATTTTTGGTTTTTAGAGGAAAAATCTGTCAATTTGTTCTTGAGTTGGATTCAACTAATCTCCGAATATCCCTTGAATAGATTCTGGAGATTACTCTATTAGGAGCCCCAACAGAGAGATAATGAGCCTCGAGGTACCAAATCCACTAAGAACAAATTATGTTTTAATTTTTATTTTGATTTTTTTTATGTTGATTCCATTTACATATCTATTAAATATTTCTCCCTCTTTTTGTCATCGTATCAAAAAGGAGGTAATCAGAACACACAATCAATCATAGATCAAATGGCACAGAATTGCAGAAAATATGGCTACTCATTGTATTGATTTGTATGTAAATACATTTGAGAATACAATAAGTAAAGCAAAACAATACATGTCAACACAAAAACAGCTAAGGTCTCCTCGAGGATGTAACTCCTCCTCTCGAGGATGTATCTCCTCCTCTCGAGGATGTGTCTCCTCCTCTCGAGGATGTGGCTCCTCGAGGCATGCGCTCAGCGAGTGCTTGGACCGCATTGGTGACGTGCTCTAGCTGTCGGATGATGGCCGAGGTGGCCCTGCTATGCATCGTGTCGAGCTCGGTCACCGACTTCTGAAGTGCGTCCAGCTTGTCGATGAGCACATTCGACAAGCGCTCGGCCCCCTGAGTAGTGGTGCTCATGTCCTTCTGGATGTCATCGCGCATCTTCCGAGTGATACCCGTGACCTCACTCATGCTGGAGAACTGAGCCTGGATCAAGCTCCGGACATTGTAGATCTCTTCCCGTACATGGGCCGTCATGTCAGTCACGGCAGTCAAGGAAGGGACCAACTCAGAAGATGTGGGTGCAGGAGTGGGAGCAGGCACTGAACCTCGGAGCTCCCGAAGTAGATCATCCCGCAGGTCTCTGACAATCTCCTGCCGCAACTCCAGGAGCTGCTCAGGAGCGATCCGGACCTCCATGGGTGGTGGAGCTGAGGAGGAGGGTCCGGCTGAGGTGGAGGGTACTGGAGTGGAAGGCTGAGTGGGATAATCAGAGTCTGGGTCAGGACTAGGAGAGTGTCTGGTGGTACGTGTGGAGGTAGAAGACTTCCTAACCCATGTCCCCTCGACCTTCCGAAATCCCATCCTGTGTAGGGTCCCCGGACGCATGCAATCTGTCCATCGCAATGCGCGAGAGGGTTCCCCCTCAGGAATAGGGATCTCGGCCTCCCTAAAGATAAGGGTGAACAACATGCCATAGGGGAGGGTGAGCCTAGGTCTATCTAGTGGCTCACATAGATACCTATAAATGAGTTTGGGGAAGTTGATTGGGGTGTCCTGAAGAATATAAAACATAAGGGTGAGGTCCCTCTCAGAAACAAAATCGAAGCGGCCAGTCTTCGGAAAGATGGACCTAGACAAGATGCTCAGGAGGATCCGCACCTCAACAGGAAGTGAGCTAGCGGACACCTCATCTAAGGGGGACTGAGGTGGGTATCCTAGAATGGCCGTAAGGGCCTCAGTCCTATCCTCGGGATGTGTGGGAGCCACCCCTACTTGTGGAAGGTGGAGGATGTGGGCAATGATATCCTCCGAAATGAACAAAGGGACACCGGCTATCGTGCCCTCTATACCCCCATCTCCCCGATGGACGGTACCGTAAAACTCTCTAACTAATCCAGGGTATGTGGGGAGATCTAACGTAAGAAAATATTCTAAGCCCTGGACACGCAATCTCTCACCTATGGTGAAGCCCTCCCGGGAGAGATAGTCGAAATCGACGTATCTCCCGGTGGAGACCGCCTTCCCGGCGCACGGCCTCACGGGAACCGCCCTCGGCGGGGAACGAGCCGGAGGTTGTGGCCTCACGGGGTCGTTCCGAGCCTTGGAACGCCGCTCGGCACCGGTCGCGGAATGGGGCCTCTTCCGGCTTGAGACAACGGATTTGCGAGGCATGGTTGACCTAGAATGGGATGAAAACCTAATGGGCGATGAAAAATCGACGGGAAAAGGACCTAGGGGCGGCCGGAGATGATTTATGAGTCGACTCTAGGGTTTTGAACAGTGGCGGCGGTGAAAAGAAATGTTTTCTAAGCGATGAAGTTAGGGTTAAAAAGTCGGATCCCGACTGCGAGTCAACTCCACTGAGTCGCGAGTCGACTCGACCTCGAGTCGACTCCAAAATATGCGCGAGTCGACTCTCCTTATGCGCCTGTTGACCTCGAGTCGACTCCCGACTGTATGCGAGTCGACTCCCCCTTACGAGCTGACTCTGAAACTTGCTCGAGTCGTCTCGAACTCTGGCACGCACCTAAAAATCATGCTATGTTTGTGCCGAATGAGGGAAAATCACTAAATTATGATCTGATTTGATGATCATTGAAACAAAACTCTATATTAATCACAATCTAATCATCAAAATCAATGAATCTAGTGGATATTACCACTAGGATGGATCAATCACTCCTAATCCCCTCCTAAGCATACTAAATCTCTCTTCACTTAGGGGTTTTGTAAAAATGTCAGCTAATTGATCATTAGTGCAAACAAATTGTAGTGTCACATCACCATTCAATACATGATCTCTTATGAAGTGATGTCTTATCTCAATATGTTTAGTTCTTGAATGCTGAATTGAATTTTTAGTTAGATTAATGGCACTTGTATTATCACAATTAATGGGTATTTTATCTTGTTTAATGCCATAATCTTCTAGTTGTTGTTTGATCCATAAGATTTGAGCACAACAACTCCCGGCTGCAACATATTCAGCTTCAGCAGTAGATAATGCAACCGAGTTTTGTTTCTTGCTAAACCATGAGATTAGTTTTTCTCCTAGGAATTGACATGACCCGCTGGTGCTTTTTCTATCAAGTTTACATCCAGCAAAGTCTGAATCTGTATATCCTAATAAGTTCAGACTAGATTCTTTAGAATACCATAAACCTATGTTCTTAGTTCCTATTAGGTATTTAAAGATTCTCTTAACTGCAATTAGATGTGATTTCTTAGGATTAGACTGATATCTTGCACACATGCAAACACTAAACATGATATCAGGCCTACTTGCAGTAAGATACAATAAAGATCCTATCATACCTCTATATAGTTTCTGATTTACAGATTTACCTGATTCATCTTGGTCTAATTTACATGATGAGCTCATGGGGGTGTTGATTGACTTGTTTCCCTCCATATCAAACTTCTTGAGCATCTCCTTGATATATTTGGCTTGATTGATGAAGATGCCTCCTTCGGACTGTTTGATTTGAAGCCCGAGGAAGTAGTTCAGCTCTTCCATCATGCTCATCTCAAATTCACTCTGCATCAAATCAGCAAATTCTTCGCAGAGGCGATTGTTAGTAGCACCGAAAATGATATCATCAACATAAATCTGCACTAACAACATATCTTTGTTTTGCTTTTTCAGAAATAGTGTTGTATCTACATTACCCCTAGAGAACTCATGTTCTAATAGAAATTTGCTAAGCCTTTCATACCATGCTCTAGGTGCTTGTTTCAACCCATAAAGTGCTTTGTTCAATTTATAAACATGATTGGGGTATTGATGATTTTCAAAACCAGGGGGTTGTTCTACATATACCTCCTCATTAATATACCCATTTAAGAATGCACTTTTTACATCCATTTGAAATAATTTGAAGTCCTTAGAGCATGCATATGCTAATAATAATCTAATAGCCTCAAGTCTAGCTACAGGAGCAAAGGTTTCATCAAAATCTATACCTTCTTCTTGATTATAGCCCTTTGCTACTAGTCTAGCCTTATTCCTTATTACAATTCCATTTTCATCAAGTTTATTTTTATAAATCCATTTGGTACCTATAATTGGATATTCAGAAGGTCTTTCAACTAGATTCCATACTTTGTTTCTAGTAAATTGGTTTAATTCTTCTTGCATTGCATTTATCCAATTTACATCATTTTCGGCTTCTTCTATGTGTTTGGGCTCAAAATGTGAAACAAAGGCTAGATGATTATTTAAGTTCCTAAGGGATGCTCTAGTCCTAACAGGTTGTGATGGATCATCTAGAATTAATTCCTTAGGATGCCCGTGAGCATACCTCCAAGCCTTAGTTAGCCCATGATCTACTATAGTCTCTTGGCCTGATGATGCATCTTCAATTAATTTTTGATTGTTATCTTGTAATGTCATCTCATCTATCTTTTCTTCAAGAATTTCAGCATCATCATCATCAAAATTAACTCTCTTGCTAGAAGAAATGTCACTAGAATCATCAAATACAATATGTATAGATTCTTCTATAACTAAGGTTCTTTTATTAAAAACCCTATAGGCTTTGCTAGTTGTAGAATATCCTAAGAATATGCCCTCATCAGATTTAGAATCAAATTTACCTAGATTATCTTTTCCATTATTATGAACAAAACACCTACATCCAAAAACATGAAAGTAATTTACCTTTGGTTTTCTGTTTTTCCAAAGTTCATAAGGTGTTTTCTTTATAATGGGTCTCAATAAAACTCTATTTAATATATGACAAGAAGTGTTAATGGCTTCTCCCCAAAAGTACTTAGGGAGGTTACTTTCACATAACATAGTTCTA
Source organism: Phoenix dactylifera (assembly GCF_051530095.1). Classification (NCBI taxonomy): domain Eukaryota; kingdom Viridiplantae; phylum Streptophyta; class Magnoliopsida; order Arecales; family Arecaceae; genus Phoenix; species Phoenix dactylifera. The sequence goes on along the minus strand of NC_143193.1, from coordinate 20,903,048 downwards.
GCCATTTCTTCTAGAGTTCTATTTTTCCTCTCCACAACTCCATTTTGTTGTGGTGTTCTAGGTGCAGAGAAATTATGAGTTATCCCCTTTTTACTACAAAACTCATCAAATAACTGATTTTCAAATTCGGTACCATGGTCACTTCTAATAGCTATTACTGAGGTATCTCTAGCATTGGTTACTTCCTTATGGAATTTCTTGAAAACAGAAAATGCTTGATCCTTATGAGCTAAGAACATGACCCATGTGTATCTAGAATAATCATCTACAATAACTAGACCATATTTATTTCCACCTAGGCTTGTTGTTCTAGTTGGTCCGAATAGGTCCATGTGTAATAATTCTAGAGATCTAGAGGTAGAGACACATTTTATGGATTTAAAGGAGTTCCTAGATTGTTTGCCATATTGACAAGCTTCACATATTTTATTCTTTTCAAATCTTAGTTTTGGCAAACCTATCACGGAATCTCTTTTAACTAGTTTAGATATTGTGTCCATGCTTGCATGACCTAACTTACGGTGCCATAGCCTACTAGCATCATTGTCCTTAGTTTCATTAACAACTAAGCATGGGTTGTGTTTGGCAAGATCCTCAAGATCTACAACATACACATTCCCACGTCTTATTCCTTTAAAAACTAAACTATTGTCGTTTGGGTTTGTTATGATGCATAGTGATGGTTTAAACATAACATTATAGCCTCTATCACATAATTGACTAATGCTTAATAAATTATGCTTAAGACCATCAACATATCTAACATTATCAATAAAAGTAGAAGGGGTAATTTGAACTTTACCAATACCAATGATGTGACCTTGGTTGTTGTCTCCAAAAGTCACAGCACCTCCCTTCTTAGCTTCAAGGGTGAAGAATTGATCCTTGTCACCCGTCATGTGTCTTGAGCAGCCACTATCCAAGTACCAGCAATTTTTGTTGACCTTGGCTGTAAGACACTCCTACACAAGCAGATCATATAATCTTAGGTACCCAAGTTTTCTTGGGTCCTTCATGGTTAGTCATGTTGGTTCCTTTTGGAACCCATACCCTTTTAATTTTTCTTTTAGTTTTACCTTTTCTATAATCGCACACATTTGCTTTATGTCCTAAGGTTCCACAACAAAAACAGGTTATTTTCTTAGTTTTACTTTTCCCAGCTTTAACAAAGAAGTTACTAAGAAGTTTTTGCTTATTTTTTGGTTTATACCCTAAACCCGCTCTATTAAATACTGCTCGTTGACTATTAAGTATCATATTCAATTTTTCAGAACTATATGTAAACTTTTCAACCAAAGGTTTGTACTTTTCAAGTTCTTTAGTTAGAGTTTGTTTTTCGGTTTTTAGAATGTTTAAATCTTTTATGAGATTCTCGTTTAAGATTTGTTTATTGTTTTTAAGTTCTGAAATTTCTTTAGTTAATTTTTCATTATCTTTACTCAAGGTATTAGTCTTTTGAGTTAAGAGTTGATTGCTTGTCTTAAGTTCTAAATTTTCTTTGGTGATAGAGTCCTTATCCTTAACTAATTTATCATATTTATGTAGGTATGATTGATTAGCTATCTTTAGCTCTTTATTCTTAAGATTTATGGCCTTATATTCAATCATTAGTTCATTAAATGCATCATACAATTCATCAAATGTAAAATCTAGATTCGATTCGGACGTTACCTCATTTTCATTGGCCATGAAGCAGAAATTGGCCTTTTCTTCTTGTTCATCATCCGATGATGATGATGATGAGTCGGAGTCCGATAGGGTGGTGACGAGAGCTTTCTTCTTCTTGTATTTGCTCCCCTTCTTTAGTAAGGGACACTCAGCTCGGATGTGCCCCGGTTTCTTGCACTCATAACACCCAATCCCTTCACTTTTCCTTTCCTTACCTTTATCCTTGCGGTAGGAATTTGAGGGGCCTCTCCTTTGATGAAAGGACTTTTTATTGTTGATGAATTTTCTGAACTTGCGCACTAGAAGAGCCTTATCATCATCTCCCTCATGATCCTCTTCTTCACTGCTGCTACTGCAAGATAAGTCCTTGTTAGATGATGTAGATTTAAGAGCTATTACCTTTTTCTTATGGGAAGACTCCTCTTCGTTGTGTTGCTTCATGGTTAGCTCGTGAGTCATTAGGAATCCAAGGAGCTCTTCAAGTGGAAGCTTGTTCAAGTCCTTGGCTTCTAGGATTGCCGTCACCTTGGCTTCCCATGATCTTGGTAGACAGCGAAGAATTTTCCTGACAAGATCACTGTTAGTATAGTTTTTGCCAAGGCTTTTTAGGCCATTGACAATGTCAGTAAACCTAGTGAACATGCTAGTGATTGTTTCATTTGAATCCATCTTAAATAGTTCATACTTATGAACTAATATATTTATTTTAGATTCTTTGACTTGATTTGTGCCCTCATGGGTCACTTCAAGTCTGTCCCAAATCTCTTTTGCTGAATTGCAAGTAGAGACTCTATTGAATTCATTCCTATCTAGTGAACAATAAAGCACATTCATTGCTTTCGCATTGAGTTGTGCCATCCTAAAGTCATGGTCATCCCAATCCTTTTCTAGTTTGGGTACATTGACACCCTCCACATAGATGGATGGGATGTATGGCCCATTCACTATAATGGTCCACATCTCATAATCTTGGGCTTGGATAAATATTCTCATCCTAACCTTCCAATATGAGTAGTCGGATCCATTAAAGAAAGGGGGTCTTTGGGTGGACTGACCCTCGATGTGGGAAGATCCAAATGGGATTGTCATTTTGATCTTTGACTCTTAGGGTAGAAGAGTTTAGGCTCTGATACCACTTGTTGCCCAGATAGACAACCTAAGAGGGAGGGTGAATTGGGTTTTAAAATAATTTAGCTATTTAAAACGTTTGTGGATGACTAATTAATGCTTTAGCGTGATGATTAATTCGTTACTATGTGCTGTGAATGAAATGAGAGAAATAGAAAGAGACAACCAATCACAAACACAAAGTTTTTATAGTGGTTCGGAGCTAACCCTTGCTCCTACGTCCACTCCCCAAGTCTTACTTGGGAATTCACTATAACCCCTTGGATTACAGCCGGTTGTTTTACAAGCTCACAACCTAACTTGTTGTTTTACGAGCTCACAACGAACTCGGTCGGTTTTTCCAGGCTCACCGACTAGAACCACCCCGATTGTTTTTCCGGGATCACAATCGAACCCTTACACGTTGGTTTTAACCTAGGCTCACCAACTAACCTCTACACCCTTGATTCAATTCCCCGATTGAACCAAGCAAAGATAAGATGTAAAGAAAAAGGACAAACAAAAAAATAAAGCTTCTCAAAAGCAGATAAATAACAATATAAACTGAAGAGAGGTTAGAAGCCCTCAAACACGTTTGAGTTGGAGTTGAGTAGGGCTTCTTGAGCTTCGAGTCTCCTCTTGAATGTTTAGTCGACTTGAATGCGGGAGGAGGCTTCTTTAAATGCTGGGAAGAGGAAGTTGGATGGAGTTAATGCCGCTCTTCCCTTTTTTGGTTGAAAACCAACTTGCAGAGAATGAAAGCTTGATCTCTTTGAATGGAATGGTGCTTCTCTGCCTTGCTACAGTCCTCTGTGGCTATTTAAACCATCCCCCACGGAAACTAGCCGTTAGAGACCTTTTTCTGCCCGTTCTGCACACTCTGCACAACCTGACAATATGTCCGTTGGGGGGTCGGAGTCGACTCGCGCGATCAGGAGTCGACTCGGCTGTAGCGGGAGTCGACTCATGCTTTTCTGGAGTCGACTCGGCAACTGTTCCGGATTTGAATTAAAGTGGCCTCTTCGACTGGGAGTCGACTCGTCTTGACCCGGAGTCGACTCGCCAACTTCTAGAGCTGACTTGGCATTTTCGGAGTCGGCTCATCTCATGAAATCCACGGAGCCAATTTTCAACTTGGCCCACTCGAGTCGACTCGATAATCCTGGGAGTCGACTCGGCGCTCAGAGCCCGAACTCCCGATCTTCTGTCTTTTGGCTCGTCCAGTCTTGGAGTCGACTCGAACTTCTCTAGAGTCGACTCGGCTCTCAGTTTCCGAAATATGGCCTTCTGCCTTTTTGGTGTCGCGTTGTCTCGGAGTCGACTCGTGTATTGCGGGAGTCGACTCGAATCTCAGAGTCCGAAAACTCCTCTCTGACTTTTTCTTTGTGTACCACTGAGAGTCGACTCTCGCTTTCTTTGGAGTCGACCTGCCAACCATCGGAGTCGACTCGCGTTCCACAGGAGTCGACTCGAATCTCAGGGTCGAAATAACGCTCTCTGACTTTTCTGTCTGTAGCTTCTTGGAGTCGACTCATATTACTCCGGAGTCGACTCGGTAAGCATCGGAGTCGACTCGCGCACTTCAGGAGTCGACTCGCTGACAGGTTTTAAGTTGATGCTTTCTGTTCGTCTGTCTGTTCTCAGTCGGAGTCGACTCGTACTGGTCTGGAGTCGACTCGAGCCCGTGCCAGTGATTCTGATACGCTTGGAGTCGACTCGTAATATCCTGGAGTCGACTCGAATCTCAGACTTTGGTTCAATCTGACTTCATACCTTATCCAAAATATCTTGAACCAAGTCTAGAAACACTTAGACACGATTTTCACTGAAACACTTAATTGAATTCATTAGTAAACATAAGATATACTCAAATGCTTTGAGCTCATCAAAATCAAATAGGGGTTTTAATCAATCACTCCACACATTGTCCCATAAGATTGACCAACTGATGATAGGAGGACATGTCGTTAGCTCTTCCCAAGCACAAGTGTGTGCTATCTGTTCTAGCCCATCGCATCCTATTCATGAGTGCCCCTCAGCACCCCAATTCCCCGAACTTGTGCAAGAACACATCAATGCTGCCCAAACACAGCCCAGACCGGGTAATGACCCATTTTCCAATACATATAACCCGGGATGGCGAAGTCATCCAAATTTTTCTTGGAGGCAGCAAGCTTCGAATACTGCCCAACCCTACTCCCAAAATTTTCAAAACCCTCAGAATTTTCATCTCTACCATCCCTCAACTCAATTTCAACATCCTCCTCCTCCTACCCAAAGAAATACAGCCTTTGAGGAGAAGGTGTTGACTGCCCTTCAAGGTTTGGAGGCAAATACACAACTATTGCACTCTCACACGCAATCAATTGCTAAGCTAGAATCTCAAATGGGTCAACTAGCTAATGCATTAAACAAGCGAGAGGAAGGCAAGCTTCCAAGTCAACCAATGAGCAACCCAAGGGGACAATATGTGGCTCAAGAAACTCGATTAAATCATGAGCAAGCCAATGCTTTGACTACCCTTAGGAGTGGACGTGTAATAAATAATAAGGTTGGGGAGGATAACAATAAGGAAGATGAAGAAGAGGAGAGGAATGTATCACATGAAAACCCAAAACCTTCTTTAGCTAGTCCACCATCTACCACAACCCACATTCCAAAGGCTCCATTCCCTGAAGCACTTAATGCACCTTCTCCCTTTGGTAAGAAGGGAACTTCATTAGAAGAGATGATGGAGGTCTTCAAACAAGTTAAAATCAACCTCCCACTCCTTGATGCCATCAAACAAGTTCCCTCCTATGCCAAATTTCTCAAAGATCTTTGCACCCAAAAGCGGAAATCTAGGACACATGTGCCTAAAAAGGTCCTCCTAACTGAGCAGGTAAGTTCCATTCTTCAACACAACACCCCTCCAAAGTTCAAAGATCCTGGTGCTCCCACTATTTTCTGTGTCATGAGAAATAACTCCATCGACCGAGCACTTTTAGATCTAGGGGCAAGTGTGAATCTTCTACCCTATTCAGTCTATGAAAAATTTGGGTTAGGTGAATTAAAACCTACCTCGGTATCCTTACAATTGTCTGATCGATCTGTGAAGATACCACGGGGGATGATTGAAGATGTTCTTGTCAAGGTAGACAAATTCTATTTTTCAGTAGATTTTATCGTCCTTGACATGGAACATGTGCCCAACCTAAAAAAACAAATCCCTGTGATTCTTGGTCGTCCCTTTTTAGCGACAGCCAATGCATGTATCAACTGTAGAACTGGGGCAATAGATATATCATTTGGGAACATGAAAATTAAGTTAAATGTGTTTCATGCCGCTGACCAACATGTGAGGGAAGACGAGTGTTGCCTAATTGACAAAATGGATGATCTTGTAGAGAATGCCCTTCCCTATATCTTAGCAAATGACCCCTTAGAGGCATGTTTGGCCCATTTTGACATTGACAACTTTGATATAGACAAGGCTGTAGAAGAAGTTAACATCTTACTCGACAATCAATCTTCTATGAGTTCCCTTCCTTGGAAGATCCGACCTGAACTCCTTTCCCCCATTGCTAGCTCACCACTTTGTCCTTCCATTGATTCTCCACCTAAACTTGAGTTGAAGCCACTTCCGACAAATCTTAAGTATGCCTTTCTAGGACCAGAAGATAGCCTCCCTGTAATCATCGCAGCCAACTTATCTACTGAACAAGAGGGTAAACTTTTAAGGATGCTAGAAGAGAATAAACATGCCATAGGATGGTCTGTAGCCGATTTGAAAGGGGTTGACCCCTCTGTTTGTATGCATCGAATTCATCTCGAAGATGATGCAAAGCTCACCCGAAAAATGCAAAGAAGACTCAATCCTAACATGAAGGAGGTAGTCAAGAAAGAAGTGGTGAAGTTATTAGATGCCAGAATCATTTATCCAATTTCTGATAGTAAGTGGGTGAGTCCGACACAAGTAGTACCCAAGAAATCATGTATCACTGTGGTTGAAAATACGGAAGGAGAATTGATACAAACATGCACAACCACGGGTTGGCACATGTGTATTGACTACAGAAAACTTAATTCGATGACTAGGAAAGACCATTTCCCTCTACCTTTCATAGATCAAATTTTGGAACGGTTGGCTGGTCAAGGTTTCTACTGCTTCTTAGATGGTTATTTTGGATATAATCAAGTACCTGTTTACCCGGACGATCAAGAGAAAACCACTTTTACTTGCCCATTTGGGACTTTTGCATATAGGAGGATGCCTTTTGGACTATGAAATGCACCCGCAACTTTTCAACGATGCATGATGGCCATTTTTTCAGATATGGTGGAAAACTTTCTAGAAGTGTTCATTGATGATTTCTCAGTTTTTGGCCTATCTTTTGACGATTGTCTGAACAATTTGACCTTAGTTTTGAAAAGATGTAAGGAGACCAACCTAGTATTAAGTTGGGAAAAGAGCTATTTCATGGTTCAAAGGCATAGTTTTAGGACACGTCGTGTCCAAAAGGGGCATTGAAGTAGATAAAGCCAAAGTCGATCTTATTTCCAATCTCCCTCCACCCAAAACTGTGAAACAAATCCGATCATTCCTTGGCCATGCTGGTTTTTACCGTCGCTTCATTCAGAATTTCAGCAAGATTTCCAAACCCTTGTGCAATCTTCTTGCCAAGAACACTCCCTTTGTCTTTGATAAAGTATGCGAGGAGGCATTTGAAAATCTTCGCTCGAAATTGACCACTGCACCTATCATACGGCCCCCTAATTGGACCCTTCCATTTGAATTAATGTGTGACGCATCCGACTATGCAATTGGGGCAATTTTAGGACAACGGCTAGATAAAGTACCTCATGTCATCTACTACGCTAGTAAAGCACTCTCAGATGCACAATTGAACTACACCACCACTGAGAAAGAGTTACTAGCTGTAGTATTCGCACTAGACAAGTTTCGATCTTACCTTTTAGGATCCAAGGTTACCGTATTCACTGATCATACTGCCCTTCGACACCTTCTTGCAAAGAAAGACACCATACCCCGTCTGATTCGATGGATTCTTTTACTACAAGAATTTGACCTAGAAATTCGTGACAAGAAAGGAACTGCAAATATCGTAGCAGACCACTTATCTAGGATTCTTCTTGAGCCCTCTAAGAATACCTCACCCTTACATGAAGCTTTCCCAGATGAACAATTATTTGGAGTACAAGGAATACGCCATGGTTTGCAAACATAGTAAATTACCTTGCCATAGGACGAATTCCTGATGATTGGTCAACTCAAGACAAGAACCGATTCTTTTCATAAGTAAAGTTCTATTATTGGGATGATCCCGATCTATTCAAGTGTTGTCCCGATCAAGTAATCCGTCGATGTGTCCCCGAATGCGAATTTCAAAGTATTCTTTCATTCTGCCATTCACAAGCTTGTGGGGGACATTTTGGGGGTAGAAAAACTGCAGCAAAAGTTTTACAGAGTGGTTTTTATTGGCCCACACTTTTCAAAGATGCCCATAACTTTTTTCAAACTTGTGACGGTGCCAACGGATGGGTACCATCTTCCGTAGAGATATGATGCCTCTCAATCCTATTTTAATTGTAGAAATCTTTGATGTATGGGGTATTGACTTTATGGGCCCTTTTCCACCATCCTTTGGTTTCGAATATATTCTTGTAGGGGTTGATTATGTTTCAAAATGGGTAGAAGCTGTCGCCACTAAAACTAATGACCACAAGGTTGTGATTAAATTTTTACATGAAAACATCTTTTGTCGTTTTGGCACACCCCGAGCCATCATCAGTGATGGGGGATCTCATTTTTGCAACCGATCTTTCGAGGCTTTGGCTCGCAAATATAACATCACCCACAAAGTTGCTACCCCATACCATCCCCAAACGAGTGGACAAGTCGAGGTGTCCAATAGGGAGTTAAAACACATCTTAGAAAAAATGGTACGTCCCGATAAGAAAGATTGGTCTCAAAAGATAAATGATGCACTCTGGGCATACCGTACTGCTTACAAAACTCCTATTGGCATGTCCCCCTACCGATTAGTTTTTGGAAAAGCTAGTCACTTACCGGTAGAACTTGAACATAGAGCTTTCTGGGCTATTAAAAAGTTTAACTTAGACATGGCAGTAGCTGGTTCTAACCGAAAACTCCAACTAAGTGAACTTGAAGAGTTGCGCAATGAGGCCTATGAAAATGCTAAAATTTATAAAGCAAGGACTAAGGCTTTTCATGATAAAAACATTAACCGTAAGTCCTTCGAACCTGGTCAAAAGGTTTGGCTATTCAATTCCAAGTTGCGAGTCTTCCCGGGTAAACTTCGCTCCAGGTGGGATAGACCATTCGTAGTGAAAAAGGTTTCTCCTTATGGTGCAGTAGAAATCCAACACTTCAATGGTGGACATGTTTTAAAAGTCAATGGCCAAAGGTTAAAACCTTATGTGGACTGTGTTACCGATGGGCAATTGATCGAATTCCTTAATTTGACGAACCCTGTTTATCAAAATAATTAAGGATGCACGTTGTCTGGCTGAAGACAATAAACTTAGCGCTTGTTGGGAGGCAACCCAATTCTTTTAGTTTTCTTTAACATTGAGGACAATGTTAGGTTTAGGTTTGGGGGTATTTTTAAGTATTTTTAATCATTTTTTGTTTGCATCTCTTGCATTCATTTTCACTTCATAATGTCAGGTTTATCAAAAGAAATAAAAATAAAAAAATAAAAATATATTTTAAAAAAATTGTGTTCATTTTTATAATTTTAAAAAAAAAATTAAAAAATATATATATATATATATATACTTAATTTCTATACATGAATGCGAGAATGATAAACACATAGGGTATATAAAATCTAAAAAGCCCAATGACTAGTCGGAAGTAATACATATTTAAATTCTTTTTATTAAGTCTCTCTTAGAGAGTTATAAGCTAATTAATACTTTGGAATTTCACTACACACTGGCCGACTCTTCTAAGGTCTAGGCTCGACATTATGTTGAGAGTATGGTAGCAACCTTGGACCCTGATGAATCATACTTATCTAATCCAAAAAAAAAAATCATCAATAAAAATGGATTTAGTCAGGAACATCGAAAAGGGCAACCTATTGTCAAAGGTCAAGTGGGCTTGTGATGAGGACTTCGAGCATAAGTCTGTAGGGGAGTCTTGATGCCCGACACCTTATGCCAATTGGTGTGAGAGTTGTCGACTGATTGCTCATTACACGGAGAAATCACCACAGGAGTAAAAGTGCACAATTTATATATCTTTCTTGAAAAGAATTCTTACCTTCAATGAAAAAAAATAATAATAATATTAAGAAGAAAAAAAATGCTGTATTGACCTTGAAAAAAACAATAGTGTGAAAGCCGTCGTTGTAAATTCGAGTAAACTGGAATATTACAAATAAAGCCCGTGAGGTACTAAAGTAAATATCCACAACTCTCGAAATCCTGCAGATAAGATGATTTTGATTCAGTGAGTAGGTCCCTTCGACCAATCCTTGGAAACTACTAGTCTTTGCAATATTTTGGAGATCCGAACCCTTAGCTTGTATACGGTCTAGATTTCATCGAGCACTCCAGTACAAATGAGTCTTACAACTTCCTAAACGGAAGCTTAATGACTTTAACTTAGATTGCATACTAACTTAGAATTTGGGCTGACTTAGTAAATAAAACCATGTGTGCTTTGAAACTCTTATCATTTATGTATCTTAAATTAGATTTTAACAATAATAATTAAAAAAAAAGTTTTTAAAAATCTTAGCTAGTATGCATTTAGAATTTGATTTTCACTTTATAGATCAATCGATCTAAATAAATAAATAAATAAAAATAATAATAATAAAAAAGCAAAATAAAATAATAATAATAATAATAATAATAATAAATAAATAAATAAAAAAATAATAACAATAATAATAAATGATTTATTGAAGTTTGTGGGTATCTTCACTGGAAATCCTCACGAGACTATAACTCGTCCACTAGGGTAATCTAGGGGTTTAAAGCCTTGTTGCATATGGTAAATGCAATCACGATGCCTGCGAAAGTGAGTTAGAGTTTTTCTTTTCTAATTTTATTTGCTCGAGGACTAGCAAAATGTAGGTTTGGGGGTGTGATAAGTGCTAAATAATGTATAAATTTATCTACTTTACATGGCACTTATTATTATTGTTATGCATATATTTTAAATTTAAACATAAGACAATGTATTTTTCCTCTTCGTTGCATAGGAGGTTCATCAAGGACTTTAGTATCATAGCTCGACCATTATGTAACCTCCTATCCCTTGATACACCATTCAATTGGACTGAAATCTGTCAAGAGGCATTTGAAAAGTTGAAGTCTATGCTTAGCACTGCACCCATCGTGCGACCATCGGATTGGTCATTACCTTTTGAGATCATGTGCGATGCTAGCGACTATGCGATAGGAGCTGTCCTAGGACAACGCAAGGATAATAAGCTATATGTCATTTACTATGCAAGCAAAACCTTGAACGATGCTCAAATGAATTACACCACCACTGAGAAGGAATTGCTTGCAGTAGTATTTGCATTAGATAAATTTTGCTCTTATATCCTTGGTGCTTCTATTGTTATCTTTACGAACCATGCAGCGCTAAAATATTTGCTGGATAAGAAAGAGGCCAAACCACGCTTAATACGATGGATACTTCTACTCCAAGAATTTGACATCACAATCAAAGATAAAATGGAAGTAGAGAATGTGGTTGCTGACCATTTATCACGGCTAGTTGTTCATGATTTGGTGCCACAGTTGCCCATCAAGGACTCGTTCCCTGAAGAGCAATTGTTTACACTTTCTACTATGCCATGGTATGCTGATATTGTAAACTTTCTTATCACGAACCGGATGCCGGAGCATTGGGGATCGAATGATAAGAATAATTTCTTGCGTGAAGTAAGGAGTTATTATTATGATGCCCCCTATTTGTTCAAGTATTGCAATAATCAAATCTTTAGAAGATGCATACCGAATCATGAGATGCAAAGTGTACTCTCTTTTTGTCATGCCAGTGCTTGCGGAGGACACTTTGCATCTAAGAAAACGGCAGCTAAGGTGTTACAATGTGGTTTTTATTGGCCTACACTATTTAAAGATGCCCACGAGTTCTGTAGGACATATGACCCATGTCAACGTGTTGGAAGTCTAACTCGTAGGCAAATGATGCCTCTTCAGCCCATTACTGCTATTGAAATTTTTGATATGTGGGGCATCGATTTCATGGGCCCATTCCCACCGTCTTTTGGATACGAGTACGTTTTAGTTGGTGTTGAGTATGTGTCCAAATGGGTAGAAGCTGTGCCTTGTCGAACAAATGACCACAAACCAGTTTTAAAATTTCTTAAAGAAAATATATTTTCTAGGTTTGGGATGCCCAAAGTCATAATTAGTGATGGGGGAAAAAATTTCTGTAATAAGCCTTTTGAGATCCTATTACGAAAGTACGGTATCACTCATAGAATTACAACTCCTTATCACCCGCAGACTAGTGGCCAAGTAGAGTTAGCCAATCGAGAGATTAAACAAATTTTAGAGAAAACGGTGAATCCATCACGCAAAAACTGGTCTTTAAAACTTTTTGACGCATTGTGGGCTTACCGTACTGCTTATAAAACTATTCTTGGTATGTCTCCGTATCGGCTAGTCTATGGAAAAGCATGTCATCTACCTGTTGAAGTAGAGCATAAATCGTATTGGGCCATTAGAAAATTAAACTTTGAATTGCAAGATGCTGGTTTAGCTAGAAAATTACAATTAAGTGAGTTGAATGAAATTCGTCGAGATGTGTATGACAATGCTAGACTCTGTAAAGAACGAATGAAAATTAGGCATGATAAATCAATTCTAAGAAAATCTTTTGAACCTTCACAAAAAGTTCTTTGTTATGACTCTCGCTTACATCTGTTTCCTGGAAAGTTACGATCAAGATGGACAGGTCCTTTCATTGTAAAAACTGTTTTTCCACACGGGGCAGTTGAAATTGAGAATCCACAGCATGGCAAAATTTTTAAGGTAAATGGACACAGATTAAAACCTTTTCTTGAGAATTTTGCAGATGAAGAGGACTCTTTTTCCTTGGGGGAGCCTTCTTACGACTGAGCATGACGGCCAAGGTATGTGTATATTAGTTAGAATTCATTTTTTTCTTTTATTTCTAGTTTTCTTCTTATTTTGTAGGTCTTCCTTTATGAAAATCAACAGCTCAAGGTATTCTTCTTCTCTCTATTATTTTCTCTATTGTCTCTCATATATAGTTTTCTTGCATTTTTTTTTTACATTGAGGACAATGCAATGTTTAAGTTGGGGGGCGGGAAATATTTTGATTTAAAAAAAAAATTATTTTTGCATTTAATTTATTCTATTACTTTCTTTTCTGAGCAAAAGCACATGTATTTTCATATTGAGTTTGTGCAACTATTAAGGCAAGGAACACATGCATACTATGACTGATCAGAGACCTATTATTAGATCCCCACACGTGTACTTAATGTCAATAGGAAGGCCTCAGGAGTTCATATTTGTTAACTGCATTTTTGTCCTTATCCATAAAAGAAGTATGAGTATCCTTGTTCGTACCATAAGGTTCAGAATTTGGTTTTCACATAAAGATAGAGGTTGAATATCCCGACTAGATTACTTAGGTGCCTTATGATCCGACCTTGGTTGACCTATAGTCACGATGCAGTCACATATATAATAAAAATATTTATATGGTTCAGTCTACCATCTCTTTTCTTGCATAATTATTCTTTAAAAAAAATAAAACTTATGATGACAAGTCTGGCCTCGTGGCGTAGTCTGGTTCGAGTAATTAAGTCCGAGGGATGTTTCACCTAATGTCTTGAGCCAACTGGATCGGGGGTCATTGACTGAAAGCTCACTACATGGACCTTACTAGAGCCTAATGGGGTTGGATAGATGTAGTCGTCATGGGTATTGTAAAAAAAATAAATAAAAAAAAAATGAAATAACAATAAGCATGAATGAGTTGGTCAGGCTGAACCTAGTGATATGTGGTAATGGCTGGTTTGACTCCATAGTATTGGACCTCTGTGTACCCGGGTTGTTTAGTTGGGATTGATAGCTCTTTCTTTACTTGCAAACCATTCTTGACAAATTTAGACAATATGTGATATTCTAAAAATTTGATGGATCAGGTTCTAATAAATTGTAGAAAACACTTGTGAACTTGAGTAGTGTACCTAAAACTCAGGCGGTGCCCTATTGTGGTGGAGGTATTAGTACTCTGAGAAAGTCATGCGGTTTGATGCACACTTCACTTTTATATTTTCCTGCCTTGACAGTTGCCATGCTTGAAAATATATATCAATTGATTACATGTGTATTAGCTTAAGATTTATTTCATATCTTTATTAGAATCTCCGGTCATATAATTCATGATGTTTGTGGGTAACATCCCTGAAAACCCTCACGAGACAACACTCATCCACTAGGGTAACCTAGGGGTTTAACGGCTTGTTGCACGTGCTAAGTGCAATCGTGATTCCTACGAAAGTGAGTACTTATCTTAATTTTATGCAATTAGTTCTAATAAAACATCATAGGTTAAACCACACCTTTTGCACTCTCATTTTATTATTTGCTCGTTAATTGCTAGAGACTAGCAATAAGCTAGTTGGGGGGTGTGATGAGAGCACAAAAGTTCGATCTAAGTACCAATTAACTTAGCCTAATGCTAGCAAAATAATGATAAATGATAAGTGTTAATATTTGCATGATTAAATATTTTATCCTTAGCACTTATTATAATTTTTATCATTATTTTATATAAATTCATTTCTTCCCAGCTGCAGAACAGAGCCCAGCTCTTCTTCAGTCCGCCCCACGCATCCGCCCGTATGGATCCTGCATCTGAGTCCCAGTTCACAGCAGTCTCCCGAGCATTTCCGCATCCAGCGCATCCGTTCCTCCGAACCAGCTTCCGTGTGTGTTTCTCACGAGCATCCCAGCGTGCAACCTCCCCGCCCTTGGCGTCTGCTTCATCCGCGCGATTACACCGAGTCCCAGCCTCTTCAGATCCCATCCACGAAGCTTGCGGAGCCCACGATGCATGCCAAGTGTCCACAATCTCCCGAGCAACTCGCTTCCCAGCGATTTTCCAGCAAGTCCCGACTTCATCCCAACATCCACGCTCCTCCCTTCCGATCCATCTGCCTCTTCATCGTTGGATTCCCCAGCGATTTCAGCTCTCCCGAGATCCCAGCAATCGTGATTCCGATCCACCTGCGCTTCCCAGCATCTCCGAATCCTTCCGCAATGGAACAACAGAGAATCCCAAATCCCGCGATGCATTCCAAAGCTTCCACGCTCCAGCTCCTCTCGGATCTCCAACGATCCAGTTTCTCCCAGTCCATCCCGCGTCCACGCTTCATTTTCAGCATGAGATCCCAGCATCCCGAGATTTCTGCCATCAGTTCTCATTCGGGCGTCTTCCAGATCTGCGACTCATCCCGAGCGTCGATCCCACATCCAGCCGTCCACGTCCAAGCTCCCATGATTCTGCATCCGGGTATCTCGCAGCTGGCATTAGGGATCATCAAGGGGGATATAGAAGGGCTCTCTCGGAGGGAGGAGGCTCTCAGCTCTCATTTTGGGAAAGAAGAAAAACAGAGAGGGGATACTCTATTTAGGGAGCACCCTGCTATTGAAAGAAAGAAAAAAAAAAAAAGAGGAAACAGGGAGGCCCTGTTTTCGAAAGTAAAAGAAAAAAAAAAAGAGAAGAGGAACAGGGGAGTTTTCTTTGATGTTGATGGCCGGCTGATATCTTGTGGAGGATGATGGAAGAACCTTTGATGTCTTATTTTCTTTCAAGTAAATTCTGAACAATTGATCTCTTTGATTTACATCTATTAATATGTTTTTGATTCTTGCATGCTTATTTATGAGATAGATCTTTTATGGTTTATATTTCTTGATTCATGGATTGTTTCGATGTTTGATTTATCGTAGACGTATCGGCACGATAAATACTTAGATCTTGAATTCATGTTTTTAAATTATATACTCCATGATTAGAACTATTCTACCTGATTGATCCTTAATCAAGAATCGCAAAATTTAATTGTTGAAAATATTATCATCAAAGGGGATTCCAGATCCCTACACCATCTTAAATTATCCAAACTTCGATTCTCTGTTTACTGATTTATTTTCTATTTGCAAAACATCATCTTAATCTACAAATTTATTAAATTAATTAATCTAAAATTATATTAAATAATCTCATATATATTTCGTTCCCTGAGGATTCGACCTCGGACTCCCGAGAATTTACTACTTGTGCGATTCTTCTATACTTGGGAGATTAGTTTCGCGAAAGCATTTTTGCGAACGCGTCAATGGGATTCTCTCCTAATGGACTCCTTCTGGTACACCATAGTATAACGATGTATCAGAAAGGAGAAATAGAACTCTGTTAGACATGGTTCGATCCATGATGGGGTTTGCGAGTCTGCCCATATCCTTTTGAGGATATGCACTTGAGTCAGCCTGCTACATTCTAAATAAGGTTCCAAGTAAGTCGTTAAATAAAACACCATATGAGATGCGGATTGGACGTAAGCCGATGCTCTCTCACCTTCAGGTTTGGAGGTGTCCGACGTATGTCAAACATTTAAAAATAGACAAACTTGAACCCAAGTCTGACAAATATTTCTTTGTTGGTTATTCTAAAGAAACTAAAGGATATTACTTCTACTTTGCTGAAGAACAAAAGTTGTTCGTAAGCAATAGAGCTGTTTTCTTAGAGAAAGAATTCCTTAGTGGAGGAACTAAAAGCTCTAATGTTGAGCTTAGAGAAGTTCAACATGTAGAAGACCCGACACCATCTACTGAACCAATTGAGTCGGATTTGATTAGATCAGATCCAGAATCCATCTTAGATGCACCATTAAGGCGATCAGGTAGAGTACCATGTCCGCCGGACAGATACTACAGTTTCTTGGTCCGGAACGGGGATCCTATCGAACTTGATGAAAACGATGAGGATCCGATCACATATATGGATGCAATGTAGAAGTATGACTCTGATAAATGGCTTGGAGCCATGCAATCCGAAATGGAGTCCATGAAGGTCAATGATGTATGGATATTAGTTGACCCACCCGAAGGGATTAAATCCATGGGGTGTAAGTGAATATTCAAAGGAAACAGGGCGCAGACGGAAAGGTAGAGACCTATAAAGCCCGTCTGGTTGCCAAGGGATATCATCAACGTTATGGTATTGACTATGATGAGACGTTTTCTCCTGTGGCAATGCTCAAGTCCATTCGGATTGTGCTTGCGATAGCAGCACATTTAGACTATGATATTTGGCAAATGGATGTAAAGACCGCATTTCTAAATGGAGATTTAGAAGAGAAAGTGTATATGATACAACCTGAAAGTTTTACATCTGCAGATGAGTCTAAAGTGTGCAAGCTTCAAAAATCCATTTATGGATTAAAGCAAGCTTCACGGAGTTGGAACATATGTTTTGATAAGGTAATCAAAACATATGGCTTCATTAAGAATGAAGAGGAACCTTGCATTTATAAATGGGCAAATGGTTCAGTTATTATATTCCTTATTTTGTATATGGATGACATTCTTTTAATCGGGATGACATTCCCGCATTACAAGGAATAAAGATTTGGCTATCATCTCAATTTGCCATGAAGGATTTAGGAGAAGCATCTTACATCCTAGGGATGAAGATCGATAGAGATAGATCTAGAAGATTGCTTGGATTATCCCAATCCACATACATTGATACTATACCGAAGAGGTTCAGTATGATTAATTCCAAGAAAGGCTACCTTCCGATGGGCCATGGAATTAACCTCTCTAAAAGGGATTGTCCGACAACCTCTCAAGAAAAAGAGAGTATGGATAGAATTCCATATGCTTCGGCAGTGGGATCTATAATATATGCTATGACATGTACTAGAACAAACGTGGCATACTCGCTAGGAGTAGTGAGCAGATACCAGTTTGATCCAGGTAGCAACCACTGGAAGGTTGTAAAAACCATCCTTAAGTATTTGAGAAATACTAAAGACCAGTGGCTTGTCTACGATGATTCTGACTTAAAACTTGAGGGATATACCGATTCAAGTTTTCAGTCAGATCAGGATGATAGCAAGTGCGTGTCGGGATATATCTTCACTCTTAAGGGTGGGGCCACCTACTGGAAGAGTTCCAAGCAGCATACAGTGGCAGATTCTACATGTGAAGCAGAATACATCGCAGCATCTGATGCTGCCAAGGAAGCTGTATGGTTGCAAAAGTTCATCACTGAGCTTGGAGTGACACCCTCCATTGATGGTCTAGTGCCTATATTTTGTGACAATACTGGAGCCATATCTCAAGTAAGAGAACCCAAAGCACATCAGCAGACCAAGCATATTCTACGTCGCTACCACCTGGTTCGAGAGATCGTCGAACGAGGTGATATTGACCTTCAGAAAATTGACACAAAAGAAAATCTGGCTGACCTATTTACTAAAGTCCTCAGCATCAAAGAGTTCAACGAACACAAGTCGAAGATGGGTATTAGATACTGTGCCGATTGGCATTAGGCTAAGTGGGAGTTGTTGGGATTTGTACCTAAATGTCAATCATCAGCATATTGATGATTGAATTTTGTAAATGAATTGACAAATTAATAAAGTATTATTTGGTATTATTCATCATTTCATCTTCAAATGAACTCTTATATGAAGAAGTCCTTAGGACTTATGTTATGATAAAGGAGGATTTATCTTTGAGTCCTTAAACTTGTTCGCGACCAAATAATATGTTGTTACTAGGACAACAATATTATCGAGATTAGGTCATTGTGTGACATATACGTTGCTTGTCCTCTTAACCAAGGAGTGTGGAGACACTAGTATGTCATACAGGTGAAGTGTAGAAGTACATTTCACTGAACGTGATCAATTCCGGAACGCTCTACTGTCGAGAGATGTTCCGAGTGGATATGGGTATAAGTTTGGCCCTCTGACCTAAGACCGCAACCTGTGACTAGCAAATAACTCACTATACTTTGGTATCGGACTATCTGAATTTCTAATTCAGTGACGGAGGTCACTAGGTGCAGTCAAGTACTTGCGTAGTTAGTTGTGAGTCAAGATGGAATTGACCCCTCCTGGAAACAGGAGATAATGTCTTGTGATTAATTTAGCAAAACCTTATCCAGGGTAATTCTACTGAGGAGTCACGGGATATCTAAAGTTAATCACATAATGGATGTACTAATTATAGGGTTGACAGTGAGCTCTAAGTCAACCTGGCATTAGGAGTCAAAGGAATGAATTATACAGTAACCATAGTTCAGGATTCCAGAATATTTGCTTCGCATATATTCGGCCTATCCGGACATCGGGTACCATTGTTAGATGGTTACATTAATTAGCGTAGGAAGTCGTTCCTATACTACCAGCTTAGGTTTGACCTATGAGGTCACACACATAGAAGTTTCCTGATTGATCAAGAAGGCTGATGAATGATTAAGAATCATTCAGGGATAATTTGGTTAATTTGATTGGCAAATTATCTTATAAAATAATTAAAGTAATTATTAGAGGATTAATTAGTAATTAAATTACTAATAAACTCAATTTGATTGAGTAATTGAGCTAAGGATGAGCCAAATTGAATTGGATTCAACTTTCGGCTCAATCAGGATTTTGACCTGATTGGATTAGGTTAGAACCAAAAGGACTTAAGCTGATCAAATTAATTTTAAGTTAATTTATGCTTAATTGGGGATTGACCTAATTGGATTAGGTCCAACACAAAGTAATTAATTCAATTTGATTGAGTTTGGATGAGCCAAAAATTGAATTGGATTCAATTTGAGCTCAATCAGGGTCTGACCTGATTAGATTAGGTTCAACCAAATTGCTTTATTTTAATCCGGGTTTGACCAAATTTGATTAGGTACAACCTAAGGGGATTAGGCTCAGAGTATGTGGAAATTAGTGATGACATGGAATTGGATTTCATGAATTTTAAATAAACCAAAATTATTGCATGGCGCATGGACCCATTGCTTGACACATGGCGACATTGTATGTTGCTTGAATTTGAATTCAAACATTAAGCAATATATTAAATGATTTCTGTTGGGAATTGTATCCTAAATGTCAATCGTCAGCATATTGATGATTGAATTTTGTAAATAAATTAATAAATTAATAAAGTATTATTTGGTATTATTCATCATTTCATCTTCAAATGAACTCTTATATGATGAAGTCCTTAGGACTTATGTTATGATAAAGGAGGATTTATCTTTGAGTCCTTAAACTTGTTCGCGACCAAATGATATGTTATTACTAGGACGACAACATTATCGAGATTAGGTCGTTGTGTGACATATACGTTGGTTGTCCTCTTAACCAAGGAGTGTGGAGACACTGGTATGCCATACAGGTGAAGTGTAGGAGTACATTTCACTGAACGTGACCAATTCCGGAACGCTCTACTGTCAAGAGATGTTCCGAGTGGATATGGGTATAAGTTTGGCCCTCTGACCTGAGATCGCAACCTATGACTAGCAAGCAACTCACTGTACTTTGGTACCGGACTATCTGAATTTCTAATTTAGTGACGGAAGGTCACTGGGTGCAGTCAAGTACTTGCGTAGTCAGTTGTGAGTCGAGATGGAATTGACCCCTCCTGCAAACAGGAGATAGTGTCTTGTGATTAATTTAGCAAAACCTTGGCCAGGATAATCCCAGTGAGGAGTCACGGGATATCTAAAGTTAATCACATAATGGATGTACTAATTATAGGGTTGACAGTGAGCTCTAAGTCATCCTGGCATTAGGAGTCAAAGGGATTGAATTATACAGTAACCATAGTCCAGGGTTCCAGAATATTTGCTTCGCATATATTCGGCCTATCCGGACGTCGGGTACCATTGCTAGATGGTCACATCGATTAGTATTGGAAGACGTTCCTATACTACCGGCTTAGGTTCGAACCTATGAGGTCACACGCATAGAAGTTTCTAGGTTGATCAAATGGCTGATTGATGATTAAGAATCATTCAGGGGTAATTTGGTCAATTCGATTGACAAATTATCCAAAGCAAAAATTGTATTAAAATAATTATTAAATTATTGAAGGATTAATTAGCAATTAGATTGCTAATGAACTCAATTTGATTGAGTAATTAGGCTTAGGTTGAGCCAAATTGAATAGGATTCAATTTGGGCTGCATCAGGGTTTGACCTAATTGGATTGGGTTCAACCCAAGTAGATTGAGCTTGACCCAATTGATGGGACTTGACCCAATTGGATTGGGCTTGATCCAAATCAATTAGAAGACCTTATTTGATGAGGATTATGAGTCCAAATAATCAGAATTGGATAAGGAGAAGAATCCCTAAATTTTAGGAATCCATCCTTATCTTCTTGGAGAAGAATAACACCTTAATTTATTTTCAATATTTTCTATGCCTATCCTCTTTATTTTTGGCCAAAAATTGGCATGAGAAGAGAGAAGGCGTGGGGCTATAATTCCTATAAAAATGGCGCCTTAAATCTTTCTAGAAAGATTTATATGAATTTCCTAATTTGTAGGGATTGCATGGTGCATGAAATAGGGTGGTCTGCGGCTGAATTTTGGACGCATGAATTCCTATCTTTTAGGGATCCAAAATGCACGAAATTTGGATATGTTTATCTTCTCTTAGCTGCCAAACCACCAGAAGTTTTTGGGAATTTTATCAGCCAAATTAGTTGGCTAAATTAGGTGTGAGGCGTGGGGTGGTCTTTTGGCTATAAAAGACCCCCATGCCTTGGGTTCAAGATATACCATATTTAGAGGTTTCAAAAAATTATGAAAAAATTCCCTGAGGGCCTACATCCCTTCTTCTCCTTCTTCCTCACATCCATCCTCCATCTCCTTGAAGAACAATCAAAGGTTGAGTGTTTAGAAGGAGAAAGCTTCAGCCATTGCTGCGTTCCTGCGCGAGCTAGCACTCCCGCGGAAGACGATCTACCTAGGGCTTCGCGTGTACTTCTCATAGAGGCCATTCGTGTGCGTGGCTGCGAAGTCAAGGATCAGATCCATAAGTTTCTTCCATCATAAAAGGTATTAATCCCACATCAATATTTTATTTTGGAGTCAGGGTCTAGGTCTGATTCCCCGAGGTTTTACCCTCCTTTGGGGCTCCTTACGGAGTTATCTCCAGAATCCACTCCATGGATATTCGGAGATTAATCGGAATAGAGTTCTTAAGTTTTAGATCTGATAGTTAATCATGCATGAAAGTTTTAGCATAATTGTTTAAACGATTCCGGCATAATCCTATGTGTTCTTAAGGTGCTGATTTCTAGATTTGATCTTGTAAGCATGCATGAATTAAATTGTTTGATTCGATTTTTCCGCTGCGTTTTAAAACTTAAAAAGAACTATGTATGGCTTGATCCCCCTTATGAAGGGGTACGTAGGCAACCCGATCAGGTTCAGCCATGGTTTAAAAAAAAAAAAAAATCAGCGTGCTTAACACCGAAGAACCTAGGACCCACTTTCAGTGGTATCAGAGCCAGGTTCATGTTTAAACTTTTATGTTTTAATTTTTGCAATTAAATCTGAAATCATGAGCATGCTTAGATTAGATCTAAAGTATTATTTATGATTGATTTAATTGCTGATTATGCATGATTAACTAGATCTGAAATTTTGAATGCATATGATGCATGTTTGTGTTAAGATTTGTAACATAAATAAATCTGAAATCATAATATTGTTTAGATTAGATCTAAATAAAGTTTATGATTCATATGATCTCTGATTTTAATGAACAAATCAGATCTGAAAATAAAAGTGAAAAAATAAATACATAAGATGTATGTTGTTTGAATTAATTCATGTTGTTATATATATGTGATGCATGAACATTAAATATAATGACTTAAACATGAATTAAATCTGATTACATGTGATTAATTACAAAAACTCAGATCTGAAAATATGTTTTAAGAACTGAAAGATTGTAATTAATATGTAATTAAAAAGAAATATGCAATGATCAAAACTTTCATAAGTCTAAACTTAATTGAGAATTAAGTGTTATGAAATAGAATTGTAACTCAATTAATTGATATTGCATAATTCTTTGGGCATATGGGTTAGCTTGAATCAAGTTTCTAGGACTGGGTTAGACCTAAGGTTAGAATCATACATGGACAAATAGAATTAATTGATCAAATCTAATTAAGTAGTAACTAGATTAGGTCAAGAAAATTCTAGGTCAATTTACAATAGTTGTAGATGGATCAAGTCCATGTCTTTGATTAGACCAAGATGAAACTTGATTTAGGCTCAGAGGTGTAGCTCGAGTCATTTGAGTAATCAAATCGAAATTGATTAACCAGTCGGTGTCTAAGGTAAGTTTGGCAGTTTTGATCGGTGGTTTTTAATTGTGAGCTACTCGCACTGATTCGTCTTTGTCGAGTTAATGGCATATCCCTTCCACCGATCTCACTTACCTGGCCGACATGGTCAATCATATTTTGATTGGATCACTTAATGATTCGAGTTAGCCCATGCCTATAAGGAAAAATCAGTTTGACTGATTTAGGTGCCTCCTTAACCGGTTTAAGTCTAATCTGATTTGGTGAAGTCAGTGGGAGAAATTAGACTAACCGGATCTTCTCATCTTCCTAATTATGAAATCCTCTAAAATTATTAGGTCCTTAAAATGAAATGGTTATGGGGATAACTAGGTCATAGCCTCCCATTAAGTTGGGTGATAATGGGTCCAATGTTTTGATAATTATTGGAGGCGCGACACGCCTGGTACTTATCAAGCATTGGAATTGTCATTCAATATATTATGAGTTAAGTGTACCTTCAATAGGCGGTCAGGTGAGCCGAGCCACACTCGGGCTTGGTCGTCTATTAGTTGATTAGACTTAATCCTATCATTTAATGGTTGGACCTGACTAGGGTATTCGGTGGAGGAGCAACACGCCTGTCGAAGAACCTAGGGCAAAATTATCACTAGAAGTTGCTTGGTGAAGTAACTAGTTTAGAACCTACCAATAGGTGCATATGGATTAGCCGAGCCACACTCGGGCCTATATGCGATCTATTGGGTTCTAGTGCCCACTAAAGAATTAGGAGTAATTTTTCGAATTGGAGGTAGAGGCTACCAATTTGTACAAAATAGTGGGAGTACCTTTAGACTAAAGTCCAAGTCTAATGTGTTTAGTCAATTCATATACTAATAGCCAAATTTTCTTTTATACAGAAATGGCCACTAATTTGTCACTTCGCTCATTATTGGATAATGACAAGTTGACAGGTCCCAACTTCAATAATTGGTATAGGAAACTGAAAATTGTGCTAGAGCATGAATGGATCCTTTATGTGATAACAGATCCGGCACCTGAGCAGCCCGCTGCTAATGCACGGGGTACAGTCAGAGACACTTATCAGAAGTGGCTCAGTGATCATATCACTGTCCGTTGCATTATGCTCGCTGCAATGAATGATGAGTTTAGTAGGCATTTTGAGAATGCGTAGCCGGAAGACATCATTCAAGTGTTGAATGAATCTTTCGGTATTCCTGATGATGTTGAAAGGCACAAGACTAGTTGTGCTATTTTCAGCGCACGTATGAAGGATGGAGCTTTGGTGACCGATCATGTATTGTACATGATTGAGTTAATCGAGCGCCTAGGCACTTTCGGATCTCCCCTACATGATCAATTGGGGAAGGATGCTATACTGAATTCTCTTCCTGGTTCGTACTGCCCATTTCTCACCAACTTTCGTATGACGAAACTGGTAGTAATTTATCACCAATTGTTGGGTTTACTACAAACTTTTGAGAAGGATCACCAACTCCTAAAAGGATCGGTGAATTTAGTGGGAGGTTCGTCCAGAGGTCGTGGTACCTTTAAGAAAGGAAAGAAGAAAAATAAGAATCAAAAGAAAAAGGTGCAACGTGCTAAGCCAAGTCAGACAAAAAAGATTAAGACTGACCATAATCTGGCAGAATGCTTCTTCTGTAAGAAGCAGGGGCATTGGAAGAGAAATTGTCCTCAGTACCTTACCTCACTTGACCCGAACAGGCTAAGCAAGAGAAAAGGGCAATCAGTTACTGATCAAGGTATTTATATGATAACACCTTGTAATTTCTCTATATGTGATAATTCGACCTGGGTATTAGATACTGGAAGTCCGTTTAATATATGCAATTCGTTGCAAGGACTTCAGGTCAATGAGAGATTTGAAAACAGTGAGAGATTTCTGAATGTTGGAGATGGAAGATCTGTTCCAGTTCTAGCTTTAGAAAATCTCAAACTTGTTTTCAATTCTCATGTAGTTGTCTTGAGTGATTGTCACTATTGTCCTACATTCTTATTGAATGTAATTTCCGTAGGCCCTTTGGCCATGAACGGTTATGAAATTTCAATAAAAAAATGTTCTTGTGATATCATTATGAATGGTGTTATTGTAATGAATGGACAATTGAGCAATGGCATCTACTTGTTATCACAACCTGTTAATGTAATGTACACGTCAAGTAAGCGTCCTAGAATAGATAATGTCACGGATGTCTACCTTTGGCATCATAGGCTGGGTCATATTAACAAGAATAGGATGAACAGGTTAAGTAAAGAGGGAATCCTCAATGTTAATGATTGTGAATCATTGACAACCTGTGAGTCATGTCTTCTTGGTAAGATGACCAAATCACCTTTTACCGAAAAAGGTGAACGAGCCAGTGATTTATTGACCCTTGTACATTCTGATGTATGTGGGCCAATGAGCACAAATGCTAGAGGTGGGTATTCATATTTTATTACGTTTACAGACGACCTTTCTAGGTATGGTTATGTCTATTTAATGAGACATAAATCTGAATCATTTGAAATGTTCAAATTATATCGTAATGAAGTAAAAAACAAACTGGAAAGAGTATTAAAACTCTTCGATCAGATCGAGGAGGCGAATACCTTTCCAATGAGTTTTTGACATATTTAGGAGAGAATGGGATTCTCTCCCAATGGACTCCTCCTGGTACACCACAGTATAACGGTGTATCAGAAAGAAGAAATCGAACTCTGTTAGACATGGTTCGATCCATGATGGGGTTTGCGAGTCTGCTCATATCCTTTTGGGGATATGCACTTGAGTCAGCCTGCTACATTCTAAATAAAGTTCCAAGTAAGTCTGTAAATAAAACACCACATGAGATATGGACTGGACGTAAGCCGATGCTCTCTCACCTTAGGGTTTGGGGGTGTCCAGCGTACGTCAAACATTTGAAAACAGACAAACTTGAACCCAAGTCTGACAAATATTTCTTTGTTGGTTATCCTAAAGAAACAAAAGGATATTACTTCTACTTTGCTGAAGAACAAAAGTTGTTCGTAAGCAATAGAGCTGTTTTCTTAGAGAAAAAATTTCTTAGTGAAAAAATTTCTTAGTGAAGGAACTAAAAGCTCTAATGTTGAGCTTAAGGAAGTTCAACATGTAGAAGACCCGACACCATCTACTGAACCAGTTGAGTCGGATTTGATTAGATCAGATCCAGAACCCATATTAGATGCACCATTAAGGCGATCGGATAGAGTACCACGTCAGGCGGACAGATACTACGGTTTCTTGGGCCGGGATGGGGATCCTATCGAACTTGATGAAAACGATGAGGATTCGATCACATATATGGATGCAATGCAGGGATATGACTCTGATAAATGGCTTGGAGCCATGCAATTCGAAATAGAATCCATGAAGGTTAATGATGTATGGACATTAGTTGACCCACCCGAAGGGATTAAACCCATAGGATGTAAGTGGATATTCAAAAGGAAATGGGGTGCAGACGGAAAGGTAGAGACCTATAAAGCCCGTCTGGTTGCCAAGGGATATCGTCAACGTTATGGTATTGACTATGACGAGACATTTTTTTCTGTGGCAATGCTCAAGTCCATTCGGATTGTGCTTGCGATAGCAGCACATTTAGACCATGAAATCTGGCAAATGGATGTAAAGACCGCATTTCTAAATGGAGATTTAGAAGAGGAGGTATATATGATACAACCTGAAGGTTTTACATCTACAGATGAGTCTAAGGTGTGCAAGCTACAAAGGTCCATTTATGGATTAAAGCAAGCTTCACGGAGTTGGAACATACAATTTGATAAGGTGATCAAATCATATGGCTTCATTAAGAATGAAGAGGAACCTTGCATTTATAAATAGGCAAATGGTTCAGTTATCATATTTCTTGTTTTGTATGTGGATGACATTCTTTTAATCGAAAATGACATTCCTGCATTACAAGGAATAAAGGTTTGGCTATCATCTCAATTTGCCATGAAGGATTTGGGAGAAGCATCTTACATCCTAGGGATGAAGATCTATAGAGATAGATCTAAAAGATTGCTTGGATTATCCCAATCCACATACATTGATACTATATTGAAGAGGTTCAGTATGATTAATTCCAAGAAAGGCTATCTTCCGATGGGCCATGGAATTAATCTCTCTAAAAGGGATTGTCCGACAACCCCTCAAGAAAGAGAGAGTATGGATAGAATTCCATATGCTTCGACAGTGGGATCTATAATGTATGCCATGATAAATACTAGACCAGACGTGGCATACTCACTAGGAGTAGTGAGCAGATACCAGTCTGATCCAGGTAGCAACCACTGGAAGGTTGTAAAAACCATCCTCAAGTATTTGAGAAATACTAAAAATCAGTGGCTTGTCTACGGTGATTCTGACTTAAAACTTGAGGGATATACCGATTCAAGTTTTCAGTCAGATCAAGATGATAGCAAGAGCGTGTCGGGATATATCTTCACTCTTAAGGGTGGTGCTATCTGCTGGAAGAGTTTCAAGCAGCACACAGTGGCGGATTCTAGAGAAAATTGAAAAAAAAGAAAATATGGCTGACCCATTTACCAAAGTCCTCGGCATCAAAGAGTTCAACGAATACAAGTCGAAGATGGGTATTAGATACTGTGCCGATTGGCTTTAGGCTAAGTGGGAGTTGTTGGGAATTGTATCCTAAATGTCAATCGTCAGCATATTGATGATTGAATTTTGTAAATAAATTGATAAATTAATAAAGTATTATTTGGCATTATTCATCATTTCATCTTCAAATGAACTCTTATATGATGAAGTCCTTAGGACTTATGTTATGATAAAGGAGGATTTATCTTTGAGTCCTTAAACTTGTTCGCGACCAAATGATATGTTGTTACTAGGACGACAACATTATCGAGATTAGGTCGTTGTGTGACATATATGTTGGTTGTCCTCTTAACCAAGGAGTGTGGAGACACTGGTATGCCATACAGGTGAAGTGTAGGAGTACATTTCACCGAACGTGACCAATTCCGGAACGCTCTACTGTCAAGAGATGTTCCGAGTAGATATGGGTATAAGTTTGGCCCTCTGACCTGAGATCGCAACCTATGACTAGCAAGCAACTCACTGTACTTTGGTACCGGACTACCTGAATTTCTAATTCAGTGACGGAAGGTCACTGGGTGCAGTCAAGTACTTGCGTAGTCAGTTGTGAGTCGAGATGGAATTGACCCCTCCTGCAAACAGGAGATAATGTCTTGTGATTAATTTAGCAAAACCTTGGCCAGGGTAATCCTAGTGAGGAGTCACGGGATATCTAAAGTTAATCACATAATGGATGTACTAATTATAGGGTTGACAGTGAGCTCTAAGTCATCCTGGCATTAGGAGTCAAAGGGATTGAATTATACAGTAACCATAGTCCAGGGTTCCAGAATATTTGCTTCGCATATATTCGGACTATCCGGATGTCGGGTACCATTGCTAGATGGTCACATCGATTAGTATAGGAAGACGTTTCTATACTACCGGCTTAGGTTCGAACCTATGAGGTCACACGCATAGAAGTTTCTAGGTTGATCAAATGGCTGATTGATGATTAAGAATTATTCAGGGGTAATTTGGTCAATTCGATTGACAAATTATCCAAAGCAAAAATTGTATTAAAATAATTATTAAATTATTGAAGGATTAATTAGCAATTAGATTGCTAATGAACTCAATTTGATTGAGTAATTGGGCTTAGGTTGAGCCAAATTGAATAGGATTCAATTTGGGCTACATCAGGGTTTGACCTAATTGGATTGGGTTCAACCCAAGTAAATTGAGCTTGACCCAATTGATGGGACTTGACCCAATTGGATTGGTCTTGATCCAAATCAATTAGAAGACCTTATTTGATGAGGATTATGAGTCCAAATAATCAGAATTGGATAAGGAGAAGAATCCCTAAATTTTAGGAACCCATCCTTATCTTCTTGGAGAAGAATGACACCTTAATTTATTTTCAATATTTTCTATGCCTATCCTCTTTATTTTTGGCCAAAAATTGGCGTGAGAAGAGAGAAGGCGTGGGGCTATAATTCCTATAAAAATGGCACCTTAAATCTTTCTAGAAAGATTTAGATGAATTTCCTAATTTGTAGGGATTGCATGGTGCATGAAATAGGGTGGTCTGCGGCTGAATTTTGAACGCATGAATTCCTATCTTTTAGGGATCCAAAATGCACGAAATTTGGATATGTTTATCTTCTCTTAGCTGCCAAACCACCAGAATTTTTTGGGAATTTTATCAGCCAAATTAGTTGGCTAAATTAGGTGTGAGGCGTGGGGTGGTCTTTTGGCTATAAAAGACCCCCATGCCTTGGGTTCAAGATATACCATATTTAGAGGTTTCAAAAAATTATGAAAAAATTCCCTGAGGGCCTACATCCCTTCTTCTCCTTCTTCCTCACGTCCATCCTCCATCTCCTTGAAGAACAATCAAAGGTTGAGTGTTTAGAAGGAGAAAGCTTCAGCCATTGCTGCGTTCCTGCGCGAGCTAGCACTCCCGCAGAAGACGATCTACCTAGGGCTTCGCGTGTACTTCTCATAGAGGCCATTCGTGTGCGTGGCTGCGAAGTCAAGGATCAGATCCATAAATTTCTTCCATCATAAAAGGTATTAATCCCACATCAATATTTTATTTTGGAGTCAGGGTCTAGGTCTGATTCCCCGATGTTTTACCCTCCTTTGGGGCTCCTTACGGAGTTATCTCTAGAATCCACTCCATGGATATTCGGAGATTAATCGGAATAGAGTTCTTAAGTTTCAGATCTGATAGTTAATCATGCATGAAAGTTTTAGCATAATTGTTTAAACGATTCCGGCATAATCCTATGTGTTCTTAAGGTGCTGATTTCTAGATTTGATCTTGTAAGCATGCATGAATTAAATTGTTTGATTCGATTTTTCCGCTGCGTTTTAAAACTTAAAAAGAACTACGTATGGCTTGATCCCCCTTATGAAGGGGTACGTAGGCAACCCGATCAGGTTCAGCCATGGTTTTAAAAAAAAAAAAAAATCAGCATCCTTAATATCGAAGAACCTAGGACCCACTTTCAGTGGTATCAGAGCCAGGTTCATGTTTAAACTTTTATGTTTTAATTTTTGCAATTAAATCTGAAATCATGAGCATGCTTAGATTAGATCTAAAGTATTATTTATGATTGATTTAATTGCTGATTATGCATGATTAACTAGATCTGAAATTTTGAATGCATATGATGCATGTTTGTGTTAAGATTTATAACATAAATAAATCTGAAATCATAATATTGTTTAGATTAGATCTAAATAAAGTTTATGATTCATATGATCTCTGATTTTAATGAACAAATCAGATCTGAAAATAAAAGTGAAAAAATAAATACATAAGATGTATGTTGTTTGAATTAATTCATGTTGTTATATATATGTGATGCATGAACATTAAATATAATGACTTAAATATAAATTAAATCTGATTACATGTGATTAATTACAAAAACTCAGATCTGAAAATATGTTTTAAGAACTGAAAGATTGTAATTAATATGTAATTAAAAAGAAATATGCAATGATCAAAACTTTCATAAGTCTAAACTTAATTGAGAATTAAGTGTTATGAAATAGAATTGTAACTCAATTAATTGACATTGCATAATTCTTTGGGCATATGGGTTAGCTTGAATCAAGTTCCTAGGATTGGGTTAGACCTAAGGTTAGAATCATACATGGACAAATAGAATTAATTGATCAAATCTAATTAAGTAGTAACTAGATTAGGTCAAGAAAATTCTAGGTCAATTTACAATAGTTGTAGATGGATCAAGTCCATGTCTTTGATTAGACCAAGATGAAACTTGATTTAGGCTCAGAGGTGTAGCCCGAGTCATTTGAGTAATCAAATCAAAATTGATTAACCAGTCGGTGTCTAAGGTAAGTTTGGCAGTTTTGATCGGTGGTTTTTAATTGTGAGCTACTCGCACTGATTCGTCTTTGTCGAGTTAATGGCATATCCCTTCCACCGATCTCACTTACCTGGCTGACATGGTCAATCATATTTTGATTGGATCTCACTTAATCTAGCATTAATCATTTATTATGGTGTCAAGGTCTAGGTCCGATTCTCCGAGGTTTTATCCTCTTTTGGGGCTCCTCACGGAGATATCTCCAGAATCCATTCGATGGATATTCGGAGATTAATTGGAATAGAGTTCTTAAGTTTCAGATCTGATAGTTAATCATGCATAAAAGTTTTAGCATAATTGTTTAATCGATTCCGGCATAATTCTATGCGTTCTTAATGTGCTGATTTCTAGATTTGATCTTGTAAGCATGCATGAATTAAATTGTTTATTCATTTTTTTGCTGCATTTTTGAAACTTAAAAAGAACTACGTGTGGCTTGATCCCCCTTATGAAGGGGTACGTAGGCAACCCGATCAGGTTCAGCCATGGTTTTCAGAAAAAAAAAATTCAGCATACTAAACACCGAAGAACCTAGGATGCACTTTCATTGCATAACCCAAAAGGCATGCGACAATAGACAAAAGTGCTATAAGGACAGGTGAATGTGGTTTTCTCTTAATCCTCGCGTGCAATTGGAACTTGGTTATATCCAGAATAACCATCAAGGAAACAGTAATGAGAGTGACCATCTAGACATTCGAACATTTGGTCAATGAAGGATAGTGGGAAGTGGTCTTTCCTAGTCATGACGTTCAGCTTTCTGTAGTTGATGCATACTCGCCATCCAGTTTGGATTCGAGTTGGGACTAACTCATTGTGATCATTCTTAATTACAGTAATTCCAGATTTCTTTGGTACGACTTGAACTGGGCTCACCCACTGGCTATCAGAAATAGGATATATAATCCCTGCATCTAAGAGTTTAATGATTTCAGCTCGAACCACATCCTTCATGACTGGGTTAAATCGCCTTTGTGGTTCTCTAAAGGTTTTTGCATCCTCTTCTAGATGAATTTTACGTTGGACCACAGAAGGGCTAATCCCTTTGATATTAGCTATAGACCAGCCGATCGCTTCTTGATTTTTCTGAAGGATATTTAACAACTTCTCTTCCTGTTCTTCAGTTAAATTTGATGCAATAATAACAGGTAAGGTGTTGTTGTCCCCGAGAAATGCATATTTTAAGTTTTCAGGCAAATCTTTAAGTTCAAGCTGGGGAGGTTTGACACTTGAAGGTACTAGCTGGGATTCAGGTATAGGTAATGTTTTAAATTTAGTAGCCCATCTGCTAGTATCCATTACAGGAATGCAATCTAACAATGCATTAACCTCCTGATTCGACTCTCCTTCCTTACAATCTTGACTGAATTGGGCCAAATATTTTTCTAGTGGATTAGAATAACTTGATTCCTCGAAGGACTTGCTGATTATGTTCTCAATCATGTGAATTTCTTCTAAATCGTCCATCTCAGATGATTGATTACTACTATGAAAGACATTAAGCTGGACGATCAAGTTTCCAAATGCTAAGGTCATTATCCCATTTCGGCAACTGATCACTGTTGGGAACCTGCCCATGCCGCAGAAAATTAAAAAAATTCAGATGGCAGCGAAAGAGGCATGCGTGGGATCGACGTTCATCACATGAACGTATTTTAAAAATCATTCGTAGATAGATTAAGATTAAAAACTTTAAAACTATTTGGAAGATCAGATGTTCACCTTGTGCGGGTAGATGATTACCGCAAACTGAAGTTCATGGTTTAGGAAGAAGGCTCGCTTGAAGCCACACACGTGTCCGGCCTCTATGGATATCCACACGAAGCAAAAACCAATCCAAACGCTCCAATCTCTCCGGGGTGCTAGCTCCCTTGCAGAGATTTATTTTGATGGCTGATGTCCTCCCTTTTAATCAACTCTTGATTGCCTAAGGGAGGAGGATGAAGAAGGTGGACTCAAGGAAGAAGATCACCAAGCCTTGCAGCCCCTTTTTCCCTTACATGCGTTGGAAGGAGGAAGGGAGGAAGAGGATGCCGCCAAGACTCTTCTTGGCTTTTCCCTTGCTTGCGGCTGAAACAAGAGGAGGAGGAGAGGAAGGGCCACGGGTTGGAGAGTAGGAAGTCTTCAATACCCTAATGCACCCTCACGCCTCCTCTTAAATAACATGTGGAGCTCCTACAAAGTAGGAGCTCCTTGATAAGTTTCCAAGAGGGGCGCCGGCCCCTCTTGTTGTGCCGCACCATGCAAGGAAGAGGAGGAGGGGCGTGAGCCCCTCTCCATATGTTGCCCTAGTCCTCCTCTAAGGAGGATTGGGAGGCCCCTATTTGGTTTAGTCATAATCTCATTAGGCTTTAACCAAATCATGAACCATTTGGGTTTAATCTAGGTAAGTCCTAATCCAATTAGAACTCAAATCAATTATGACTCAATTGAACTCTTCAATCCTAATCCAATTAGGAGTCTTGTTAATTCATTAGATTAATAATTAATTAGGACTTAAGAAATCATAATCCAATTAGGATTTATTCAATTTTAGTCCTAATCCAATTAGGACTCTAATTTGAATCCGAAGTCCTAATCCAATTAGGACTTCTAGGAATCCTATTCTGAGTAGGAATCCAAATTGAATTCAAAATTTCAATCCAATTAGGATTGTAGGAATCCTACTCCAAGTAGGACTCCCAGTCCTACTCCAAGTAGGACTCCCAGTCCTACTCCAAGTAGGACTCCCAGTCCTAATCCAATTAGGACTCTAGAAATCCTACTCCAAGTAGAATTTGTGTTTAAGTCCAATTAATTAATTCCCATTGTTCCTTCTTCAACTGATTATCAATTTGATTGATTACTCGTGATTCATAATCACATTTCAACCATCGGATCGGTCAATACTTCTAGTGTGTGTGATCCCATAGGTTCTATTCTGACTGGAAGTGAGATATATTGCAATCTCTATCACAATATCATTCGAAAGCGAAAGAAAAGACCAGAAAATGGGTTGTGCCTGATTCAGCTACGAATTGGGTACCAAATAAAATAGAACCCCAAAAGACCATCAAATGCATAGCGACGGTCTTGAGGTATTGGCCGACAAAGAGAGGATAGGTTAGGAAAGAACAAAGGTTGACGCCGAAAAACAAGGGGAAGCTCTTCTCCTCTACGGAAAGAGAGATCGGAGGGTTGAATCAGATCGGGGAAGGAAAAGAGGAAGAACTCCAGGGGCGGAAGCCTATAAGCTAATAAGCTAAAAGAGTCAAGCCAGGAATCAAGAAAACCTTATAAGACAAGGATTAGTAAGGGTGCTGAAAGCCGTTGGTTTAGGGCTACCGAGCGTGGTTTTTCTGAGATCTCCCTTCCAAGCACTCGACCGTTGCTATGTCAGTAAATGGATTGGGGGGCCAATGCACCCTTAGAGGTTTGGGAATGACCGGGTTGCGCTGCTTGATGCTCCGATTGAAAACAAATCAGTGGGGCCATGCAGGTACAGGGTCGGTCAAATCGTCCGCAGGAACATAAACCGCTTAAAAACTTCTTTCAATGGGTTGGAACAGTTTCAACTCAACTCATCAGGGTTTATCGATCATCAAGATATTCCCTGTGAGTCTCACCATCCACCAGTGACACCTAGCAGCATGTAGTGGCTACCCAGCAGAATGGAATGATGAACCTCTAGGTGCAGTTATCGTATGATATAGTCCTACTATCGTGGATCCCTACAGGACGGAGGTTATGGACAACTCGTCAAACCCCATCATCTGTCATATATCAAGATTTATTCGACTTAAGTTCGAGAGTGAAAAACTCTTTCTCCACTTTGCATACTGCCCTGACCGAGGTCTTACGAACTCAGTCTTATAAATCATATAGGATCTCTCCTTATCTACCGAGGTTGACAGATTCCATATAGGTGCATATCCTACTCTTACAGTGAACCTATTGCAGCCAATCTACACTGCATGGACCCGTATGTCTAGAGACCATATATACGTGCAGTCAAACTACAATAACCTCACTGTGAGTAGTCGAAGCACCGCAGGTCAAAGGACCAGTCACACTACTGCAACATCAAGCAAGTCACTGACGAGTGGATAGACATCCAAGTGACTTATTGTCTTGGTCACGCTCAGTACCCTTGTTCTTTAACAAGCACCTGCACTATTACTTTAGTGTCGCCACACCGTGGACTCGAGTCTCGTCCATCCATAAGGAAAGCAATGTGTGCATTGATCTCATCGGATCGATCACCATCCTCGTGATGATGCATTGATCAGGAGCATTTTAGAAATTAATCACCAATGATGCATGGCTCAAATTCTTAACTCTTCAGAATATGCATCATCATGTTATTAATTCTTGGACGATTCATAGACACATAAACAATATGAATAAAAAGTATGTCTTTTAGAATTAACAATGTGTCAGCCAGATTGGCTTCTAGGGCATATATCTAACAATCTCCCACTTGCACTAAAGCCAATCAGTCATATATCTAAGTCCCATCTTCTCAAGGTGGGCTTCAGTCTTTTGCTGACTCAGCTGTTTAGTGAATGGGTCCGCCACGTTGTCCGCGGAGTCTACTCTCTCCACCTCGACATATTTCTTCTCAACATAGTCGCGTATGAGGTGAAAGCGCCGCTCTATATGCTTGAACTTCTGATGAGACCTTAGCTCCTTAGCAAGAGCTATGGCGCCATTATTATCGCAGTAGAGTGTTATGGCATCTGATGTCATCACGTCCAACTCTGCAATGAATTTCTTGAACCATAAGCCTTCCTTAGCAGCTTCAGAGGCGGCGATGTATTCAGCTTCCATAGTAAAATCAGCAATGATCGGTTGTTTAGAACTTTTCCAATTCACCGTACCACCATTGCACAAGAACATATATCCAGATGTAGACTTTTTATCATCGATATCAGTCATAAAGTCTGAATCTGTGTACCCTTCTACCTTTAACTCTGATGTTCCTCCATAGGCTAAGAATAAATTTTTAGTTCTTCTTAAGTACTTAAGAATATTCTTCACAGCTGTCTAGTGCTCTTCACCTGGATTCGACTGAGATCTGCTAGTGACACTCACAGCAAGGGCTATATCAAGTCGTGTACATAGCATGGCATACATGAGGCTCCCTATTGTCGATGCATAAGGGATCTTGCTCATGGGTTGAATCTCTTCAGATGTGTTGGGGCACATCTTCTTGGAGAGATGAATTCCATGTCTTAGGGGTAAGAGACCCCTTTTAGAGTTTTCCATGCTGAACCTTTTCAGCACTTCTTCTATGTACATCTTTTGTGATAAGCCAAGCATCCTTTTAGATCTATCTCTATAGACCTTTATCCCCAAAATATAGGATGCTTCCCCAAGGTCTTTCATGGAGAATTCTTTTGACAACCAGACCTTGACCGAGGTTAGCATGGGAATATCATTCCCTATCAAGAGAATGTCGTCCACGTACAATACGAGAAATACGACAGCACTCCCACTAACCTTCTTATAAACACACGGTTCCTCTTCGTTTCAAGCTCAATTTTCCTCCCACTGCCTCTACCAAGGATAAACTGTTTTTCCAAGAAGATGGCATGTCGGCTCACAAACACATTGGGATCCTCTGAGACATAAAAATTATATCCTAATGACTCTTTAGGATATCCTATGAAACAAGCACTTATGGTCCTAGCCTCTAGCTTGTCCGCCTGTAGTTGCTTGACGTGGGCCGGACATCCCCAAATCTTGAGGTGACTAAGACTTGGTTTCTTACCATGCCATATCTTATACGGTGTGGTAGGAACGAATTTAGAGGGAACTCTATTCAGTAGATATACTGCGGTAAGTAAGGCATCTCCCCAAAGAAACATAGGTAAATCAGTGAAGCTCATCATGGATCGGACCATATCTAATAGAGTCTGATTTCTCCTCTCTAACACCCCGTTGAGTTGAGGTGTACCTGGAGGAGTCCATTGTGAGACTATGCCATTCTCTTTGAGATAGTTCCGGAATTCCCCACTAAGGTATTCTCCTCCTCGATCTGATCGAAGAGCCTTAAGGGGTTTTCCAGTTTATTTTTCTACTTCATTTCTGAACTCTTTGAACTTTTCAAAAGATTCAGATTTGTGTCTCATAAGATACACATACCCATACCGTGAATAATCATCGGTAAAGGTAATGAAGTACGAATAACGACCTCTAGCTTGCACATCGAGTGGGCCACATACATCTGTGTGTACCAGGGTAAGTATTTCAGTGGTCCTCTCCCCATATCCTACAAAGGGCAATCTAGCCATTTTTTCTTGAAGACAGGACTCGCAAACTGAATATGACTCGGAAGTCAATGAGCCGAGAAGCCCATCTTTATCCATTTTGTTCATTCTGTCTTCTCCAATATGGCCAAGTCTGAGGTGCTACAAATATTTTTGGTTTATCTCATCCCTGGATCTCTTGGATCCTTTGGCACTCACTGTTAGAAGTATGCCCTAGAAGCCAATTTGGCTGACGCATTATTTTATTCTGGGACATAAATTTGTACTTGACCTTATTATGAATTTATTAAGTTGGGTATTCTTTTCATTCATGTTCTTATGTGTCCATGAATCGTCCAAGGAATTAATAAGATGATGACTCATATTCTCAAGAGTTGAGAATTTGATGTATGTGTCATTGGTGATTAATTCCTGAATTGCTCCTGATCGATGGATCATCACGAGAACGGTGATTGATCCGCTGAGATTAGTGCACATATTGTTTTCTTTGATGGACGAGTCTTGAGTCCACAGTGTAGGGACACTGGAGCAATTGTGCAGGTGTTTGTTAGAGAATAAGGGTACTGAGCGTGACCAAGACAAGAAGTCACTTGGATGTCTATCCACTCGTCAGTGACTTGCTTGATGTTGCAATAGTGTGACTGGTCCTTTGACCTGCGATGCTTCGGCTACTCACAGAGAGGTTATTGTAGTTTGACTGCACACATACATGGTCTCTAGCCATATGGGTCCATGCAGTGTAGATTGGCTGCAGTAAGTTCACTGTAGGAGTAGGATATGCACCTATAAGGAATCTATCGACCTTGATAGATAAGAAGAGATCCTATGTAATTTTTAAGACTGAGTTCGTAAGACCTCGGTCGGGGCAGATTGTACAGTGGAGAAAGAGTTTTCCACTCTCGAGCTTAAGTCGAATAAATCTTGACATATGACAGACGATGGGATTTGACGAGTTGTCCATGACCTCCGTCTTGTAGGGATCCACGATAATAGGACTGTATCATACGATAACTGCACCTAGAGGTTCATCATTCCATTCTGCTGGGTAGCCACTACATGCTGCTAGGTGTTACTGGTGGATGGTGAGACTCATAGGAAATATCTTGATGATCGATAAACCCTGATGAGTTGAGTTGGAACTGTTCCAACTCATTGAAAGAAGTTTTCAATGATATTGTGATAGAGATCGCAATATATCTTACTACCAGTCAGAATAGAACCTATGGGGTCACACACACTAGAGGTATTGACCGATCCGATGGTTGAAATGTGATTATGAATCACGAGTAATCAATTCGATTGATAATCAAATTGAAGAAGGAACAATGGGAATTGATTAATTGGACTTAGAATACGAATCCTACTTGGAGTAGGATTCCTGGAATCCTAATTGGATTAGGACTGGGAATCCTACTTGGACTAGGACTGGAAGTCCTACTCGGAGTAGGATTCCTACAATCCTAATTAGATTAGGATTTTGAATTCAATTTAAATTCCTACTTAGAATAGGATTCCTAGAAGTCCTAATTGGATTAGGACTTTGGATTCAAAGAAGAGTCCTAATTGGATTAGGACTAAAATTAAATAAGTCCTAATTGGATTAGGATTTCTTAAGTTCCAATTAATTATTAATCTAATGACTCCTAATTAGATTAGGATTGAAGGGTTCAATTGAGTCATGATTCATTGAGTTCTAATTGGATTAGGACATTGCATGGATCAAATCCAAAATTGGTTCACCCTTGGACTAAGCCTAATTAGATAAGGGTTTAGCCACATTAGGGCATCCCAATCCTTACTTAATGAGGATTAGGGTTAACCATGAGGGAGGGGCCCCCTCCTCCTTTTTCTCCTTGGTGCGGCAACACAAGAGGGGCCGGCGCCCCTCTTGGAAAAAGATCAAGGGCTCCTAATTTGTAGGAGCCCTTCATGCCTTTAAAAGGAGAAGTGGGCGGCATCCTAGGGCATTCTTTGAAGCCCTCTCCCTCTCCAACTCGTGGCCACCCTTTCTCCCCTTGGTCTTCAGCCGCAAGCAAGGGAAAAGCAAAGAAAGTCTTGACGGCATCCCTCCTCTCCCTCTCTTGAGTTCCAACGCAAGCAAGGGAAAAGGTTGCAGGTCTAGCTTTTGGTTCTTCATCCAAGTTCCTCCTTCTTCTTCCTCCTCCCAAGCACAATCAAGGGTTGATTCAAAGGAAGGAAATCAGCCATCCAAAGTTGTCTCTGCAAGGGAGCTAGCACCCCGGGGAGACAAGGAAGCTTTGATCGAATCTCTACTTCGTGTGGATACCCGTAGAGGCCGGACGCATGAACGGCTTCAAGCGAACCTTCATTCTAAACCACGAACTTCAGTTTGCGGTGATCATCTACCCACACAAGATGAAGATCTAATCTTCATAATTGTTTTAAAAGTTTTAATTCTAATCTATCTACGAACGGTCTTTGAACAACGTTCTTGTGATGAACGATTGATCCCGCTTATGCCTCTTCCGCTGCCATCTAAATTTTTTTAAATTTTCTGCGGCATGGGCGGGTTCCCAACAGTGGTATCAGAGCTTAGGCTTCATAGATTAAGGTTAGAATTAATTATTAACGGGCATGATAGATCTGAAATTTAAAAGAATATGTATGCTGAAAATTTTCTACATGCAGATTTTTCAGGGTTGCTGATTTTTGCATGTTGATTTTTATATGATAAATTGATGATTCTAATTGCATTGTTAATGGGATTACAAAGTTTAGAATCATGATTAGCATGATCAACAACCTATGTCATAACATAATTAATTAAGTTTCAGATCTGAAAATTATAATTGTTGCATGTAGTGATGATCATTGGATTCAAATCCTTTTAGTATCAATTGTAAAGACCTGCGATGTGATCTGCAATGTCATGTAATTTTTCAGATGCTTGCATGCATCTTATTTGATATTTTGAGAGGTTTGCGAGCCTCCTAAAAGGAGATGTAATTTATTATTATTTATCTGGTTGTATTTCTGTGATGTGATGGACGTCAACGATCAAGTTGAAGACAATGCATGAGATGAACGGCGATCTGAGCGGTTGATGGCGATTGGATCAAGAGTTGATCAGGGATCGAATCAAGGAGGCTCGGGACCAATTCAAGAGTTGAAGACCAGTTGATCAATTGACGTGCATTTGCTTGTAATATGACCTAATTAGAATCCATGATCATCACCTGTTTAAAGTTTAGCTTTACTTAATGCTGCGATTATAACTGCCTGCAATGTGCCGTTTGCATGTGATGTGAATGTGAGTCGGATAGATAGGTTTACATGTGATGCAAACTAATAGACCAATCCAAATAAGACCTAAACTAAAACCTCCTCAATCAAGTCGAGAGTGAACCAACATGAGCGAGTCATATTAGATTAATTGATCTAATTGGTGTCTAGGAAAGCATGAAAGGTGGTTACTTAATTAGGACCTTACTCTCTGAGTAAGGAAAGCCTCCCACCTGCTTACCTGGCCAATTGTTTGATTACCTCTTATGAAGAGCTCAAGTTGCAAACACTAAGACATGATTAACCAATATTAAGTCCATAGGTCTTCTACTGTAGTAGAGCTGCTAAGGTCTTTCTGGTGTTGACTTGTCTCGGCTATACACAGTGGGCAAGTTGCATCGGGGGGCTGGACCTCTCTATAGACATGAGATGTTGTAGGGGTAAAGGTGGGGTTGGGCACCAATAACTGTTAGGTGAGGACCCAATGACGATTTTATTTCTACGGTTATACGGTGGGTCTGACTTAACTAAGGAATGGGACCAATAACTGTTAGGTGAGGTCTTCATGACTTAGAGGCCAAATAGCACTGCAACATGCTTGAGAAGCATTGTACAAGAGTTGTACACTCATCCATTTATGTGTCAACAATAACTGTTAGGTGAGGTGGCATGTAAATTGGTGGGACCGCAGTACCCACTAGAAATTCTAGTCGTGTAGGTTTTCCGTTTTCCTACCAGAGGAGTGTGAGGAATTCGAGAAAATAGTGGGAGGTACATTTGTTCTAAAAGATCCTAGAACAAATTAGGATCAAGTACAAAATTCGAACTAGAATCTTTACTCTCTGAGGATTATAAAGTCAGCTTCTAGACTTTTAACTCATATTTTATAGAACAACCGTTTGACCAAACCCAATTATAAAGACTGGCTCCGCAAATTTCAAAACAGTTTTGCATTGTGAGAAATTAGGGTATGTGCTAGACCATAGAATCCCCGTGTTACCAATCTGTCCGATCACTGATCAGCGTAAGACGCATGCTAAGTAGACGAATAATGATAATAAAGTTAGGTGCTGCACAATGGCATCCATGTCCAATGAATTACAATGCCAGCATGAGAACATGAGACTGCCAGGGACATATTAAATCACCTGCAAGAGTTGTATGGTGATCAGAGTCGCGCAGCATGTTTTGAAGTGTCCAAGAGGCTCTTCAAGGCAAAGATGCATGAGGGTCAGTCTGTCCACGATCACTGTTTGACTATGATCAAAGACCTAGAGGAGCTTGAGAAGCTCGGTATGACCATGCATAAGGAATTGCAAATAGATCTGATCCTGCAATCCCTTCTAGATTCATATGAACAGTTTATAGTAGACTACCATATGAACAAGATTGTATGCACCAAAACAGAATTGTTAAATAAATTGGTAACTATCTTAGGGACCTTGAAGAGTTCAAGGGGCATTGTTCTCGCTGTCAAGTTGGTTTCTACTTCCAAGAGAGAGTCTATCTGGAAGAAAAAGAAGCCTGCAAAGAAGCAAAAAAGGACAAGAAGCCAAATAAGGAAGTTCCAAAAAAAAGCCAATTGCAAGGAAAAGTGTTTCCTCTGCATAATGGACGGCCATTGGAAGAGGAACTGTCCTACATACATGGGAAGCATAAAGAACATGAAGGGTAACAGACCTTCAGAAGGTATATCAGAAATGCTCAGGATACTTAGGGACTGTTACCTATTGCTAGCAGAAATTTAATTTCTGTATCTTGTTTAGCACAGAAAGATTTTTATAAGACTACTGTTCCATTTATTTAAGAAATAAATTGGTTCAACGTGGTTTTATGATTGACAGTCTCTATCACATACATATGGATGTATCTGTGAATGTATCTGAGCAAACAATGAATACCATATGATCTAATAGATCCAAAAATAAGATAAATCTAAAGTATTTGTGGCACCTCAGACTTAGCCATATAGGAGAAGACAGAATAAACAAATTGAAGAAACATGAGCTTTTTGGCTCATTGACTTTCGAGTCATATTCGATTTGTAAATTCTGCCTTCGAGGAAAGATGGCCAAATTATTCTTTGTAGGACACAGGGAGGACCACTGAAATACTTACCCTAGTACACACTGATGTGTGTGGCCCATTCGATGTGCAGGCTAGGAGTTGTAATTTTTTACTTTATTTACCGATGATTACTCATGGTATGGATATGTGTATGATACACAAATCTGAAACTTTTGAAAGATTCAAAGAGTTGAGATATGAAGTAGAAAAATAAACGGAAAAACTCATTAAGGTTCTTCGATCAGATCGAGGAAGTGAATACCTTAGTGGAGAGTTCCGTAATTTTTTCAAGGAGAATGGTATAGTTTCATAATGGACTCCTCCTGGTACACCTCAGCTCAAAAGAGTGTCAGAGAGGAGGAATCGGACTCTATTGGATATGGTCCGGTCCATGATGAGCTTCACTGATTTATCCTTGTTTCTTTAGATAGATGCTCTATTTTCAGCTATTTACTTATTGAATAGAATTTTCTCTAAAGACCGTTGCTACCACACCATATGAGATATGACTGAAAGAGTCGATGCCCTATAAGCCAATCATTTGATGGGTTTCTCTTTGTAATCCTTCAAATCATGTACTTTGACACTCGATATATATCAATAAAGGCATTGTGTTTCATCATTTGCTGCTTATCTATTTTATTATTGGATGATGAACCCCATAAATTAGGACATTGGTTTTAGGGTTATGATGAGATCATACCAGTGAGACCTAAAATCCTAAAATCCTAATTTAGAATATTCCCAGTCAAATTGGTATATTGAGTCGGGGATCAATATTACCGGAAAGACTGGCACATCTTATGTATGCTCAATGTAGAGGGTGATTGATCTCACAATCACTTGTGTGAGACACTAATACAAAGATGTGGGTGCTCATTAGAGGAATGAGTTCACTGAAATGACCAGCCATGAGAACATCTTATGGATTCTTACTTAATTATCAAAAGATGGTTCTCATAGTGGGAGTTGTGCAAGTGATCCTTAGACCTGAGATCACCATGGTACCTTGTGCACTTGAAGCTATGTTTTGGTTTACCCTCATTCACGACATTGCGTTGTGTACGGGGTATTCTGGATATGGTGGATTTTGTACGAAGGTTGTGAGTAGGTCAACAAGGAATCAGTCACTTCTAGTAAGAGAAGGTAACATCCTACTTACTCTAATCTTATGATGATTCAAGAAGCCTTTGATCAAAGCAAAATGAATATTAGAAAGAGTTTCTAATGTTTCATTGTTTGAATTATCATATAAAAGATTGAGAGAGACATGAATAAGTGATTGAGTTTGATATTGATCCATACTCGAGCACTTATTCAGGATGTAGTATTACTGAGGGATTGAATTGCACAGTAACTTTCCACTGAAGGGTATGTTTGGATTTGTCCAATACATTCCTCATCTTTCGGGTAGACATGATACGTTGCTAGACGTCAATCATGTCTTGTGGGTTGAAAACAGCAGAGTCTCGCATCAAGAAGGACAAGGGTCCGATCCTTCTTGTTGGTGAGAGCTCAAAGAAGAAGTCGGGCGATAAGGGTTCAAAGAAAAACTAAACCCTAAGAGT
Organism: Phoenix dactylifera; assembly: GCF_051530095.1. Taxonomy (NCBI): domain Eukaryota; kingdom Viridiplantae; phylum Streptophyta; class Magnoliopsida; order Arecales; family Arecaceae; genus Phoenix; species Phoenix dactylifera. The sequence continues at coordinate 20,858,764 of NC_143193.1, read as the reverse complement.
CACATCAAAAAGAAGAAGGGAAAGAAAATCTCTGGACCCGGTACCTGTTTCCACTGTGGCAAGACGGGGCATTGGAAAAGGAACTGCAAGAGCTTTCTTGCAAGTGTGAAGCCTGATGTATGTGTTGCATCAAAAGGTATGTTTTTATTACATGCCAATATGACATTAAGTTCTTCTGATTCTAATTCATGGGTATTGGATACCGGTTGTGGTTCTCACATATGCAAATCTTTGCATGGACTGCAGAAAATTAGAAGACTGAAGAAAGGTGACTTCGAGCTATATGGCGCTGGAGGAGAATCCATCCAGGCTGAAGCTGTTGGCACCTACATACTGGAGCTACCCTCCGAAAAGTTCTTGAAGCTAGAAGACTGTTATTTTATGCCAAAAATCATTAGAAATGTAATTTCAATTCCTTTGTTGCTTAAGAAAGGATTCGAAATAAATGGAAAGAGCAATGGTTGCTCTATTTCTTTATCTAATGAGTATTATTGTCATGGCACTATGGAAAATGGTCTTTTAGTATTATGTCTTAATAATGTTATGTTTCATATTGGCAAAGATAATAAAAGAAAAAGAGAAAATATTAATAATACCCTCCTCTGGCATTACCGATTAGGTCATATTAGTGAGACAAGGTTAGATAAGTTGTATAAAGATAAATTCTTTGACCCTTATGATTTTGAATCATTAGGAACTTGTGAATCTTGTCTTATGGGTAAAATGACCAAGTCTCCATTCTTGGGACATGGAAAAAGGGCAAGTGAGTTGTTAGAACTCGTACACACTGATGTGTGCGGTCCTATGTCAACTCAAGCTAGAGATGGATACTCTTACTTCATCACATTTACTGATGACTTATCAAGGTTCGGTTTTGTGTATCTAATGAAACATAAATCTGAAGCCTTTGATAAATTTAAAGAGTATCAAAGTATGGTCGAAAAACAAACTGGAAAGTGTATTAAAATCCTTCGATCTGATCGAGGAGGAGAATACCTTTCTAGTGAATTTTTAGACTATCTTAAATTAAAGGGTATACTCTCTGAATGGACACCTCCATATACGCCACAATTAAATGGTGTAGCTGAAAGAAGGAATCGTACCTTATTAGATATGGTACGGTCCATGATGTGCTTCACAAATCTTCCAATTTCCTTTTGGGGACATGCCCTAGAAACTGCTGCATTAGTATAAAAAAGAGTACCATCTAAGTCTGTATCTAGCACTCCATATGAGATATGGAAAGGAAAGAAACCTAATCTTAAGTATCTTAAGATATGGGGTTCTCATGCTTATGTCAAAAAAAATTTTGGACATAAACTAAGTGCTAGATCGGGCAAATGTATATTTGTAGGTTATCCTAAAGACAGTTTAGGATATATCTTCTATAATCCTACCGAACAAAAGGTATTTGTTGCTAGGCATGCCACTTTCTTAAAAAAAGAGTTTTTTTTAGAAAAGGGCAAGGATAGAAAAATTGAACTTGATGAAGTTCAAGACCTACAAGGTGAGACACATAATAATCCTCAACCAGATGTACCCATGGAAGAGGTACAGCCACTACACACTACTCCTTTTCGAAGGTCAGAAAGAGTGCGAAATGCACCTGAGAGGTATGGATTTATCATTGAGAATGATGAAGCCCACATCGTTGATAACGATGACCCTCTGACCTATTCGGAAGCTGTCAAGAGTAGGGACTCTGACAAATGGTTGGACGCCATGAAATCCGAGATAGATTCTATGTATACAAACCAAGTGTGGACTTTGGTTGATGCACCTGAGGGAGTGATTCCAATAGGGTGCAAATGGGTATACAAGAAGAAGATAGGAGCTGATGGCCAAGTAGAAACCTACAAGGCCAGGCTAGTGGCAAAAGGTTTCAGGCAAAAACAAGGCATTGATTATGATGAAACTTTTTCGCCAGTAGCTATGCTCAAATCTATTCGGATTATGCTTGCTATAGCTGCATACTATGATTATGAGATCTGGCAGATGGATGTCAAAACCGCCTTCCTTAATGGTCACCTTGAGGAAGAGGTCTATATGACACAGCCAGAGGGATGTGTCTCAAGAGGGAGAGCAAATCAAGTATGTAGGCTTAAGAAATCCATTTATGGATTAAAGCAGGCATCTAGAAGTTGGAACATCCATTTTGACATGATAGTCAAAGAGTTTGGCTTCATTAAAAATATAGATGAACCTTGTGTGTACAAGAAGACTAGTGGGAGTGCTATTGTCTTCTTGATATTATATGTGGACGATATAGTGGTCATTGGAAATGATGTTCCAATGATGCAATCGGTCAAGACTTGGCTATCAAAGAAATTTTCCATGAAAGACTTGGGTGAAGCATCCTATATACTTGGTATAAGGATCTATAGAGATAGATCTAAAAGGATGCTAGGTTTGTCCCAGTCTAGGTACATTGATAATGTGCTGAAGAGGTTCAACATGGATGGAAGTAAGAAAGGTTTCTTACCCATAGGACATGGCATACAACTCTCTAGGAAGATGTCTCCTAAGACATTTGAAGAGAGGAATAGAATGAGTTCTATTCCCTATGCTTCGGCAGTAGGGTCGATCATGTATGCTATGTTATGTACCAGGCCTGATGTAGCTTATGCCTTGGGTATGGCAAGTAGATTTCAGACAGATCCCGGAGAGGATCATTGGAAAATTGTGAAAAGCATTCTCAAATACTTGAGAAGGACTAGAGATGTTTTTCTTATTTATAGAGGATTAGAATTGAAACTAGAAGGCTATTCAGATTCTAGCTTTCAATCTGATCCAGATGATAGCAAGTCAATCTCTGGATATATCTTCACTTTGAATGGTGGAGCTGTGAGTTGGAAAAGTTCCAAACAGCAAACTGTAGCTGACTCAACTACTGAGGCAGAATACATAGCTGTTAGTGAAGCTGCTAAGGAAGCAGCCTGGATGAAGAAGTTCATCACAGAGCTGGGTGTAGTTCCTGAGATTGCCGGACCAGTCCTAGTTTATTGCGATAACACTGGAGCAGTTGCACAGGCTAAGGAACCAAGGTCTCATCATAGATCCAAGCACATTTTGAGACGCTTCCACCTTGTTCGAGAGATAATCGAAAGACAAGACGTCAAGATTGAACGAGTAGACACAAAGAACAATATAGCAGACCCATTTACTAAAGCTCTACCACAGCAGCAATTCAATCGTCACCTCGATTGTATGGGGTTAAAATATAAGGGCGATTGGCTTTAGTGCAAGTGGGAGATTGAAAAAGTAGATGCCCTATAAGCCAATCATTTGATGGGTTTCTCTTTGTAATCCTCCAAATCATGTACTTTGACACTCGATATATATCAATAAAGGCATTGTGTTTCATCATTTGCTGCTTATCTATTTTATTATTGGATGATGAACCCCATAAATTAGGACATTGGTTTTAGGGTTATGATGAGATCATACCAGTGAGACCTAAAATCCTAAAATCCTAATTTAGAATATTCCCAGTCAAATTGGTATATTGAGTCGGGGATCAATATTATCGGAAAGACTGGCACATCTTATGTATGCTCAATGTAGAGGGTGATTGATCTCACAATCACTTGTGTGAGACACTAATACAAAGATGTGGGTGCTCATTAGAGGAATGAGTTCACTGAAATGACCAGCCATGAGAACATCTTATGGATTCTTACTTAATTATCAAAAGATGCTTCTCATAGTGGGAGTTGTGCAAGTGATCCTTAGACCTGAGATCACCATGGTACCTTGTGCACTTGAAGCTATGTTTTGGTTTACCCTCATTCACGACATTGCGTTGTGTACGGGGTATTCTGGATATGGTGGATTTTGTACGAAGGTTGTGAGTAGGTCAACAAGGAATCAGTCACTTCTAGTAAGAGAAGGTAACATCCTACTTACTCTAATCTTATGATGATTCAAGAAGCCTTTGATCAAAGCAAAATGAATATTAGAAAGAGTTTCTAATGTTTTATTGTTTGAATTATCATATAAAAGATTGAGAGAGACATGAATAAGTGATTGAGTTTGATATTGATCCATACTCGAGCACTTATTCAGGATGTAGTATGACTGAGGGATTGAATTGCACAGTAACTTTCCACTGAAGGGTATGTTTGGATTTGTCCAATACATTCCTCATCTTCCGGGTAGACATGATACGTTGCTAGACGTCAATCATGTCTTGTGGGTTGATCGGATCAAAGAGTTTGATTAGATCAAAGCATCAGAAAGGTTCTGATTGCTAAGTCAGGTTTAGCACTAAATTGAACCTAAATTGGATTAGAGGTATTCTAATCAGGTTAGGTCAACTTGCACCTGCACCTACTGCTGGCTAAGATAAGGAACCCAATGGGTCACACACAAGGGAATTGATCAAGGGTCTAATTGGATTAGATCATGTTTGCAAGATGAACATGCTAGCACGTGTTGCAAACCCTAGCTCCTGATTCAAATTAAATTCGAATATGATTCTTAGATTAGGTTGATCTAATATGATTAGATCATGACCTAATATGGGTTAGCCAAGAGTTGAAACCCATTTGGCTTTAATTAGACCTGATTTGATTAGGTTTAATGTTTTCTTTAAGTTGGTTAAACCCAATTGGATTGGGTTTGATAGGGCCTTCACTTCTGGACCATTGGATCGCTTCCTGGATGAAGGATCTGGTCCACTGGTTGGCGCCTTCATCTGGACCATTGGATGGCTTCCTGGATGAAGGATCTGGTCCACTGGTTAGCGCCTGAATCTGGACCACTGGATGGCTCTCTGGATGAAAGATCTGGACCGTTGCTCAGCGCCTAAATCTGGACCACTGGATGGCTCTCTGGATGAAAGATCTGGACCGTTGCTCAGCGCCTGAATCTGAACCATCGGTGATGGCATCTTGCTTCTGGACCATTGGATGGCACCCTGGATGATGATGCCCTGATCTGGACCATTAGATGGTGCCTAGATCTGGACCATTGGCTTTGGTTCACTGCATTTGGGCCCTTGGATCATCAGGATTTAAGAGGGAGATGTGAGAAAGAAATTGATACACCCTTCTCCTTAGCACCCCATCATGATGGGATGCATCTCTTGGCACATGCCTCATCATGATGAGGTGTGTGGATGGGATGCATCCCTTTATGATGCATCCCTCCATCTCTTATAAATAAGGAGGTGCCTTGGGGTTCTAAAGATCATCCAAGAAAAAGCCTCTCCTTCTCTCTCTCTTATCCCTTCTTTCTTACAAGCCTCTCTCTTTTGTCCTAACCCAAGACAAGAGGGTCTTCTTTAGGACAAAAAGGCTAGTGAATGTTTTAGAGGTAGAAAGGAAGAAGGAAGTGAAGGAAAATCAGCCAATTAAATTCTTTGGAAGGATTGAACAATTAGAATCAAGTTTTGGTGGAGCTAGAGTCTTGAACCCATTCCTGTGTGGATCAACATCGGAGGGTGAACATTTGGGCACCTTAGGACATCTTCAGATATATTGGATATAGCGTGATAGGTATTCTTCTATACCAAGATTATATTTTCTACATTATTTGGTTATACTATTAAGGCGATCTTGGCTTATTAGGGTTTCATATAATGGGTTTTATAAGAAAATTTTATAATCCCGTATCTTCCGCTGCGCCCTAGAGCACTGGGAAACCCTAACAATGACATGGTAAGAAGCCGAGTCTTGGTAATCTTAAGATTTAGGGATGTCCAGCTCAACTCAAGCAACAACAGGCAGACAAGTTAGAGGATAGGACAATTAATGCTCGTTTTATAGGATATCCTAAAGAGTCATTAGGATACGACTTTTTCGTCCCAAAGGATCACAAAGTATTTGTGAGCCTAGATGCTATCTTCATGGAAAATAGTTTATCCTTGATAGAGACAGTGGGAGAAAAATTGAGCTTGAAAAGAAAGTCTCTAAAGAGCAACGAGCCATTGTGCCTATAGAACCTATTAAGCCAGTACACGTAGTACCTCCTCCACCTCATAGAGGAAGTGTTCCTTATAGGAGATGGGGATCAAGGTAAGGATCCCAATACCTACAACGAGACGATGTTAGACATCGATTTCGAGAGATGGCTGGAAGCAATGAAGTCAAAAATGGACTCCATGTATTCCAACCAAGTCTGAATCTTAGTAGATTCACCAGAAGGTATAGTACCTATTGGGTGTAAATGGATCTACAAGAGAAAATTAAGTTCGGATGGCTAGGTAGAGACCTATAAGGCAAGGTTAATGGCGAAAGATTATAGTCAGTGCGAAGGCACTGATTATTAGGATACTTTTTCACCTGTAGCCATGCTGAAGTTCATTCGAATATTATTTGCTATTGCAGCATAATATGATTATGAGATATTATGATGGTGATCACAAGGTCTGCAAACTGCAAAAGTCCTTCTATGGACTAAAGCAAGCATCTCGGAGTTAGAATACTCATTTCAACGATGTAATCAAATCGTTTGATTTCATCAAGAACGAAGAGGAACCATGTGTTTATGATAAGTGCTGATTAATCTATAATTTAATATTCTTTTTCCAGCACTTATCAATGTTCTTAAACGGATAACTACTTATTTTACCATGAAATTGAATAATCATTGAAATAAATTTAAATTATAGTAAGAAGTAAATAATTCTTTTCTTAAACCAGACTCTAAACTTATCTCTCTCTTGGTTGCGATCTTTCATGAAAACTACAGAAAAACATATAAGGAGGAGATTGTGTTGACCCGATTCGGTAACCTGATGGAATTATAATCAAGCTAAGGGTATAATTAAATGGGTTTTGGTCCTGATTAGATTGAAAGTTATAATTAATTATTTTTGTATGGGGAAAAGGTTTTTTTTTAAGTCACAGTCTTGTTTATTTTATTGGTCAAGTCCAATCTACGCAGGTCAAGTCTAATATATGCAGGTCGAGTCAAACTCATTTGGGATGGTCCCTGACCCGAATCACATGCACCTCGTGAATCAGACCCTTTCAGATTTTTGTTTCAGCCTAACTCATCTATTCCTTTCACCTCCAATCGAGTTCAACCGTTTATGTTTTAACCGTCTCCCCACAAAACTCCCATATTATAATATTTGAGTCCGTATCACATCCATTCTTAGATTCCCGATTAATTCCCAATCTCCCCTATTCCTTCCCTCCCATGTCCAAAGAACAGATTCCTCCTTCCATGAATAACTCCCATCTCATTCATCTCCTAGCTCATCCCCCGCCATTCCGCTCCTATCCACGGAATCATCGCGCCCAGAAATCCTTCCGAACCAGCCCGCATCCTCGCCTCCTCACGGCCCCCTATTTATCGCTTCAAAATAGAGCCATCTTCCAATCCAACCCGATCTTCCGGCCGTCCGCGTCCCTCCCGTCGATCCCGCATCTTCAGCCGAAATCCAGCACCACCGCATCAGCTCCGTGCCAGCCGCATCAACCGCGTGCCATCCGCCGCCCGTTCCACCTCCCAGCAGTCGGAAATCAGCCATTTCCTCCAAGCATTCCAGCCATCCCGAGCTTCACCCGGATTCGTTCAAAGAAGAGATCCCATCGATTCCCAGCTCCAATCCCTATGATTCAGCCTTCACCGCGATCCCAGCCGACTGCATTCAACGAGCCGGTAACCCAGCTCCTTCCGGATCGGCTCCCGTTTCGAGCTCCATCCCCATCTTCGCCCGAGATCCAGCCATTCTCCCAGCATCACGCCCTCGCGTGCAACAGGAATCAAGCCTCCGCGAGATCATTCCCAGCATCACGCCCTCCTCCTCTCTCGGGATCCATCGCTGGTCTTCGGCGATCTATAAGAGGAAGACGAAGAAGAGAGGAAAAGGGGGAGAGCTCGGTTCAAGAACAGAGCTTGCTCTGTTTCGGTGAAGGGAAAGAAATTAAAAAAAAAGAAGGAAAAGATAATAAAAACCAAGAGAGGGTTTGAGGCGGATGGCAAAGGAGTTCTTCAGCATACCAATGGAGATGACGAGCACCATGAGCAGCTAAGCCTCGGTTTAGGGGTTTGATGAAGCCATAGAGGAGTATTCGTTTCATTTTTATTGATTTGAGTTTGTATTGTAAGATGGTTGCATGATGAAGAATTTATCAATTGATCTTATGATTTATCCAATTTATGTGAATCATTTATCTTGCATAAAATATTTTACATAGATTGATCTCTTTCATCGAATCCAACACCTGTAGTTTGGAGGAGATATTCATGTGACATCGACTTCATGTTTAATGATTTAATGATCAGATACATCATGCTAGGTTAGACAGGTCATGCTTATCGTTAGAGTAGATGGTTTGTGCTAGACTTAGATGATTCATGCTGGGAATTAGTTATAATTTTCTTTTGTGATTGCTTTGGCTTATAGTCGGAAGCAATTAAGTCTTACATACAACTCAATCATTGAAAGTGTTACGGATATAAATCTATCGGTGGAATCTAGCCCTAAACACCTCTCTCCATAGATAATTCATACTACTACACCCATATTAATTCTTAGTTTTTATCATTTACTCTAGCTTATCCCCTTTGAAGTAATTATTTAATTAGGAAAAATAACTTGTCTCCAATCCCTGTGGACTGACATCCGTAATCACTATCCTACAGGATACGTGCTATTGCGTGGTTTATTTTTGAAATTAAAATAACCGATCAGTTTATAAGAAGGGTTAGTGGGAGGGCTATTGTATTCCTCGTATTGTACATAGATGATATTCTTCCAATTGGAAATGGTGTTCCCATGCTAACTTAGGTCAAGGTTTAGTTGTCTAAGGATTTCTCCATAAAAGACTTTGGAAAAGCATCCTATATTTTGGAAATTAAGGTCTATAAAGATAGATCTAAAAGGATGCTTGTCCTGTCACAGAATATTACATAGAGGGAGTGCTGAAGAGGTTCGGCGGATGAGAAGATATGCCCCAACACATCTGAAGAGATTCGGCGGATGAGCAAGATCCCTTATGCTTCGGCTATAGTGTCACGACCCCCGCCCCGTTCCCGGCGGGCCGCCGCGACGGTCCTAGGGTGCGGGTAGGCATAAGGCCACCAGCCACCACGTAGAATCCTACTACCTATCAATCATCAATAAATTCTGGAAAAAATTTGGCATGATGTATGCACAAAATGATCACTTTTCCTATAGTGACCTATGAGGATTATCTCAATACATACAACACACTACCTGTCAGAGCAGCAATCACATAATTTGTCACAATATAACCTGGACAACACATGTATCATCACAGGCATACAACTGATCTGCACATATATATATATACCTACTCTCCAATCCATCCATGGTCAAACCCATATCCACAACAGGATCTATGACTATAACTATACACTATATACAACAGAAGGTTTATAATACACCAAAAGGTATAAACCTCTATCTAGATTATACTATACTATACTATGGAGCGGCACAGCAAGCAGACAATCTCTAACCCTACTCCTCTCTATACAATACCTGACCTGCAATCAAAAACACCAAACTGGGGAGTGAGTATATGAATACTTAGTGAGTGGAGTAGAGAGTACTATGCACATGAGACAGAATATAATCATGGCTCGAGATGAAATCTCAAGATCAATAACAACATGAACATGAACTCAACATAGAGAATATGGAGTAAATCATCAATATTACCACAATCAATATCAACTCATCTGAAGCATATATGGAATAATCAAGTAAACATATATGCTACTCATGAATATGCTCAACAGATCATAATGCTGGAACATACAAATCAGGTGTCAATATGCTGAAATCATCACTAGATAGCTGTCGGGAGGTGGGTTTTACGCCCCAGGCGAACCAGCAACAACTCCTTACTGTCACATGCATATGCAGGATAAGACACCATATCGATAATGTAAATGCTAGACAGCTGTCGGAAGGTGGGTTTTACGCCCCAGGCGAACCAGCAACAACTCCCTACTGTCACATGCATATGCAGGATAAGACACCACACTAATCATGTAAATGCCGGCCAGTATCCAGAACAGAAATCCATCTCACATCTACATACTAAACGGCACCTCGCGGGAATTCTACATCCGCGGGAAGCCATACTGCACCTCGCGGGGTCTTACTATGCCCGGCGGCAAGCAGAATATAAGTCGTAGGACCGGCCGATCCTACGCCTAGGGCCGTGTCCCTCCCTAGGAAGGGACTGGGCTCCGCCCACCCAGAAGGCTACTATGTGCACAAAGGCCGATGTTCAACCCCATCGACTATAGGTGTCCTGCAGATACTGCCAAGCCATGCATAAATGCCATAATGCACCCTCCCAATACTCTACTAAAAAGGAGTATAATCAAGATTACCACTCACTCGATCATGACCCAATCATAAACTAACATCAGGGTTAGGAGTGAGGGTCAAGGAAGTGCAATACAACTTAATATACCACTAAAAAGGCTCTACAAATCTTTGAAATGGAGGAAATGAAATCAATTTACAAAAGAAGTTATTTCACAATTTGGAACCAATTTAATTACTCATAAAAGAGTATAATCAAGCTACGATTCACAAGTCTTTAAAATAGAGGAAATGAAATCAATTTACAAAAGAAATCATTTCACAATTCGGAATCAATTTGATTACTCATCAACCCCTCGTAATTCCTCTCAATGTTCCCTCAAATGCATGTACAGAATAATCAAGCATGGAGAATCAAGATTATAGAGGAATCTACTACAATATCAATCAATATGCTCAAGTGGAATCAATTCACACTTGGCGACATTCATGAAAATGAATTAAGGATGCTCATGGTGCAAAGTACATGACTCCCACTCACCTGTCAATCTGGCACAGCCCTGATACGCCTCCAAAAATCTACAGCTGGCAGTGGAAAACTTCTTCCTCTTGTTCCCTAGCTTCTTGCCCAACTGTGACATGCATTTACAATACATTTAGTCCTGTATCAAGGGCTATAATTTACGTGCCAATTATAATATAGGGAACTTTAATTGATTCAACTCTCCTGTTCCCTAAATCTTTTTTTTTTCTTTTTCTATCAATTAACTCATCATTTATGTATACCAGGGATTCCCTTGCATGAGTACAAGGTCCTTTTTAGCTTGATCTAGGCTTAATACTCTATTATAGCATGAAATCCCTTATTTTCCACCCGGATGAACAGTAATCCGGACAGACGGCCGGTTACTTCATCCCGGGTTTGATCCACTTTTCAGACTCCAAATTTGATGAAATTTTTACCTAACATTCTACACTCATAGGAAATTCCAAAGAGGTAACATGCATTGCTATCGGAGGTCGTTTGACCCCCTAAATAATTCGCCAAAGTTGGAACTTTGACACAGTTTTTCCGTAGTGCCGGAAAAATTTGTCAAAATCCGATTCTTCCTCTTTTAACCGCCTCTACAATCCTTATCCGACCCCTCTAGACTATATCCACCCTTTGTATAGCCTAATGTCATCAAAAGACTAGATAGGGATGGATATTTACCTTTTTCTTTTTGGAAATCGAGGTCCTTGCGTAGAGGGGAAGGAGATCTACGTTTTTCCCTTCAGCTGGAAGTGCACCCGAGATTCCTTTCCCTTTCTTTTTCTTCTTCTTCTTCCTCTTCCTTTCTTCCTTTCCTTTCCTCTTCTTCTTTTTCCTCCTCTCTGTCGCCTGAGAACCCCTCCCTTTCTTCTCTCTGCTTCATTCCCGTGAGCCACCAACCACCCCATTTAAATCACATCAAAGCACTATTCACCTTTGTTTAATATTATTAAATTCCCATTTTGCCCCTAACACTTCAACATATCTACAACTATGCCATTATCTTTTGATTCCTTCCAATTTTACCCCTTATATCTATTTTAAAGGACTATTCTATCCTTTTTTATATAAAAAAATTTTTGGGGTTATTACATCCTCCCCTCCTTATATAAAATTCGTCCTCGAATTTAAAAGAGTAAATTACCTGATTACTCAAAGAGGTGAGGGTATTTGCTCTTCATACTTTGCTCCGACTCCCAAGTGCATTCTTCAACATTGTGCCGGTGCCATTGGACCTTTACCATACATATTTTCTTATTTCTCAGCTTCCTGATCTGAGTATCAAGAATAGCGACAGGAAGTTCTTCATAAGAAAGATCTTCTTCTACTGTAACTTCCTGCACTGATAGCACATGAGATGGATCCGGCACATATTTCCGGAGCATAGATATGTGGAATACTGGATGCACATGGCTGAGATTTGGAGGCAGTGCTAATCTGTAAGATACATTGCCAACTTTATCTAATATTTCAAAGGGGCCAATGTATCTGGGACTAAGCTTGCCCCTCTTTCCAAACCTCATTACCCCTTTCATAGGAGAGATCTTTAGGAACACGTGATCCCCCGTGCCAAACTGCACATCTCTCCTTCTGACATCTGAGTAGCTCTTCTGCCTACTGAACACTGTCCTCAACCTTTTCTATATCATTGGCACTTTTTCTGATGTCTCTCTGATCAAATCTGGTCCTTCTAGGTGCTTCTCTCCAATCTCAGACCAGCACAAGGGAGATCTACATTTCCTCCCATAAAGTGCCTCATAAGGTGCCATACCAATAGTGGAGTGATAACTGTTATTATATGCAAACTCCACTAAAGGTAAGTATCTGTCCCAGCTACCTCTGAAATCCAGTACACACATTCTGAGCATATCCTCGAGGGTTTGAATAGTCCTCTCTGATTGCCCATCTGTCTGAGGGTGAAATGCTGTACTGAAATCAAGCTGAGTTCCTAATGCCTCATGGAGTTTCTGCCAAAATCTAAAGGTAAACTGTGAACCTCTATCTGATATAATAGAAATTGGCACTCCATGCAGAGATACTATTTTATTCACATATATTTCGGCATACTGAGCTACTGAATATGTGGTTTTCATCGGTAGAAAATGGGCTGATTTTGTCAATCTATCCATAATCACCCAGATGGAATCATATCCTTTTTGTGTTCTGGGCAGCCCGACCACAAAATCCATAGTTATCCTTTCCCATTTCCACTCGGGCAAAGGTAACTGTTGCCCAGTAGATACAACCCAAGAGGGGGGGTGAATTGGGTCTTTTAAAACTTTTAAGCTACTTCTAACACTTTTCAATTAATTATGCTAAGTTGTATAGTTGCACAGTGGAATTTAAACTTAGCAATACGTTGATTTATCGAATGAGACTTGATTAAGTAAATTGAATATGCTTGCAACTAAAGGATGCGCGGATAAGAGTTAAGCAGGCAATTTATCTAGGTAAGTAAGTGAGCAAGATAGACAATGACAAAAAGCATCACAAACACAACAAACATATAGTGGTTCGGTGCACCCCAGCACCTACATCCACTCCCCAAGACCTCTTGGGAATTTCACTATAATCCTACAGATTACAGCCGGTTGTTTTACAAGCTCACAACCCAACTTGTTGTTTTGCGAGATCACAACGAACTCGGTCGGTTTTCACAGGCTCACCGACTAGAACCAACCGATTGTTTTCACGGGCTCACAATCCAACCCAGTTGGTTTTCCCAAAGGCTCACCAACCACAACCTTACACCGTTGGTTTTCCCCTTTGGCTCACCAACAAACCTTAACCCCTTGATTCAATCCCTTGATTGAATCAAGTTACAAGATATTAAAACAAAGGTTTAAAACAAATCAAAGCTTCTTAAACAAGCAAATATAACAATATAAACAAATAGGTAAAGAGAAGCCCTCAAACAAGTTGTGTAGATGAGGAAACTCGGCTTCTTCTTTACTTGACCCTCTTCTGATTTCGCACGAGGTAGAGGATCACTGAGGCAGCACACAGTTGGAGAGGAAGCTTTGGGATTCACTCGGATGCTCTTCTTCTCTCTATTTTTCTTTGAATGGCCCTTTTGTGCTTTTGGGAGATTTTTCTTGTAATCTCTTTGAAATCTCTTCCCTAAATGTTTTCTCCCACTTCCATACTGTCTCCCCTAGCTCTCCTCTTGATTTTATAGCTTTACATGTCGTGGAACCAGAAATCTAGCCGTTAGAGACAAAAATAGAGCCGTTGTCCACAGTCTGCAACTCCTGACAAAGTTCCCGTTGGGATCGGAGTCGACTCGCGCGATCTGGAGTCGACTCGACTGTAGCAGGAGTCGACTCATGCTTTTCTGGAGTCGGCTCGGCAACTGTTCCAGATTTGAATTAAAGTGGTCTTCTCGACTGGGAGTCGACTCGACTTAACCCGGAGTCGACTCGCCAAAATCTGGAGCTAACCTTGCACTTTTGGAGTCGGCTCATCCCAAGGAATCCATGGATGCATTTTTCAACTTTGCTTACTCGAGTCGACTCGGAAATTCTGGGAGTCGACTCGGTGCTCAGAGTCCGAACTCCCGAGCTTCTGTCTTTTGGCTCGTGCTGTCTCGGAGTCGACTCGAACTGTCTCTGAGTCGACTCGGCTCTCAGTGTCTGAAATTGGCTCTCTGACTTTTTGCTTGTTTTCCTCTGGGAGTCGACTCTAGCTTTCTTTGGAGTCGACCTGCCAACCATCGGAGTCGACTCGAGTTCCTCAGGAGTCGACTCGGCTCTCAGGGTCCAAAATAGCTTCTCTGTGTTTCTGCCTTGTTACTCCCTAGAGTCGACTCGTACTATCCAGGAGTCGACTCGAGGACTATTCTTTTGGATTTTCCTTTGAATTTGCTCTTCCAACTTGAGTCCTTTGAACTTGAAACTTGGGTCAATAAATTGTAGCTTTCTTCCAACTTTTCTTGAGAGCTTTGGAGGCCTTCTTGTGTTCTTCCAACTTGCTATATTCCTTGCAAAATAACTATCTTTCTCCTTGCAACACAAACGTTAGTATTTATACTTCAAGATTTTGTGATCATCAAAATCAATCTTTAAATCAATCTTTGGGTCATCAGTCTCCCCCTTTTTGATGATGACAAAACTTGGAGTATATGCAATATAAAATATATTGTGTTCTAGAAGTAGTGCATAGCTAAGTTGCATGAAGTAGAAAACATATATATTTAAAACATACTTCATGATAATGCTTTAGATTTAATCAGCTTAACATAATCAACATATCTAAATTTAAGCTGGTTTGTATTCAATTCAGAACATGCAGAATATAAAGCATTATGAGCATATAGTTAGGTATTTCTCCCCCTTTTTGACAACATCAAAAAGATAGTGAAACATTAAGCACAAAGATAAGACTACTCAAATATTTCTTTTTCTTATTGTACTCTGATTTGCATGTCAAATTATTGCAAGGACATGAATCATATAACTCAAGGCAATAATATTAGAATAAGATTAATGAGCATAGATCAGAGCCAATTAAGATAATTTCAGAGCAGAACACATCGAATGTGATTCCAAGGATAGTTTTCAACTCAAGTGTAGATGGAATCTTTCTTAAGTTAATTCAAGAAGTACCACGAATGATATTCAAAGAAAGCACGAATGGAAATCTAACCTCTCTTCAATAATAAGTATGAAAGCTCGTTCATTTAAGATCTTTTGCCCAATATATTAAGTATTTTATCAACATGAGAGCAATTTAATTAATTTTCAGAGTATAAGTGCAAAACTCATATACTTGAAAAATATATCATCATGTTGGATCATTAATTCTTGATGACTTCAAAGTTCTTTTATGATAATAAGAACATTGGGGCACAAATACCAAAATATGCAATTTTTGATACATCTTAGAGCTCATTTAAAGACTTTCTTTTATTTCTTTAGAAAATAAGCATAATTTAATACATAAAAATATGAATTGGCATAAAATTTGAAGTTCTAAAGAGCAAGCCAATTAGGACTCATTAGTAAATTTCAAAATAGATTTTCTAAAAGATACTCAAGCAAATTCAACATATCATACTCCCCCTTTTTTATTAAATTAGAGGCTCTTAAGATCAACTGTTTGAATTGCAATTTGGTTCATGATTTATGCATAAGATATATTAACCAAATAACAAGCCTCAAGGTGTATCATAAAGATTTGTATATTTAAATTTCAGATGATACATTTTGGAGAGCATTAGGATCACTTTTCATTTAGTATGCTTTCTCTCTCTTTTAGTTATAGATTTATGCGATTAAGTTCCATAAGATCTCTCCTTCTGAGATTTTCTTTCTCCCCCTCAATTGATCATTCCATTTAAGAGTTTAGAATTTGAAGATAATGTTCAGTAAAATTGTCAATCTCAAAAAAAATATATTTTCTATAAGTTTCAGCTTATTTTCATAAGACTCAATGTTTGAGATAAGACAACCTTTATAGAACTCATCTCAAGGTATAAACTCATTATATAATTAAAGCAAGTCTTGCAATATAAGGAGGTTCATTAAAATCAATCCATAAAAAGATACTGAATATCTAAAGCTCCCCCTCAAAAGATGCATTCTTCTTTAATCATTCTTTTCTATTGTTGAATTTCAGATTTTAATGATAAACGTGAATAAGACTGAAATTCTATGATATCGAGAATGTAGAGTAATCTAGTATTATTCAAATTTGTGGCAATTACTCTTTCTAATCCTTCAAGAACAAGTTATGCTTTCTCTTAATCTTAGAGAAAATATATAGAAATATTTAAACAGAAAATGATTCATTTTAAGCTCAGTTTCTTTCAAAAGCATTTACATTTTCTTTCTTTTAGAATCATTTGAGTGAGCTGAAATATTTCTAGCTTTAAGATCATTCACTCTATATATATTCTGATGGAAGTCTTGAAGAATGTAGGAGAGAAAAACATATAGATGATCATTGAGGTATATAGATTTATAGAACTCAATTACTTAATCACAGTTTTTCAGCAATGTATACATGAAACACAATAAATCTTTTTAATATCAAGATAAAATCATATATTTAGAAATTTTTGTTTGCAATCAAGATCATCGAAAGACACATCATTTGGACCAATATTGGTACACTCTAAAGATAAGTAATGATATGTTTCGGATGCGTATCAGAGCAATCAACCAAGGCATCAAGATGTTAAGTAAATTAATTCTGTTTTTCTTACATTAAGATTTTATTTAGAAATCATATTGAGTTTAAGCTTTTATATAAAATCAGATTCTGAATTTCATAAAGATTTTCAATAGAGGCTTTCAAAGTCATAATTTGAGATATGTATCTTCCACACTGTAGCTCATCTTAAATCATTATGATTGAAAACACATATTTCAATAACATTAGAGCACTTTCAGAATCTTTATATTTAATATTGAGTTTCGATACACGATGGAGGATATTTTAACAAGTATTAGGACATTATGTATCAAAGTTAGGCAAGTAGAAAGATAGATCAAGATCAATTCATTTTGCCTAAATAGAAATATCCTTCTCTTCTTCTTTTTGCACATCTATTTAACTTGCAAAGATAAACGTGAATGACAAAACTGAAATTTTTTTTTTAATATTACTTAAAAAAATAGTACTTCAAATATTCAATCAAATTATCCAAGCATGGAGCATTACACAATATTGAGAGTCTGTAATTTAAAGCATCATGCCACATGCAAAACATATTACGTGTTAAGTCATGCATTAAAATATTAAGAATAAGCATGTCAAGGATCAAAATCAATTCTTTTTCAAATAAACTCCCCCTATTTAAATATAATCTTGTATTGATTTCATCCTTAAGGTGTGTTTCCAAGTGATTAAAGCTTGACTTGATGCTTCTTATATACTTTCATTTACTTTGTCATTCATTTTTACTTTCTTATGCTCTATTCTCTATTTGCTTCCTATCCAGTGGAGTTGGAAGGGGCACGAGGTACTACCACTAGCCTCCCTCTTGTGCCGTCCCTAATATGCCCTACACCGAATAGTTGGGTCAAATAGTGCCAGGTACTACCACTAGCCTCCCCATTGGCACCATCCCTATGATGAGCAGTATAGAAAGGTTCAAATGTTTACTTCAAACTTTCCCTGTTTAAGTGTAATTAATTACAGATTTTATTCCTTCCAAAAGTGCTGAATATATTATGCTTGTTTTTCTTTTCCTTAAGATTGGAGTATTTGCCTTTGCTTAGATTTTACATCTCTTGAATAATATCCATTTTCTTTTCTTTATCTCTCTCTTTTTGTTATTCTCAAGTAATTTATATGAAAGAGCAGAATAAAGAAATAATCTTATGTATCATATAGATGTATATCATGCAAACAATATTTTCATTGTGCTCAAGGATTCATAACTTTTCCCAAGTTATTTTACATCAAAATTTTAAGCATATACTTGTGTATTTCATGGTTATGATATAGGCATAGGTGCATTTTAATTTGAGCAAACCATGAATCAATTTCTGAAAGCATAAGTCAATGAATACATATATATAGACATGATATCAAGAAATTAATAATTAAAGATTTTAACCATGCCATACTAAGATTTAAGTTATTGACTTTGCTTAATTAATTTATGAGAGAGGTATCTAGAATTACCAATCCATTCTGCATTCTTCAGTCAAATACCTACTAGATTTCTTATGTATGAACTTTTGGCTGAAGAAGGTCCTCTCTCTTGTTTGCATGAGAATGTTTATTGTATCTTACATGGAGATATCCTTCAAGTTGAAATCTCTCATTTTCTTGCTCAAGGATCCTGCATTATTAACAAAATTCTTTTCTTTCTTGAAAGAAAGTCATTAGTTTCTTCAAGATACAAAACATTCATATAATATATTTCTTAACTAGGTGACTCAATCATAAGATATGACAATAATTGAATGTTGAGTCATTTTACTCAAGAGATTGCCTAAATATAATCAAACACATGTCACTTGAACTTAAGAGATAGTTTCATTAACCAAGAAGGTTCAAGGACAAGCATGTGAAGCAATAGAAAGATCTATCAAGGTTAAATCAATTTTTTATTTTCAGAATCAATTTAGCTTAGATTCTATTTGCTTAAGATAATTATCAATAAGACATGTTAGCTAAGTTTTAATCAATTTATCTTAAACAGTTGTTTCTATCAAAATTCAGATTATGAATCATTAGAGTTAGATTGAAGTCTTGCACAAGGGCACATAATGAGCATACAATCTGGTCTACTAGCTGTATGATAAAATAATTATTCTATCATGCTTCAATACAGCTTTAAAACAATAGATCTACTTTGCTCATCCTTTTCAAATTCTACAAGATGGGGTCATAGACATACCTTCTTCATGCCAATCTTCTATAAGAGTTTTCTTGTGGACTAACTTTGGTCAATGAAGATCCCCTTTCTTGTTTGTCTTAATTTGGAGTTTGAGAAAAAAAATGTTAATTCATTCATTATACATATTTCAAACTCACTTTGCATGAGCTTAGTAAAATCTTCATATAAATCTTCATCAGTAGAACAAAAATGATGCCATCAATGTATGCTTTGAGCAAGCAAGATATCACAGATTCATCTTTTTAATGTATAGATTTATCATTATTACTTTTTATCAAAAAGGTTACTTAAGCTTTTATATCATGCTTTTGATGCTTGTTCCAAATTATATATTGCTTTAACATATTTGTAATGAGTGTTTTCAAATATGGTGGTTATTTAACATAGATCTCCTTTTTAATGAAATAACCACATAGGAGTGCATTCTACACATTCATTTGACAGAATATAAAGCTCATGAAGCAAGCAAATGATAATGGTGATCTTTACTTCTAATCATGCAAGAATTTCATCAAGATCTATTTCATCTTTTCTTGATTTAGTCTTTTAGTAGTTATCAATTTTTCTTTATTGAGTGCATTTCTGAAAAACTCAATTTGGTTCTAATTATTAACAAGTTTTCAGATTGTTATATGTAAAAGATTAACCATATACATATATAATCTAATTTTAGTATCTTGATAATAAATCATTAGTCTCATAGAGAATAAAATGAATTCATATTTCTACAACTAGAATCTTTTCATGAATGTTCTATATGCATTGCTTGATGAATGATATCCAAAGATAAAAATATCTGTATCAGATTTGGCATTATTTTCAAAAGACCATATCAAGCATATCATAAGTTACTGAAAAATATAAAAGATATGCAATAGATCATTTTCTATTTTTCAGAAGATCAAATGGAGTTTTCAGCAATAATAGACCTAATAGATACCATATATATGACAAGCAATGATGATAGCTTTTAATCAGACTATCATACAACATTGCCTTCTTCATTTCTTCAAGGATTCTATTGATCCTATTTTAACTTATGGTGTTCTTGGTGCAGAAGCAATTGCATTCAATATTATCTTCTGTGCACAACTTAATACAAAATTGGTTTTCAACACTATGCCATGATTCATAGTTTGCAAACCTTTTTCATTTGATTCCTTTTTGTGAGTTTGTGCCAATGCAGAAAATATTTCAATTTAAGTGCCAAGAACAAAACCAATGTAAGCTTTTGAAAACTTAGTGTTGGAAACAACATTTTTAGATTTAAAAAATTGATTTTTGTTTGTTTCCTTAGTTAACATGCATAGTAAACTTTGACCTTTCAGATAAGCCAAAGGCAAGGTCTTTTGAGATTAAGTACATACTAGCATGAGTTGATTTTATATCCAAAATGGTTTCTTTAATCTTGGTATTCATAGTGCATATATTCAAAGGTATACCAAGTGCACATTTTCATATCTATGATCGATAAACAATAATGCCATGGATAAAAACTCTCAATCAAGCATATAGAGAATTCATAGAGTTATTTTTAGCAACTTATCCAATAGTGAGTAAATCATACTATAAAATGAAGTGATTTGATAATATTTTCAAAAGTATTTTCTATATCACAAAATTGATCAATACTTGCAATTCATATTTTAATCAAATACTAAAGCAAAAGTAATGATGAGATGCAAGGGTTACTGATTTCATTATTATTAATTTTTTAATTACTTTTCATAAGGGTATTTTAAGTTTTACTCTTTAATGTGTGTCTAGAGCACCCATTTGTATGAAAGTTCTATTTGTTTCATGGGTATCTTGGCACACCTTAATCTACATCCTCATATTTTCATTTTGGGTACCCAAGCTTGCTTGGATTCTTGAGAGTTAGGACATATAGTTCCTTTTGGAACCCAAATTTGTTTAATTGTAATAACTTTACTACTTGATTTAATTATGTTAGAACGATAGGTAAAGTTGTTATGCCCATTCTTTTCATGTTTGAAATAAGTTGTCTTATTTAATGGTTTGCTTGGTGAATTGATAACCTTTTTCTTTAGGGATTCATTGCTAAGTGAAGGAGTTAAGCCAAATTTTGATTTATCAAAATCTGCATGTTGGCTTTCAAACATCATTTTTAATCTTTCTGAACTTACAGTAAATTTGTTAATAAAAGACTTCAATTGGTTAATTTCTTTACTTAAGTTTTGATTTTCTTTAATTAAATTCTGATTTTTCTGAATTAATTGTTCTGAATTTAACCTTAAAATTTCATTTTCAGAATTTAGTTTATCTTGTATTTCATCATTAGAATTTCTTTCTTTTGAAATTTTCAGATTTAGTTTCTTAAGATTTTTATTCTTCACAGCTAATTTTCTATATTCACCATACAAATCATGAAAAGCATTTAATAATTCATCATAAGAGAATTCTTCTTGAAAATCATTTGAGGTAAGAGTAGATTCAGATTTTTCCTTGTCTTCTTGTGCCATAAAGCACGAGTTAGTTACCTCTTGTAGTTCCTTGGAGCTAATATCATCATTGTTGCTCCTAACTTTTAATTTCTTGCTTGACTCTTTCTTGGTCAAGGCTTTCTTCCTTTTTATCTCTTTCTTCCTTTCTTCTAGCTTCCTCTTCTTCTTTGTCTTTAGGAAGCTTTTGAATCTTTCTTCCTGATTTAGAGTGTTTCCTGCATGCTCAATGTTAGTCTTGCAATTATCCTCAAGTAAACTAACATGGGGTTCTTCGGAAATATCATAAGTTGCTTCAAGAGTATCCCATATTTGTTTGGCAGATGAACATATACAAATTTGGTTGAAAATATTTTTATTAAATGCACAGTAGAGAAGGTTCATAGCCTTAGCATTTAGTTCAGCCAAATTTTTATCGAACATACTTTCAATTAATTTCGTGGGTGTGTGTAGGCCATTTGTTATGACATTCCATAACTCATAGTTTTGTGATTGAGTAAAGATTTTCATTCTAGCTTTCCATTGAATATAGTTAGATCCATCAAACAGCGGAGGTCTGTTTGTGGAAAGTCCCTCAGCAAGTAATACGTTATGTGGGGTTGTCATGATCTTTGGCTCTAGTCGGTTAAGACTACAAATAATATTGAGCACCTGCTCTGATACCACTTGTTGCCCAGTAGATACAACCCAAGAGGGGGGGGTGAATTGGGTCTTTTAAAACTTTTAAGCTACTTCTAACACTTTTCAATTAATTATGCTAAGTTGTATAGTTGCACAGTGGAATTTAAACTTAGCAATACGTTGATTTATCGAATGAGACTTGATTAAGTAAATTGAATATGCTTGCAACTAAAGGATGCGCGGATAAGAGTTAAGCAGGCAATTTATCTAGGTAAGTAAGTGAGCAAGATAGACAATGACAAAAAGCATCACAAACACAACAAACATATAGTGGTTCGGTGCACCCCAACACCTACATCCACTCCCCAAGACCTCTTGGGAATTTCACTATAATCCTACAGATTACAGCCGGTTGTTTTACAAGCTCACAACCCAACTTGTTGTTTTGCGAGATTACAACGAACTCGGTCGGTTTTCACAGGCTCACCGACTAGAACCAACCGATTGTTTTCACGGGCTCACAATCCAACCCAGTTGGTTTTCCCAAAGGCTCACCAACCACAACCTTACACCGTTGGTTTTCTCCTTTGGCTCACCAACAAACCTTAACCCCTTGATTCAATTCCTTGATTGAATCAAGTTACAAGATATTAAAACAAAGGTTTAAAACAAATCAAAGCTTCTTAAACAAGCAAATATAACAATATAAACAAATAGGTAAAGAGAAGCCCTCAAACAAGTTGTGTAGATGAGGAAACTCGGCTTCTTCTTTACTTGACCCTCTTCTGATTTCGCACGAGGTAGAGGATCACTGAGGCAGCACACAGTTGGAGAGGAAGCTTTGGGATTCACTCGGATGCTCTTCTTCTCTCTATTTTTCTTTGAATGGCCCTTTTGTGCTTTTGGGAGATTTTTCTTGTAATCTCTTTGAAATCTCTTCCCTAAATATTTTCTCCCACTTCCATACTGTCTCCCCTAGCTCTCCTCTTGATTTTATAGCTTTACATATCGTGGAACCAGAAATCTAGCCGTTAGAGACAAAAATAGAGCCGTTGTCCACAGTCTGCAACTCCTGACAAAGTTCCCGTTGGGATCGGAGTCGACTCGCGCGATCTGGAGTCGACTCGACTGTAGCAGGAGTCGACTCATGCTTTTCTGGAGTCGGCTCGGCAACTGTTCCAGATTTGAATTAAAGTGGTCTTCTCGACTGGGAGTCGACTCGACTTAACCCGGAGTCGACTCGCCAAAATTTGGAGCTGACCTTGCACTTTTGGAGTCGGCTCATCCCAAGGAATCCATGGATGCATTTTTCAACTTTGCTTACTCGAGTCGACTCGGAAATTCTGGGAGTCGACTCGGTGCTCAGAGTCCGAACTCCCGAGCTTCTGTCTTTTGGCTCGTGCTGTCTCGGAGTCGACTCGAACTGTCTCTGAGTCGACTCGGCTCTCAGTGTCTGAAATTGGCTCTCTGACTTTTTGCTTGTTTTCCTCTGGGAGTCGACTCTAGCTTTCTTTGGAGTCGACCTGCCAACCATCGGAGTCGACTCGAGTTCCTCAGGAGTCGACTCGGCTCTCAGGGTCCAAAATAGCTTCTCTGTGTTTCTGCCTTGTTACTCCCTGGAGTCGACTCGTACTATCCAGGAGTCGACTCGAGGACTATTCTTTTGGATTTTCCTTTGAATTTGCTCTTCCAACTTGAGTCCTTTGAACTTGAAACTTGGGTCAATAAATTGTAGCTTTCTTCCAACTTTTCTTGAGAGCTTTGGAGGCCTTCTTGTGTTCTTCCAACTTGCTATATTCCTTGCAAAATAACTATCTTTCTCCTTGCAACACAAACGTTAGTATTTATACTTCAAGGTTTTGTGATCATCAAAATCAATCTTTAAATCAATCTTTGGGTCATCAGTAACTCTTGCAAAAGCCCTGTTGGCTTCTGATGTTCAAATTTCACTTGTTGACAAGTCAAACAAGAAGCCACATATTTAGCCACATCCCTTTTTAATCCGTTCCACCAATATATGCCTTTGATATCATGATACATTTTGGTGGAACCAGGATGAATGCTATAGGGAGTATTGTGTGCTTCATGCATAATCCTCTGTCTCAGATCTTCCACATTTGGCACACATAGCCTACTGCCACACCTCAACATTCCATCTACAATCTGAAACCTTTCTGACTGTCCTGATTGCACTTCTCCTTTCAGTTTCACAAGGATTGGATCGAAATCCTGTGAAACTTTGATTTCATCTATCAACCTCGATTTCACCTGAAATTGTGCAATCAAAGGACGAACCTCTAATAACTCAAAAGATAGTCTCTAAGCAAATAAATCTGCCAGATCTCTGACTATCTCTCTCCTCTGAACGGAGATGTGAGATAAACTGCCCATTGACTTCCGGCTTAATGCATCTGCTACTACATTAGCCTTGCCCGGATGATACAGGATTTGGCAGTCATAATCCTTCAACAGCGCTATCCATCTCCTCTGTCTGAGATTCAAATCTCTTTGCTGTTGAATGTACTGGAGGCTTTTATGATCAATATATATTTCACATTTCTCACCATATAAATAATGCCTCCATATCTTTAATGCAAATATGACAGCAGCCATTTCCAAGTCATGAGTGGGATAGTTTACTTCATGCTTTCTTAGCTATCTGGATGCATATGCAATCACCTTGCCATTCTGCATCAACACACATCCCAATCCCACTTTAGAAGCATCACAGTAGACTACAAACCCGCCTGTATCTGTGGGTAGAGTCAAAACTGGAGCTGATGTGAGGCAATCTTTCAGCTTCTGGAAGCTCTGTTCACAAGAATCTGTCCAAGTGAACTTAACCTGCTTCCGAGTCAGCTTTGTTAATGGGGTAGCTATTTTTGAAAAGTCCTTTACAAACTTCCTATAGTACCCAGCCAGACCCAGAAAGCTCCTGATTTCTGTTACATTTGTTGGTCTCGGCCAATCCATAACTGCCTCAATCTTCTTGGGATCTACCCTGATTCCTTCCTTACATATTATGTGTCCCAAGAATCCAACTTCTTGTAGCCAGAACTCACATTTGGTAAGTTTGGCATACAGTTCATGTTCTCTCAAGGTTTGTAGTGCTATCCTCAAATGCTCTTCATGATCAGCCTGACTCTTAGAATATATGAGGATATCATCTATAAAGACTATCACAAATCTGTTAAGATAGGGTTTAAAGACTCTATTCATCAAATCCATGAATGCTGCTGGGGCATTTGTCAGCCTAAATGGAAGCACTAGAAACTCATAGTGCCCATATCTCGTTCTGAATGCAGTCTTCAATATATCTTCCTTTCTGATTTTTAACTGATGATACCCAGACTGCAGATCAATCTTCGAGAAGTACCCAGCCCCTTGTAATTGATCAAACAGGTCATCTATCCTGGGGAGTGGGTATCTATTTTTGATGATCACTTTATTCAGCTGTCTATAATCTATACATAATCTCAGCGACCCATCCTTCTTCTTCACAAACAAAACCGGGGCACCCCATGGTGATGTACTGGGCCTAACAAACCCCTTGTCTAGCAGATCCTGCAACTGCACCTTCAACTCCCTCAGCTCTGTAGGTGCCATACGATAGGGAGCAATCGATATAGGGTTTGTACCAGGAAGAAGTTCAATACTGAACTCAATTTCTCTATCAAGTGGCAATCCTGGTAATTCCCCTGGAAATACATCAGGATACTCCCTAACAACTGGAATCTGCTGCAGATCCACAGACTCTACCTGGGTGTCCATCACATAAGCTAGATAGCTTTGACACCCCTTTCTCAGCAGCCTCTTTGCTTTTACTGCAGACACCAAATTCATTGGGATCTCACTCCTGTCCCCTTGATATGTAAATTTTTCCTTATCTAAAGGTCTGAAGATAATACTCTTTTCTTGGCAGTTAATGGTGGCACGATTGTCTGATAACCAATCCATGCCCAGTATGACATCAAAGTCTAACACTGCCAACTCAATCAAATCGACTGGGAGTGTCTTACCTTCTACCTCTACCACACAGGTAGGATACACATATCTCACTTTGATGCGATCCGATAGAATTTGATCCGTATCCCAAGATTCTTGACCCTTCTTGATTTCTGGGAGGATGGTTCCGACCTGATTGCGGACACGATTTCTGAAGATCCGTCCGTCAGATCGAGGCGGGATATGTTGTAGATCTCCGTGTTAGCTTTCCATCGGTAGGTCGTGGGTCTAGAGAGGACGTCGGGATCTCAAGATATCAGCCTTCGACTGACGACTGCGCAGGAGAGGACGGGTTGATAATCCGACGGGATGGAGTTGTTTGTAGAGGTTGGTAGGGATCAAGGAGGAGAGGAAGAAGAGGGAGAAGGTGGCTGGCCTCTCGGGACAGAGGTGGTGCAGCCGGACGAAGGAGGGGGCGGCGGCCTTGGACGGCGGCCTAGGGAGAGGGAGGAAGGCGTCGCAAGAAGAGAGGAGAGAAGGGAAGAGAGCTAGGGCAAAAGTCTTTCAATTAATTTTTGCATGCTGAAATAGGTGCTCACCACATCTATTTATAGGTGGCTACCTGACCCCTTAACTTGACTTTATCTAATTAAATTCAAGAAACAACTAAACCCAAAGCGACTCTAATAAAGGCCAAGTCGGCTAGCCCGAGCAAGGCTATGCTGAAATAAAATTAACATCAAGGACTCAAAAGCAAAAATAACCAAATGAGTCAGTCCGAGGCGGTCTAGTGGATCCAACCGCATCACTCCACCACGCTTCCCTTAACCTTGTCCTCAAGGTTGGAAGTCAGGGAAACGATCAAGTATCTCAGTCTCAAATTCCATGTGGCCTGGTCTGCTGCTAACTCCCTCTGGATCTGTACTAGGTCCGGATCCCGGTATGTGGCGGTCCTCAAGTCTGAAATAAAAGGAAAAACCGGCGTAGTCAAAGCCGCTAACTCGCCAGACTCGGGTTGGCGCGATAGTGCATCCGCCACTCGATTTTCTGCGCCTTTTTTGTACACCATCTCATAGTCGTAGCCGAGAAGCTTCGACACCCACCTCTGCTGGGCTGGAGTATGTATGCGCTGCTCAAGAAAAAATGGGAGGCTCTGCTGATCAGTCCGAACGATGAATCGGCGGCCGATAAGGTACGGCCTCCACTTTGTGACTGCATGGATGACCGCCATCATCTCCCTCTCATATGTGGACAGCGAGCGGGTCCTAGGGGACAATGCCTTGCTCATGAAAGCAATTGGCCGTCCCTCCTGCATCAAAACAGCACCAATGCCGGCACCGAAAGCATCGCACTCGACTACAAACGGTTTGGCAAAATCGGGTAGCGCCAAAACCGTGGCTGTCATCATGGCTTCCTTGAGCTTCTCGAATGCTTCCGTCGCTGCCTCGGTCCATCTAAACTCACCCTTTCGCAGCAGCAGGGTCAGTGGCGCGGCGATCTTTCCATATCCCTCCACAAACCGGCGGTAATAATCGGTTAGGCCCAAAAATCCTCGCAGCTCCTTTTGGTTCTTGGGCAGCGGCCACTCAGTCATGCAATGTATCTTTGCTTGGTCCGGCTCCACACCTGCAGCAGAGATGACATGGCCTAGGTACTCGACCTTCAGCTCGGCCCATAGGCACTTGGATCGCTTCACCTTCAATTGATTTCTGCG
This sequence comes from Phoenix dactylifera, assembly GCF_051530095.1. Lineage (NCBI taxonomy): Eukaryota > Viridiplantae > Streptophyta > Magnoliopsida > Arecales > Arecaceae > Phoenix > Phoenix dactylifera. Next base: position 20,830,879 of record NC_143193.1, on the reverse strand, counting down.
CAGAATTTTCAGCACTTCCTCCAAGTGCTCTAGGTGCTCCTGCCATGAACGACTGTAAACCAGTATGTCATCGAAGAATACAAGGACATACCGTCGTAGTAATGGTCTGAATATGTCATTCATGAGCCCCTGAAACGTCGCTGGTGCATTGGTGAGGCCGAACGGCATCACCCGGAACTCATAATGGCCATCGTGTGTTCGAAATGCCGTCTTGTGCACATCTTCGGGCTTGACACGGATCTGGTGGTATCCGGCACGGAGATCAAGTTTGCTGAAGTAGGCCGCACCAGCAAGCTCATCCAACAGCTCCTCTATGACTGGAATCGGATACCAGTCCTTAACGGTGATCGCGTGAAGTGCCCGGTAGTCGACGCAGAATCACCACGTCCCGTCCATCTTGTGTACCAGCAGCACCGGCGATGAATATGAGCTTCTACTGGGCTGAATGATGCCGCTTTCCAACATCTCTCGTACCATCTTTGAGATCTCCTCCTTCTGAACGTGCGGGTAGCAGTAAGGCCTCACATTCGCCGGTTCCACTCCCGGTACAATCTCTATGTGATGATCGTGCTCCCTCTCGGGTGGAAGTCCATGAAGCTCCTCAAATAAATCAGCGAACCCCTGTAAGAGAGCATCCAAATCAGTAGGTATACCTGCCTCCGTCGTGGTCTTCGTCGACAGAGGTAAGAGCTGCATCAAGTAGCTGCGCGCGCCGGGTCCGGGCAAGCCGACTGGGGGCTGAAGTGCAGCCCTTGGGCTAGGCGAATGCCATCCAATCTAACTCGCCGTCCGCTCCGTCTGAAAGTCACCCACATCTCGGCGAAGTCGAATGTAACCGGGCCAAGACTCTGCAGCCACTGCGTACCAAGGACCAAATCAGCTCCTCGTAATGCCAACGGGTAGAGATCGAGCTTGAATTGGCTGCCCTGGATCGTCAAAGTGATGCCTCGGCATATGCCCTTCGCCCTCAACGTGGCTCCATCACCCAATGCCACATCGAAGCCCAATGTCGGCTCTGCTATGAGACCGATCTGTTTGATGAGCCTCTCATCCAAAAAATTGTGGGTGCTGCCCGTATCTATGAGGATACGCACCATACGTCTTTTGATCATGCCGTCCACGCGTAGCGTTTTCGGTGTCGCCGATCCGGAGTAGGCATGCAATGAAATCTGAGGTGGCACGTCCTCTTCCTCGGCCTCTAAATCTTGGGGCTCGTCCTTAGCAACCTCATCACCATCTTCAGCCATGGCCTCGTCCTCCAATCCGTCGATCAACATCACCGCTCCGACGGGCCGCGCACACCGGTGTCCCGGTGTAAATTTTTCGTCGCAGCGAAAACATAGGCCTTTTGCTCGGGGTTCCTCCACTTGTGCTGGTGTCAAGGTCCTCCCGGGTGGACGCTCAACCCTCTTGACGTCACCTGACAAGCGAAGAGGGGTCCTCGGCCCTGTGTTGGCTGCTGCAGCCGTCGGCGCTCTCGGCTGGCCGATGGAGCCCCCAGCGGTTTGGCCGGCCCGGGGGTTGGTCCAGCTACCCCGTGTCGCTGATCGAGTGGTCTTGATCTTCTCTTCCACCATTAGGGCCAAGGCAAAGGCATCCTCCAGAGATTGTGGCCGCAAAGTCCTCACCTCGGCTTGAATGTCGACACGAAGTCCTCCGAGGTATACGCTTTTCAGCGCGGAGTCGCTCCACCCCACCACTCGGTTGCTGATCCTCTCAAACTCCTCTTGAAAGGCTCTAACAGTAGTCTTTTGGGTGACCCTTGATAGCATAGACTGGAAGTCATCGTACTCGGTAGGGCCGAAACGCCGACAAATTGCTGCAGAAAAATCCTCCCAATTGTTGAAGGGTCGGGCTCGGTCGGCGGTTTGAAACCATCGCAAGGCAGTCTCTTCTAGGTGAAAAGATGAGATCAATACCTTTTGGTCCTCCGCTGTGCCATGGTAGTGAAAGAACCGCTCAGCTCGATACACCCAATCGAGAGGATCGCCGTCTTTAAACTTGGAAAATTTCAGCCTAAGAGTCGGTCCGCGATTTCCTCCCTCTCGATCTCCATTACGGTCCCGATCTCGTTCATATCCTCGGCGTGGGTACTCCCCCACACGCTGGTTCCTCATCTAAAAATTCTGGATGGGATCATCCTCCATATCCGACCCATCGTCGATGCCAATCGGGCTCATCCCCCGAGCCCTAGCGCGTGCGCCAATTGGTATGAGCTCGGGTCGAGGTCTAGGTCGATCTTCTCCTTGGTCCAGCCGCATCTCCTCTGGTGGGTTGGGAAGGAGAGGCTCACGAGGAGGGGGTTCCCTCCGTCCTGGTGGTCCACGGGTAGGGGCCTGAGATTCCACCCGGGTCCGATGCGGAGCTCCCCCCGGTAGAGTTTCTTGCTGCTGATTTAGCAATAGTTGCAACATCATCTCGATATGGCGTTGCGTGGTATCCATCTTCTCCATCAATTGTTGTTGGCTCTGCTGCATAGTTGTTTGATTCCCATGCAAGAACTCCAAGAGACGGTCGGTGGAATCAAGATCGGGTCTCAGGTCCGCCGAGGCCGCGGGTGACCGCGAGCCTTCTTGATGTGGGTCGACGCCCTTTGAAGATGCCGCTTCTTGCTGCTTCGAGGTTGTAGAGCGGGTGTTCACCATCTTCCAAGGCCAAGGATTGAACTGCTCTGATACCAAATTGATGCGATCCGATAGAATTTGATCCGTATCCCAAGATTCTTGACCCTTCTTGATTTCTGGGAGGATGGTTCCGACCTGATTGCGGACACGATTCCTAAAGATCCATCCATCAGATCGATCTCAATTTTGGATATGTTGTAGATCTCCGTGTTAGCTTTCCAGCGGTAGGTCGTGGGTCTAGAGAGGACGTCGGGATCTCAAGATATCAGCCTTCGACTGACGACTGCGCAGGGGAGGACGGGTTGATAATCCGACGGGATGGAGTTGTTTGTAGAGGTTGGTAGGGATCAAGGAGGAGAGGAAGAAGAGGGAGAAGGTGGCTGGCCTCTCGGGACAGAGGTGGTGCAGCCGGACGAAGGAGGGGGCGGCGGCCTTGGACGGCGGCCTAGGGAGAGGGAGGAAGGCGTCGCAAGAAGAGAGGAGAGAAGGGAAGAGAGCTAGGGCAAAAGTCTTTCAATTAATTTTTGCATGCTGAAATAGGTGCTCACCACATCTATTTATAGGTGGCTACCTGACCCCTTAACTTGACTTGATCTAATTAAATTCAAGAAACAACTAAACCCAAAGCGACTCTAATAAAGGCCAAGTCGGCTAGCCCGAGCAAGGCTATGCTGAAATAAAATTAACATCAAGGACTCAAAAGCAAAAATAACCAAATGAGTCAGTCTGAGGCGGTCTAGTGGATCCAACCGCATCACACTTCTATACTATCCCCTACAGGTGTGCTAATAACTAAGGGAATATGCATCAATATCTTATCCTTAGCTAACTTTTTAGCAAAATAAGGGGACACAAATAAATGGGTAGCTCCAGAATCAAATAACACTCTAGCTTTAATCTTATCAATGAGGAGCATACCTGTCACAGCTGCATTTGATGCCTGTGCCTCCTGTGGATTTACCGTGAACATCCTTCCTTGCCCTCTGCCTGCTGGAGCTAACAGCTGAGATGGTCCAACACTCTGCTCTGACGCTGGTGTCTGTCCTCTGCCTCTGCCTACAGGCCCCCTACTACTAGGCATGTCCATCTGCACAGAAGGGTAGGATGTTAAAGGCACAAACTGCTGGGTGGCACCCTGCGGGCATTCTCTGACAAAATGACCCGGCTGTCCACATCTGTAGCACACTCGCTGACCCATTCTGCATCTGCCAGGGTGCTGCTTCCCACATATGCCACACACTGGCCATGATTGGAACTTGGATTCAGTTCTGGCCATAGTGACCGGAGGACAAGGTGCTGATGGTAGAGAAGCATCCTGTGACTGACCTCTTCTCCTCCACTTCCTCTCACGTGGGGCAGGTGGAGCTGAGCGTACAGACTGCTCCATCGGGCCCTCCGGGAGACTTGCTCCCTCAGATCTACCTCGACTGCTTTGCCCTTTCCCCTTACTTATTTTCCTCTGTTCTCTTTCAGCCCTTTCCTCTTTGTTTCTGATCTCCCACTGTTTTGCTTTATCAATCAGCCTAGACAAGGTGGGGACCTCTACAGCCAGCACTGCATTATAAAGCGGAAAAATCAGACCCCGCCTGAATCTTTCTATCCTGGCAGCTTCAGTGGGGATGATGTAAGGAGCATACTTTCCCAATCTAGTGAACTCACGAGCGTACTCAGATACGCTCATTCCGAGCATCTGCTTCAGCCTCTCAAACTGAAGAGCCCGATTCTGCCTCTCAGCCGGAGACAAAAACTCATCCATCACTGCTTGCCTGAACTCTTTCCAGGTTGGAGGATTCCTACTGTACAATCTGTCCTCCACGTGCCTCTGGTACCAGCCCCAGACATCTTCTTTCATTGTGAGCCCTACAAGTTCTATTGCCCTTGCATCAGAACAGGGCAGTCTCCGTATCATCTTTTCAGTCTCCTCCAGGAAACTCTGAGGATCTTCACCTTCTTCCCCCTTAAACTCTGGGGTTCTGAGCCTCAGAAATTCCTGTACAGTAATCCCCTCATCATCTAGAGCCCGCCTGGCCAAACTTCTTGGCACAACTACAGGAGGTGGGATGGATACTACTGACGGGGCAGGAGATTTCCCCCGAGCAATCTGCTCCCTCGGAGCCTGATTCTCCGCTAGTAACTGTTCCATTAATGCATCTCTACTTCCTACCTCTCCTTGATCATCAACCCTCCGTCTATCAGCAGGAGGAGATTTTTCTCTTTGGGGCTCGACATGTGCGGAACCCACATCCAATGCTATATCTGGCTCCATTCTCCTTGGAAGTATTCTTTATATGTCTCTAAAAGAGTCAAAAAGAGAGGACAGTCGTTACACAGAGCCATAATATATTTTACTGAATTGTAAATGACTCATAAATTAATATACAGAAAAATTCTATACTCTATAGTATAATCCTATACTTAATCCTAACTCACCCTATTGCTCTGACAGGACTCTTGTTTAACCTTTGCTCTGATACCAAGCTTTGTCACGACCCCCGCCCCGTTCCCGGCGGGCCGCCGCGACGGTCCTAGGGTGCGGGTAGGCATAAGGCCACCAGCCACCACGTAAAATCCTACTACCTATCAATCATCAATAAATTCTAGAAAAAATTTGGCATGATGTATGCACAAAATGATCACTTTTCCTATAGTGACCTGTCAGGATTATCTCAATACATACAACACACTACCTGTCAGAGCAGCAATCACATAATCTGTCACAATATAACCTGGACAACACATGTATCATCACAGGCATACAACTGATCTGCACATATATATATACCTGCTCTCCAATCCATCCATGGTCAAACCCATATCCACAACAGGATCTATGACTATAACTATACACTATATACAACAGAAGGTTTATAATACACCAAAAGGTATAAACCTCTATCTAGATTATACTATACTATACTATGGAGTGGCACAGCAAGCAGACAATCTCTAACCCTGCTCCTCTCTATACAATACCTGCCCTGCAATCAAAAACACCAAACTGGGGAGTGAGTATATGAATACTCAGTGAGTGGAGTAGAGAGTACTATGCACATGAGACAGAATATAATCATGGCTCGAGATGAAATCTCAAGATCAATAACAACATGAACATGAACTCAACATAGAGAATATGGAGTAAATCATCAATATTACCACAATCAATATCAACTCATCTGAAGCATATATGGAATAATCAAGTAAACATATATGCTACTCATGAATATGCTCAACAGATCATAATGCTGGAACATACAAATCAGGTGTCAATATGCTGAAATCATCACTAGACAGCTGTCGGGAGGTGGGTTTTATGCCCCAGGCGAACCAGCAACAACTCCTTACTGTCACATGCATATGCAGGATAAGACACCATATCGATAATGTAAATGCTAGACAGCTGTCGGAAGGTGGGTTTTATGCCCCAGGCGAACCAGCAACAACTTCCTACTGTCACATGCATATGTAGGATAAGACACCACACTAATCATGTAAATGCCGGCCAGTATCCAGAACAGAAATTCATCTCACATCTACATACTAAACGGCACCTCGTGGGAATTCTACATCCGCAGAAAGCCATACTGCACCTCGCGGGGTCTTACTATGCCCGGCGGCAAGCAGAATATAAGTCGTAGGACCGGCCGATCCTACGCCTAGGGCCGTGTCCCCCCTAGGAAGGGACTGGGCTCCGCCCACCCAGAAGGCTACTATGTGCACAAAGGCCGATGTTCAACCCCATCGACTATAGTTGTCCTGCAGATACTGCCAAGCCATGCATAAATGCCATAATGCACCCTCCCAATACTCTACTAAAAAGGAGTATAATCAAGATTACCACTCACTCGATCATGACCCAATCATAAACTAACATCAGGGTTAGGAGTGAGGGTCAAGGAAGTGCAATACAACTCAATATACCACTAAAAAGGCTCTACAAATCTTTGAAATGGAGGAAATGAAATCAATTTACAAAAGAAGTTATTTCACAATTTGGAACCAATTTAATTACTCATAAAAGAGTATAATCAAGCTACGACTCACAAGTCTTTAAAATAGAGAAAATGGAATCAATTTACAAAAGAAATCATTTCACAATTCAGAATCAATTTGATTACTCATCAACCCCTCGTAATTTCTCTCAATGTTCCCTCAAATGCATGTACAGAATAATCAAGCATGGAGAATCAAGATTATAGAGGAATCTACTACAATATCAATCAATATGCTCAAGTGGAATCAATTCACACTTGGCGACATTCATGAAAATGAATTAAGGATGCTCATGGTGCAAAGTACATGACTCCCACTCACCTGTCAATCTGGCACAGCCCTGATACGCCTCCAAAAATCTACAGCTGGCAGTGGGGAAGTTCTTCCTCTTGTTCCCTAGCTTCTTGCCCAACTGTGACATGCATTTACAATACATTTAGTCCTGTATCAAGGGCTATAATCTACGTGCCAATTATAATATAGGGAACTTTAATTGATTCAACTCCCCCGTTCCCTAAATCTTTTCTTTTCTTTCTTTTTTTCTTTTTCTATTAATTAACTCATCATTTATGTATACCAGGGATTCCCTTGCATGAGTACAAGGTCCCTTTTAGCTTGATCTAGGCTTAATACTCTATTATAGCATGAAATCCCTTATTTTCCACCCGGATGAACAGTAATCCGGACCGACGGCTGGTTACTTCATCCCGGGTTTGATCCACTTTCCAGACTCCAAATTTGATGAAATTTTTACCTAACATTCTACACTCATAGAGAATTCCAAAGAGGTAACATGCATTACTATCGGAGGTCGTTTGACCCCCTAAATAATTCGCCAAATTTGGAACTTCGACATAGTTTTTCCGTAGTGCCGGAAAAATTTGTCAAAATCCGATTCTTCCTCTTTTAACCGCCTCTACAACCCTTATCCGACCCCTCTAGACTATATCCACCCTTTGTATAGCCTAATGTCATCAAAAGACTAGATAGGGATGGATATTTACCTTTTTCTTTTTGAAAATCGAGGTCCTTGCGTAGAGGGGAAGGAGATCTACGTTTTTCCCTTCAGCTGGAAGTGCACCCGAGATTCCTTTCCCTTTCTTTTTTTTCTTCTTCTTCTTCCTCTTCCTTTCTTCCTTTCCTTTCCTCTTCTTCTTTTTCTTCCTCTCTGTCGCCTGAGAACCCCTCCCTTTCTTCTCTCTGCTTCATTCCCGTGAGCCACCAACCACCCCATTTAAATCACATCAAAGCACTATTCACCTTTGTTTAATATTATTAAATTCCCATTTTGCCCTAACACTTCAACATATCTACAACTATGCCATTATCTTTTGATTCCTTCCAATTTTACCCCTTATATCAATTTTAAAGGACTATTCTATCCCTTTTTATATAAAAAATTTTTTTGGGGTTATTACATATAGGGAGCCTCATGTATACCATGCTATGTACGTGATATAATATAGTATATGCTGTGAGTGTCACGAGCATATATCAGTCAAATCCAGGCAAGAAGCACTGGATAGCTATGAAGAACAGTCTTAAGTACTTGAGAAGAACTAAGGACATGTTCTTGGTCTTTGGAAGAATATCAGAGTTGAAGGTAGAAGGATGCACACATATTGATGATAAAAAGTCTACATCAGAATATGTGCAATGATGGTTCAGTAAATTGGAAGAGTTCCAAACAACCGATCATTGTAGATTCTACCTTAGAAGGTGAATGTTAAGCCGTCTCTAAGGGTGCAGTGGAAACCTTTTGGTTTAAAAGTTCATTGCAGAATTAGGTGTAATGTCATCAGATGCCATAGCACTCTTCTGCAATAACAAAGACACCATAGCACTAGCTAAGGAGCCAAAAGTCTCACCAGAAACCAAAGCACATAGAGCGGCGGTTTAACCTAATAAGTGACTACCTCGAAAAGAAATAAGTAGAGGATCAAAGAGTAGACTCCACAGGAAATGTGGTGGACCCATTGACTAAGCAGCTAAGTCGGCAGAAAACTGAAGCGCATCTTGAGAAGATGGGGCTTTAGGTTTATGGCTGATTGGCTTTAGTACAAGTGGGAGATTGTTAGAAGTATGCCCTAGAAGCCAATTTGGCTGACGCATTATTTTATTCTGGGACATAAATTTGTACTTGACCTTATTATGAATTTATTAAATTGGGCATTTTTTTCATTCATGTTCTTATGTGTCCATGAATCGTGTAAGGAATTAATAAGATGATGACTCATATTCTCAAAAGTTGAGAATTTGAGGCATGTGTCATTGGTGATTAATTCCTGAATTGCTCCTGATCGATGGATCATCACAAGGATGGTGATTGATCCGCTGAGATTAGTGCACATATTGCTTTCTTTGATGGACGAGTCTTGAGTCCATAGTGTAGGGACACTGGAGCAATTGTGCAGGTGCTTGTTAGAGAACAAGGGTACTGAGCGTGACCAAGACAAGAAGTCACTTGGATGTCTATCCACTCGTCAGTGACTTGCTTGATGTTGCAGTAGTGTGACTGGTTCTTTGACCTACGATGCTTCGGCTACTCACAGAGAGGTTATTGTAGTTTGACTACACACATACATGGTCTCTAGCCATATGGGTCCATGCAGTATAGATTGGCTGTAGTAGGTTCACTGTAGGAGTAGGGTATGCACCTATAAGGAATCTATCGATCTTGATAGATAAGGAGAGATCCTATGTGATTTTTAAGACTGAGTTCGTAAGACCTCGGCCGGGACAGATTGTACAGTGGAGAAAGAGTTTTCCACTCTCGAGCTTAAGTCGAATAAATCTTGACATATGACAGACGATGGGGTTTGACGAGTTGTCCATGACCTCCATCCTGTAGGGATCCACGATAGTAGGACTGTATCATACGATAACTGCACATAGAGGTTCATCATTTCATTCTGCTGGGTAGCCACTACATGCTGCTAGGTGTCACTGGTGGATGGTGAGACTCACAGGGATTATCTTGATGATCGATAAATCCTGATGAGTTGAGTTGGAACTGTTCCAACCCATTGAAAGAAGTTTTCAATGATATTGTGATAGAAATCGCAATATATCTTACTACTAGTCAGAATAGAACCTATGGGGTCACACACACTAGAGGTATTGACCGATCCGATGGTTGAAATGTAATTATGAATCACGAGTAATCAATTCGATTGATAATCAAATTGAAGAAGGAACAATGGGAATTGATTAATTGGACTTGAAAAACGAATCCTACTTGGAGTAGGATTCCTGGAGTCCTAATTAGATTAGGACTGAGAATCCTACTTGGACTAGGACTGGGAGTCCTACTCGGAGTAGGATTCCTACAATACTAATAAGATTAGGATTTTGAATTCAATTTGGATTCCTACTTAGAATAGGATTCCTAGAAGTCCTAATTGGATTAGGACTTTGCATTCAAAGAAGAGTCCTAATTGGATTAGGACTAAAATTAAATAAGTCCTAATTGGATTAGGATTTCTTAAGTCCCAATTAATTATTAATCTAATGACTCCTAATTAGATTAGGATTGAAGGGTTTAATTGAGTCATGGTTTATCGAGTTCTAATTGGATTAGGACATTGCATGGATCAAACCCAAAATTGGTTCACCCTTGGACTAAGCCTAATTAGATTAGGGCTTAACCACATTAGGGCATCCCAATCCTTACTTAATGAGGATTAGGGTTAACCATGAGGGAGGGGCGCACCCTCATTCTAAACCACGAACTTCAGTTTGCGGTGATCATCTACCCGCACAAGATGAAAATCTAATCTTCATAATTATTTAAAAAGTTTTAATTCTAATCTATCTACGAACGGTCTTTGAACAACGTTCATGTGATAAACGATTGATCCCGCTTATGCCTCTTCCGCTGCCACATGAATTTTTTTAAATTTTCTGCGGCATGGGTGGGTTCCTAACAGTGGTATCAGAGCTTAGGCTTCGTAGATTAAGGTTAGAATTAATTATTAACGGGCATGATAGATCTAAAATTTAAAAGGATATGTATGCTGAAAATTTTCTGCATGCAGATTTTTCAGGGTTGCTGATTTTTGCATGTTGATTTTTATGTGAAAATTGATGATTCTAATTGCATTGTTAATGGGATTATAAAATCTAGAATCATGATTAGCATGATCAGCAACCTATGTCATAACATAATCAATTAAGTTTCAGATCTGAAAATTATAATTGTTGCATGTGGTGATGATCATTGGATTCAAATCCTTTTGGTATCAATTGTAAAGACCTGCGATGTGATCTGCAATGTCATGTAATTTTTCAGATACTTGCATGCATCTTATTTGATGTTTTGAGAGGCCTGCGTGCCTCCAAAAAGGGGATGTAATTTATTATTATTTATCTGGTTGTATTTTTATGATGTGATGTACGTCAACGATCAAGTCGAAGACAGTGCATGAGATGAACGGCGATCTGAGCGGTTGATGGCGATTGGATCAAGAGTTGATCAGGGATCGAATCAAGGAGGCTCGGGACCAATTCAAGAGTTGAAGACTAGTTGATCGATTGATGTGCATGTGCTTGTAATATGACCTAATTAGAATCCATGATCATCACCTGTTTAAAGTTTAGCTTTACTTAATGCTGCGTTTATAACTGCCTGCAATGTGCCGTTTGCATGTGATGTGAATGTGAGTCGGGTAGATAGGTTTACATGTGATGCAAACTAATAGACCAATCCAAATAAGACCTAAACTAAAACCTCCTCAATCAAGTCGAGAGTGAACCAACATGAGCGAGTCATATTAGATTAATTGATCTAATTGGTGTCTAGGAAAGTATGAAAGGTGGTTACTTAATTACGACCTTACCCTCTGAGTAAGGGGAGCCTCCCACCTGCTTACCTGGCCAATTGTTCGATTACTTCTTATGAAGAGCTCAAGTTGCAAACACTAAGACATGATTAACCAATATTAAGTCCATAGGTCTTCTACTGTAGTGGAGCTGCTAAGGTCTTTCTGGTATTGACTTGTCTCGGCTGGAAAATCAGCCAATTAAATCTTTTGGAAGGATTGAACAATTAGAATCAAGTTTTGGTGGAGCTAAAGTCTTGAACCCATTCCTGTGTAGATCAACATCGGAGGGTGAACATTTGGGCACCTTAGGACATCTTCAGACATATTGGATATAGCGTGATAGGTATTCTTCTATACCAAGTGATGAGAGCACAAAAGTGCAATCATCGTACCACCTTAATTAGTATTATAGTTAATTTTTAATGATAAAATTAATTAATTAACATTGTATTTGTGTTTAAGTGCAAGGAGTCCAAGAGACCCAATAACATTAGGTTTGAGCCCAATGCCCGGCAGCTCGAGCTCAACAAATTCTCCAGCTGCCATGCAAGCATGAAATCCTGCGCCGTCCATCAGGTCACCTACCAAATCAGTCCCGCATCAAGGCCCCGCGATCATTTTCTTCTCGGCCATCTGCCCAGCCAATCATCAACATCCCAAATAAATCCACTCCATCCGCATCGTCAACGGGTCCTCCTAGCATCCCACGGATCACGCCGTCATCACAGCCGTCCATCTCGTGATCACATCAAGCTCCCACGCCTGTGAAGCATCCGCGCGCTTTCTTCCTTCCGCAAGCGATCCATCCCAGCATCCGTGCATTCCTCCCAACGATCAAGCCATGATCCTGTTTTCCGAGAAGAAGAAAATCAGCACACCTTGATCCAAGCTCCCTTCCCGAATCAGCCTCCCCATAATCCAGCCATCCTCTTCATCTTCCAGCCATCCGTGAAGGAAGCAACCAGCAAGGCGTGATTTCCAGCAAGCCGTGATCGGCTCCTCCGCGATTCCTCCCAGCTCCAGCCAGGATCCAAGCCGTGAATGCCTCCTCTCGTCTTCAACGCCATCATCCCACGCCCGCTCCGCCTCAGCCCGCGCCTTCTTCCTTCCGCATCGCGTCCCCCTCTTGGCCCAAAGAAAGAAGTTCACAGCCTTCTCCCAGCGTCCGCGTGCCACATCTCCAGCAATCAAGCCTCCGTCCGCCCCATCCGCACCACGCCCAGCTTCATCCCGTGATCGGCTCCTCCCAGTGCCCGGATCCACGCTCCTCCCGGCTTCTTCCGCTCGACCCAACAGCGATCCAGCCGCAATCTGCGATCCATCCAGCCACAACGCGTCTGGATCCACCTGCCGAAATCCCAGGCGCCCGTTCTTCCTCCTCTCCACGCAAAATCATGTGGATGATCTCTGGTGAGGATCTATAAAAGGGGAGGAGCTCACGTCCAAGAGGAGAGCTCGGTTTGGGTGGTGGCCGGCGGGTCCAAGGAGGAGGTGAGCTCGGTTGAGAAGGAAAACAGAGCATTGCTCTGTTCTTGGGGGAAGAAAAGAATTAAAAAAAATATTTTATGTTCTAACGGGAGGGAGAAGTTTTTTTTGTTTTATTTTTTTATGTTATTTGTAAAAGAGAAGAAACATTAGGTTTCCAATCTCCACTTTTATTTGTAATGAATTTTCTTTTTATCAAATCTATCATTTCTTTTTCATGCAATCTTTGTTCTAGGTTCAAGTTAATTTCTATTTTTTTAATGCAATCTTTTAATTCTTCTTTGATGCAATACATTAAATTTTCTTTTATGCAATTTATGTTCTAGGCTCTTGATCTTCTTAGCACTTGTTTTCATCCATTTTAATTTATGCCAAAATTTTTCTTTGAATAGTTAAACATTTCATGAATTTATAAATGCTCTTTGATTTCTAAGTACTTGTCTTTTTATTATTTTTAAATAAAGAAGATTCTCTGGTAGAGTAGAGAATCTATCATCATCCTTAAAGTAATGTTTTTTTTTCTACCATTTAAAAATCGATTTCAAATCCGAGTGAATGTTTTAATTTTTATACAACTCCAATCGCCTCCCTGTGGATCGACCTCTTACGACCACTATTCTTCGAGTAGAACAGGTAAGAGTAAATTTAAATTTAACTTTTGTTCGTCGGTTCTAACAACGATCTGTTTAGCATATTTTTAGTTAGACAGGAACGGACGAACAGAATTTTGGCGCCGTTGCCGGGGAGGCAAATCGAGAAGCAAGAACGATCACGAAGATCAAATTGAATTTTGGATGCCCGGAGTGAACGCACTCCGGTAGTAAGTTTTTATTTTTATTATTTTGATTATTTTCAGTTAATAATTTCGTAGCTATTAAATTCTGAAATTTGAAATTCGAAAAAAAAATTTCAAAAAAAAAAATAAAATATAAAAAATATTTCAAAATTCAAAAATTCAAAAATTTAAATTCAAAATTTGAATTCTGAAATTCGAAATTTGAAATTTAAATTTAAATTTAAAAAAAATATATATATAAAAATTTCAAAAAAAATTAAAATTAAAAAAAGAAAAAAAAATTTTAAAAAAATCTATATTATTTTTGCTAGTAATTGATAAGGCGCAATTTTCCAAGGTTATCATACCTCTATTGGGACTCCTCACGGAGTAATCTTCAGAGCTTATTCAACGGGCATTCGGAGATTGACTGACGCATAAGGATTGTGTTTAGTTTACATTCAAGTTATTGCTAAAAAAAATAAAAAAATAAAAAAAATAAAAAAAATAATAATAAAAAAGTAAAAGTAAAAAAAAAATTGCTTGCTCATTTAATCAGTACAACCTAATGACATTGCATAAACTTTAAAAAAATATTGATTATTTGCTGCATTTAGTATTAAGCATTTGCATAAAAGAATTTAAGGGCAAAACCCATTAAAAAGATAAGGTTAGGAAGTCATTACCTGTCCTTAGCCCAAAAATCACCACCTTGCATACATATCCTAAGCCAAATTAAATTAAAATCAAATTAGACGTCGGCCTTAGGATTTTCGAGCTCAATTAGGCTCTTGGAAAGAAGCGGCTGAAAGCCACTCCAGTGAGAATTTAGTAATTGGTGATGTCTAGGAAAGTTTTACAACAGTGAGAACTGTTACGGGTATTGTGGTATCGGTGTATCCCTTCTGGCACTACTACACACCCCGGGACTTTTCTGGTCACTGGTTACTGGATTGCTTAACTGGTAAGCTCAAGCTTAATCTGAAAGGGAGATTAGGAGCTGTCTAATCTAGAGAGAATTTCAGGAACTTTTTAACCTGATAAGTCTCTATGCAACTAGATTTAAGAAGCTACTAAACCTCACTTAGTTCTAAGACTAATAAGGTCAAATTGTTATGTGGTGTTGATTGTGGTCATCTTGGTCTAGCCCTTCTTCTTCTTCTTCTAGGATTTTATTTAAGAGTCGAGTCTAATTAAGTTGTGGATAATGTATGCATGGTAGAAGATCATTAAGGGGTAAGTTAACACCATTTAACCCAGAGGTTGGAAAAAAGCATCATCACACCCGACGAATTATTGATCAACCACCAATCCCTACAATGGGTGATCACATTAGAACCCTGAATGAATTATTCGCCCCTGCATCCGCTAGTCCACCGACATGTATAGTATTGCCAATAAATAATGCGACCCAATTTGAAATTCGGGCTGCAACAATAAACATGTTACCTAAGTTTCATGGGTTCGAGAGTGAACAACCCTATATTCATCTAAACAAGTTTTTGACAATCTGTCAAACATTTAGAAATCAAAATTTAGATGAAGAGGGTATTAAATTAAGGTTATTTCCCATGACTTTAGAGGATCGTGCTGCTGCATGGCTGTATTCCCTAGCTTCAAATTCCATCACATCATGGGAACAACTATCTAGGAAGTTCATGGCTAAGTTCTATCCTATGGTAAAAACTGAAAAAATTAAGGATGCCATAAGAAATTTTAGAGGAAAATCTGAGGAGGAATTTTCCCAACTTTGGGAAAGATTCCATGATCTTTTGGTCAAGTGCCCGCACCATGGGCTTGATAAGGCTGATCTGGTCCACTTCTTTTATAAAGGACTAACTCCGGCACATAGAAACATGATTGAGTCCATGCACAAGGGTAGGTTCGTGAACCAAACTCCGGATCAAGCCTATGAATTTCTTGTTGATTTAGCTGAAAATGCCCAAAATTGGAGTAGCTATGGTGAGGAAGTAATTAGAGATGAGTTTGGGTCTAGAAAACTAGGTAATTATGAAATGAAAGCAGACCCAGAACTCAAAAATGTCATGTCTAATCTGGTGACTGGAATGAACAACTTAAGTAAAAAGTTTGATGGTTTCACTGTTTCCACTAGTTCGAGTTCATACAAAGAGTCAAATCCCGTCATGAAAGTGGATCACGAGTCATATAATTTGTGTGTCTTGTGTAACAGTCCGGAGCATCTAGTGAAGTGCTGCCCTAATCTGCCCACCATAAAGGCCGAGCAAGCAAATGCTCTAAATTCATATAGTGCCTTTAAGAAGCCCACTCCCAACTCGTTCAGCCAAGTTTACCATCCTGATAATAGGTTCCACCCAAATTTTTCATACAAGCAGAACGAACCTATTCAGCATCAAGGTGGTTCACCATGTTTTCAGAACAACTATCCCAGGATAGGACCATCACAAATGAACCAACCTTTGGTTCCATCTGTACCTCCTTATAATGCCCCTATCCCACAGCAACCTTCACCATTAAAAACCATGATGGCCAATATGATGAAACAACAACAAGATTTTATCAAGCAACAACAACAGACCAATACAGCCCAAGCACAGACTAACCAATTCCATGCTCAAGCAATTGCAAAACTTGAGGTTAGTCTAAGCCAAATAGCAAACTCTCTAGGGGATAGGAAGAAAGGAGAATTACCTAGTCAACCAGTGCCTAACTGTTGCCCAAGGTGACAATCCAAGAGGGGGGGGGGGTGAATTGGTTTCTTCTAAATTTTGGTGTTTTAAAAGTTTTCTTAATTAAGTGCGGTGGATGCTTTCTTAAATTATTTGAATGAGTTAAACTAGAACAAAGATGGAAGATATTGCAAGAATAAACGTAAGCACATGCACAACACAAACACAACAATATATAGTGGTTCAGTGCTCTCCTTAGCACCTACGTCCACTCCCCAAGCGACCCCTTGGGAATTCACTATAATCCCGCGGATTACAGTTGGATTGTTTTCCGGGCTCACAATCCAAAAACCTTTGTTGGTTTTACGGGCTCACCAACGAACCTATACACTTTGGTTTTCCGGGTTCACCAAAAACCTTTGTTGGTTTTGCGGGCTCACCAACGAACCTTTACACTTTGGTTTTCCGGGTTCACCAAAAATCTTTGTTGGTTTTGCGGGCTCACCAACTAACCTTTACACTTTGGTTTTCCGGGTTCACCAAAAACCTTTGTTGGTTTTGCGGGCTCACCAACGAACCTTTACAAAGTGTTTAATAAACAAAAGGAAAGATTCAAACTCCTAAATGAGCATATGAAACAATATAAGCTACAAGGAAGAGTTAGAAAGTATTTATCGCTTTGAAGTCGCTTTGCTCTTCTTTGTCAAGGATGCTTCACTCTTTAAGGGGGATGGAGCTCTTGATGCCTCTTTGAATCTGCTCAATCCCTTTCTTTGATTCTTGAATGAAGCTCTTGATGAAGAAGATTAGGGCACTTTTGTATTCTTGGGTACTCTTTGATATTCCACACAAAAGTTGTTCTCTCTGATGAATAGTGCCCCTTTAAATAGCTTCCCACCTTCTTAGGACAAGTCCCAATGGTTAGATTTGAAAAACTAGCCGTTACTCACCTTGGGAAGGACAAAAAGTACAGTTGCAGAACTAGAGCCCGTGTTTGGGTCGGCTCAACCTGTCCTTGGGTCGACCCAACTTTGCCTTGGGTCGACTCAAATATTCCTTGGGTCGACCCTCTCAGAAACCACAGAAACTTCAATTTCAGCCTTCCTTCCGATGGGTCGACCCAACCATTCTTTGGGTCGACTCAAAGTCCACTTGGGTCGACTCAACTTCTTCTTGGGTCGACCCTCTCAGTAATTCCAGAGAACCATTTTCTGTCTGTCTTTCTGTCTTGCCTTTGGGTCGACCCTCTCAGGGTTTGGGTCGACTCAAGCTTGGGTCGACTCAACCACTGTTTGGGTCGACCCTCTCAGTAAATCCAGAGAGCATTCTTCAGTTGTGTTTTTGAGGTTCTTCAAGGTTGGGTCGACTCATGCTTACCTTGGGTCGACCCAACTCACTATTCATTTGTGCCATTTGTGCAGGAGTGTGCCAAATGATTTCTTGATGTGCCGGGGTCGACCCAATCAACCTTTGGGTCGACTCAATCCACACTTTGCTGCATTCTCAAGGTTAGATTCATTCAAATGAACAAGGTCATGTATCTATTTTCAATTAACCAAATATACTGAGAGTAATGAACTTATAAATGAAGTATCAATTTAACTTATAGCATACTCTAGATAATTGCTTGTTAATCATCAAAATAACACTATCATCCTCAATCTCCCCCTTTTTGATGATTACAAAATAAAGAGTATAAGTCTATTGATACTTGTCTTTAAAATCAGTTTATAAAAGGGATTAAATTGCTGAATTTCAGCTTTTCATATATACTTGTGAAATCTCCCCCTATATCATTCAAATGTTGCCAATTTGACTTTTTGAATTGCTCCCCCTTTCATTTATAATTCATTAGCAATGAAACTTCAAAAATTTGAGATAAACTCTGAGTTTCAGGTTATGTATCGGGGTGCGAGAGGTGCGTGCCAAATTCTGAATTTATATGTGCCAAATTCTGAACTTTGATGGAAATTTTTGATTTAGTCAATTTCATTGTTACAAATTGCTCCCCCTTAGATGTATAAGCTTTCTTATATGATTTTCAATTTGTTTGCCCATTTATTTCTCTTTTCTTTACATAACTTTTATCTTTATTTCTCCCCTTTTTGTTATATATCTATTTACTCTAAAGATATCTTTACTTCTCCCCTATTACTCTGTCTTTACTTCTCCCCCTTTTTGTTATCATCAAATAGGTACATGGGAAAAGATGCAATAAATACCAAACTTCAAACTTCATTGATCAAAATAGGAACATTTTAGTATATCAAAAGCAAAAGCAAATACAATATTCCTCAATCAAAGTTTAAAGATGCATGATAACCACCAAATACATATGAGAACTAGATACATATCCTAGTCTCTAAACAAGATCGTGAGACTCTCCCAGATTGCTTGGCTACGGCTCTCTCGGGTCCCATTTCTCCAAGATCTTGAAGTAATCTACTGTTTGGAGATGATTGGAGAAGATTTGAGAGTGGAAAATAAGGTTTTCGGAAGAGGACAAAGGGTAAACAGTGCCCTAGATAGCTCACGGGTCCCCCTTTTAACAGTGGGATCCCGACGTTGGGTCGACTCAAGAAACTTCTTGGGTCGACTCAACGTTGGGTCGACCCTATTCTGGGTTGGGTTGACCCAAGTGCAGAATTTTTCTTTTCTCTTCCTTTTTGCTTCTAAAAATTTTCCTTGCTTCCAATCCTTATAAATTCTTTCTGGGACAATGATACATGAGTAAGGAATCTATAGATAACAAGTTTGACTCATGTTTCATGGATTTTTAAAAATTGGAGGAATGTATTATGAGACTACTTGCTCCCTTTTATATTTCTTCAATAAAAAGGATCACATATACCTAATTCTCTCCTTAGCGTGCAGAATCTATCTTCACTCAAGGGTTTTGTGAATATGTCGGCTAATTATTTTTCAGTGCATATATGCTCAATACATATATTTCCATTTTGCACATGATCCCTAATAAAATCATATCTTATTTCTATGTGTTTGGCTTTAGGAATGAGATATTTAGGATATAAGCCAGAAGTGATCTCTAAATGTAGATTCCAAAGATAGTTTTGAAATCAAGTGTAGATGGAATCTTTTTCAAGTTATTTCAAGGAGTATCAAGAATAATATTCAAAGAAAGCACGAATGAAACTTCAATACCCTTTTTTTTTAATATATTAAGTATATAGCAACATGAGAGCAATCTAATTAATTTTTAGAGTATAGTATAAGAGCAGATAAAGATCAAAACTTATATACTCGAAAAACATAAGATTATGTTGAATCCTTAATTCTTAATGACTTCAAAGTTCTTTCATGATATAAAAGTATTGGAGCATAGATACCAAAATATGAATTTATGCAATGTAGGATACATAAAATTCAGGGCTTTGAAAGTTCTTTGAAAGCTCTCTTAAAGACTTTCTTTTACTCCTTTAAAGATCATATCATCAAAATCAATTAAAATGAATTGGCTCATGATTGAAACACTAAAGTGCAAGCCAATAAGAGCTCATTAGTAGATTCCAAAGTAAATTTCCAATACTAAGACAAATGGAATCCTTTTCACTTAGTTTTCAAAACAAGTGATTTACCAATTAAGTACAGATGAAAATCCAACTTTCAAAAGATATTCAATGAGGCACAAAGTTTAATACCACTTTACATTTAGTATTCTTTCTTTCATCTTTAGTTGTGAATTTACATGATTAAGTTCTATATGATCTCTCCCTCTGAAATTTTCTTTCTCCCCCTTAATTAATCATTCCATTTGAGAGTTTTAGAATTTGTTCAATAAAATTGTCAATCTCGAAAATATATTTTATTTTCATAAGACTCAAGGTTTGAGATAAGACAACCTTTATAGAACTCATCTCAAGGTATAAACTTATTATATAATTAAAGCAAGTCTTGCAATATAAGGAGGTTCATCAAAATCAATCCATAAAATTCAAGGTATGCATCAAATTAAAGTAACTTTAGGATAAGATACTGAATATCTAAAGCTCCCCCTTAAAAGATGCATTCTTCTTTAATTATTCTTATCTTTTGTTGAATTTCAGATTTTAATGATAATCGTGAATAAAACTGAAACTTTATGATATCAAGAATGTAGAGTGATCTAGAATTATTCAAAATTTATAGCAATCACTCTTTTTAATCTTTTAAGAACAAGTTATGCTTCCTCTTAATCTTTGAGAAAATGTACTGAAATATTAATCAGAAAATAATTCATTTGAAGCTCAAATTCGTTCAAAAGCATTTACATTTTCTTTCTTTTAAGAATCATTTGAGTGAGCTGAAATATTTCTAAACTTAAGATCATTCACTCTTTTAATAATATATATATACATATATATTTTGATAGAAGTCTTTAATAATGTAGGAGAGAAAAAAAAACATATAGATGATCATTGAAGTATATATATTTATAGAACTCAATTTCTTAATCAAAGTTTTTTCAGCAATGTATATATGAAGCACAATAAATCTTTTCTATATCAAAATAAAATCACATATTTAAAAATATTTGTTTGCAATCAAGATCATCGAAAGACACATCATTCAGACCAATATTAGTACACTTTGAAGATAAGAAATGATATGTTTCAGATGCGTATCGGGGCAAGCAATCAAGGCATCAGAATTATTCTATTTTTCTTAAGCTGTAGTTTTATCTAGAAATTCATATTGAGTTTAAGCTTTTATACAAAATCAGATTCTGAATTTCATAAAGATTCTCAAGGAGGCTTTCAAGGTTGTAATTTGAGATATGTATCTTCTCATTTGTTGCTCATCTTAAACTATTAAGATTGAAAACACATATTTCAAAAACATTAGAGCACATCCAAAATCTTTGTAATTCATATTGAATTTTAGTACAAATTGGAGGACATTATGTACTAATGTTAGGCAAGTTGAAAGATAAATTATAATCAATTCATTCTGCCTAATTTGCAAATTCAGATTATCCTTTTTTTTTTTTTTTGGAAGATATTCATTAAAATAGAAGTATCCTTTTCTTCTTCTTTTTATAAATATATTCAACTTTCAAATTTCAAAGGTGATCATGAACGACAAATCTAAAATTTCTTTCAAAAATATTTTTAGAAAAATTCTTTATGTAATTTTTCAAACATTCAAGCATTGGAACCGATTTAATAAAAAAATTTATTTTTGATCAAGAGAGTACAAGAGAAATCCAACATATCATTGATGAGTATAGAATACAAGTAAAAACAATTTTCATTAGGCTTTGAGGCACAAGTTATTTCGAAGTCAAAGGTGAAGCAAAAACTTGTATACAAAGTTAAAGCCTATTCCAAATTATGAGTGTCATAAAAAAAGAAAAATAAATTTGCTATTGGTAGAAACATGTTTCAATCAAATTATTCAAGCATGAAGCATTTCAAACTGAACATTGAAAACATATAATTCAAAGTATGCAAAACATAACAAGCATGTCATGGATCAAAATCAATTCTTTTCAAATAAAATTTCCTTTATTTAAATACAATTTAGCACTGATTTTATCCTTAAGGTGTGTTTTCAAGTGATTGAAACTTCATTTGATTTTTCACAACCTTCTTATATATTTTCATTTATTTATCATTCATTCCCCAAATTTTTTAATTTCTTTCTTTAACCATTCAATGAACATTTTGATTATCTTCATTTATTTTTCGGTTTTACTTTTCTATGCTCTATATTCTATTTGCTCTCTATCCGGTGGAGTTGGAAAGGGCACGAGGTACTACCACTAGCCTCCCTCTTGTGCCGTCCCTAATATACCCTACATCGAATAGTTGGGTCAAATAGTGCCGGGTACTACCACTAGCCTCCCCATTGGCACCATCCCTATGATGAGCAATATAGAAATGTTAAAATGTTCACTTCAAACTCTCCCTGTTTAAGTGTATTTTATTACGGATTTTATCTCTTCCAAAGGAATGTTCATATTAGTCTCACAAATGTGCCAAATATATTATGCTTGTTTTGCTTTTCCTAAAGATTAGAGTATTTGCCTTTACTTAGATTTTACTTCCCTTGAATAATTGTTCATTTTCTTTTCTTTATCTCCCTCTTTTTGTTATTCTCAAGTAATTTACATGAAAGAGCAGAATAAAGAATTAATCTAATATGCTGCATATAAATGTATATCATGCAAACAGCATTTTCATTATGCCCAATGATTCATAGCTTATCACAAGTTATTTTGAATTAGAGATTTGAGGCATAAACTTGTGTATTTCATGGTTATGCATTATATAGGAAAGAGTAAACTTCAATTTAATCACACCATGAAACAATCATCACTAGCATGAGAATAAAGCATGATATCAAGATGATCAGCAATTAAAGGTTTAATCATGCTACCATATAATTTCAGACTATTGATTTTGCTCAACTAACTCACAAGAGAAGAGTTTAGATTATCAGTGCATTTAGCATTCTTCAAGCCAAATACCTTTTAGATTCTTTACACCCTTGGCTGAAGAAAATCTTCCTCTTTTTTTGTTTCCAAGGGAATGTTTATTGTATCTTTCATCGAGGTGTCCTTCAAGTTGAAATTTCTTGCTCACAAATCCTGTATCATTAGCAAAATCTTTTTCTTTTCTTGAAGGCAATTCATTAGGTTCTCTAGGATACAAAAACATTCATACAACATATCTCTTAACTAGATGACTCAACATGAGACATGACAATAATTGAATTTGAGTCACTTTACTGAAGAGATTGCCTAAATATAAGCAAGCACAAGTCACTTGAACTGAAGAGATAACTTTATTAAATAAAATGGTTCAAGGACACCCATGTGAGGCAATAAGAAGATTTATCAAAGTCAAACCAATTTCTTATTTTCAAAAGCAATTTAGCTTAGATTCTATTTGCTTAAGATAATTATCAATAAGATATACCAGTTAAGTTTTAATCAAATTATCTTAAATAGTTGTTTCTATCAAAATTCAGATTGTTACATAGAATCAAAGTGATAAACTATATTCTCAATAAAAGATCTAGTTTTAATAAGAATAATATAAATTGATCTTTCTACAACTAGTATCTTTTCATTGAATATTCTATATGCATTGCTTAAAGAGTAATATCCAAAGCAATACTTGTTTTATCAGATTTGGCATATATTTCATTCTTGAGAACATAATATGTATAACTGAAAAACATGAAGGTATGCAACATTTGATTTTCTGTTTTTCATGAGTTCACATGGGGTTTTCTTTAAAAATAGATTTAATAGAAATCTTATAATATGACAAGCTGTGATGATAGTTGCTATCACAAAGCATTGTCCTTACACAATAAAGGTTCTATATTTTTTTTTTTATATTTTTATAACCCCTATATGCAATAGTGTTCTTGGTGCAAGCACAATTGTATTCAATACCATTTTATCAACAAATTGGTTTTCAAAGCTGTGCCATGAATTTTCACAGTTTGCAAACCTTTTTCATTTGAAACCTTTTGTAAGTTTGTGCCAAAACAGAAAATATTTCAATTTAAGTGCCAAGAATAAAACCAACATTAGCTTTGAGAAATCATCCATAATTACAAAATTAGAGAGCTTATCTCCTAGGTTCACAATCCTAGAGATCCAAATAAGTTCTTATGGAGAATTTCCAACGGCTAAAAGGTGGAAACAATGTTTTCAAATTTAGAAATGATTCTAGTTTATTTTTCTAGATGACATACATAGCAAACTTTGACCTTGCGAAAATTAATCTAAGTGAACCAATGATAAGGTCTTTTGAGATTAAGTCCATACTAGTATGAGTTGATTTTATATGCCAAAAGTGGTTTCTTTAATCTTGGTATTCATAGTGCATATATTTAAAGGCATACCAAGTATACATTCTCATGTCTATGATCAATAAGATAATACCATTGATAAAAACTCTCAATCAAGCATATAGAGAATTCATAGAGTTATTCTTAATAAATTGATTAATCATTTAGCAACTTATCCAGCAGTAAGTAAGGCATACTATAAAATGAAGTGATTTGATTATATTTTTTAAAAATATTACCTATATCACAAAATTGATTAATACCTCCAATTTATGTTTTAATTAGATACTAAGGCAAAGAGAATGATGAGATGCAAGGATTACTAATTTCATTATTCTTTTCATTTCAATTATTTTTCTAAAGTATATTTTAAGTTTCACTCTTTAATATATGTCTAGAGCACCCAATTTCTAAATTAGCATCTTTTGTTGGAGCCTTGAGTGCTAGACACACCTACAGAAAATATTCAGATTTTCAACTTAGGAACCCAAGCTCTTTTGGGTCCTTGTAGGTTAGCTATTATTGTTCCTTTTGGAACCCATATTTTCTTAATGGCTATTTTGTCCATAGGCTTGCAGATTTTAGAATTATAGGGAATGTATTTCTGCATACTCTTATTAAATTTAACAAACATCGATTTAATATAAGTAGATGATGGATTTTTAATTTTCTATTTTTGTTCATTAGGTTCATCAGATAAATTAGAATCCGTTTTAGGATAGATAGTGGAGGATTTAACACATATATCATTAAGGGATTTTTGTGTGTACCAAGATTGATATCCTAATCTAGCCTTTTCAAATTCAGCTCTTTGATTATTTATCATTAAGTTCAGTTTTTCAGAGCTGATAGTAAATTTTTCAACTATAGGCTTAAATTTGTTAACTTCTTTAGTTAGCCTTTCATTGTCTTCTGAAAGTAATTTATTATTTTTTTGAGTTATATCATAGCTTTCAGCAAGAGATAGATTTTTCTGATTTAGCTTTTTATTCTTTAAACTAAGCTTCTTATATTCTAAGTATAAATCAGAAAAAGCATCATGAAGTTCATCAAATATAAAATCAGATAGAGCTTCAGTATGTACTTGATTTTTGAATGAGAAATCACTTTGTGTTCGAGTACATACCTCATCTTCATGTGCTACAAAGTATAGATTTTCAGTTTCAGTTTGATGCTTTTCTTCTTCGGAACTAGTTTCAAATTCACTAGAAACGTTAGTGCATTCATATTTAACTTCAAGCATATTCCATATTTCCTTAGCAGTTATGCAAAAAGATATGCTATTAAGTTCACTATCATCCAATGCACAATATAGAATATTCATGGCTTTTGCATTTTGCTGAGCCCTTTCTTTATCATGATTAGTGTTTGTGTGTAGCCCATTGACTATGATACTCCATAAATCGTAGTCATATGCTTGAATGAAAATGCGCATGCGTGCTTTCCAATATGTGTAGTTTATACCATCAAATAGTGGAGGTCTATCAATTAATTGTCCCTCACTCATAGAACATCCCACTTGGGTTGTCATGATCTTTAACTCTTGATTGTGAGATCAATGAGTACTATTAGAGCACCTTGCTCTAATACCACTTGTTGCCCAAGGTGACAATCCAAGAGGGGGGGGTGAATTGGTTTCTTCTAAATTTTGGTGTTTTAAAAGTTTTCTTAATTAAGTGCGGTGGATGCTTTTTTAAATTATTTGAATGAGTTAAACTAGAACAAAGATGGAAGATATTGCAAGAATAAACGTAAGCACATGCACAACACAAACACAACAATATATAGTGGTTCGGTGCTCTCCTTAGCACCTATGTCCACTCCCCAAGCGACCCCTTGGGAATTCACTATAATCCCGCGGATTACAGTTGGATTGTTTTCCGGGCTCACAATCCAAAAACCTTTGTTGGTTTTACGGGCTCACCAACGAACCTATACACTTTGGTTTTCCGGGTTCACCAAAAATCTTTGTTGGTTTTGCGGGCTCACCAACGAACCTTTACACTTTGGTTTTCCGGGTTCACCAAAAACCTTTGTTGGTTTTGCGGGCTCACCAACTAACCTTTACACTTTGGTTTTCCGGGTTCACCAAAAACCTTTGTTGGTTTTGCGGGCTCACCAACGAACCTTTACAAAGTGTTTAATAAACAAAAGGAAAGATTCAAACTCCTAAATGAGCATATGAAACAATATAAGCTACAAGGAAGAGTTAGAAAGTATTTATCGCTTTGAAGTCGCTTTGCTCTTCTTTGTCAAGGATGCTTCACTCTTTAAGGGGGATGGAGCTCTTGATGCCTCTTTGAATCTGCTCAATCCCTTTCTTTGATTCTTGAATGAAGCTCTTGATGAAGAAGATTAGGGCACTTTTGTATTCTTGGGTACTCTTTGATATTCCACACAAAAGTTGTTCTCTCTGATGAATAGTGCCCCTTTAAATAGCTTCCCACCTTCTTAGGACAAGTCCCAATGGTTAGATTTGAAAAACTAGCCGTTACTCACCTTGGGAAGGACAAAAAGTACAGTTGCAGAACTAGCCGTTACTGTTCAGCCCGTGTTTGGGTCGGCTCAACCTGTCCTTGGGTCGACCCAACTTTGCCTTGGGTCGACTCAAACATTCCTTGGGTCGACCCTCTCAGAAACCACAGAAACTTCAATTTCAGCCTTCCTTCCCATGGGTCGACCCAACCATTCTTTGGGTCGACTCAAAGTCCACTTGGGTCGACTCAACTTCTTCTTGGGTCGACCCTCTCAGTAATTCCAGAGAACCATTTTCTGTCTGTCTTTCTGTCTTGCCTTTGGGTCGACCCTCTCAGGGTTTGGGTCGACTCAAGCTTGGGTCGACTCAACCACTGTTTGGGTCGACCCTCTCAGTAAATCCAGAGAGCATTCTTCAGTTGTGTTTTTGAGGTTCTTCAAGGTTGGGTCGACTCATGCTTACCTTGGGTCGACCCAACTCACTGTTCATTTGTGCCATTTGTGCAGGAGTGTGCCAAATGATTTCTTGATGTGCCGGGGTCGACCCAATCAACCTTTGGGTCGACTCAATCCACACTTTGCTGCATTCTCAAGGTTAGATTCATTCAAATGAACAAGGTCATGTATCTATTTTCAATTAACCAAATATACTGAGAGTAATGAACTTATAAATGAAGTATCAATTTAACTTATAGCATACTCTAGATAATTGCTTGTTAATCATCAAAATAACACTATCATCCTCACTAACCCTAGTAGACAGCAAAATCAAGGTCAGATAGGTCAGTATCAAATCAATTCTAATGAAAATCCGATATATGAAGTCCAGGCAATTACCACTTTAAGGTCTGGCAAGCAAGTGGACAATAAAGTCCAACTTCCTGAACATGAAAAAGAAAATAAAACTGAATCCGATAAGAACCCTATTCAGAAGAGGGGTCAAGAACAGGATAAATCAGACAAAAAGGAAGAACCCATAGAAACATACAAACCTAAGGTTCCCTTTCCTAGTAGACTTCAGGACTCCAAGAAACAATCTAACTTTGATGAAATCATGGAAGTCTTTAAAAATGTTCAAATAAATTTACCCTTCCTAGATGCCATCAGACAGATCCCCTCCTATACAAAATTCTTAAAAGACCTAACCACGGTGAAAAGGAAAACCAGTATTCCTAGGCAAGCTGTTATGGCTGCACAAGTCTCATCTCTCATTCAACAACAGATTGCCCCGAAATTCAAAGACCCTGGTTGCCCCACCATTGAAATAAAAATAGGAGAGACGATCATCCAGAGAGCTCTATTAGATTTAGGAGCCAGTATGAACCTACTTTCCTACTATGTATACCAAAAGTTAGGTTTGGGAGAATTAAAGCCTACAAATATTACCCTTTCCTTAGCAGATAGGACAGTGAAGTACCCCAAGGGGATTGTAGAGGATGTAATAGTGAAAGTAAACGAGTTTTACTATCCTGTGGACTTCGTTATCCTTGAGACTGAACCTGCAATACATCCAGACAGTCACACACCTATAATTTTAGGTAGACCTTTCTTAGCCACAGCAAATGCTGTGATCAATTGTCGAAATGGAATGCTGAAGTTATCTTTTGGCAACATGAAAGTCGAGCTTAATGTCTTTAACATAAGTAAACAACCACCAGACGACAAAGAAATCAATGAAGTTGACATGATTGAAAGTCTGGTTCAGAAGACTTTCTTACAAACTTATAATAAGGACCCTTTAGAAGCTTACCTTGCCCATTCCGAGGAAGGGGTCAAGCATGCACCCCTTAGTTCTGTTTCCCTTATGAGCATAGATCATTATCAGCCGACTGTTCTTCATCGGACTCTTCCAAAACCATTCTTAGATAATGGTTGAAAAAAAAGGGAGATTTACATTTTGTCTGGCTGAAGACATAAAACTTAGCGCTCTTGGGAGGCAACCCAACATGTAATTTTCGAAAAAAAAATTCAATACATTACTAACATGCAGGTTTGGGGGTTTTTGGCCCCAATTGTCACTTTATCCACCCATATCAGGTAACTTCTCCTCTATCCTATTACTGCTTTAAATTCTCTTTAACATTGAGGACAATGTTAGATTTAGGTATGGGGGTGAGAATATTTTTGATTTTTTATGCCAAAAAAAAAATTTACAATTAAAAAAAAAGGAGTTCAAATTTTTAACTCAAACTCTAATCTTTTTGGCTGTACAAACTAGGAATTGCTTTGACAATAGTTTTGAGTTAAGAAATATGATAGCAGTTCTAGCTTGAGTTTTCGTCTCACCTATCTTCTGCTAACATGTTACAAGATGATTTAGCACCAACACATAAGCATATGAATAGTGGGGTATGTATACTTGCAACTAATATGAATATTTTTAATCTTCGGGATAATTTAAAGTTATATGTGTGATGAACACCCTAATCAAAAAAAAAAGAAAAAAAAAGAAAGATAAAATAAAATAAAAATAATGAGTTTATTTTAAGTCTTCTCACTGAGTAACCGGGCCTCTTGCCTGGCAAGCAGTGAGTGTTCGCGTAAAAAGGTGAGGATGATTGAGATTAAACTCTGAGTGACTAATTTGGCCTTGAAGCCTAGTTAACTTGAGTTATTAAGCCTGTTAGGGTGTCTCTACACCTAGTGCCCTAAGCCATCTGGATCGGGAGTCATTGGCCTAACACTCGCTACATGGGTCAGCTAGAAAGCTTAATAAGGCTAGATATTGCACAAGTCATTCTTCTTAGCATTCAGTCTGATATAAAAAAATATAAATAAATAAATATGAGGTGTTCATTACCATTTAACTCTAGAAAGTCTTGAAAATTAGAGTGATCATGTTGGAAGTAAGTGAAAGCCACTCATTTATAAGATACTATCTTGCACCTCACTACATTTTTGACTTGTTAGCAGAAAGAAGGAGAGTAATGGAACTTGAGTTAGAGTCTGCTTAAATATGATAGCAATAAGTCTTTATTGTCCTTGCAATTCTAAGTTCATACAGTAATACTTGTTCAAATTTCGAGTTAAAAATTGGAAATCCCTGACTGATGAAGTTTGTGGGTAACTTCACAGCAAACCCTCACGAGACAACACTCGTCCACTAGGGTAACCTAGGGGTTTAAAGGCTTGTTGCACGTGCTAAGTGCAATCGTTACTCCCTACGAAAATGGGTGCATATCTTAGTTTGTGAATTTAGCTTCAATTCAAAAAAAAAAAAGGAGAAAAAGTCATAAGTTAGACTACATCTTTTTGTGCCCTCATTTTATCGTTTGCTTGTTAATTGCTAGAGACTAGCAATAAGCTAGTTGGGGGGTGTGATGAGAGCACAAAAGTGCAATCATCGTACCACCTTAATTAGTATTATAGTTAATTTTTAATGATAAAATTAATTAATTAACATTGTATTTGTGTTTAAGTGCAAGGAGTCCAAGAGACCCAATAACATTAGGTTTGAGCCCAATGCCCGGCAGCTCGAGCTCAACAAATTCTCCAGCTGCCATGCAAGCATGAAATCCTGCGCCGCCCATCAGGTCACCTACCAAATCAGTCCCGCATCAAGGCCCCGCGATCATTTTCTTCTCGGCCATCTGCCCAGCCAATCATCAACATCCCAAATAAATCCACTCCATCCGCATCGTCAACGGGTCCTCCTAGCATCCCACGGATCACGCTGTCATCACAGCCGTCCATCTCGTGATCACATCAAGCTCCCACGCCTGTGAAGCATCCGCGCGCTTTCTTCCTTCCGCAAGCGATCCATCCTAGCATCCGTGCATTCCTCCCAACGATCAAGCCATGATCCTGTTTTCCGAGAAGAAGAAAATCAGCACACCTTGATCCAAGCTCCCTTCCCGAATCAGCCTCCCCATAATCCAGCCATCCTCTTCATCTTCCAGCCATCCGTGAAGGAAGCAACCAGCAAGGCGTGATTTCCAGCAAGCCGTGATCGGCTCCTCCGCGATTCCTCCCAGCTCCAGCCAGGATCCAAGCCGTGAATGCCTCCTCTCGTCTTCAACGCCATCATCCCACGCCCGCTCCGCCTCAGCCCGCGCCTTCTTCCTTCCGCATCGCGTCCCCCTCTTGGCCCAAAGAAAGAAGTTCACAGCCTCCTCCCAGCGTCCGCGTGCCACATCTCCAGCAATCAAGCCTCCGTCCACCCCATCCGCACCACGCCCAGCTTCATCCCGTGATCGGCTCCTCCCAGTGCCCGGATCCACGCTCCTCCCGGCTTCTTCCGCTCGACCCAACAGCGATCCAGCCGCAATCTGCGATCCATCCAGCCACAACGCGTCCGGATCCACCTGCCGAAATCTCAGGCGCCCGTTCTTCCTCCTCTCCACGCAAAATCATGTGGATGATCTCTGGTGAGGATCTATAAAAGGGGAGGAGCTCACATCCAAGAGGAGAGCTCGGTTTGGGTGGTGGCCGGCGGGTCCAAGGAGGAGGTGAGCTCGGTTGAGAAGGAAAACAGAGCATTGCTCTGTTCTTGGGGGAAGAAAAGAATTAAAAAAAATATTTTATGTTCTAACGGGAGGGAGAAGTTTTTTTTGTTTTATTTTTTTTATGTTATTTGTAAAAGAGAAGAAACATTAGGTTTCCAATCTCCACTTTTATTTGTAATGAATTTTCTTTTTATCAAATCTATCATTTCTTTTTCATGCAATCTTTGTTCTAGGTTCAAGTTAATTTCTGTTTTTTTAATGCAATCTTTTAATTCTTCTTTGATGCAATACATTAAATTTTCTTTTATGCAATTTATGTTCTAGGCTCTTGATCTTCTTAGCACTTGTTTTCATCCATTTTAATTTATGCCAAAATTTTTCTTTGAATAGTTAAACATTTCATGAATTTATAAATGCTCTTTGATTTCGAAGTACTTGTCTTTTTATTATTTTTAAATAAAGAAGATTCTCTGGTAGAGTAGAGAATCTATCATCATCCTTAAAGTAATGTTTTTTTTTTCTACCATTCAAAAATTGATTTCAAATCCGAGTGAATGTTTTAATTTTTATGCAACTCCAATCGCCTCCCCGTGGATCGACCTCTTACGACCACTATTCTTCGAGTAGAACAGGTAAGAGTAAATTTAAATTTAACTTTTGTTCGTCGGTTCTAACAACGATCTGTTTAGCATATTTTTAGTTAGACAGGAACGGACGAACAGAATTTTGCCCAAGATTATATTTTCTACATTATTTGGTTATACTATTAAGGCGATCTTGGCTTATTAGGGTTTCATATAATGGGTTTTATAAAAAAATTTTATAATTCCGTATCTTCCGCTGCGCCCTAGGGCACTGGGAAACCCAACAATGGTATCAGAGCAAAGGTCCAAGAGTTGTGACCGATCTCCGGAAACTCTCACGCGTGATCGTGTGACGAAGCGTGGCTCTCTGTCTGGAGGCGTATAGAGATGCGTGCTCTGATAGGTATACATGGGTGTCACCCTATTTTTAATAGGACCGAACCCATGTAGGAGTGGAGACTCCCCAACAGTGGTATCAGAGCTACCCTTAATCAGTTTAACCAAATGATAATACATGCTATTATCTTGATGCTATGAGATAGCAAGGTTGTTTGTATGCATGATTAGTTTATGCCATGAGATAGTGTTATATTCATGTTGTAGCATAGTATAATTGCTAGTGCTAAATTATAGAATGTGCAATGAGACCAATATAGTAGTATGAAAACTTTGGGCTGACCCATTCTGGAACAATCGACTCAGTTGGTGTCTAGAAAGGAAGCCATAGGTGGTTACTTAATTAGGACCTCACTCTCTGAGTGAGGGGTGCCTCCCACCTGCTTTTCTGGCCAATTATTTGATTGTCCTTTATGGTTGAGCTTAATGTTAGTAAGATACTACTATTTGAAAGCCCTCACTAAATTCATAATTAAGTCGTAGTGTTAATTGCTTTAAGCTGAGCCATTCTGAATCAATTGACTAAGTTGGTGTCTAGGAAAGAGGCTACAGGTGGTTATTTAATTAGGACCTTACTAAGTAAGGGAAGCCTCCCATCTGCTTACCTGGCCAACTATTTGATTGACCTCCATGGAAAAGCTAATTGCTGATATAACACTATAAAGGTCCTTCCTTCATGCTTAGATATTATTATGTCAATATCTACGCTAGCTTGTTGTGATTCCCACAAGGCTAGTATTAGGGATTGATATTGTAATATCTTGGTGCATATGATGCATATGGCATATTTTAATATGTTGCCTTGTTGTGATTCCCACAAGGGCAGCATTATTCAAATATGACTGTATAAAAATGAAGGGTTTGACTTAACTAGATACAATAGTTTGTTGTGATTCCCACAAGACTATATGTGTGCTAGAGGACAGAATAAAGTTGGAAATTGCATGGGATGCAATTAGAAAGAGTTTCCTACCTTTGAACTTATAAGGGCTTGTTGTGATTCCTACAAGGTCTTTTATAAGGAATTTGGATCTCAACCCCACTAAGAAAATTAGTATTTTCTCGTTCATCATACTTGAGGGTTATGATATTCGATAAAAATAGTGGGAGTAACAATTAGATAAAAGTTCTTGTCTGATTGAATACATGTCATCATGATTGGTCTGCTTATATTAGTGTTATTTGTAATTATAGATTAATTCTGCAAAAATGGCATCTTCACTCTCACTTAGAGGCATCTTAGATACAAACAAATTGACTGGTCCCAACTATGTGGACTGGTTGAGGAATTTAAAGATTGCTCTCACACAAGAAAAACTTTCCTACATTCTTGAAACCCCTGACCTAGGGTCAGCAGGGAAAGATGCAACTGAGGAGGAATTGGCCACATATCGTATGTGGAAAAATGACAGTTTGACTGTCAAATGTATCATGATTGCTTCTATGAATAATGAATTGCAGAGGCAGCATGATAGCATGGATACTCACTCCATACTCCTTAACTTGAAGGAGTTATATGGTGAGCAGAGCAGAACTGCTAGATATGAGATATCTGTTGGGGTATGTGGAGACCTTTGGTGATGAAGAGAATTGAAGGAAAATCAATTCTGCATAGTTTTCTGTCTGGCGGACTATCGGAGTCGACTCGAGCTTCAGTCGAGTCGACTCGGGAACAGTCGAGTCGACTCGAGGTCTGTCGAGTCGACCCGAGAGGAGAAAGCCGCAAAAACCATGTTTCTGTCTGGACTGTCAGAGTCGACTCGAACTACAGTCGAGTCGACTCGGAGCATCGTCGAGTCGACTCGAGATACAGTGGAGTCGACTCGAGATCGTGCCAGTTAAACTGGAAGTTGTTCAGACGTGCCAGAGTCGACTCGGACTTCAGCCGAGTCGACTCGGGCTCGCGAAAAATCGTACGGACGATTTTCTTTTGGTGTTTTTGGTGGCGTTTCGACGGCTATGATCATCTGAAGGTCTTGAGACTATATATAGGACTCATGAGAGCCCTAGGGTAAGATTATTGGCCGTATATTTGAGAGAGACTCTTGTTTGTGAGGCTAGGGTTCTAGAGAAGAAGAGGATTGGGATCCTACTTCTTGTGCAAAGGGAATTCTGTGTGAATCTCTTGTAGATCGATCGCTTGTGATCGTTCGGGTGTGTGCTATCTCTATAATCAGTTCATCCTTATTGAGATTTGGAGCGGTGGAGGACGTAGGCTATTTGTAGCCGAACCTCGTTACATTTTTGTGTTTGCTTTGCTATTTTCTTCCTTCTTCTTCCTTTGATCTTTGATAATCCGTTGCGGTGCTCAAGTGTTTTACCCTACTGATACCACGGGGTAATCTTTTGCCCTTCGTAGGCGGAGCGAAGAGGTAATCCTTGAGTCCGGAGTCGAGGGAGCAAGAGAGTGCTTATCCGTTTGTATCTCTCTTGCTTGTCCGACGTCGGTGGCGGCGCTGGTGTGAGTGGGTTCCGGTGCGGGGCGCCGACAACAATTGGTATCAGAGCTATTGGTTATTCTGCAATGGCGGATGAAGGGAAGTTGCGAATTGAGAAGTTCAATGGCACGAACTTTGGGTTTTGGAAGATGCAAATAGAAGATTACCTTTACCAGAAGGATCTCTATTTACCTCTTGGAGGTAGAGCAAAGAAACCAGAGAAGATGTCCGATGAAGACTGGGAGGTCCTCGATTGGAAGACGCTCGGCACCATCAGATTGTCACTTGCATCCCAAGTGGCATTCAACATCAAAAACGAGAAGACGACGATGGAGTTGATGGCAACATTGTCGCGGATGTACGAGAAACCCTCAGCATCAAACAAGGTATTTCTCATGAAGAGGTTGTTTAATCTTCGTATGAAAAATGGCGGCAGCGTAGCAGAATACCTCAACGAGTTCAATGGACTCACGGCCCAGTTGGAGTCAGTGGAGATTAGTTTTGACGATGAGATTCGGGCATTGCTAATCCTCTCCGGATTGCCTGATAGCTGGGAGGGCCTGGTGATGGCGGTGAGCAACTCTTCGGCAACGGGGAAGTTGATTTTTGATGACGTTGTGGGAGTGCTTCTGAGTGAAGAAGCAAGAAGAAAATCTTCTGGAGCTACGGAGTCGTCTGGAAGTGCACTAAACACCTCTGACCGGGGAAGACAAAAGAAGGACGGTCGATTTCGAAGCGACTCGAAGTCGAGATCCAGCAGGTCTCGAGCACCTCAGAACAAGGGAGCGAAGTGCTGGAACTGCGGGAAGACGGGGCACTTTAGGAGGGATTGCAAATCTCCTAAAGGGAAGCAAGGCGACCACACCGAAGGAGTCAGCAAGGATCTGGCAAATCTTGCTGAAGACGGTGATATGGATGCCCTCGTTCTATCTTTGTCTACCTGTGACGAGTCTTGGGTGATAGACTCGGGCGCGTCTTTCCATGCTACATCCCAACGGAAGCTTCTTGGAGGATATGAGAAGGGAGACTTTGGCAAAGTCTACCTAGGGGATGGAGAGCCTTGCACCATACAAGGAAGGGGAAGCGCGGAAGTGAAGTTGGTTTCTGGATCTTCACTTGAGCTTGAGGACGTACGGCACGTACCTCAACTGCAGAGGAATCTGATTTCTGTTGGACAGTTGGCGAGCCAGGGGTACAAGGCTACTTTCACAGCTGATCAGTGGAAGATATCCAGAGGTTCGTTGACGGTGGCTAGTGGCAAGAAGGTTGGGACACTTTATGTCACCAACGGCACGAAGAACTCTATTGGAGTTGTTGCAGCAGATGTGGACACCAAGTTATGGCATTGTAGACTTGGGCACATGAGTTATCAGGGACTGGAGGTGATGCACCAGTTGGGAAAGCTGCAGGGTCTCAGGAGTGTTGAGATGGACTTCTGTGAGGATTGTGTTCTCGGAAAGCAGAAGCGTGTTTCATTCAACAAAGAAGGTAAACCTCGGAAGCAAGAAAAGCTAGATCTCGTGCACACGGACGTGTGGGGGCCTGCACCAGTTTCTTCCATTGGTGGATCTCAGTACTATGTTACTTTTATTGATGATGCTACCAGGAAGCTTTGGGTGTTCTTCTTGAAGCACAAGTCAGAGGTATTTGGGGTCTTCAGGAGATGGCAGGCGATGGTAGAACTCGAGACAGGAAAGAGGTTGAAATGCCTGAGATCGGACAACGGTGGTGAGTATTGTAGCAGGGAGTTTGAGGACTACTGTGCAGATGCTGGGATCGTCAGGCAAAGGACAGTTCCAGGAACACCACAACAAAATGGAGTTGCTGAAAGGATGAACAGAACAATTAATGAGCGTGCCAGGAGTATGAGGATACATGCTGGATTGCCACAGCAGTTTTGGATGGAAGCAGTTAACACTGCTGCCTACTTGATCAACAGAGGGCCATCAAAGAAACTTGAATTTGGGATTTCTGAGGAAGCATGGACAGCGAAGAAGATTGATTTGGCGCACTTACGAGTATTCGGTTGTACCAGTTATGTCCATGTTGATTCCAGTCAAAGAAGCAAACTAGACGCCAAATCAAAGAAGTGTATTTTCGTTGGATACGGAGGTCAACAGTTTGGGTACCGGCTTTGGAATCCCGAACACAAGAAGATCATTCGTAGTAATGATGTGGTATTCAATGAGAAAATGCGGCAGAGCACTGAATCAGAAACAAAACCTGTTGAGCCGTGTTTTGTGGATCCTGAAGAGGAGTCTACAAATTCTGGTCAGAAGACTCAGTCAGAGCAAGAACCTGAAGCATTGGCACCCCTTCCACAACTAAGAAGGTCCACTCGTAGTACTCATGGGAAGCCTCCTCAAAGGTATGATGGGACTCTTAGTTATTTGCTGCTCACAGATAATGGCGAACCTGAATGCTTCACGGAGGCATTGGAGGTTGATACCAGGAAGGAGTGGGAGTTGGCCATGGATGATGAGATGAAGTCATTGGAGCAGAATCAAACGTGGGATTTGGTGGATCTGCCCAAGGGGAAGAAAGCACTGTCAAACAAATGGGTTTACAGGCTGAAGGAAGAGCAAGGCGGGAAGAAGCGATACAAGGCCAGGCTGGTTGTAAAAGGATTTCAGCAGAGAGCAGGTATCGACTTCACAGAGATCTTTTCTCCTGTAGTCAAGATGAGTACTATTCGAGCGGTGCTGAGCATGGTGGCAGTAGAGGATCTTCACTTAGAGCAGCTTGATGTGAAGACGGCCTTTCTCCACGGAGATCTCGATGAGAAGATATATATGCAGCAGCCGGAGGGATACATTGCAGCTGGCACGGGTGACTTAGTCTGCAAACTAAAGAAAAGCCTCTATGGTTTGAAACAGGCACCCAGACAATGGTATCTCAAGTTCGATAGTTACATGCTTGAGATAGGATACAGGAGATGTCAGGAGGATCACTGTTGCTACTTCCGGGACTTCGGTACATCTTACATTATCTTGCTATTGTATGTTGATGACATGTTAGTTGCAGGAGCTAGCATGCATGAGATTGCAAAATTGAAGCTGAAGCTGTCAAGAAAATTTGCAATGAAGGATCTAGGAGCAGCAAAACAGATCCTTGGGATGCGGATAAGTAGAGATAGGTCTAAACATATCCTCAGACTATCTCAGGCGGAGTACATCAGCCGAGTACTCAGGAGATTCTGCATGGAGGGTGCCAAACCTGTTGGCACACCGCTGGGTGCCCATTTTAAGCTCTCAAAAGGGCAAAGTCCGAAGACGCAGGTGGAGGAGCTCAATATGTCAAAAATCCTGTATGCATCGGCAGTGGGGAGCTTGATGTACGCTATGGTGTGTACGAGACCAGACATTGCTCAAGCAGTGGGAGTTGTGAGTCGCTTCATGAGCTGCCCAGGCTTGGAGCATTGGCGCGCAGTCAAATGGATACTGAGGTATCTGAAAGGCACTGAGCACATGTCATTGTGCTATGGAGGTTCTGAGATCCGGTTACAGGGCTATGTGGACTCAGACATGGCAGGGGACTTGGACGGCAGGAGAAGCACGACAGGGTACTTGTTCACCTTGGGCAGTGGAGCCGTCAGTTGGATTTCCAGGTTGCAACCAGTTGTCGCATTGTCGACTACGGAGGCGGAGTATGTGGCAGCCACAGAGGCGTGCAAGGAACTAATATGGCTTCAAGTCTTGATGAAGGAGCTTGGGAAGGAACAGAAGGATTGCATGTTATATTCAGATAGTCAAAGTGCAATTCATCTGGCAAAGAATTCAGCTTTTCATTCAAGGACGAAGCATATTGACATACGGTACCACTTCGTGAGGTCATTGCTCGAGCAGGGACTCGTCAAGTTGGAGAAGATTCATACAAGTCAGAATCCTGCAGATATGTTGACGAAGGTCGTCACGGTGGAGAAGTTGAGGAGTTGTTCAGCTTCTGCTGGTCTTCATGCTTGAAGACGTTGAGGAGGCATCGTACCTATTTCACTAGGATGTTTTAGTTTCAGTGGGAGCACAGAGGAGAGCCAAGTAACAAGAGGATATACCCAAGGTCTCCAAGTGGGAGATTGTTGGGGTATGTGGAGACCTTTGGTGATGAAGAGAATTGAAGAAAAATCAATTCTGCATAGTTTTCT
Organism: Phoenix dactylifera; assembly: GCF_051530095.1. NCBI lineage: Eukaryota > Viridiplantae > Streptophyta > Magnoliopsida > Arecales > Arecaceae > Phoenix > Phoenix dactylifera. Next base: position 20,792,249 of record NC_143193.1, on the reverse strand, counting down.
GTCTGGCGGACTGTCGGAGTCGACTCGAGCTTCAGTCGAGTCGACTCGGGAACAGTCGAGTCGACTCGAGGTCTGTCGAGTCGACCCGAGAGGAGAAAGCCGCAAAAACCATGTTTCTGTCTGGACTGTCAGAGTCGACTCGAACTACAGTCGAGTCGACTCGGAGCATCGTCGAGTCGACTCGAGATACAGTGGAGTCGACTCGAGATCGTGCCAGTTAAACTGGAAGTTGTTCAGACGTGCCAGAGTCGACTCGGACTTCAGCCGAGTCGACTCGAGCTCGCGAAAAATCGTACGGACGATTTTCTTTTGGTGTTTTTGGTGGCGTTTCGACGGCTATGATCATCTGAAGGTCTTGAGACTATATATAGGACTCATGAGAGCCCTAGGGTAAGATTATTGGCCGTATATTTGAGAGAGACTCTTGTTTGTGAGGCTAGGGTTCTAGAGAAGAAGAGGATTGGGATCCTACTTCTTGTGCAAAGGAAATTCTGTGTGAATCTCTTGTAGATCGATCGCTTGTGATCGTTCGGGTGTGTGCTATCTCTGTAATCAGTTCATCTTTATTGAGATTTGGAGCGGTGGAGGACGTAGGCTATTTGTAGCCGAACCTCGTTACATTTTTGTGTTTGCTTTGCTATTTTCTTCCTTCTTCTTCCTTTGATCTTTGATAATCCGTTGCGGTGCTCAAGTGTTTTACCCTACTGATACCACGGGGTAATCTTTTGCCCTTCGTTGGCGGAGCGAAGAGGTGATCCTTGAGTCCGGAGTCGAGGGAGCAAGAGAGTGCTTATCCGTTTGTATCTCTCTTGCTTGTCCGACGTCGGTGGCGGCGCTGGTGTGAGTGGGTTCCGGTGCGGGGCGCCGACAACAATATCTAAGCAGTTGTTCCGTGCTAGAATGATCGAGGGATCGTCTGTGCAAGACCACTGTTTAAAGGTTATAGACTTGATCACTCGATTGAGTCAACTTGGCTTTGCTATGGACAGTGAGCTCAGTCAGGATTTGATCCTGCAATCACTACCCGACTCATTCTCGCAGTTTGTTGTGAATTATCACATGAACAAACTGAATTCCTCCCTGCCTGAGCTTCTAAATAAGCTGAAAGCAGCAGAGTCTCACATCAAGAAGGACAAGGGTTCGATCCTTCTTGTTGGTGAGAGCTCAAAGAAGAAGTCGGGCAATAAGGGTTCAAAGAAAAAACTAAACCCTAAGAGTCACATCAAAAAGAAGAAGGGAAAGAAAATCTCTAGACCCGGTACCTGTTTCCACTGTGGCATGACGGGGCATTGGAAAAGGAACTGCAAGAGCTTTCTTGCAAGTGTGAAGCCTGATGTAAGTGTTGCATCAAAAGGTATGTTTTTATTACATGCCAATATGACATTAAGTTCTTCTGATTCTAATTCATGGGTATTGGATACCGGTTGTGGTTCTCACATATGCAAATCTTTGCATGGACTGCAGAAAATTAGAAGACTGAAGAAAGGTGACTTCGAGCTATATGGCGCTGGAGGAGAATCCATCCAGGCTGAAGCTGTTGGCACCTACATACTGGAGCTACCCTCCGAAAAGTTCTTGAAGCTAGAAGACTGTTATTTTATGCCAAAAATCATTAGAAATGTAATTTCAATTCCTTTGTTGCTTAAGAAAGGATTCAAAATAAATGGAAAGAGCAATGGTTGCTCTATTTCTTTATCTAATGAGTATTATTATCATGGCACTATGGAAAATGGTCTTTTAGTATTATGTCTTAATAATGTTATGTTTCATATTGGCAAAGATAATAAAAGAAAAAGAGAAAATATTAATAATACCCTCCTCTGGCATTACCGATTAGGTCATATTAGTGAGACAAGGTTAGATAAGTTGTATAAAGATAAATTCTTTGACCCTTATGATTTTGAATCATTAGGAACTTGTGAATCTTGTCTTATGGGTAAAATGACCAAGTCTCCATTCTCGAGACATGGAGAAAGGGCAAGTGAGTTGTTAGAACTCGTACATACTGATGTGTGCGGTCCTATATCAACTCCAGCTAGAGGTGGATACTCTTACTTCATCACATTTACTGATGACTTATCAAAGTTCGGTTTTGTGTATCTAATGAAACATAAATCTGAAGCCTTTGATAAATTTAAAGAGTATCAAAGTATGGTCGAAAAACAAACTGGGAAGTGTATTAAAATCTTTCGATCTGATCGAGGAGGAGAATACCTTTCTAGTGAATTTTTAGACTATCTTAAATTAAAGCGTATACTCTCTGAATGGACACCTCTATATACGCTACAATTAAATGGTGTAGCTGAAAGGAGGAATCGTACCTTATTAGATATGGTACGGTCCATGATGTGCTTCACAAATCTTTCAATTTCCTTCTAGGGACATGCCCTAGAAACTGCTGCATTAGTATTAAATAGAGTACCATCTAAGTCTGTATCTAGCACTCCAAATGAGATATGGAAAGGAAAGAAAACCTAATCTTAAGTATCTTAAGATATCGGGTTGTCATGCTTATGTCAAAAGAAATTTTGGACATAAGCTAAGTGCTAGATCGGACAAGTGTACATTTGTAGGTTATCCTAAAGACAATTTAGGATATATCTTCTATGATCCTACCGAACAAAAGGTATTTGTTGCTAGGCATGCCACTTTCTTGGAAAAAGAGTTTTTCTTAGAAAAGGGCAAGGATAGAAGAATTGAACTTGATGAAGTTCAAGACCTACAAGATGAGACATATAATAATCCTCAACCAGATGTACCCATGGAAGAGGTACAGCTACTACACACTACTCCTCTCCGAAGGTCAGAAAGAGTGCAAAATGCACCTGAGAGGTATGGATTTATCATTGAGAATGATGAAGCCCACATCATTGATAATGATGACCCTCTGACCTATTCGGAAGCTGTCAAGAGTAGGGACTCTGACAGATGGCTGGACGCCATGAAATTCGAGATAGATTCTATGTATACAAACCAAGTGTGGACTTTGGTTGATGCACCTGAGGGAGTGATTCCAATAGGGTGCAAATGGGTATACAAGAAGAAGATAGGAGCTGATGGCCAAGTAGAAACCTACAAGGCCAGGCTAGTGGCAAAAGATTTCAGGCAAAAACAAGGTATTGATTATGATGAAACTTTTTCGCCAGTAGCTATGCTCAAATCTATTCGGATTATGCTTGCTATAGCTGCATACTATGATTATGAGATCTGGCAGATGGATGTCAAAACCGCCTTTCTTAATGGTCACCTTGAGGAAGAGGTTTATATGACACAGCCAGAGGAATTTGTCTCAAGAGAGAGAGCAAATCAAGTATGTAGGCTTAAGAAATCCATTTATGGATTAAAGCAGGCATCTAGGAGTTGTAACATCCATTTTGATATGATAGTCAAAGAGTTTGGCTTCATTAAAAATATAGATGAACCTTGTGTGTACAAGAAGACTAGTGGGAGTGTTATTGTCTTCTTGATATTATATGTGGACGATATATTGGTCATTGGAAATGATGTTCCAATGATGCAATCAGTCAAGACTTGGTTATCAAAGAAATTTTCCATAAAAGACTTGGGTGAAGCATCCTATATACTTGGTGTAAGGATCTATAGAGATAGATCTAAAAGGATGCTAGGTTTGTCCCAGTCTAGGTACATTGATAATGTGCTGAAGAGGTTCAGCATGGATGGAAGTAAGAAAGGTTTCTTACCCATAGGACATGGCATACAACTCTCTAGGAAGATGTCTCCTAAGACATCTGAAGAGAGGAATAGAATGAGTTCTATTCCCTATGCTTCGGCAGTAGGGTCGATCATGTATGCTATGTTATGTACCAGGCCTGATGTAGCTTATGCCTTGGGTATGGTAAGTAGATTTCAGGCAGATCCCGGGGAGGATCATTGAAAAATTGTGAAAAGCATTCTCAAATACTTGAGAAGGACTAGAGATGTTTTTCTGATTTATGGAGGATTAGAATTGAAACTAGAAGGCTATTCAGATTCTAGCTTTCAATCTGATCCAGATGATAGCAAGTCAATCTCTGGATATATCTTCACTTTGAATGGTGGAGCTGTGAGTTGGAAAAGTTCCAAACAGCAAACTGTAGCTGACTCAACTACTGAGGCAGAATACATAGCTGTTAGTGAAGCTGCTAAGGAAGCAGTCTGGATGAAGAAGTTCATCAGAGAGCTGGGTGTAGTTTCTGAGATTGCCGGACCAGTCCCAGTTTATTGCGATAACACTAGAGCTGTTGCACAGGCTAAGGAACCAAGGTCTCATCATAGATCCAAGCACATTTTGAGACGCTTCCACCTTGTTCGAGAGATAATCGAAAGACAAGACGTCAAGATTGAACGAGTAGACACAAAGAATAATATAGCAGACCCATTTACTAAAGCTCTACCACAGCAGCAATTCAATCGTCACCTCGATTGTATGGGGTTAAAATATAAGGGCGATTGGCTTTAGTGCAAGTGGGAGATTGAAAGAGTAGATGCCCTATAAGCCAATCATTTGATGGGTTTCTCTTTGTAATCCTCCAAATCATGTACTTTGACACTCGATATATATCAATAAAGGCATTGTGTTTCATCATTGGCTGCTTATCTATTTTATTATTGAATGATGAACCCCATAAATTAGGACATTGGTTTTAGGGTTATGATGAGATCATACCAGTGAGACCTAAAATCCTAAAATCCTAATTTAGAATATTTTCAGTCAAATTGGTATATTGAGTCGGAGATCAATATTATCGGAAAGACTGGCACAGCTTATGTATGCTCAATGTAGAGGGTGATTGATCTCACAATCACTTGTGTGAGACACTAATACAAAGATGTGGGTGCTCATTAGAGGAATGAGTTCACTGAAATGACCAGCCATGAGAACATCTTATGGATTCTTACTTAATTATCAAAAGATGGTTCTCATAGTGGGAGTTGTGCAAGTGATCCTTCGACCTGAGATCACCATGGTACCTTGTGCACTTGAAGCTATATTTTGGTTTACCCTCATTCACGACATTGCGTTGTGTACGGGTGTTGCCCAGATAGACAACCCAAGAGGGGGGGTGAATTGGGTTTTAAAATAATCTTACAATTTAAAACGATGTGGATGACTAATTAAAGCTATTGCAAGTTGTTCGATTAATTGCTATGTGCTGTGAGTGATATGAGAGTAAGAGAAAGAGAGACAATCAATCACAAACACCAAGTTTTATAGTGGTTCGGAGCTAACCCTTGCTCCTACGTCCACTCCCCAAGTCTCACTTGGGAATTCACTATAACCCCTTGGATTACAGCCGGTTGTTTTCCAAGCTCACAACCAAACTTGTTATTTTACGAGCTCACAACGAACTCGGTCGGTTTTCCCAGGCTCACCGACTAGAACCAACCTCGATTGTTTTCCCGGGATCACAATCGAACCCTTACACGTTGGTTTTACACTCGGCTCACCAACCAACCTCTATACCCTTGATTCAATCCCCCGATTGAACCAAGCAAAGACAATGTGTAGATGAAAAGAACAAACAGAAAAATACAGCTTTTCAAAAGCAGATAAATGGCAATATGAACAATAACGAAGTTAAGAGCCCTCAAACGCTTTTAAGTTGGAGAAGAGGAAGGGCTTCTTGAACTTCGGGTCTCCTCTTGAATGTGTAGTCGACTTGAATGCAGGAGGAGGCTCTTTCAATGTTGGGAAGAAGTAGGTGGATGCAGTTAATGCTGCTCTTCCCTCTTTTTCATTGAAGAACAAGTTGCAGAGATTGAAAGCTTGATTACTTGGAGTGGAATGGTTGTTCTCTTCTTTGCTACAGTCCTCTGTGGCTATTTAAACCAACCCCCACGGAAACTAGCCGTTAGAGAGCTTTTTCTGCCCGTTCTGCACATCTGTACACCCTGACAATGTGTCCGTTGGTGGGTTGGAGTCGACTCGCGCGATCAGGAGTCGACTCGGCTGTAGCGGGAGTCGACTCATGCTTTTCTGGAGTCGACTCGGCAACTGTTTCGGATTTGAATTAAAGTAGCCTCTTAGACTGGGAGTCGACTCGTCTTGACCTCGAGTCGACTCACCAACTTCTGGAGCTGACTTGGCTTTCTCGGAGTCGGCTCATCCCATGGAGTCCATGGATCTATTTTTGAATTTGGTCCACTCGAGTCGACTCGACAATCCTGGGAGTCGATTCGGCGCTCAGAGCCCGAACTCCCTATCTTCTGTCTTTTGCCTCGTCCAGTCTTGGAGTCGACTCGAACTTCCCCGGAGTCGACTCGGCTCTCAGTTTCCGAAACACTATCTTCTGTCTTTTTGATGTAGAGCTGCCTTGGAGTCGACTCTAGCTGTCTGGGAGTCGACTCGAATCTCAGAGACAGTAAATTGGTCTTCTGTCTTCTTTGTGGTCGCGGAGTCTCGGAGTCGACTCGCGTATTGCGGGAGTCGACTCGAATCTCAGAGTTCGAAAAACGTTCTCTGACTTTTTCCTTGTGTTCCTCTGAGAGTCGACTCTCACTTTCTTTGAAGTCGACTTGCCAACCATCGGAGTCGACTCGCGTTCCACTGGAGTCGACTCGAATCTCAGACCCGAAAACTGCTCTCTGACTTTTCTGCCTGTGGCTCCTTGGAGTCGACTCTTGCTACCCTGGAGTCGACTCGATGAACATCGGAGTCGACTCGCGCACTTCAGGAGTCGACTCGCTGACAGGTTTTGAGTTGATGCTTTCTGTTCGTCTGTCTGTTCTAAGTCGGAGTCGACTCGTACTTATCCGGAGTCGACTCGAGCCCGTGCCAGTGAACTTGATACGCTTGGAGTCGACTCGTGATACTCAGTCGACTCGAGTCTCAGACTTTGGTTCAGGCTGACTTCTTAACTTATCCAAAATATTATGAACTAAGTCTAGAGACACTTAGACAAGATTTTCACTGAAACACTTAATTGAATTCATTAGTAAACAAGAGATATACTCAAATGCTTTGAGCTCATCAAAATCAAATAGGGTTTTAATCAATCACTCCACAATCTCCCCCTTTTTGATGATGACAAAACATTGAGTATATATAAAGTGAATTGCTCAATAAACAATGAAATAAAATCCATAATTGAATTCAAATGTCTGGTAATTCAATTTATTCAAGCTTGAAAGGAGTGAAACAATAAATTTCGGAGTTAAAGCTCCCCCTTTCATTTGGAATTATATAAGCCTTCATATTATACAATCAATTGTTTGGCTTATATATCTTTAATGATTTAGCTTGATTAATATTCAGATTCTCCCCCTCAACATATGCATTCTACTATGTTTTGATTCTCTGAATTTCCTTTTGATGCTTTGAAGTTTTTGAACTGAATTTTTTGTTTTTAGAGGAAAAATCTGTCAATTTGTTCTTGAGTAGGATTCAGCTAATCTCCGAATATCCCTTGAATAGATTCTGGAGATTACTCCATTAGGAGCCCCAAAAGAGAGATAATGAGCCTCGAGGTACCAAATCCACTTAGAACAAATTTTGTGTGTTTTAACAGTTTTTTTTGATTTTCATTGATTCCTTTTACATATTTTATACATATTTCTCCCCCTTTTTGTCATCGTATCAAAAAGAAGGTAAGCACACACAATCAATGGCACAACCAATCAATCATCAAATGGCACAGAATTGAAGAAAATATGGCTACTCATTGTATTGATTTGCATGTAAATACATTTGAGAGTACAAAAAATAAGGCAAAACAATACAGTCAAAACAAAACACAAAAAGTAGCTATGGTCTCCTCGAGGATGTAGCTCCTCCTCGCGAAGATGTATCTCCTCCTCTCGAGGACGTGGCTCCTCCTCTCGAGGATGTATCTCCTCCTCTTGAGGACGTGGCTCCTCCTCTCGAGGATGTAGCTCCTCCTCTCAATCTGCTCTGCTCCATGAGGAGGGTGACTGCATCTGTAACATGCCCGAGCTGAGTGATAATGGACGAAGTGGCTCTGCTATGTGTAGTAGAGAGCTCAGTCACCGACGTCTGAAGTGCGTCCAGCTTGTCGATGAGCACATTCGACAAGCGCTCGGCCCCCTCGGTAGTGGTGTGCGTGTCACGACCGATGTCCTCCCTCATCTGTCGAGTGGTGCTCGTGACCTCACTCATGCTATGAAACTGGGCCTGGAGCAAAGTCCTCATGTTGTAGATCTCTTCCCACACATGAGCCGTCATGTCAGTCACGGCCGTCAGGGAAGGGACCAACGCTGAAGATGGAGCGGGAGAGGGAGCAGGCACCGAACCTCGGAGCTCCCGAAGCAACTCATCCCTCAGATCTCGGACTATCCCCTGCCGCAGCTCCCGGAGCTGCTCAGGAGCGATGCGGACCTCCATGGATGGTGGAGCCGAGGAGGAGGGTCCGGCGGAGGTGGTAGGAGCAGAAGTGGATGGAAAGTCTGGTAAGTCGGGAAGGTCAGAGTCTGGCTCAGGACTGGGGGAAGGTCTGGTGGTCTGTGTGGTGATGGAAGACTTCCTAACCCATGTCCCCTCTCTCTTCCGAAACCCCATCCTGTGTAGGGTCCCTGCACGCGTGCGATCAGTCCATCGCAATGCGCGAAAGGGTTCCCCCTCAGGGATAGGAATCTCGTACTCCCTAAATAACAAGGTGAAGACCATACCGTAGGGCAAAGTGAGCCTAGGTCTGTCTAGTGGCTCACACATGTATCGATATATGAGTTTGGGGAAGTTGATTGGGGTGTCATGAAGCATATAGAACATGAGAGCTAGGTCTCTCTCAGATACAAAGTCAAATCTCCCGGTCTTAGGGAAGATGGACCTAGACAATATACTTAGGAGGATCCGCATCTCAATCGGAAGTGAGCTAGCGGATACCTCGTCTAAGGGTGACTGGGGTGGATGCCCTAGAACGGCCGTAAGGGCCTCAACCCTGTCCTCGGGATGTGTGGGAGCCACCCCTACTAGTGGAAGGTGGAGGATATGGGCAATAAGATCCTCCGTAATGAACAGAGGGACACCGGCTACCGTGCCCTCGATACCCCCATCTCCCCGATGGACGGTACCGTAAAACTCTCTAATGAGCCCTAGATATGTGGGGAGATCTAAGGTGAGGAAGTACTCTAAGCCCTGGGCCCTAAGTCTATCACTTATAGTGAACCCTTCCCGGGAGAGATAGTGGAAGTCGACATATCTCCCGGTGGTGACGGCCTTCCCGGCTAATGGCCTCGCGGGAACCGCCCTTGGCGGGGAACGAGCCGGAGATTGTGGCCTCGCGGGATCGTGCCGAGCCTTGGAGCGCCTCTCGGGACCGGCCTCGGGTCGGGACCTCTTCCGGACTACGGTTTTACGCGGCATAATGACCTAGAACGGGATGAAAACCTAAAGGATGGTGAAAGGTCGACGGAGAAGGCTTGGGAACGACCGGGGACGACCTAGGAAGGGAGGAAAACCCTAAGGGACGGTAAAAAATCGACGGGAAAAGGCCTTTGGGACGACCGGGGACGACCTAAGAGTCGGCTCTAGGGCTTGTGAACAGTGGCGGCTGAGAAAGAAGTGTTTTCGAAACGACAAAGTTAGGGTTAAAAAGTCGGATCTCGACTGCGAGTCGACTCCACTGAGTCGCGAGTCGACTCGACCTCGAGTCGACTCCAGAATATGCGCGAGTCGACTCTCCTTATGCGCCTGTAGACCTCGAGTCGACTCCCGACTATATGAGAGTCGACTCCCCCTCTGCTGCCATCTTTGCGAGTCGACTCCCGCAAATGCGCGAGTCGACTCCCCCTTAGGAGCCGACTCTGAAACTAACTCGAGTCGTCTCTAACTTTGGCACGCACCTAAAAATCATGTTATGTTCGTGCCTAATGAGGGAAAATCACTAAATTATGATCTGATTTGATGATCATTGAAAAGAAACTCTATTTTAACCACAATCTAATCATCAAAATCAACGAATCTAGTGGAAACTACCACTAGGATGGATCAATCACTCCTAATCCCCTCCTAAGCACACTAAACCTCTCTTCACTTAGGGGTTTTGTAAAAATGTCTGCTAATTGATCATCAGTACAAACAAATTGTAGTGTCACATCACCATTCAGTACATGATCTCTTATGAAGTGATGTCTTATCTCAATGTGTTTAGTTCTTGAATGCTGAATTGGATTTTTAGTTAGATTAATGGCACTTGTATTATCACAGTTAATAGGTATTTTATCTTGTTTAATGCCATAATCTTCTAATTGTTGTTTGATCCACAAGATTTGAGCACAACAACTCCCGGCTGCAACATATTCAGCTTCAGCAGTAGATAATGCAACCGAGTTTTGTTTCTTGCTAAACCATGAGATTAGGTTTTCTCCTAGAAATTGACAAGACCCGCTGGTACTTTTTCTATCAAGCTTACATCCAGCGAAGTCTGAATCTATGTATCCTATTAAGTTTAGGCTAGATTCTTTAGAGTACCATAACCCTATATTCTTAGTTCCTATTAAGTATTTAAAAATTCTCTTAACTGCAACTAGATGTGATTCCTTAGGATTAGCCTGATATCTAGCACACATGCAGACACTAAACATAATATCAGGTCTACTTGCAGTAAGATACAATAAAGATCCTATCATACCTCTATACAGTTTCTGATCTACAGATTTACCTGATTCATCTTGGTCTAATTTGCATGATGAGCTCATGGGGGTGCTGATTGACTTGTTTCCCTCCATATCAAACTTCTTGAGCATCTCCTTGATATATTTGGCTTGATTGATGAAGATGCCTCCTTCAGACTGTTTGATTTGAAGCCCGAGGAAGTAGTTCAGCTCTCCCATCATGCTCATCTCAAATTCACTCTGCATCAAATCAGCAAATTCTTCGCAGAGGCGATTGTTAGTAGCACCGAAAATGATATCATCAACATAAATCTGTACTAGTAGCATATCTTGGTTTTTCTTTTTCAGAAATAGTGTTGTATCTACATTACCCCTAGAGAACTCATGTTCTAGTAGGAATTTGCTAAGCCTCTCATACCATGCTCTAGGTGCTTGTTTTAAACCATAAAGTGCTTTGTTCAGTTTATATACATGATTAGGGTATTGATGATTTTCAAAACCAGGAGGTTGTTCTACATATACCTCCTCATTTATATACCCATTTAAAAATGCACTTTTTACATCCATTTGAAATAGTTTGAAATCCTTAGAGCATGCATATGCTAATAATAATCTAATAGCTAGCTACAGGAGCAAAGGTTTCATCAAAATCTATACCTTCTTCTTGATTATAACCCTTTGCTACTAGTCTAGCCTTATTCCTTATAACAATTCCATTTTCACCAAGTTTATTTTTATAAATCCATTTAGTACCTATAATCGGATATTCAGAAGGTCTCTCTACTAGATTCCATACCTTGTTTCTAGTAAATTGGTTTAATTCTTCTTGCATTGCATTTATCCAATTTACATCATTTTCGGCTTCTTCTATATGTTTGGGCTCAAAGTGTGAGACGAAAGCTAGATGGTTATTTAAATTCCTAAGAGATGCTCTAGTCCTAACCGGTTGAGATGGATCATCTAGAATTAGTTCCTTAGGATGCCCGTGAGCATACCTCCAAGCTTTAGTTAGCCCATAATTCACAATAGCCTCTTGGCTTGATGATGCTCCTTCAATCAATTTTTGATTATCATCTTGTAATGTCATCTCATCTATCTTTTCTTCAAGAATTTCAGCATCATCATCAAAGTTAACTTTCTTACTAGAGGAGATGTCACTAGAATCATCAAATACAACATGTATAGATTCTTCTATAACTAAGGTTCTTTTATTAAAGACTCTATAGGCTTTACTAGTTGTAGAGTAACCTAAGAATATTCCCTCATCAGATTTAGAGTCAAATTTACCTAGATTATCTTTCCCATTATTATGAACAAAACACCTACATCCAAAAACATGAAAGTAATTAACTTTTGGTTTTCTGTTTTTCCAAAGTTCATAAGGTGTTTTCTTTATGATGGGTCTCAATAGAACTCTATTTAATATATGACAAGAAGTATTAATGGCTTCTCCCCAAAAGTACTTAGGGAGGTTACTTTCACATAACATAGTTCTAGCCATTTCCTCTAGAGTTCTATTTTTCCTCTCCACAACTCCATTTTGTTGCGGTGTCCTAGGTGCAGAAAAATTATGGGTTATCCTCTTTTTACTACAAAACTCATCAAATGACTGATTTTCGAATTCGGTACCATGGTCACTTCTAATGGCTATTACTGAAGTATCTCTAGCATTGGTTACTTCCTTATGAAACTTTTTAAATACTGAAAAAACTTGATCTTTATGTGCTAAGAACATAACCCAAGTGTATCTAGAATAGTCATCTACAATAACTAGACCATATTTATTTCCACCTAGGCTAGTGGTTCTAGTTGGTCCGAATAGGTCCATGTGTAATAATTCTAGAGGTCTAGATGTAGAGACACATTTTATGGATTTAAATGAGTTCCTAGATTGTTTGCCAAATTGACATGCTTCACATAATTTGTTCTTCTCAAATTTTAATTTTGGCAAACCTATCACGGAATCTCTTTTAACTAGTTTAGTTATTGTGTCCATGCTTGCATGACCTAACTTACGGTGCCATAACCAGCTAGCATCATTATCCTTAGTTTCATTAACAACTAGACATTGGTTATGTTTGGCAACATCTTCAAGGTCTACAACATACACATTCCCACGTCTAATTCCTTTAAAAACTAAACTATTGTCATTAGGGTTTGTTATAATGCATAGTGATGGTTTAAACATAACATCATACCCTTTATCACATAATTGACTAATGCTTAATAAGTTATGCTTAAGACCATCAACATATCTAACATTATCAATAAAAGTAGAAGGGGTAATTTGAACTTTACCAATACCAATGATGTGACCTTGGTTGTTGTCTCCAAAAGTCACAGCACCTCCGTTCTTAGCTTCAAGGGTGAAAAATTGATCCTTGTCACCCGTCATGTTTCTTGAGCAGCCACTGTCCAAATACCAGCAGTTTTTGTTGACCTTGGCTGCAAGACACTCCTACACAAGCAAATCATATCATCTTAGGTACCCAAGTTTTCTTGGGTCCTTCATGGTTAGTCAAGTTGGTTCCTTTTGGAACCCATACCCTTTTAATTTTTCTTTTTGTTTTACCTTTCCTAAAATTACACATATTTGCTTTATGACCTATAGTTCCACAACAAAAGCAGGTTATTTTCTTAGTTTTACTTTCCCCAACTTTAACAAAGAAGTTACTAAGAAGTTTTTGTTTATTTCTTGGTTTATATCCTAAACCCGCTTTATTAAATACTGCTTGTTGACTATTTAGTATCATGTTTAACTTTTCAGAACTATATGTAAATTTTTCAACCAAAGGTTTGTATTTGTTAAGTTCTTTAGTTAGTGTTTGATTTTCTGCTTTTAGATCATTTAGTTCTTTTGTGAGATCCTTGTTTAAGATTTGTTTATGGTTTTTAAGTTCTGAAAATTCCTTAGTTAGTTCTTCGTTATCTTTACTTAAGGTGTTAGTTTTCTTAATTAAGAGTTGGTTGCTTGTCTTAAGTTCTAGATTTTCTATGGTGATACAGTCCTTATCCTTAACTAGTTTATCGCATTTAAGTATGTATGATTGTTTAGCTATTTTTAGTTCTTTATTCTTAAGATTTATGGCCTTATATTCTATCATTAATTCATTAAATGCATCATAAAGTTCATCAAAAGAAAAATCGAGATGTGATTCAGATGTTACCTCATTTTCATTGGCCATGAAGCACAAATTGGCCTTTTCTTCTTGTTCTTCATCCGATGATGAAGATGATGCGTCGGAGTCCGATAAGGTGGTGACGAGGGCTTTCTTCTTCTTGTACTTGTTGCCCTTCTTTAGTAAGGGACACTCAGCTCTGATGTGTCCCGGTTTTTTACACTCATAGCAGCCAATCCCCTCATTTTCCCTTTCCTTACCTTTGTCCTTGCGGTAGGAATTTGAGGGGCCTCTCCTTTGATGATAGGACTTCTTGTGGTTGATGAATTTTCTGAATTTGCGCACAAGAAGAGCCTCACCATCATTTTCCTCATGTTCTTCTTCTTCACTGCTGCTACTGCAAGACAAGTCCTTGTTAGATGAAGTAGATTTAAGAGCTATTACCTTTTTCTTATGGGAGGACTCTTCCTCGTTGTGTTGCTTCATGGTTAGCTCGTGCGTCATTAGGGATCCAAGAAGCTCCTCAAGTGGTAACTTGTTCAAGTCCTTGGCTTCTTGAATTGCCGTCACTTTAGCTTCCCATGACCTTGGTAGACAACGAAGGATTTTCCTGACAAGCTTACTATTAGTATAGTTCTTGCCAAGGCTTTTTAGGCCATTGACAATGTCAGTAAACCTAGTGAACATGCATGTGATTGTTTCATTAGAATCCATTTTAAATAGTTCATACTTATGAACCAAAATATTTATTTTGGATTCTTTGACTTGATTCGTGCCCTCATGGGTCACTTCAAGTCTGTCCCAAATCTCTTTTGCAGAATTGCAAGTTGAGACCCTATTAAATTCATTTCTATCTAAGGCACAATAAAGCACATTCATAGCTTTAGAGTTTAGTTGTGCCTTTCTCATGTCATGTTCATCCCAATCCTTTTCTAGTTTGGGTACCGTGACACCCTCTACATATATGAATGGGATGTATGGCCCATTTACTACAATGGTCCACATCTCATAGTCTTGGGCTTGGATGAATATTCTCATCCTAGCCTTCCAATATGAGTAGTCGGATCCATTAAAGAATGGGGGTCTTTGGGTGGACTGACCCTCAATGTGGGAAGATCTAAATGGGGTTGTCATTTCGATCTTTTACTCTTGGGTGGAAGAGTTTAGGCTCTGATACCACTTGTTGCCCAGATAGACAACCCAAGAGGGGGGGTGAATTGGGTTTTAAAATAATCTTACAATTTAAAACGATGTGGATGACTAATTAAAGCTATTGCAAGTTGTTCGATTAATTGCTATGTGCTGTGAGTGATATGAGAGTAAGAGAAAGAGAGACAATCAATCACAAACACCAAGTTTTATAGTGGTTCGGAGCTAACCCTTGCTCCTACGTCCACTCCCCAAGTCTCACTTGGGAATTCACTATAACCCCTTGGATTACAGCCGGTTGTTTTCCAAGCTCACAACCAAACTTGTTGTTTTACGAGCTCACAACGAACTCGGTCGGTTTTCCCAGGCTCACCGACTAGAACCAACCCCGATTGTTTTCCCGGGATCACAATCGAACCCTTACACGTTGGTTTTACACTCGGCTCACCAACCAACCTCTATACCCTTGATTCAATCCCCCGATTGAACCAAGCAAAGACAATGTGTAGATGAAAAGAACAAACAGAAAAATACAGCTTCTCAAAAGCAGATAAATGGCAATATGAACAATAACGAAGTTAAGAGCCCTCAAACGCTTTTAAGTTGGAGAAGAGGAAGGGCTTCTTAAACTTCGGGTCTCCTCTTGAATGTGTAGTCGACTTGAATGCAGGAGGAGGCTCTTTCAATGTTGGGAAGAAGTAGGTGGATGCAGTTAATGCTGCTCTTCCCTCTTTTTCATTGAAGAACAAGTTGCAGAGATTGAAAGCTTGATTACTTGGAGTGGAA
Source organism: Phoenix dactylifera (assembly GCF_051530095.1). Classification (NCBI taxonomy): domain Eukaryota; kingdom Viridiplantae; phylum Streptophyta; class Magnoliopsida; order Arecales; family Arecaceae; genus Phoenix; species Phoenix dactylifera. The sequence goes on along the minus strand of NC_143193.1, from coordinate 20,776,626 downwards.
TGGTTGTTCTCTTCTTTGCTACAGTCCTCTGTGGCTATTTAAACCAACCCCCACGGAAACTAGCCGTTAGAGAGCTTTTTCTGCCCGTTCTGCACACTCTGTACACCCTGACAATGTGTCCGTTGGTGGGTTGGAGTCGACTCGCGCGATCAGGAGTCGACTCGGCTGTAGCGGGAGTCGACTCATGCTTTTCTGGAGTCGACTCGGCAACTGTTTCGGATTTGAATTAAAGTAGCCTCTTAGACTGGGAGTCGACTCGTCTTGACCTGGAGTCAACTCGCCAACTTCTGGAGCTGACTTGGCTTTCTCGGAGTCGGCTCATCCCATGGAGTCCGTGGATCTATTTTTGAATTTGGTCCACTCGAGTCGACTCGACAATCCTGGAAGTCGACTCGGCGCTCAGAACCCGAACTCCCTATCTTCTGTCTTTTGCCTCGTCCAGTCTTGGAGTCGACTCGAACTTCCCCGGAGTCGACTCGGCTCTCAGTTTCCGAAACACTATCTTCTGTCTTTTTGATGTAGAGCTGCCTTGGAGTCGACTCTAGCTGTCTGGGAGTCGACTCGAATCTCAGAGACAGTAAATTGGTCTTCTGTCTTCTTTGTGGTCGCGGAGTCTCGGAGTCGACTCGCGTATTGCGGGAGTCGACTCGAATCTCAGAGTTCGAAAAACGTTCTCTGACTTTTTCCTTGTGTTCCTCTGAGAGTCGACTCTCACTTTCTTTGAAGTCGACTTGCCAACCATCGGAGTCGACTCGCGTTCCACTGGAGTCGACTCGAATCTCAGACCCGAAAACTGCTCTCTGACTTTTCTGCCTGTGGCTCCTTGGAGTCGACTCTTGCTACCCTGGAGTCGACTCGATGAACATCGGAGTCGACTCGCGCACTTCAGGAGTCGACTCGCTGACAGGTTTTGAGTTGATGCTTTCTGTTCGTCTGTCTGTTCTAAGTCGGAGTCGACTCGTACTTATCCGGAGTCGACTCGAGCCCGTGCCAGTGAACTTGATACGCTTGGAGTCGACTCGTGATACTCTGGAGTCGACTCGAGTCTCAGACTTTGGTTCAGGCTGACTTCTTAACTTATCCAAAATATTATGAACTAAGTCTAGAGACACTTAGACAAGATTTTCACTGAAACACTTAATTGAATTCATTAGTAAACAAGAGATATACTCAAATGCTTTGAGCTCATCAAAATCAAATAGGGTTTTAATCAATCACTCCACAACGGGGTATTCTGGATATGGTGGATTTTGTACGAAGGTTGTGAGTAGGTCAACAAGGAATCAGTCACTTCTAGTAAGAGAAGGTAACATCCTACTTACTCTAATCTTATGATGATTCAAGAAGCCTTTGATCAAAGCAAAATAAATATTAGAAAGAGTTTCTAATGTTTCATTGTTTGAATTATCATATAAAAGATTGAGAGAGACATGAATAAGTGATTGAGTTTGATATTGATCCATACTCATGCACTTATTCAGGATGTAGTATGACTGAGGGATTGAATTGCACAGTAACTTGCCACTGAAGGGTATGTTTGGATTTGTCCAATACATTCCTCATCTTTCGGGTAGACATGATACGTTGCTAGACGTCAATCATGTCTTGTGGGTTGATCGGATCAAAGAGTTTGATTAGATCAAAGCATCAGAAAGGGTCTGATTGCTAAGTCAGGTTTAGCACTAAATTGAACCTAAATTGGATTAGAGGTATTCTAATCAGGTTAGGTCAACTTGCACCTGCACCTACAGCTGGCTAAGATAAGGAACCCAATGGGTCACACACAAGGGAATTGATCAAGGGTCTAATTGGATTAGATCATGTTTGCAAGATGAACATGCTAGCACGTGTTGCAAACCCTAGCTCCTGATTCAAATTAAATTCGAATCTGATTCTTAGGTTAGGTTGATCTAATATGATTAGATCATGACCTAATATGGGTTAGCCAAGAGTTGGAACCCATTTGGCTTTAATTAGACCTGATTTGGTTAGGTTTAATGTTTTCTTTAAGTTGGTTAAACCCAATTGGATTGGGTTTGATAGGGCCTTCACTTCTGGACCATTGGATCACTCCCTGGATGAAGGATCTGGTCCACTGGTTGGCGCCTTCATCTGGACCATTGGATGGTTTCCTGGATGAAGGATCTGGTCCACTGGTTGGCGCCTTCATCTGGACCATTGGATGGATTTCTGGATGAAGGATCTGGACCATTGGTCAGCGCCTGAATCTGGAGCACTGGATGTCTCTCTGGATGAAAGATCTGGACCGTTGCTCAGCGCCTGAATCTGGACCATCGGTGATGGCATCTTGCTTTTGGACCATTGGATGGCACCCTGGATGATGATGCCTTGATCTGGACCATTAGATGGTGCCCAGATCTGGACCATTGGCTTTGGTTCACTGCATTTGGGCCCTTGGATCATCAGGATTTAAGAGGAAGACATGAGAAAGAAGTTGATACACCCTTCTCCTTAGCACCCCATCATGATGGGATGCCTCTCTTGGCACATGCCTCATCATGATGAGGTGTGTGGATGGGATGCATCCCTTTATGATGCATCCCTCCATCTCTTATAAATAAGGAGGTGCCTTGGGGTTCTAAAGATCATCAAAGAAAAAGTCTCTCCTTCTCTCTCCCTTATCCCTTCTTTCTTACAAGCCTCTCTCTTTTGTCCTAACCCAAGACAAGAGGGTCTTCTTTAGGACAAAAAGGCTAGTGAATGTTTTAGAGGTAGAAAGGAAGAAGGAAGTGAAGGAAAATCAGCCAATTAAATCCTTTGGAAGGATTGAACAATTAGAATCAAGTTTTGGTGGAGCTAAAGTCTTGAACCCATTCCTGTGTGGATCAACATCGGAGGGCGAACATTTGGGCACCTTAGGACATCTTCAGACATATTGGATATAGCGTGATAGGTATTCTTCTATACCAATATTATATTTTCTACATTATTTGGTTATACTATTAAGGCGATCTTGGCTTATTAGGATTTCATATAATGGGTTTTATAAGAAAATTTTATAATTCCGTATCTTCCGCTACGCCCTAGGGCACTGGGAAACCCAACACCGTTTGCATGTGATGTGAATGTGAGTCGGGTAGATAGGTTTACATATGATGAAAACTAATAGACCAATCCAAATAAGACCTAAACTAAAACCTCCTCAATCAAGTCGAGAGTGAACCAACATGAGCGAGTCATATTAGATTAATTGATCTAATTGGTGTCTAGGAAAGTATGAAAGGTGGTTACTTAATTACGACCTTACCCTCTGAGTAAGGGGAGCCTTCCACCTGCTTACCTGGCCAATTGTTCGATTACCTCTTATGAAGAGCTCAAGTTGCAAACACTAAGACATAATTAACCAATATTAAGTCCATAGGTCTTCTACTGTAGTGGAGCTGCTAAGGTCTTTCTGGTGTTGACTTGTCTCGGCTGGACACAGTGGGCAAGTTGCATCGGGGGGCTGGACCTCTCTATAGACATGAGATGTTGTAGGGGTAAAGGTGGGGTTGGGCACCAATAACTATTAGGTGAGGACCCAATGACGACTTTATTTCTACGGTTATACTGTGGGTCTGACTTAACTAAGGAATGGGACCAATAACTGTTAGGTGAGGTCTTCATGACTTAAAGACCAAGTAGCACGGCAACATGCTTGAGAAGCATTGTACAAGAGTTGTACACTCATCCATTTATGTGTCACCAATAACTGTTAGGTGAGGTGGCATGTAAATCGGTAGGACCGCAGTACCCACTAGAAACCCTAGTCGTGTAGGTTTTCCATTTTCCTACCAGGGGAGTATGAGAAATTTGAGAAAATAGTGGGAGGTACATTTGTTCTAAAAGACCCTAAAACAAATTAGGATCAAGTACAAAATTCGAACTAGAATCTTTACTCTCTGAGGATTATAAAGTCAGCTTCTAGACTTTTAACTCATATCCTATAGAACAACCATTTGACCAAACCCAATTATAAAGACTGGCTCAGCAAATTTCAAAACAGTTTTGAATTGTGAGAAATTAGGGTATGTGCTAGACCATGGAATCCCCGTGTTACCAATCTGTCCGATCACTGATCAGCGTAAGACGCATGCTAAGTTGACGAACAATGATAATAAAGTTAGGTGCTGCACAATGGCATCCATGTCCAATGAATTACAATGCCAGCATGAGAACATGAGACTGCCAGGGACATATTAAATCACCTGCAAGAGTTGTATGATGATCAGAGTCGCGCAGCATGTTTTGAAGTGTCCAAGATGCTCTTCAAGGCAAAGATGCGTGAGGGGCAGTCTGTCAACGATCACTATTTGACTATGATCAAAGATCTAGAGGAGCTTGAGAAGCTCGGTATGACCATGCATAAGGAATTGCAAATAGATCTGATCCTGCAATTCCTTCTAGATTCATATGAATAGTTTATAGTAGACTACCATATGAACAAGATTGTATGCACCAAAACAGAATTGTTAAATAAATTGGTAACTACCTTAGGGATCTTGAAGAGTTCAAGAGGCATCGTTCTCGCTGTCGAGTTGGTTTCTACTTCCAAGAGAGAGTCTATCTGGAAGAAAAAGAAGCCTGCAAAGAAGCAGAAAAAGGACAAGAAGCCAAGTAAGGAAGTTCCCAAAAAAAAGCCAATTGCAAGGAAAAGTGTTTCCATTGCATAATAGACGGCCATTGGAAGAGAAACTGTCCTACATACATGGGAAGCATAAAGAACATAAAGGGTGATAGACCTTCAGAAGGTATGTCAGAAATGCTCAGGATACTTAGGGATTGTTACCTATTGCTAGCAGAAATTTAATTTATGTATCTTGTTTAGCACAGAAAGATTTTTATAAGACTACTGTTCTATTTATTTGAGAAATAAATTGGTTCAACGTGGTTTTATGATTGACAGTCTTTATCACATACATATGGATGTATCTGTGAATGTATCTGAGCAAACATTGAATACCATAGGATCTAATAGATCCAGAAATGAGATAAATCTAAAGTATTTGTGGCACCTCAGGCTTGGCCATATAGGAGAAGACAGAATAAACAAATTGGAGAAACATGAGCTTTTTGGCTCATTGACTTTCGAGTCATATTCGATTTGTAAATTCTGCCTTCGAGAAAAGATGGCCAAATTATCCTTTGTAGGACACAGGGAGGACCACTGACTTTTTGGTTCCCAACACTCACTTCTTGCTCAGACACATTTACAGATACATCCATATGCAAATAATAGAGACTGTCAATCATAAAACCACGTGCGACTATTTTATTTCTGAAATAAATAGAACAACAGTCTTTGTCAAATGTAAAAACATGACCTTCCTGTGCTAGACATGAAATAGAAATCAAATTTCTGCTAGCGACAGGTACATAATAACAGTCTCTAAGTAATAAACTAAAATCAGACGGTAGTCGCAGAGGGTAGGTGCCCACAGCCACAACAGCAACTTTTGTCCTGTTGCCAACCCGAAGGGTTATCGCACCTTCTGCCAGCCTTCTACTTTCCTTTAGACCCTGCATAGTAGTGCACAAGTGAGCACTAGAACCAAAATCTATAACCCAACTAGAAGTAGAAGAAACTGTTGGATTAGTTTCAATTACGAGCAAGTCTATACCTTCTGAAGGTGTGTCAGCCTTCTTGTTCTTCAGGCTCTCAAGATATGAAGGACAGTTCCTCTTTCAGTGGCCGTCGACATTGCAGTGGAAACATTTTTCTTTGTCATTAGCCTTTTTCTTTTGAACTTTCTTCTTTGGCTTCTTGTCTTTCTTCTGCTTCTTTGCAGGCTTCTTTTTCTTCCAAGTAGACTTTCTCTTGAAACCAAAAGTCAACTCAGCAACAAGAACATTGCCCCTTGAACCTTTTAAGGCTTCCTCAGCAATTACCAACATGTTTAACAGTTCAGTCTTAGTGCATTCAATCTTATTCATGTGGTAGTTTACTATAAACTGTCCAAATGAATCAGGAAGGAATTGAAGGATCAGATCTACTTGCAATTCCTTATGCATGTTCATACCGAGCTTCTCAAGCTCCTCTAGGTCCTTGATCATAATCAGACCGTGATCATGGATAGACTACCCCTCATGCATTTTTGCTTTGAAGAGCCTCTTGGACACTTCAAAACGAGCTATGCGACTCTGCTTACCATACAACTCTTGCAGGTGTGCCAGTATGTCCCTAGCAGTCTTCATATTCTCATGCTGGCATTGGAGTTCATTGGACATGGATGCCATGATGTAGCACTTGACCCTAATGTCATCGTCTGTCCACTTTTTATGCGTCGCACGCTGATCAGTGGTCGGACGTGCTGGTAATGTGGGGATATCATTGTTGAGCACATAGCCTATTTTCTCACAACTCAGAATAATTTTGAGATTTCTAAGCCAGTCTATGTGATTGGTACCGGTCAGTCTGTTGGTCTCAAGAATACGGGTCAAAGGATTTGAGGCTGACATTGTGATCTGCAGAGAGTAAAGATTTTAGTTAGATTTTTGTACTTGATCCTAATTTGTTCTAGGATCTTTTAGAACAAATGTACCTCCCACTATTTTCTTGAATTTCTCACACTCTCCTAGTAGGAAAACGGAAATCCTACACGATTAGGATTTCTAGTGGGTACTGTGGTCCCACCGATTTACATGCCACCTCACCTAACAATTATTGGTGACACATAAATAGATGAGTGTACAACTCTTGTACAATGCTTCTCAAGCATGTTGCGGTGCTACTTGGTCTCTAAGTCATGAAGACCTCACCTAACAGTTATTGGTCCCATTCCTTAGTTAAGTCAGACCCACCGTATAACCGTAGGAATAAAGTCGTCATTGGGTCCTCACCTAACAGTTATTGGTCCCCAACCCCACCTTTACCCCTACAACATCTCATGTCTATAGAGAGGTACAGCCCTCCGATGCAACTTGCCCACTGTGTCCAGCCGAGACAAGTCAACACCAGAAAGACCTTAGCAGCTCTACTACGGTGGAAGACCTGTGTACTTAATATTGGTTAATCATGTCTTAGTATTTGCAACTTGAGCTCTTCATAAGAGGTAATCGAACAATTGGGCAGGTAAGCAGGTGGGAGGCTCCCCTTACTCAGAGAGTAAGGTCCTAATTAAGTAACCACCTTTAATGCTTTTCTAGACACCAATTAGATCAATTAATCTAATATGACTCGCTCATGTTGGTTCACTCTCGACTTGATTGAGGAGGTTTTAGTTTAGGTCTCATTGGGATTGATCTACTAGTTTGCATCATATGGAAACCTATCTATCCCACTCTCATTCGCATCACATGCAAACGGCACATCGCAGGCAGTTATAATCGCAGCAATAAATAAAGCTAAAACTTTAAATAGGTGATGATCATGGATTCTAATTAGGTCATATTACAAGCACATGTACGTCAATCGATCAACTGGTCTTCAACTCTTGAATTGGTCCCGAGCCTTCTTGATACGATCCCTAATCAACTCTTGATCCAATCGCCATCAACCGCTCAGATCGCCGTTCATCTTATGTACTGTCTTCAACTTGATCGTTGACGTACATTACATCACAGAAATCAACCAGACATAAAATAATAAATTACATCCCCTTTTAGGAGGCACGCAGGCCTCTAAAAATATCAAATAAGATACATGCAAGCATATGAAAAATTTTATGACATTACAGATCACATCGCAGGTCATTACATTTGTTACAAAAAGGGTTTGAATCCAACGATCATCACCACATGCAGCAATTATAATTTTCAGATCTGAAATCTAATTAATTATCTTATGACATGGGTTGCTGAACATGCTAAACATGATTCTAAACTTTGTAATCCCATTAACAATGCAATTAGAATCATCAATTTATCACATAAAAATCAGCATGCAAAAAATCAGCAACCCAGAAAAAATCTGCATGCAGAAAATTATCAGCATGCATAACCTTTTAAATTTTAGATCTAGCATGCCTATTTATAACTAATTCTAACCTTAATCTACGAAGCTTAGGCTCTGATACCACTGTTGGGAATCCGCCCATGCCGCAGAAAATTAAAAAAATTCAGATGGCAGCGGAAGAGGCATGCGCGGGATCGACGTTCATCACATGAGCGTATTTCAAAAACTGTTCGTAGATAGATTAGGATTAAAAACTTTAAAACTATTTGGAAGATCAGATCTTCACCTTGTGCGGGTAGATGATCACCACAAACTGAAGTTCGTGGTTTAGGAAGAAGGCTCGCTTGAAGCCGCATACGCGTCTAGCCCCTACGGATATCCACGCGAAGCAAAAATCAATCCAAACGCTCCAATCTCCCAGGGGTGCTAGCTCCCTTGCAGAGATTTGTTTTGATGGCTGATGTCCTTCCTTTTAATTAACCCTTGATTGCCTAAGGGAGGAGGATGAAGAAGGTGGACTCAAGGAAGAAGATCACCAAGCCTTGCAGCCCCTTTTTTCCCTTGCATGCGTTGGAAGAAGGAAGGGAGGAAGAGGATGCCGCCAAGACTCTTCTTGGCTTTTCCCTTGCTTGCGGCTGAAACAAGAGGAGGAGAGGAAGGGCCACAGGTTGGAGAGTAGGAAGTCTTCAATACCCTAATGCACCCTCACGCCTCCTCTTAAATAACATGTGGAGCTCCTACAAAGTAGGATCTCCTGGATAAGTTTCCAAGAGGGGCGCCTGTTGGTCAGCCCTGCAGCGGCGTGACGATCGCGGCGGAATCCGCATGCCGAGCCCGGTGCATCGCATACGCCGGAACAGGATCGGGTGGATTTCAAAAATTTTCTAAATCAGAACGATTCAGAACCCTTTTGAATTCAGATGGGGACTAAACTAAGATCTAATAATTAATTATGAATTGTTAAACTACCAGCAAATCAGAAATATAAAAGTTCAAATGAAGATCTCATCTTCACCTTCGTGCGGGTAGAAGAACACCGCAACCGATGACCGTGGTTTGGTTCCTTTGTAGCCACACAAACGTCTGACCTCTACTAGTATCCATACGAGGTTGCTGAAGATCAGAGATGGGGCTTTACCGGGGTGCTAGCTCCTTGCAAAAGCCTCTCTTGGATGTCGAAGAAGAAGGTAGAAGAAATCACAAGGATCCCACCTTGTGCAGCCTTCAAAGGAAGAAGAAGCTTGATCTTCTTCTCTCTCCCTTTCCTTGCTGATTTAAAATCCCAAAAAAATTACCTTGCTGCCCCACGCCGGGAAGAAGAAGTCTCATGGATGCTTGGGGGGTGGGGCTTCATTAATAGGGCTCTCCAAAAAACTAGGCGCCAGGATTCCTAGTCTTTCTAGGTTTCCTAGTGCCCTTCCCTTTATGGTCAAAAATTGATAGTCAACTTTAAAGACCACGCAATAGCACGTATCTGGTAGGATAGTGATTACGGGTATCGATCCACAGGGATTGGGGTATAGTTGTTTTTCTTAAAAATAAAAATATTTAAAAGGATGAATTTGTGAAGACTATTAAACTAAGCAATTCAATAAAAAAAATGCAATTAAAATGATATCAATTTGAGGGAACCTAGGGCAAGGAATTCACCACTAACATTAGAACAAGGGTTATTTATATTTTATTTCGTTCTTGGATTAACATGCAAATTGGCTACAAGCCTAATAAGCATTTAAATAAAAATTCACAAAAATAATTTGGGCATAATCCATCTTCAGTTGGCATGAAATGTCTACCCTAATCTAAGGTGGTAGCACATCGCATCTTCTCTAAGCATGGACTATCTTATATTTACTTAGTGATCATGAAGAACAGTTGTATAAACATCATATTTAAAATCACAGAAATTAAATATGAGATGAAATAAAATATTCATTAGAAGCAGAATAAGGTTTATACAACTCCAAGAATAGAAATTAAAAATATAAAACCCTCAGCCCTTTGTTAGGGCTGCATCCAGCCCTAGAGAGGAGATCAGCCCTGCATGGAGTTGGAGACGGCAGCAGCAGCACAGCAGCGGGCTCCCATTTGCATCATGATCAGCTTCCTTTCTTCCTCCCTCAGCACTTCATTCTTATTTTTTTATATACATGGGAAGTTATTCCCAAAATATCCAAACCTCTCTCCCTCCTCTGTTTTTTTTATTTCTACTTCTCCCGTGCGACTTGCCTCAGAGAGCTTGGATGGCCGAAGGAAGATAGCTCTCCTCCTTTTATAGCTTCACCAGCACCCCCCCCCTCCTTGCTTCCCTCAACTGATTAGGATCTTCCGAATGGGAAGATAAGATCAAGGAACGGCTTCCTGTTCCTTGGATGAAGGTGTGACTGATCCGGACGTGAAAGTCGGTGATTCGTTGAAGAAGTCGGTTGCTCCCTGGGATGCAGAGGATGGCGAAGACGTGGAAGCTAGAGAGCTTGATCCGTTGTCGATGGAGGAGGCTTTGGAGAGGATCTCGGACGGTTGCTGGCGAACGGTGGATACGATGCAGTTGGGATGAGGTGGTTCCGGAAACAGGGGAGGATGGAGTTCCTTGCCGTGAAGCTCGCAAGGATGAAGCTCATCCGGTTGAGATGCGGCTGGGAAAATCTAGGAGGTGGGTCGAATGGCTGGGAGTTGAACAGAGGAGTTTCAAAGCAACAGGGAATACGTGGGTGATGAAGGTTATCCAGAAGAGGATGAGAGCTGGTGCCGTTTGGATTCACGGAATGGGGAGATGTGATCCGGAGGACGTTGGGCTGCTCCATGAGATCCGGAAGAAGAGGAAGCTGTTTGACTTCCTTCGGCTGGGAAGAAGCTGAACCGAGGAAGCAGGGGGGTTCGGTTGGCAGTTGAGATGAAGCTCGCGATGGGAAGACTTGGGTTTTGTTCCGCTGAAGCAGGGGATGATGTGGATGAATCAGTGGATGGTGAAAGCTTGATTCGGCTGGGATGGGGAGATGGAGTGCGGAATGGGATGAAGTTGTTGTGTTCTGTTTCCGTGAAGCAGGGGATGAGGGTGAATTGGTTGTTGAGATGTTCGGACGCGGGCTGAAGAAATTAGGGGAGAGAAGTTGGGAGGATCAACGTGGAGATGAGTAGAGGCTTTGAACACGGATGGGATGAAGGCTGGGTTCTATCTGGAGTAGGGAATCTAGGAGGATCAAAGCTTGAAGAGAAACTGTTGTGGAGTTGGGAGGTTAGGAAGATGGATTAAGCCAGGGGGACGACGTAAACTGGGAATCCGGAAGGAAAGAAACTTTTGATGCGTGGAACCTTCGCATGCATCACAGGTGGACTGCTGGGAAGATGGGTTCTGTTTTGATTGGTTTTGTTCATGGGATACGGGAGGAAAGGAAACTGCTCTGCTTTGTTTTGGTGAAGGGAATGACGTGGAGAGTTGAAATGGAATGTGAATGGGTGTGGTCGGCTGGGAGCCTTTATTAAAAATAAATAGGTTCAATTAAAAATTTTGTTCTATTCTTTGGTCATGGGAGAGATTCGGAAGAAGAGCTTTCCGTGATGCTTGGTCTGTGATGGCGCGGAGATGTAGACATTTTGAAAATCCCATGTACTTTGGCATGTGTCATTCTGGATGGCTGCCACGTATGCTCTAGCGTGATCAGGCTTCATGGTTATGAGTCAGATGATGATGGGTTTGACCCGACCTGCATACATTAGGTTCAATTAATAAATAAATAAGTAAAAGAAACTCGAATTAATTTATTAAAATGCAATGATGAGGGTAACACATTTTTTAGTTAAATTTACAAAATATGTAAATTAAAATAATGATAAGTGCCATAAATAAGATATTAATTTATGCATTATTTAGCACTTATCAGCGGGCCCCTTGATTCTTGGCGTTGGCTCATAGCAAAGAAGGAGAGGGGGCCACGCCCCTCCTTGCCCTTTTGGCTGCCCCCTTCTTGATTATTTTGTCTCCTCAAAATAAGGCATCAAGAGGGAGGCTCTTTAGGGAAAAAAAAAGTTGAATTAGGCAAGATTTTTTAGGGACTCGATCTAGCTAACTCTTGACTAGGATTTGAGTCAAATTTCTTTAGGTGAGACCCAACATAATTTGACTCAATTAATCAGCAAATCAAAGACCTAATTATAATCTAATTATAATCTAATTATAATTATTTAATTCTTCCATTTAACTCACTAACTCTTAGTGGGTTATTTCAAACATCAATCACATTGACATTGTGATTCCAAATCACAATGCGACAATCCTAATAATCAGAACTCCTAATGTGTGTGACCTCGTAGGTTCTAATCTAACTGGTAATGAGACATATTGAGATCTCCATTTCAATATCACTGAAACGCCTTTCAGTGGACTGAAACACTTTCAGTTCTACTCGTCAGGGTTTACCGATCATCAGGTAAATGCCCGTGAGTCCCAACATCCACAAGTGACACCTAGCAGTATGTAGTGGCAACCCAGTAGAATAGAATAATGAACCTCTAGGTACAGTTATCGTATAATACAGTACTTCTATCGTGGATCCCTACAGGACGGAGGTCATGGACAACTCGTCAAACCCCATCGTCTGTCATATGTCAAGATTTATTCGACTTAAGTTTGAGAATGGAAAACTCTTTCTCCACTGTGTATACTGCCCCGGCCGAGGTCTTACGAACTCAGTCTTATAAATCACATAGGATCTCTCCTTATCTACCAAGGTTGATAGATTCCATATAGGTGCATGCCCTACTCCTACAGTGAACCTATTGCAGCCAATCTACACCGCATGGATCCATATGTCTAGAGACCATGTATATGTGCAGTCAAACTACAATAACCTCACCGTGAGTAGCCGAAGCATCGCAGGTCAAAGGACCAATCACACTACTGCAACATTAAGCAAGTCACTGACGAGTGGATAGACATCCAAGTGACTTCTTGTCTTGGTCACGATCAGTACCCTTGTTCTTTAACAAGCACCTGCACTATTACTTCAGTATCGCCACACTGTGGACTCGAGTCTTGTCCATTAACAAGGAAAGCAATGTGTGCACTGATCTTATCGGATCGATCACCGTCCTCGTGATGATCCATCAATCAGGAGCATTTTGTACTTAACTCTTAAGAATATGCATCATCATCTTATTAATTCTTGGACGATTCATATATACATAAACAATATGAATGAAAAAGATGCCTTTTATTTATTCAATAATAAATAGTCAAGTACAAAATTATGTCCTAGAATTAACAATGTGTCAGCCAGATTGGCTTCTAGGGCATACATCTAACAATCTCCCACTTGTACTAAAGCCAATCAGTCATATATCTAAGTTCCATCTTCTCAAGGTGGGCTTCAGTTTTTTGCTGACTCAGCTGCTTAGTGAACGGGTCCGCCACGTTATCCACAGAGTCTACTCTCTACACCTCGACATACTTCTTCTCAACATAATCGCGTATGAGGTGGAAGCGCCGCTCTATATGCTTGAACTTCTGATGAGACCTTAGTTCCTTAGCAAGAGCTATGGTGCCATTATTATCGCAGTAGAGTGTTATGGCATCTGATGACATCACATCCAATTCTGCGATGAATTTTTTAAACCAGAAGCCTTCCTTAGCAGCTTTAGAGGCGGCGATATATTCAGCTTACATAGTAGAATCAGCAATGATCGGTTGTTTAAAACTTTTCCAATTCATCGTACCACCATTGTACAAGAACACATATCCAGATGTAGACTTTCTATCATCGATATCAGTCATGAAGTCTGAATCTGTGTACCCTTCTACCTTTAACTCTGATGTTTCTCCATAGACCAAGAATAAATATTTAGTTATTCTTAAGTACTTAAGAATATTCTTCACAGCTGTCCAGTGCTCTTCACCTAGATTCGACTGATATCTCCTAGTGACACTCACAGCAAGGGCTATATCAGGTCGTGTACACAGCATGGCATACATGAGACTCCCTATTGCCGATGCATAAGGAATTTTGCTCATGTGTTGAATCTCTTCAGATGTGTTGTAGCACATCTTCTTGGAGAGATGAATTCCATACCTAAGGGATAAGAGACCCCTTTTAGAGTTTTCCATGCTGAACATTTTCAGCACTTCCTCTATGTACATCTTCTGTGATAGGCCGAGCATCCTTTTAGATCTATCTTTATAGACCTTTATTCCCAAAATATAGGATGCTTCCCCAAGATCTTTCATGGAGAACTCTTTTAACAACCAGATCTTGACCGAGGTTAGCATGGGAATATCATTCCCTATCAGGAGAATGTCGTCTACGTACAATACGAGAAACACGACAGCACTTCCACTAACCTTCTTGTAAACACACGGTTCCCCTTCGTTCTTGATGAAATCAAACATTTTGATTGCATCATTGAAACGAGTGTTCCAACTCCGAGAAGCTTGCTTTAGTCCATAAATGGACCTTTGCAGCTTGCAGACCTTGTGATCTCTGTCATTGGAAGTGAAACCCAAAGGCTGCTCCATATAGATATCTTCATCAAGATATCCATTCAGAAAAGCAGTTTTCATATTCATCTGCCAAATTTCATAATCATAAAATGTTGTAATGGCAAGCAATGTTCGGATGGATTTTAGCATGGCTACAGGTGAAAAGATCTCCTGATAGTCAATGCCTTCGCGCTGACTATACCCTTTTGCCACTAGCCTTGCCTTATAGGTCTCTACCTTTTCATCCGAACCTATCTTCTTTTTGTAGATCTATTTGCATCCAATAGGTACAATACCTTCTGGTGGATCTACTAAGGTCCAGACTTGGTTGGAATGCATGGAGTCAAACTCTGACTTCATAGCTTCCAGCCATTTCTCGGAATCGATATCTGATATCGCCTCGTTGTAGGTTTTGGGATCCTCTATGTGTTCCCTATCTCCCATGAGGAACATTTTCTTAGTGTCCTCTTCAAGCATACCTAAGTATCTATCAGGAGGATGGGAGATCCTACTAGATCTGCGAGGTGGAGGAGGAACAACGTGTACTAGCTCTATATAAATGGGTTCTATAGGATCCATGACTCGTTGCTTTTCAGAGACTTTCTCTTCAAGCTCAATTTTTCTCCCACTGCCTCTATCAAGGATAAACTGTTTTTCCAAGAAGATGGCATGACGGCTCACAAACACATTGTGATCCTCTAAGACGTAAAAATTATATCCTAATGACTCTTTAGGATATCCAATAAAACGAGCACTTATGGTCCTAGCCTCTAGTTTGTCCGCCTGTAGTCACTTGACGTGGGTCGGACATCCCCAAATCTTGAGATGACCAAGAGTTGGTTTCTTACCATGCCATATCTCATACGGTGTGGTAGGAACGGATTTAGAGAAAACTCTATTCAGTAGATAAATTGCGGTAAGTAAGGCATCTCCCCAAAGAAACATAGGTAAATCAGTGAAGCTCATCATGGACCGGACCATATCCAATAAAGTCCGATTTCTCCTCTCTGACACCCCGTTGAGTTGAGATGTACCCGGAGGAGTCCATTGTGAGACTATGCCATTCTTCTTGAGATAGTCCCGGAATTTTTCACTAAGATATTCTCCTCCTCGATATGATCGAAGAGCCTTAAGGGGTTTTTCAGTTTGTTTTTCTACTTCATTTCTGAACTCTTTGAACTTTTCAAAAGATTCAGATTTGTTTCTCATAAGATACACATACCTATATCGTGAATAATCATCGGTAAAGGTAATGAAGTACGAATAACGACCTCTGGCTTGCACATCGAATGGGCCACACACATCTGTGTGTACTAGGATAAGTATTTCAGTGGTCCTCTCCCCATGTCCTACAAAGGGCAATCTAGCCATTTTTTCTTGAAGACAGGACTCGCAAACTGGATATGACTCGGAAGTGAATGAGCCGAGAAGCCCATCTTTATCCATTTTGTTCATTCTGTCCTCTCCAATATGGCCAAGCCTAAGGTGCCACAAATACTTCTGGTTTATCTCATCCCTGGATCTCTTGGATCCTTTGGTACTCACTTCTTGCTCAGACATATTTACAGATACATCCATATGCAAATGATAAAGACTATCAATCATAAAACCACGTGCGACTATTTTATTTCTGAAATAAATAGAACAGCAGTCTTTGTCAAATGTGAAAACATGACCTTCCTGTGCTAGACATAAAACAGAAATCAAATTTCTGCTAGCAACAGGTACATAATAACAGTCTCTAAGTAATAAACTAAAACCAGACGGTAGTCACAGAGGGTAGGTGCCCACAGCCACAGCAGCAACTTTTGCCCCGTTGCCAATCCGAAGAGTTACCGCACCTTCCGCCAGCCTTCTACTTTCCTTTAAACCCTGTATAGTAGTGCACAAATGAACACTAGAACCAAAATCTATAACCCAACTAGATGTTAGATGTATGCCCTAGAAGCCAAATTGGCTGACACATTGTTGATTCTAGAGACATAATTTTGTACTTGACTATTTATTATTGAATAAATAAAAGGCGTCTTTTCATTCATATTGTTTATGTGTCTATGAATCGTCCAAGAAATTAATAAGATGATGATACATATTCTCAAGAGTTAAGAATTTAAGCCATGTATCATTGGTGATTAATTTCTAAATGCTCCTGATCAATGGATCATCACGAGGACGGTGATTGATCCGATCAGTGCACAGATCACTTTCCTTCTGGATGGACGAGACTTGAGTCCACAGTGTAGGGACACTGAAGTGATAGTGCAGGTGCTTGTTAGAGAACAAGGGTACTGAGCGTGACCAAGACAAGAAGTCACTTGGATGTCTATCCACTCGTCAGTGACTTGCTTGATGTTGCAGTAGTGTGACTGGTCCTTTGACCTGCGGTGCTTCGGCTACTCACAGTGAGGTTATTGTAGTTTGACTGCACACATACATGGTCTCTAGCCATATGGGTCCATGCAGTGTAGATTGGCTGCAGTAGGTTCACTGTAGGAGTAGGGTATGCACCTATAAGGAATCTATCGACCTTGATAGAAGAGGAGTGATCCTATGTGATTTGTTAGACTGAGTTCTAAGACCTTGGCCAGGGCAGTAAAGTGGAGAAAGAGTTTTCCACTATCGAACTCAAGTCGAATAAATCTTGACATATGACAGACGATGGGGTTTGACGAGTTGTCCATGACCTCCGTCCTGTAGGGATCCACGATAGTAGGACTGTATCACATGTTAACTGCACCTAGAGGTTCATCATTCCATTCTGCTGGGTAGCCACTACATGCTGCTAGGTGTCACTGGTGGATGGTGGGACTCATAGGGATTATCTTGATGATCGATAAACCCTAATGAGTTGAGTTGGAATCGTTCCAACCCATTGAAAGGAGTTTTCAATGATATAGTGATAGAGATCACAATATATCTCACTACCAGTCAGAATAGAACCTATGGGGTCACACACACTAGAAGTATTGACCGATCCGATGGTTGAAATCGTGATTAGGAATCACAAGAAATCAATTTGATTGATAAAAGTTGAAGAAGGAACAAAGGGAATTAATTAATTAGACTTAAACACAAATCCTACTTCGGGTAGGATTCCTAGAGTCCTAATTGGATTAGGGCTGGGAATCCTAGTTGGAGTAGGATTGGAATTCCTACTTGGAATAGGATTCCTACAATCCTAATGAGATTAGGAATTTTGAATTAAAATAGGATTCCTACTTGGAGTAGGATTCCTAGAAATCCTAATTAGATTAGGACTTCGGATTCAAATAGAGTCCTAATTGGATTAGGACTAAAATTAAATACATCCTAATTAGATTAGGATTCCTTAAGTCTAAATTAATTATTAATCTAATGAATCAACATGACTCCTAATTGGATTAGGATTGAAGAGTTCAATTGAGTCATGGTTCATTCAAGTCCTAATTGGATTAGGACTAGCATAGATTAAACCCAATTTGGCCAATCCTAATTAGATTAGGATTAAACCATGAAAGAGGGACCTAATCCTCTTTGGAAGAGGATTAGGCTAACCAAGTAAGAGGGGCATCAGCTCCTCTCCACTTGATTAGGTGCGACATGAAGAGAGAGGGGGCCGGCGCCCCCTCTTGGAAAGTTGTCAAGGCTCCTAACTTGTAGGAGCCCTTCATCCTTATTAAAGGAGGACTAGGGCCGACGCCCTAGATGACCCTTTCTCCTCTTCATCACGTGGCCACCCCCTCTCCATCTCTCCTTGGTTCAGCCGCCATCAGCAAGAGGAAAAGAAGAGGAGGCGTCTCCCTCCTCTTGGTCTTCTTCCTTGGCTTCAGCGCGTGTGAAGAGAAGAAAGCTGCGAAGGGATTTGATCTTCTTCCTCTTCTTCATCCTTCTTCTTCCTCCTCTCAAGTGCAATCAAGAGTTGATTGAAAGAGAGGACATCAGCCATCAAAGCTATCTCTGCAAGGGAGCTAGCACCCCGGTGAGATAGAGAGCTTGGATCGGATCCTGCTTCGTGTGGATACCCGTAGAGGCCGGACGTTTGAACGGCTTCAAGCGAACCCTCTTCCAAAACCACGAATTCAGATTTGCGGTGATCATCTACCCGCGCAAGGTGAAGATTTGATCTTCCTAATAATTTTAAAAGTTTTAATTCCTACCTAATTACGAAAGGTCTCGAAACAACGTTCATGCGATGAACGTCGATCCCGCACATGCCCCCTTTCCGCTGCCATCTGATTTATTTTTGAAATATCAGCGGCATGGGCGGGTTCCCAACAGTGGTATCAGAGCCTAGGCTTTGTAGATTAAGGTAAGAATTAAATATCTAAAGGCATATTAGATCTGAAAATTAAATGATCATGCATGCTGAAAAATTCTGCATGCAGATTTTTCAGGGGTGCTGATTTTTACATGCTGATTTTTATGTGATAAAAAGATGATTCTAATTGCATTGTTAATGGGATTACAAAGTTTAGAATCATGATTAGCATGATCAGCGACCTATGTCATGATATAATCAGTTAAGTTTCAGATCTGAAAATTATAATTGTAGCATACGGTGATGATCATAGGATTCAACCCCTTTTGGTATCAAATGTAATGACCTGCGATGTGATCTGCGATGTCATGTAATTTTTCAGATGCTTGCATGCATCTTATTTGATGTTTTGAGAGGCCTGCGTGCCTCCTAAAAGGAGATGTAAATTATTTTTATTTTTATTTTACATCTGGTTGTATTTCTGTGATGTGATGTACATCAACGATCAAGTTGAAGCAAAGGCATGAGATGAAAGGTGATCCAAGCGGTTGATGGCGATGGGATCAAGGGTTGATCAAGGATCGAATCAAGGAAGCTTGAAACCAATTCAAGAGTTGAAGACCACTTGATCGATTGATGTGCATGTGCTTGTAATACGACCTAATTAGAATCCATGATCATCACCTAGTTAAAGTTTAGCTTTAATTATTGCCGCGATTATAACTGCCTGCAATGCGCCGTTTGCATGTGATGTGAATGAGAGTCGGGTAGATAGGTTTACATGTGATGTAGCAAACCCAAATTGAGACCTAAATCAAAACCTCCTCAATCAAGTCGAGAGTGAACCGACATGAGCAAGTCATATTAGATTAATTGATCTAATTGGTGTCTAGGAAAGCATGAAAGGTGGTTACTTAATTAGGACCTTACTCTCTGAGTAAGGGGAGCCTCCCACCTGCTTACCTGGCCAATTGTTCGATTACCTCTTATGAAGGGCTCAAGTTGCAAACACTAAGACCTGATTAACCAATATTAAGTCAATAGGTCTTCCACTGTAGTAGAGCTGCTAAGGCCTTTCTGATGTTGATTTGTCTCGGCTGGACACAGTGGTCAAGTTGCATCGGGGGGCTGGACCTCTCTATAGACATGAGATGTTGTAGGGTAAAGGTGGGGTTGGGCACCAATAACTGTTAGGTGAGGACCCAATGACGACTTTATTCCTACGGTTATACAGTGGGTCTGACTTAACTAAGAAATGAGACCAATAACTGTTAGGTGAGGTCTTCATGGCTTAGAGACCAAGTTGCACTGCAACATGCTTGAGAAGCATTGTACAAGAGTTGTACACTCATCCATCTATGTGTCACCAATAACTGTTAGGTGAGGTGGCATGTAAATCGGTGGGACCGCAGTACCCATTAGAAACCCTAGTCGTGTGGGATTTCCGTTTTCCTACCAGGGGAGTGTGAGGAATTCGAGAAAATAGTGGGAGTTACATTTGTTCTAAAAGACCTTAGAACAGATTAGGATCAAGTACAAAAGTCTAACTAGAATCTTTACTCTCTGCAGATACAATGTCAGCTTCAAACCCTTTGACCCGTATTCTTGAGACCAACCGACTGACCGGAACCAATTACAAGGACTGGCTTAGAAATCTCAAAATAGTTTTGGACTGTGAGAAGATAGGCTACATACTCGATTCAGATATCCCCACATTACCAGCACGTCCCACTGATGTTCAGCGTGAGATGCATAAAAAGTGGTTGGACGATGACATTAGAGTAAAATGCTATATGATGGCATCTATGTCTAATGAACTCCAATGCCAGCATGAAAATATAAAGACTGCTAGGGACATACTGGCACACCTGCAAGAGTTGTATGGTGAGCAAAGTCGCACAGCTCGTTTTGAAGTGTCCAAGAGGCTTTTCAAAGCGAAGATGCGCGAGGGGCAGTCTGTCCATGATCACGGTCTGACCATGATCAAGGACCTAGAGGAGCTTGAGAAGCTCGGTATGGACATGCACAAGGAATTGCAAGTGGATTTGATCCTACAGTCACTTCCTGATTCATTTGGTCAGTTTATAGTAAACTACCACATGAATAAGATTGAATGCACTAAGACTGAACTAATCAACATGTTGGTAACTGCTGAGGGAGCCTTGAAAGGTTCAAGGGGCAATGTCCTCGCTGCTGAGTTGACTTCTGGTTCCAAGAGAAAGTCTACTTGGAAGAAAAAGAAGCCTGCAAAGAAGCAGAAGAAAGACAAGAAGCCAAAGAAGGAAGTTCAAAAGAAAAGGGCTAACGACAAAGGAAAATGTTTCCACTGCAATGTCGAAGGCCACTGGAAGAGAAACTGTCCTTCATACCTCGAGAGCCTGAAGAACAAGAAAGGTGACACACCTTCAGAAGGTATAGACTTGCTCATTATTGAAACTAATCTAACGGTTTCTTCTACTTCTAGTTGGGTTATAGATTCTGGTTCTAGTGCTCATTTGTGCACTACCATGCAGGGTCTAAAGGAAAGTAGAAGGCTGGCGGAAGGTGCAGTAACCCTTCGGGTTGGCAACGGGGCAAAAGTTGCTGCTGTGGCTGTGGGCACCTACCATCTGCGACTACCGTCTGGATTTATTTTAATACTTAGAGACTGTTATTATGTACCTGTTGCTAGCAGAAATTTGATTTCTGTTTCATGTCTAGCACAGGAAGGTCATGTTTTTACATTTGACAAAGACTGCTGTTCTATTTATTTAAGAAATAAAATAGTCGCACGTGGTTTCATGATTGACAGTCTCTATCATTTACATATGGATGTATCTGTGAATGTTACCGAGCAAGATGTGAGTGCCAAAGGATCCAAAAGATCCAGAGATGAGATAAACCAAAGGTATTTGTGGCACCTTAGGCTTGGCCATATTGGAGAGGACAGAATGAACAAAATGGATAAAGATGGGCTTTTAGGCTCATTGACTTCCGAGTCATATCCAGTTTGCGAGTCCTGTCTTCAAGGAAAGATGGCTAGACTGCCCTTTGTAGGACATGGGGAGAGGACCACCGAAATACTTACCCTAGTACATACAGATGTATGTGGCCCATTCGATGTGCTAGCCAGGGGACGTTATTCATACTTCATTACCTTTACCGATGATTATTCACGGTATGGGTATGTGTATCTTATGAGACACAAGTCTGAATCCTTTGAAAAGTTCAAAGAGTTCAAGAATGAAGTAGAAAAACAAACTGGAAAACCTCTTAAGGCCCTTCGATCAGATCAAGGAGGAGAATACCTTAGTGGGGAATTCCGGGACTATCTCAAAGAAAACGGCATAGTCTCACAATGGACACCTCCGGGTACACCTCAACTCAACGGGGTGTCAGAGAGGAGGAATCGGACCCTATTGGATATGGTCAGGTCCATGATGAGCTTCACTGATTTACCTATATTTCTTTGGGGAGATGCCTTACTCACAGCGATTTATTTATTGAATAGAGTTCCCTCTAAATCCGTTCCTACCACACCGTATGAGATATGGCATGGTAAGAAACCAAGTCTGGGTCATCTCAAGATTTGGGGGTGTCCGGCCCACGTCAAGCGACTACAGGCGGACAAGTTAGAGGCTAGGACCATAAGTGCTCGTTTTATAGGATATCCTAAAGAGTCATTAGGATACAATTTTTACGTCTCAGAGGATCACAATGTGTTTGTGAGCCGTCATGCCATCTTCTTGGAAAATCAGTTTATCCTTGATAGAGGCAGTGGGAGGAAAATTGAGCTTGAAGAGAAAGTCTCTGAAAAGCAACGAGTCATGGATCCTATAGAACCTATTCATAAGGAGCCAGTACACGATGTCCCTCAACCACCTCGTAGATCTAGTAGGGTCTCCCATCCTCCCGATAGATACTTAGGTATACTAGAAGAGGATACCGAGGAAATGTTCCTAGTGGGAGATAGGGATCACATACAGGATCCCAAAACCTACAACGAGGCGATATCTGATATCGATTCCGAGAAATGGCTGAAAGCCATGAAGTCAGAGATAGACTCCATGCATTCCAACCAAGTCTGGACCTTAGTAGATCCACCAGAAGGTATTGTACCTATTGGATGCAAATGGATCTACAAAAGGAAGATAGGTTCGGATGGAGAGGTAGAGACCTATAAGGCAAGGCTTGTGGCGAAAGGGTATAGTCAGCGCGAAGGCATTGACTATCAGGAGACCTTTTCACCTGTAGCCATGCTAAAATCCATCCGAACATTGCTTGCCATTGCAACATTTCATGATTATGAAATCTGGCAGATGGATGTGAAAACTGCTTTCCTGAATGGATATCTTGATGAAGATATCTATATGGAACAGCCTTTGGGTTTCACTTCCAGTGATGGAGATCACAAGGTCTGCAAGCTGCAAAGGTCCATCTATGGACTAAAGCAAGCCTCTCGGAGTTGGAACACTCGTTTCGATGATGCAATCAAAACATTTGATTTCATCAAAAACGAAGAGGAACCATGTGTTTACAAAAAGGTTAGTGGGAGTGCTGTCGTTTTTCTCGTACTGTACGTAGATGACATTCTCCTGATTGGGAATGATATTCCCATGCTAACCTCGGTCAAGGTCTGGTTGTCAAAAGAATTCTCCATGAAAGACCTTGGGGAAGCATCCTATATTTTGGGAATAAAGGTCTATAGAGATAGATCTAAAAGGATGCTTGGCCTTTCACAGAAGATGTACATAGAGGAGGTGCTGAAGAGGTTCAGCATGGAAAACTCCAAGAGGGGTCTCTTACCCCTAAGGCATGGAATTCATCTCTCCAAGAAGATGTGCCCCAACACATCTGAAGAGATTCAACGCATGAGCAAGATTCCTTATGCATCGGCAATAGGGAGCCTCATGTATGCCATGCTATGTACACCACCTGATATAGCCCTTGCTGTGAGTGTCACAAGCAGATATCAGTCGGATCCAGGCAAGAAGCACTGGATAGCTGTGAAGAATAGTCTTAAGTACTTGAGAAGAACTAAGGACATGTTCTTGGTCTTTGGGAGAAGATCAGAGTTGAAGGTAGAAGGATGCACACATATTGATGATAGAGAGTCTACATCAGAATATGTGCAATTGTGGTTCAGTAAATTGGAAGAGTTCCAAACAACTGATCATTATAGATTTTACCTTAGAAGCTGAATGATAAGCCGTATCTAAGGGTGCAGTGGAAACCTTCTGATTAAAAGTTAATTACAGAGTTAGGTGTAATGTCATTAGATGCCATAACACTTTACTGCGATAACATTGGCACCATAGCACTAGCTATGGAGCCATGGTCTCATCAGAAGTCCAAGCACATAGAGCGGCGCTTCCATTTCATACGCGACTATGATGTAGAGGTGCAGAGAGTAGACTCCGCGGATAACGTGGCAGACCCGTTCACTAAGCAGCTGAGTCAGCAAAAGACTGAAGCCCACCTTGAGAAGATGGGCCTAAGATATATGACCAATTGGCTTTAGTGCAAGTGGGAGATTGTTAGATGTATGCCCTAGAAGCCAAATTGGCTGACACATTGTTGATTCTAGAGACATAATTTTGTACTTGACT
Organism: Phoenix dactylifera; assembly: GCF_051530095.1. Taxonomy (NCBI): domain Eukaryota; kingdom Viridiplantae; phylum Streptophyta; class Magnoliopsida; order Arecales; family Arecaceae; genus Phoenix; species Phoenix dactylifera. The sequence goes on along the minus strand of NC_143193.1, from coordinate 20,752,435 downwards.
ATTTATTATTGAATAAATAAAAGGCGTCTTTTCATTCATATTGTTTATGTGTCTATGAATCGTCCAAGAAATTAATAAGATGATGATACATATTCTCAAGAGTTGAGAATTTAAGCCATGTATCATTGGTGATTAATTTCTAAATGCTCCTGATCAATGGATCATCACGAGGACGGTGATTGATCCGATCAGTGCACAGATCACTTTCCTTCTGGATGGACGAGACTTGAGTCCACAGTGTAGGGACACTGAAGTGATAGTGCAGGTGCTTGTTAGAGAACAAGGGTACTGAGCGTGACCAAGACAAGAAGTCACTTGGATGTCTATCCACTCGTCAGTGACTTGCTTGATGTTGCAGTAGTGTGACTGGTCCTTTGACCTGCGGTGCTTCGGCTACTCACAGTGAGGTTATTGTAGTTTGACTGCACACATACATGGTCTCTAGCCATATGGGTCCATGCAGTGTAGATTGGCTGCAGTAGGTTCACTGTAGGAGTAGGGTATGCACCTATAAGGAATCTATCGACCTTGATAGAAGAGGAGTGATCCTATGTGATTTGTTAGACTGAGTTCTAAGACCTTGGCCAGGGCAGTAAAGTGGAGAAAGAGTTTTCCACTATCGAACTCAAGTCGAATAAATCTTGACATATGACAGACGATGGGGTTTGACGAGTTGTCCATGACCTCCGTCCTGTAGGGATCCACGATAGTAGGACTGTATCACATGTTAACTGCACCTAGAGGTTCATCATTCCATTCTGCTGGGTAGCCACTACATGCTGCTAGGTGTCACTGGTGGATGGTGGGACTCATAGGGATTATCTTGATGATCGATAAACCCTAATGAGTTGAGTTGGAATCGTTCCAACCCATTGAAAGGAGTTTTCAATGATATAGTGATAGAGATCACAATATATCTCACTACCAGTCAGAATAGAACCTATGGGGTCACACACACTAGAAGTATTGACCGATCCGATGGTTGAAATCGTGATTAGGAATCACAAGAAATCAATTTGATTGATAAAAGTTGAAGAAGGAACAAAGGGAATTAATTAATTAGACTTAAACACAAATCCTACTTCGGGTAGGATTCCTAGAGTCCTAATTGGATTAGGGCTGGGAATCCTAGTTGGAGTAGGATTGGAATTCCTACTTGGAATAGGATTCCTACAATCCTAATGAGATTAGGAATTTTGAATTAAAATAGGATTCCTACTTGGAGTAGGATTCCTAGAAATCCTAATTAGATTAGGACTTCGGATTCAAATAGAGTCCTAATTGGATTAGGACTAAAATTAAATACATCCTAATTAGATTAGGATTCCTTAAGTCTAAATTAATTATTAATCTAATGAATCAACATGACTCCTAATTGGATTAGGATTGAAGAGTTCAATTGAGTCATGGTTCATTCAAGTCCTAATTGGATTAGGACTAGCATAGATTAAACCCAATTTGGCCAATCCTAATTAGATTAGGATTAAACCATGAAAGAGGGACCTAATCCTCTTTGGAAGAGGATTAGGCTAACCAAGTAAGAGGGGCATCAGCCCCTCTCCACTTGATTAGGTGCGACATGAAGAGAGAGGGGGCCGGCGCCCCCTCTTGGAAAGTTGTCAAGGCTCCTAACTTGTAGGAGCCCTTCATCCTTATTAAAGGAGGACTAGGGCCGGCGCCCTAGATGACCCTTTCTCCTCTTCATCACGTGGCCACCCCCTCTCCATCTCTCCTTGGTTCAGCCGCCATCAGCAAGAGGAAAAGAAGAGGAGGCGTCTCCCTCCTCTTGGTCTTCTTCCTTGGCTTCAGCGCGTGTGAAGAGAAGAAAGCTGCGAAGGGATTTGATCTTCTTCCTCTTCTTCATCCTTCTTCTTCCTCCTCTCAAGTGCAATCAAGAGTTGATTGAAAGAGAGGACATCAGCCATCAAAGCTATCTCTGCAAGGGAGCTAGCACCCCGGTGAGATAGAGAGCTTGGATCGGATCCTGCTTCGTGTGGATACCCGTAGAGGCCGGACGTTTGAACGGCTTCAAGCGAACCCTCTTCCAAAACCACGAATTCAGATTTGCGGTGATCATCTACCCGCGCAAGGTGAAGATTTGATCTTCCTAATAATTTTAAAAGTTTTAATTCCTACCTAATTACGAAAGGTCTCGAAACAACGTTCATGCGATGAACGTCGATCCCGCACATGCCCCCTTTCCGCTGCCATCTGATTTATTTTTGAAATATCAGCGGCATGGGCGGGTTCCCAACACTAGAAGTATAGGAAACCGTAAGGTTAGTTTCAATTACGAGCAAGTCTAACATACCTTCTGAAGGTGTGTCTGTCTTCTTGCTCTTCAAGCTCTCGAGGTATAAAGGACAGCTTCTCTTCCAGTGACCATCGACATTGCAGTGGAAACATTTTTCTTTGTCATTAGCTTTTTTCTTTTGAACTTCTTTCTTTGGCTTCTTGTCTTTCTTCTGCTTCTTCACAGGCTTCTTTTTCTTCCAAGTAGACTTTCTCTTGGAACCAGAAGTCAACTCAGCAGTAAGAACATTGCCCCTTGAACCTTTCAAGGCTTCCTCAGTAGTTACCAACATGTTTAACAGTTCAGTCTTAGTGCATTCAATCTTATTCATGTGGTAGTTTACTATAAACTGTCCAAATGAATCAGGAAGGGATTGCAGGATCAGATCTACTTGCAATTTCTTGTGCATGTTCATACCGAGCTTCTCAAGCTCCTGTAGGTCCTTGATCATAGTCAGACCGTGATCATGGACAGACTGCCCCTTGCGCATCTTTGCCTTGAAGAGTTTTTTGGATACTTCAAAACGAGCTGTGCGACTCTGCTCACCATACAACTCTTGCAGGTGTGCCAGTATGTCTCTAGCAGTCTTCATAGTCTCATGCTTGCATTGGAGTTCATTGGACATGGATGCCATGATGTAGCAATTGATCCTAATGTCATCATCTGTCCACTTTTCATGCGTCGCACGCTGATCAGCGGTCGAACGTGCTGGTAATGTGGGAATATCGTTGTCGAGCACATAGCCTATTTTCTCGCAACTCAGAATAATTTTGAAGTTTCTAAGCCAGTCTTTGTAATTGGTACCGGTCAGTCGGTTGGTCTCAAGAATACGGGTCAAAGAGTTTGAGGCTGATATTGTGATCTGCAGAGAGTAAAGATTCCAGTTAGATTTTTGTACTTGATCCTAATTCGTTCTAGGGTCTTTTAGAACAAATGTGCCTCCCACTATTTTCTCGAATTTCTCACACTCTCCTGGTAGGAAAATGGTACATGACTAGGGTTTCTAGTGGATACTGCGGTCCCACCAATTTACATGCCACCTTACCTAACAGTTATTGGTGACACATAAATGGATGAGTATACAACTCCTGTACAATGCTTCTCAAGCATGTTGCAGTGCTACTTGGTCTCTAAGTTATGAAAACCTCACCTAACAGTTATTGGTCTCATTCCTTAGTTAAGTCAGACCCACCGTATAACCGTAGAAATAAAGTCGTCATTGGGTCCTCACCTAACAGTTATTGGTGCCCAACCCTACCTTTACCCCTACAACATCTCATGTCTATAGAGAGATCCAGCCCTCCGATGCAACTTGCCCACTGTGTCCAGCCGAGACAAGTTAACACCAGAAAGACCTTAGCAGCTCTACTACGGTAGAAGACCTATGGACTTAATATTGGTTAATCATGTCTTAGTGTTTGCAACTTGAGCTCTTCATAAGAGGTAATCGAACAATTGGCCAGGTAAGCAGGTGGGAGGCTCCCCTTACTCAGAAAATAAGGTCCTAATTAAGTAACCACCTTTCATGCTTTTCTAGACACCAATTAGATCAATTAATCTAATTGACTCGTTCATGTTGGTTCACTCTTGACTGATTGAGGAGGTTTTAGTTTAGATCTCATTGGGATTGCTATATAAGATTGCATCATATGTAAATCTATCTACCCCGCTCTTATTCGCATCACATGCAAACGGCACATCACAGGCAGTTATAATTGCAGTAATAAATTAAAGTTGAATATTAAATAGGTGATGATCATGGATTCTAATTAGGTTATATTACAAGCACATGCACGTCAATCGATCAACTGGTCTTCAACTCTTGAATTGGTTCTGAGCCTCCTTGATTCGATCCTTGATCAACTCCTGATTCAATCGCCATCAACTGCTCAGATCGCCGATCATCTCATGTACTATCTTCGACTAATCGTTGACGTACATTACATCACAGAAATACAACCAGATATAGAAATAAATTACATTCCTTTTAGGAGGCACGCAGGCTCCTCAAAACATCAAATAAGATGCATGCAAGCATCTGAAAATATTACATGACATTACAGATCACATCGCAGGTCTTTACATTTGATACCAAAAGGGTTTGAATCCTATGATCATCACCACATGCATCTTATGTATGATTTAATCTAATCTGATTTTAATTTTATTATGCAACCATCTGAGATCCAGATCATGCAATACCTTAATTTTAAACATCATAATCACATCATAATTTTAAAACTAACATCACATGATCTATCTAACAAAATCAGCATGCTGAAAATCACGAAATTTCGGCATGCAGAATTTTTCAACATGCATAATAATTAAAAAATCAGAACTAATTCATAATCAATTAACTATTATCTTAATTGGATCCCCAAAACCTTGGCTCTGATACCACTGTTGGTCAGCCCTGCAGCGGCGCGATGAACGCAGCGGAATCCGGATGCCGAGCACGGTGCATCGCATACGCCGGAACAAGATCGGGTGGATTTCAAAAATTTTCGGAATCAGAACGATTCAGAACCCTTTTGAATTCAGATGGGGACTAAACTAAGATCTAATAATTAATTATGAATTGTTAAACTATCAACAAATCAGAAATATAAAAGTTCAAATGAAGATCTCATCTTCACCTTTGTGCGGGTAGAAGAACACCGCAACCGATGACCGTAGTTTGGTTCCTTTGTAGCCGCACAAATGTCTCGCCTCTACAAGTATCTACACGAGGTTGCTGAAGATCAGAGATGGGGCTTTACCGGGGTGCTAGCTCCTTGCAAAAGCCTCTCTTGGATGTCGAAGAAGAAGGTAGAAGAAATCACAAGGATCCCACCTTGTGCAGCCTTCAAAGGAAGAAGAAGCTTGATCCTCTTCTCTCTCCCTTTCCTTGCTGATTTAAAATCCCAAAAAAAATTGCCTTGCTGCCCCACGCCTGGAAGAAGAAGTCTCACGGATGCTTGGGGGGTGGGGCTTCATTAATAGGGCTCTCCAAAAAACTAGGCTCTAGGATTCCTAGTCTTTCCAGGTTTCCTAGTGCCCTTCCCTTTATGGCGGGCCCCTTGATTCTTGGAAAGAATCAAGGGGTGAGAAGAATCAAGGGGCGCAGGCTCATAGCAAAGAAGGAGAGGGGGCCACGCCCCTCCTTGCCCTTTTGGCTGCCCCCTTCTAGATTATTTTGTCTCCTCAAAATAAGGCATTAAGAGGGAGGCTCTTTAGGGAAAAAAAAGTTGAATTAGGCAGGGTTTTTTAGGGACTCGATCTAGCCAACTCTTGACTAGGATTTGAGTCAAATTTCTTTGGGTCAGACCCAACATAATTTGACTCAATTAATCAGCAAATCAAAGACTTAATTATAATCTAATTATAATTATTTAATTCTTCCATTTAACTCACTAACTCTTAGTGGGTTATTTCAAACATCAAACTCATTGACATTGTGATTCCAAATTACAATGCGACAATCCTAATAATCAGAACCCCTAATGTGTGTGACCTCGTAGGTTCTAATCTAACTGGTAATGAGACATATTGAGATCTCCATTTCAATATCACTGAAACACCTTTCAGTGGACTGAAACACTTTCAGTTCTACTCGTCAGGGTTTACCGATCATCAAGTAAATGCCCGTGAGTCCCAACATCCACAAGTGACACCTAGCAGTATGTAGTGGCAACCCAGTAGAATAGAATAATGAACCTCTAGGTGCAGTTATCGTATGATACAGTCCTTCTATCGTGGATCCCTACAGGACGGAGTCATGGACAACTCGTCAAACCCCATCGTCTGTCATATGTCAAGATTTATTCGACTTAAGTTCGAGAGTGGAAAACTCTTTCTTCACTGTGTATACTGCCCCGGCCGAGGTCTTACGAACTCAGTCTTATAAATTATATAGGATCTCTCCTTATCTACCAAGGTCGATAGATTCCATATAGGTGCATGCCTTACTTCTACAGTGAACCTATTGCAGCCAATCTACACTGCATGGACCCATATGTCTAGAGATCATGTATATGTGCAGTCAAACTACAATAACCTCACCGTGAGTAGCCGAAGCACTGCAGGTCAAAGGACCAGTCACATTACTGCAACTTCAAGCAAGTCACTGACGAGTGGATAGACATCCAAGTGACTTCTTATCTTGGTCACGCTCAATACCCTTGTTCTTTAACAAGCACTTGCACTATTACTTCAGTCTCGCCACACTGTGGACTCGAGTCTCGTCCATCCACAAGGAAAGCAATGTGTGCACTGATCTTATCGGATCAATCACCGTCCTCGTGATGATCCATCAATCAGGAGCATTTAGAAATTAATCACCAATAATACATGGCTCAAATTCTTAACTCTTAAGAATATGCATCATCATCTTATTAATTCTTGGACGATTCATAGACACATAAACAATATGAATGAAAAAGATGCCTTTTATTTATTCAATAATAAATAGTCAAGTACAAAATTATGTCCTAAAATTAATAATGTGTCAGCCAGATTGGCTTCTAGGGCATGCATCTAACAGCACCGGACCCTCTTGTTGTGCCGCACCATGCAAGGAAGAGGAGGAGGGGCATGAGCCCCTCTTCATATGTTGCCCTAGTCCTCCTCTAAGGAGGATTGGGAGGCCCTTATTTGGTTTAGTTATTGTTACGGGGGAACTTAGCCACCATGCCCCACGTGACCGGCACGCGCGCCCAGGAAGACTACGGCTGCCCCTTGATCCAGCAATCCGACCTCGGGTCGGATATCTTCGGCTCCGCAGCCCGACCCCGAGTCGGCTGCCCCTTGATCCAGCAATCCGACCTCGGGTCGGATATCTTCGGCTCCGCAGCCCGACCCCGAGTCGGCTGCCCCTTGATCCAGCAATCCGATCTCGGGTCGGATATCTTCGGCTCCGCAGCCCGACCCCGAGTCGGCCGCCCCTTGATCCAGCAATCCGACCCCGAGTCGGCAATCTCTCGACAACAACAGACTGTTCCTCTGAGGCACGCCGCGGCCCCCTGCTCCACTACTCCCTGCAACGGCCGTATCCGGCGCTGCCCCACGATCTCCTGTAACAGCCGTACAAAGCGGAGCTCCACTATGCCCTGCCATGGCTGTACCCAGCGCTGCCCCACGACGCCCTGTAACGGCCATGTCAGTGGCAGCCCCATCGTGCCACACAATGACGAATCCCCGGAAAAACCCCCCAGCCTGATATATATGAGGCTGGGGGGGAAGGGAGAGGGTAAGATATATCTTCCAGAGTATCATCTCACCTGCTACCTTCTCCTTCTCCTTCTCCTTCGATCTCCTCTGACTTGATCGTCGGAGGGCCCCCACTACCCCGGTGGTGGTGCGAGGCTTGCTTGCAGGTTTCACGGCGGAGGGCGGAGCGCAACCAAAGCAACTCAAAGGGAACCCCGTTCACACCGCTGTGCCAATCGTTCTCGGTTTGGACCACCAGCAACAGTTGGCGCTAGAGGAAGGGCCGGATCTCAGAGCGATCGTAATGGCACGGCGAGGTGGTCGTGGAGCTTCCAATGCTTCTGGTCGCGGGGCCTCTCGCGCCTCCGGCCGGGAGGCCGCTGCATCTCCAACACACTCTCAGCAACACTCCACCACCCCACCGCCCATTCAGACGGTCGAAGCCGCCCAGTTCGACCAGCTAGCCCAGCAGGTTCGCACCCTCGCGGAGGCGGTGCAGAATCTGCAGGGTGCGATGTCCCGGGCGCCGCAGCGGGCTCAGGAGCCACTGCTCCCTGAGCGCTCGCCTGTCCTCCTCAACCCGCGCTCCTTCCTCTCCCATGGGGAGGAGCGCCGGCGCGAGGAGGATTCTCGAGCACGGTCTATTCTGCCGGGACCTTTCCATCGGAGCTGCGCGGGGTACGAGAGGCGGGCCCGGGCGCGTTCCCAGACCCCCCAGTCCTCGAGAAACCCGCGCTCCAGTCGGTCCCCCACTCGCCGCTCCTTGTCTCCCACCCACCGGTCGCGCTCCCTGGACCGGCGGGTGGACGATCTCCACCGACAACTCCAGGTCCTGAAGGGCCATTCCAAAGATCCCTTCGCCGACTTAGAGATCTCCTCCCAGCCGGCGCTTGCCTCGAGGATCCTGCGGACCCCGAATCCCCCGGGGTTCAAAATGCCGGCGATCGAGCCCTATGACGGGGCGGCAGACCCGCGGGATCACGTCGAGAGTTTCAGGACCCTTATGCTCCTCCACGGAGCATCAGATCCCCTTCTCTGCAAGGCCTTCCCGGCAACCCTCCGTGGCCCGGCGAGGGCGTGGTTCGCCGGGCTGGAGGCTGACTCAATCCGGTCTTTCGACCAGTTCACTCGCCTCTTCATCACTCATTTCGCCGTCAGTAGCCGGCGGCGACTGGTCTCCGACTCCCTCTTTGACGTCCGGCAAAACGAGGGAGAAAGCCTGCGGGATTATCTTACCCGCTTCAACAGGGCTACGCTGGAGGTCCGGAACCTGAGTCAGGAGGTAGCTCTTTCAGCCCTGAAGCGTGGCTTCCAGAAGGGCAGGCTCACCTTCTTCCTGGACAAACGCCTGCTGCGGAGCTTCCCAGAGCTGTTGTTCCAGGCGAACCAGTATGCGGACGCCGAGGAGGCGGCCGCCCACCGGAGGAAGGAGGCTGCCGAGATCCCTCCAAAGCTTGGGAAGAAAAGGCGGAAAGAGGCACGCCAGAGGAGGAGCCCGACGCCCCAGCGTCGGCGCAGAAGCCCGTCGCCGGCGAAGAACCACAGCGCCCCACGCCCTCGTTCTCCGCCCCGACGTTTCAACCGGTACACCCCTCTCCTGACTCCCCGGGCCCAGATCCTTATGGAGATCAAGGGGCGGGAGGACCTCCCGGCCCCGAGACAGATACGAAGGATCCCTGGAAAGAGGCCCTCCCGGGCATACTGTGAGTACCACCGAGACCACGGCCACGACACAGAGGACTGCTTCCAGCTTCGGGACGAGATCGAGGCTCTTATCCGTCGGGGGCGTCTCGGTCGATATGTGAGCGACCGATGTCCCCCCGCAGACCCGCGTCCGGCCGACCCGGCTCCTCCGGAGCCTCGGGAGCAGAATCGACCCGTTGCGGGCGTGATCCACACTATCACTGGGGGCTGCTCTCGGCCCGTGAGGAACGCAGGGGGCTCGACGGAAGCGTCAGGGACGGCCGTCGTAAAGAGGCAGAGGGTCGGCAATGTAATCACCTTTTCTGATGAGGATGTAAAGGGGGTTCAGACTCCCCACGATGACGCCATGGTGATCTCCCTCACTATGGCAAACTATGATGTAAGGCGTGTTCTTGTGGATAGTGGAAGCTCAGCTGATATTTTGTTTTACGAGGCCTTCCAAAAGATGAGCTTGTCCAGACAGTTGTTGCACAAAATGTCCACCCCCCTCGTAGGATTCACCGGTGACGCTGTCCCGGCGGAAGGTGTCGTTGAGCTGCCTGTGACTGCGGGCGTCGCACCCGCAGAAGCCACGGTGCGACTCGGGTTCTTGGTCGTCCGTGTTCCCTCGGCCTACAACGCTATCCTCGGGCGACCCGGGCTGAACGCCCTTCGCGCGGTGGTCTCCACGTACCACTTGCTCATGCGGTTCCCCACGGCGGTCGGGATCGGAGAGGTCCGAGGTGACCAACCGACCGCACGGCAATGTTTTCTAGCAACTCTCAAAGGGAAGAAGCCCGTGGAAGCCCTAAGCATCGAGTCCCTTGATGCCAGAGACGAGGTGGCCTTGCGGCAGGGGGAGCCGGCCGAGGGTGTGGTCGAAGTCCCCCTCGAGGAAGGCCGCCCCGACCGGGCGGTCCGGGTCGGCGCCAATCTCGATCCGGGAGCTCGGGCCCGGTTGGTGGAATTCCTCCGAGCCAATACCGATGTATTTGCCTGGTCGGCGGCCGATGTACCTGGGATCGACCCGGAGGTCATTTCTCACGCCCTCAACGTCGACCCGACCCACCGACCAATAAAGCAGAAGAAGAGACACTGTGCCCCGGATCGGATCCGGGTGGTCGACCAGGAGGTAGACAAGCTCTTGGAGGCAGGATTCATAAGGGAGGTAAGCTACCCCGAGTGGCTGGCAAATGTTGTACTTGTCCGGAAGGCGAGCGGGAAGTGGAGGATGTGCGTCGACTATACCGACCTGAACAAGGCGTGCCCTAAGGATAGCTTTCCGCTTCCGCGAATAGACCAACTGGTCGACGCGACTTCCGGATATCAGCTGCTGTCTTTCATGGACGCCTTCTCCGGTTACAACCAGATAATGATGGCCCCACAGGACGAGGAGAAAACTGCCTTTATAACAGACCGGGGGCTGTACTGCTACAAGGTAATGCCCTTCGGTCTGAAGAATGCTGGCGCCACTTACCGGCCGGAACATGGAGGTGTACGTGGACGATATGCTGGTGAAGAGCCGCCATGCAGACCAGCACATCGCGGATTTGGAGGAGACTTTCACCACCTTGCGGAAGTTTCGCATGAAGCTGAACCCAGCGAAGTGCGCCTTCGGCGCTTTGGCCGGGAGGTTCCTCGGTTTCATTGTCAACCAGCGGGGTATCGAAGCCAACCCGGACAAAATCAAGGCCATCCAAGGTATGTCCCCTCCGACCAAAGTAAAGGAGGTTCAGGAGCTCACTGGAAGGGTCGCCGCGCTTGGACGATTTGCGGCAAAATCGGCCGAACGCTGCCAACCATTCTTCAAGGTGTTAAAATGCCCGAAAGACTTCCTCTGGACGGCCGAATGTCAAGCAGCATTCGACCAGCTCAAGGAATACCTGGCGTCTCCTCCCCTACTGTCCAAGCCGCAAGAAGGGGAGATGCTCTACCTCTATCTGGCGGTCTCCCCAACCGCGGTCAGTGCGGTGCTGGTTCGGAAAGAGGCAAAGCTCCAAAAGCCCGTGTACTACATCAGCCGGGTCCTACGGGATGCCGAGACGCGGTATACGAAGGCTGAGAAGATCGCCTTCGCGCTGCTGACCGCGACCAGGAGACTCCGCCCCTACTTCCAGGCCCATTCTGTCACCCTCTTAACTGATCAACCACTACGACAGATCCTCAGCAACTCCGGGAATGCGGGACGGCTGGTGAAGTGGGCAATAGAACTCGGTGAGTTCGACATCCGCTACCAGCCTCGACCCGCCATCAAGGCCCAGGTGCTCGCGGATTTCCTCGCTGAGTGCGCGGTGCAGGAGGCGGAACCTAGACCGCCGGAAACGCCCAGCCTCGACCTCCCGACCTGGACGCTTCACATCGATGGGTCGTCGAACCCCTGTTGTCGGCGCCCCGCACCGGAACCCACTCACACCAGCGCCGCCACCGACGTCGGACAAGCAAGAGAGATACAAACGGATAAGCACTCTCTCGCTCCCTCGACTCCGGACTCAAGGATCACCTCTTCGCTCCGCCTACGAAGGGCAAAAGATTACCCCGTGGTATCAGTAGGATAAAACACTTGAGCACCGCAACGGATTATCAAAGATCAAAGGAAGAAGAAGGAAGAAAATAGCAAAGCAAACACAAAATGTAACGAGGTTCGGCTACAAATAGCCTACGTCCTCCACCGCTCCAAATCTCAATAAGGATGAACTGATTACAGAGATAGCACACACCCGAACGATCACAAGCGATCGATCTACAAGAGATTCACACAGAATTCCCTTTGCACAAGAAGTAGGATCCCAATCCTCTTCTTCTCTAGAACCCTAGCCTCACAAACAAGAGTCTCTCTCAAATATACGGCCAATAACCTTACCCTAGGGCTCTCATGAGTCCTATATATAGTCTCAAGACCTTCAGATGATCATAGCCGTCGAAACGCCACCAAAAACACCAAAAGAAAATCGTCCGTACGATTTTTCGCGAGCTCGAGTCGACTCGGCTGAAGTCCGAGTCGACTCTGGCACGTCTGAACAACTTCCAGTTTAACTGGCACGATCTCGAGTCGACTCCACTGTATCTCGAGTCGACTCGACGATGCTCCGAGTCGACTCGACTGTAGTTCGAGTCGACTCTGATAGTCCAGACAGAAACATGGTTTTTGCGGCTTTCTCCTCTCGGGTCGACTCGACAGACCTCGAGTCGACTCGACTGTTCCCGAGTCGACTCGACTGAAGCTCGAGTCGACTCCGACAGTCCGTCAGACAGAAAACTATGCAGAATTGATTTTCCTTCAATTCTCTTCATCACCAAAGGTCTCCACATACCCCAACAATCTCCCACTTGGAGACCTTGGGTATATCCTCTTGTTACTTGGCTCTCCTCTGTGCTCCCACTGAAACTAAATCATCCTAGTGAAATAGGTACGATGCCTCCTCAACGTCTTCAAGCATGAAGACCAGCAGAAGCTGAACAACTCCTCAGCTTCTCCACCGTGACGACCTTCGCCAACATATCTGCAGGATTCTGACTTGTATGAATCTTCTCCAACTTGACGAGTCCCTGCTCGAGCAATGACCTCACGAAGTGGTACCGTATGTCAATATGCTTCGTCCTTGAATGGAAAGCTGAATTCTTTGCCAGATGAATTGCACTTTGACTATCTGAATATAACATGCAATCCTTCTGTTCCTTCCCAAGCTCCTTCATCAAGACTTGAAGCCATATTAGTTCCTTGCACGCCTCTGTGGCTGCCACATACTCCGCCTCCGTAGTCGACAATGCAACAACTGGTTGCAACCTGGAAATCCAACTGACGGCTCCACTGCCCAAGGTGAACAAGTACCCTGTCGTGCTTCTCCTGCCGTCCAAGTCCCCTGCCATGTCTGAGTCCACATAGCCCTGTAACCGGATCTCAGAACCTCCATAGCACAATGACATGTGCTCGGTGCCTTTCAGATACCTCAGTATCCATTTGACTGCGCGCCAATGCTCCAAGCCTGGGCAGCTCATGAAGCGACTCACAACTCCCACTGCTTGAGCAATGTCTGGTCTCGTACACACCATAGCGTACATCAAGCTCCCCACTGCCGATGCATACGGGATTTTTGACATATTGAGCTCCTCCACCCGCGTCTTCGGACTTTGCCCTTTTGAGAGCTTAAAATGGGCACCCAGCGGTGTGCCAACAGGTTTGGCACCCTCCATGCAGAATCTCCTGAGTACTCGGCTGATGTACTCCGCCTGAGATAGTCTGAGGATATGTTTAGACCTATCTCTACTGATCCGCATCCCAAGGATCTGTTTTGCTGCTCCTAGATCCTTCATTGCAAATTTTCTTGACAGCTTCAACTTCAATTTTGCAATCTCATGCATGCTAGCTCTGTTGGGAACCCGCCCATGCCGCTGATATTTAAAAAATTTTTCAGATGGCAGCGGAATCGGCATGCACGAGTTCGACGTTCATCGCATGAACGTTGTTTCGAGACCTTTCGTAATTAGGTAAGAATTAAAACTTTTAAAACTAATAGGAAGATCAAATCTTCACCTTGCGCGGGTAGATGATCACCGCAAATCTGAATTCGTGGTTTTGGAAGAGGGTTCGTTTGAAGCCGTTCAAACGTCCGGCCTCTACGGGTATCCACACGAAGTAGAGAACCGATCAAAGCTTTCTTGTCTTTCCGGGGTGCTAGCTCCCTTGCAAAGACTTCTTTTGATGGCTGATCTCCTCTCTTTCAATCAACCCTTGATTGTGCTTGAGAGGAGGAAGAGGAAGAAGGAACTCAAGGAAGAAGAACACAGCTTCTGCAGCCTTCTTTCTTTTCCCCGCGTTGGAAGAAGGATTGGAGGAAGAGGAGGCGGACAAGGCTCTCTTCTTTTTCCTTCTTGTTGGCGGCTGAACCAGGGAGTTGGGAGAGGGTGGCGGCAGCAAGGAGAAGAGGATTCAATTGCTTAGGGCGCCGGCCCCTAGTCCTCCTTATAAAGGGATTGGAGCTCCTAACTTTTAGGAGTTCCAATGACAACTTGCCTAAGAAGGGGGGGGCGCCGGCCCTAGCTTCTTCATGTCGCCCTAGCCAAGTGAGAGGGGCTGATGTCCCTCTTACTTGGTTAACCTAATCCTCTTCCAAAGAGGATTAGGTGCCTCTCTCATGGTTTAATCCCAATCCAATTAGGATTAGCCAAATTTGGTTCAATCTACGCTAGTCCTAATCCAATTAGGACTTGAATGAATCATGACTCAATTGAACTCTTCAATCCTAATCCTATTAGGAGTCATGTTGATTCATTAGATTAATAATTAATTTAGACTTAAAGAATTCTAATCTAATTAGGATGTATTTAATTTTAGTCCTAATCCAATTAGGACTCTTATTTGAATCCGAAGTCCTAATCCAATTAGGATTTCTAGGAATCCTACTCCAAGTAGGAATCCAATTTTAATTCAAAATTCCTAATCTCATTAGGATTGTAGGAATCCTATTCTAAGTAGGAATTCCAGTCCTACTCCAACTAGGATTCCCAGCCCTAATCCAATTAGGACTCTAGGAATCCTACCCGAAGTAGGATTTGTGTTTAAGTCTAATTAATTAATTCCCTTTGTTCACTTCTTCAACTTCTATCAATCAAATTGATTTCTTTGTGATTCCTAATCACGATTTCAACCATCGGATCGGTCAATACTTCTAGTGTGTGTGACCCCATAGGTTCTATTCTGACTGGTAGTGAGATATATTGTGATCTCTATCACTATATCATTGAAAACTCCTTTCAATGGGTTGGAACGATTCCAACTCAACTCATTAGGGTTTATCGATCATCAAGATAATCCCTATGAGTCCCACCATCCACCAGTGACACCTAGCAGCATGTAGTGGCTACCCAGCAGAATGGAATGATGAACCTCTAGGTGCAGTTAACATGTGATACAGTCCTACTATCGTGGATCCCTACAGGACGGAGGTCATGGACAACTCGTCAAACCCCATCGTCTGTCATATGTCAAGATTTATTCGACTTGAGTTCGCTAATGGAAAACTCTTTTTCCACTTTATATTACTGCCCTGGCCAAGGTCTTAGAACTCAGTCTAACAAATCACATAGGATCACTCCTCTTCTATCAAGGTCGATAGATTCCTTATAGGTGCATACCCTACTCCTACAGTGAACTTACTGCAGCCAATCTACACTGCATGGACCCATATGGCTAGAGACCATGTATGTGTGCAGTCAAACTACAATAACCTCACTGTGAGTAGCCGAAGCACCGCAGGTCAAAGGACCAGTCACACTACTGCAACATCAAGCAAGTCACTGACGAGTGGATAGACATCCAAGTGACTTCTTGTCTTGGTCACGCTCAGTACCCTTGTTCTCTAACAAGCACCTGCACTATCACTTCAGTGTCCCTACACTGTGGACTCAAGTCTCGTCCATCCAGAAGGAAAGTGATCTGTTCACTGATCGGATCGATCACCGTCCTCGTGATGATCCTTTGATCAGGAGCATTTAGAAATTAATCACCAATGATACATGGCTCAAATTCTCAACTCTTGAGAATATGTATCATCATCTTATTAATTCCTTGGACCATTCATAGACACATAAATAATATGAATGAAAAGATGCCTTTTATTTATTCAATAATAAACAGTCAAGTACAAAATTATGTCCCTAGAATCAACAATGTGTCAGCCAAATTGGCTTCTAGGGCATACATCTAACAATCTCCCACTTGCACTAAAGCCAATTGGTCATATATCTTAGGCCCATCTTCTCAAGGTGGGCTTCAGTCTTTTGCTGACTCAGCTGCTTAGTGAACGGGTCTGCCACGTTATCCGCGGAGTCTACTCTCTGCACCTCTACATCATAGTCGCGTATGAAATGGAAGCGCCGCTCTATGTGCTTGAACTTCTGATGAGACCATGGCTCCATAGCTAGTGCTATGGTGCCAATGTTATCGCAGTAAAGTGTTATGGCATCTAATGACATTACACCTAATTCTGCAATTAACTTTTAATCAGAAGGTTTCCACTGCACCCTTAGATACGGCTTAACATTCAGCTTCTAAGGTAGAATCTATAATGATCGGTTGTTTGGAACTCTTCCAATTTACTGAACCACAATTGCACATATTCTGATGTAGACTTTCTATCATCAATATGTGTGCATCTTTCTACCTTCAACTCTGATCTTCTTCAAAGACCAAGAACATGTCCTTAGTTCTTCTCAAGTACTTAAGACTGTTCTTCACAGCTATCCAGTGCTTCTTGCCTGGATCCGACTGATATCTACTTGTGACACTCACAGCAAGAGCTATATCAGGTTGTGCACACAGCATGGCATACATGAGGCTTCCTATTGCCGATGCATAGGGAATCTTGCTCATGTGTTGAATCTCTTCAGATGTGTTGGGGTACATCTTCTTGGAGAGATGAATTCCATGTCTTAGGGGTAAGAGAACCCTCATGGAGTTTTCCATGCTGAACCTCTTCAGCACCTCCTCTATGTACATCTTCTGTGAAAGGCCAAGCATCCTTTTAGATCTATCTCTATAGACCTTTATTCCCAAAATATAGGATGCTTCCCCAAGGTCTTTCATGGAGAATTCTTTTGACAACCAGACCTTGACCGAGGTTAGCATGGGAATATCATTCCCAATCAGGAGAATGTCATCTACGTACAGTACGAGAAAAACGACAGCACTCCCACTAACCTTTTTTGTAAACACACGGTTCCTCTTCGTTTTTGATGAAATCAAACGTTTTGATTGCATCATCGAAACGAGTGTTCCAACTCCGAGATGCTTGCTTTAGTCCATAGATGGACCTTTGCAGCTTGCAGACCTTGTGATCTCCATCACTGTAAGTGAAACCCAAAGGCTGTTCCATATAGATATCTTCATCAAGATATCCATTCAGGAAAGCAGTTTTCACATCCATCTGCCAAATTTCATAATCATGAAATGCTGCAATGGCAAGCAATGTTCGGATGGATTTTAGCATGGCTACAGGTGAAAAGGTCTCCTGATAGTCAATGCCTTCGCGCTGACTATACCCTTTCGCCACAAGCCTTGCCTTATAGGTCTCTACCTCTCCATCCGAACCTATCTTCCTTTTGTAGATCCATTTGCATCCAATAGGTACAATACCTTCTGGTGGATCTACTAAGGTCCAGACTTGGTTGGAATGCATGGAGTCTAACTCTGACTTCATAGCTTCCAGCCATTTCTCAGAATCGATATCAGATATCGCCTCGTTGTAGGTTTTGGGATCCTGTATGTGATCCCTATCTCCCACCAGGAACATTTCCTCGGTATTCTCTTCTAGTATACCTAAGTATCTATCGGGAGGATGGGAGACCCTACTAGATCTACGAGGTGGTCGAGGGACATCGTGTACTGGCTCTGTATGAATGGGTTCAATAGGATCCATGACTCGTTGCTTTTCAGAGACTTCCTCTTCAGGCTCAATTTTCCTCCCACTGCCTCTATCAAGGATAAACTGATTTTCCAAGAAGATGGCATGACGGCTCACAAACACATTGTGATCCTCTGAGACGTAAAAGTTGTATCCTAATGACTCTTTAGGATATCCTATAAAACGAGCACTTATGGTCCTAGCCTCTAACTTGTCCGCCTGTAGTCTCTTGACATGGGCCGGACATCCCCAAATCTTGAGATGACCCAGACTTGGTTTCTTACCATGCCATATCTCATACGGTGTGGTAGGAACGGATTTAGAGGGAACTCTATTCAATAAATAAATCGTTGTGAGTAAGGCATCTCCCTAAAGGAACATAGGTAAATCAGTGAAGCTCATCATGGACCTGACCATATCCAATAGGGTCCGATTCCTCCTCTCTGACACCCCGTTGAGTTGAAGTGTACCCGGAGGTGTCCATTGTGAGACTATGCCGTTTTCTTTGAGATAGTCCCGAAATTCTCCACTAAGGTATTCTCCTCCTCGATCTGATCGAAGAGCCTTAAGAGGTTTTCCAGTTTGTTTTTCTACTTCATTCTTGAACTCTTTGAACTTTTCAAAGGATTCAGACTTGTGTCTCATAAGATACACATACCCATACCGTGAATAATCATCGGTAAAGGTAATGAAGTAAGAATAACGTCCCCTGGCTAGCACATCGAATGGGCCACATACATCTGTATGTACTAGGGTAAGTATTTCAGTGGTCCTCTCCCCATGTCCTACAAAGGGCAGTCTAGCCATTTTTTCTTGAAGATAGGACTCGCAAACTGGATATGACTCGGAAGTCAATGAGCCGAGAAGCCCATCTTTATCCATTTTGTTCATCCTATCCTCTCCAATATGGCCAAGTCTGAGGTGCCACAAATATCTTTGGTTTATCTCATCTCCGGATCTTTTGGATCCTTTGGCACTCATATCTTGCTCGGTAACATTCACAGATACATCCATATGTAAATGATAGAGACTGTCAATCATAAAACCACGTGCGACTATTTTATTTCTCAAATAAATAGAACAGCAGTCTTTGTCAAATGTAAAAACATGACCTTCCTGTGCTAGATATGAAACAGAAATCAAATTTCTGCTAGCAACAGGTACATAATAGCAGTCTCTAAGTATTAAACTAAATCCAGACGGTAGTCGCAGATGGTAGGTGCCCACAGCCACAGCAGCAACTTTTGCCCCGTTGCCAACCCTAAGGGTTACCGCACCTTCCGCCAGCCTTCTACTTTTCTTTAGACCCTGCATGGTAGTGCACAGATGAGCACTAGAACCAGAATCTATAACCCAACTAGAAGTAGAGGAAACCGTTAGATTAGTTTCAATTATGAGCAAGTCTATACCTTCTGAAGGTATGTCACCTTTCTTGTTCTTCAGGCTCTCGAGGTATGAAGGACAGTTTCTCTTCCAGTGGCCTTCGACATTGCAGTGGAAACATTTTCTTTTGTCGTTAGCCTTTTTCTTTTGAACTTCCTTCTTGGGCTTCTTGTCTTTCTTCTGCTTCTTAGCAGGCTTCTTTTTCTTCCAAGTAGACTTTCTCTTGGAACCAGAAGTCAACTCAGCAGCAAGGACATTGCCCCTTGAACCTTTCAAGGCTCCCTCAGCAGTTACCAACATGTTGATTAGTTCAGTCTTAGTGCATTCAATCTTATTCATGTGGTAGTTTACTATAAACTGACCAAATGAATCAGGAAGTGACTGTAGGATCAAATCCACTTGCAATTCCTTGTGCATGTCCATACCGAGCTTCTCAAGCTCCTCTAGGTCCTTGATCATGGTCAGACCGTGATCATGGACAGACTGCCCTTCGCGCATCTTCGCTTTGAAAAGCCTCTTGGACACTTCAAAACAAGCTGTGCGACTCTGCTCACCATACAACTCTTGCAGGTGTGCCAATATGTCCCTAGCAGTCTTTATATTTTCATGCTGGCATTGGAGTTCATTAGACATAGATGCCATCATATAGCATTTTACTCTAATGTCATCATCCAACCACTTTTTATGCATCTCACGCTGAACATCAGTAGGACGTGCTGGTAGTGTGGGGAAATCAGAATCGAGTATATAGCCTATTTTCTCACAGTCCAAAACAATTTTGAGATTTCTAAGCCAGTCCTTGTAATTGGTTCCGGTCAGTCGGTTGGTCTCAAGAATACGGGTCAAAGGGTTTGAAGCTGACATTGTATCTGCAGAGAGTAAAGATTCTAGTTAGACTTTTGTACTTGATCCTAATCTGTTCTAAGATCTTTTAGAACAAATGTAACTCCCACTATTTTCTCGAATTCCTCACACTCCTCTGGTAGGAAAACGGAAATCCCACACGACTAGGGTTTCTAGTAGGTACTGCGGTCCCACCAATTTACATGCCACCTCACCTAACAGTTATTGGTGACACATAGATGGATGAGTGTACAACTCTTGTACAATGCTTCTCAAGCATGTTGCAGTGTAACTTGGTCTCTAAGCCATGAAGACCTCACCTAACAGTTATTGGTCCCATTTCTTAGTTAAGTCAGACCCACCGTATAACCGTAGGAATAAAGTCGTCATTGGGTCCTCACCTAACAGTTATTGGTGCCCAACCCCACCTTTACCCTACAACATCTCATGTCTATAGAGAGGTCCAGCCCCCCGATGCAACTTGACCACTGTGTCCAGCCGAGACAAATCAACATCAGAAAGGCCTTAGCAGCTCTACTACAGTGGAAGACCTATTGACTTAATATTGGTTAATCAGGTCTTAGTGTTTGCAACTTGAGCCCTTCATAAGAGGTAATCGAACAATTGGCCAGGTAAGCAGGTGGGA
This sequence comes from Phoenix dactylifera, assembly GCF_051530095.1. NCBI lineage: Eukaryota > Viridiplantae > Streptophyta > Magnoliopsida > Arecales > Arecaceae > Phoenix > Phoenix dactylifera. The sequence goes on along the minus strand of NC_143193.1, from coordinate 20,731,998 downwards.
GGCTCCCCTTACTCAGAGAGTAAGGTCCTAATTAAATAACCACCTTTCATGCTTTTCTAGACACCAATTAGATCAATTAATCTAATATGACTTGCTCATGTCGGTTCACTCTCGACTTGATTGAGGAGGTTTTGATTTAGGTCTCAATTGGGTTTGCTACATCACATGTAAACCTATCTACCCGACTCGCATTTACATCACATGCAAACGGCACATCACAGGCAGTTATAATTGCAGCATCAAATTAAAGCTAAACTTTAACTAGGTGATGATCATGGATTCTAATTAGGTCGTATTACAAGCACATGCACATCAATCGATCAAGTGGTCTTCAACTCTTGAATTGGTTCCAAGCCTCCTTGATTCGATCCTTGATCAACCCTTGATCCCATCGCCATCAACCGCTTGGATCACCTTTCATCTCATGCCTTTGCTTCAACTTGATCGTTGATGTACATCACATCACAGAAATACAACCAGATGTAAAATAAAATAAAAATAAATTACATCTCCTTTTAGGAGGCACGCAGGCCTCTCAAAACATCAAATAAGATGCATGCAAGCATCTGAAAAATTACATGACATCGCAGATCACATCGCAGGTCATTACATTTGATACCAAAAGGGGTTGAATCCTATGATCATCACCGTATGCAACAATTATAATTTTCAGATCTGAAAACTAACTGATTGTATCATGACATAGGTCACTGATCATGCTAATCATGATTCTAAACTTTGTAATCCCATTAACAATGCATTTAGAATCATCTTTTTATCACATAAAAATCAGCATGCAAAAAAAAATCAGCACCCCTGAAAAATCTGCATGCAGAATTTTTCAGCATGCATGATCATTCAATTTTCAGATCTAATAAGCCTTTAGATATTTAATTCTTACCTTAATCTACGAAGCCTAGGCTCTGATACCACTGTTGGGAACCCGCCCATGCCGCTGATATTTAAAAAATTTTTCAGATGGCAGCGGAATCGGCATGCACGAGTTCGACGTTCATCGCATGAACGTTGTTTCGAGACCTTTCGTAATTAGGTAAGAATTAAAACTTTTAAAACTAATAGGAAGATCAAATCTTCACCTTGCGCGGGTAGATGATCACCGCAAATCTGAATTCGTGGTTTTGGAAGAGGGTTCGTTTGAAGCCGTTCAAACGTCCGGCCTCTACGGGTATCCACACGAAGTAGAGAACCGATCAAAGTTTTCTTGTCTTCCCGGGGTGCTAGCTCCCTTGCAAAGACTTCTTTTGATGGCTGATCTTCTCTCTTTCAATCAACCCTTGATTGTGCTTGAGAGGAGGAAGAGGAAGAAGGAACTCAAGGAAGAAGAACACAGCTTCTGCAGCCTTCTTTCTTTTCCCCGCGTTGGAAGAAGGATTGGAGGAAGAGGAGGCGGACAAGGCTCTCTTCTTTTTCCTTCTTGTTGGCGGCTGAACCAGGGAGTTGGGAGAGGGTGGCGGCAGCAAGGAGAAGAGGATTCAATTGCTTAGGGCGCCGGCCCCTAGTCCTCCTTATAAAGGGATTGGAGCTCCTAACTTTTAGGAGTTCCAATGACAACTTGCCTAAGAAAGGGGGGCGCCGGCCCTAGCTTCTTCATGTCGCCCTAGCCAAGTGAGAGGGGCTGATGTCCCTCTTACTTGGTTAACCTAATCCTCTTCCAAAGAGGATTAGGTGCCTCTCTCATGGTTTAATCCCAATCCAATTAGGATTAGCCAAATTTGGTTCAATCTACGCTAGTCCTAATCCAATTAGGACTTGAATGAATCATGACTCAATTGAACTCTTCAATCCTAATCCTATTAGGAGTCATGTTGATTCATTAGATTAATAATTAATTTAGACTTAAAGAATCCTAATCTAATTAGGATGTATTTAATTTTAGTCCTAATCCAATTAGGACTCTTATTTGAATCCGAAGTCCTAATCCAATTAGGATTTCTAGGAATCCTACTCCAAGTAGGAATCCAATTTTAATTCAAAATTCCTAATCTCATTAGGATTGTAGGAATCCTATTCTAAGTAGGAATTCCAGTCCTACTCCAACTAGGATTCCCAGCCCTAATCCAATTAGGACTCTAGGAATCCTACCCGAAGTAGGATTTGTGTTTAAGTCTAATTAATTAATTCCCTTTGTTCACTTCTTCAACTTCTATCAATCAAATTGATTTCTTTGTGATTCCTAATCACGATTTCAACCATCGGATCGGTCAATACTTCTAGTGTGTGTGACCCCATAGGTTCTATTCTGACTGGTAGTGAGATATATTGTGATCTCTATCACTATATCATTGAAAACTCCTTTCAATGGGTTGGAACGATTCCAACTCAACTCATTAGGGTTTATCGATCATCAAGATAATCCCTATGAGTCCCACCATCCACCAGTGACACCTAGCAGCATGTAGTGGCTACCCAGCAGAATGGAATGATGAACCTCTAGGTGCAGTTAACATGTGATACAGTCCTACTATCGTGGATCCCTACAGGACGGAGGTCATGGACAACTCGTCAAACCCCATCGTCTGTCATATGTCAAGATTTATTCGACTTGAGTTCGCTAATGGAAAACTCTTTTTCCACTTTATATTACTGCCCTGGCCAAGGTCTTAGAACTCAGTCTAACAAATCACATAGGATCACTCCTCTTCTATCAAGGTCGATAGATTCCTTATAGGTGCATACCCTACTCCTACAGTGAACTTACTGCAGCCAATCTACACTGCATGGACCCATATGGCTAGAGACCATGTATGTGTGCAGTCAAACTACAATAACCTCACTGTGAGTAGCCGAAGCACCGCAGGTCAAAGGACCAGTCACACTACTGCAACATCAAGCAAGTCACTGACGAGTGGATAGACATCCAAGTGACTTCTTGTCTTGGTCACGCTCAGTACCCTTGTTCTCTAACAAGCACCTGCACTATCACTTCAGTGTCCCTACACTGTGGACTCAAGTCTCGTCCATCCAGAAGGAAAGTGATCTGTGCACTGATCGGATCGATCACCGTCCTCGTGATGATCCTTTGATCAGGAGCATTTAGAAATTAATCACCAATGATACATGGCTCAAATTCTCAACTCTTGAGAATATGTATCATCATCTTATTAATTCCTTGGACCATTCATAGACACATAAATAATATGAATGAAAAGATGCCTTTTATTTATTCAATAATAAACAGTCAAGTACAAAATTATGTCCCTAGAATCAACAATGTGTCAGCCAAATTGGCTTCTAGGGCATACATCTAACAAGCTCCTGCAACTAACATGTCATCAACATACAATAGCAAGATAATGTAAGATGTACCGAAGTCCCGGAAGTAGCAACAGTGATCCTCCTGACATCTCCTGTATCCTATCTCAAGCATGTAACTATCGAACTTGAGATACCATTGTCTGGGTGCCTGTTTCAAACCATAGAGGCTTTTCTTTAGTTTGCAGACTAAGTCACCCGTGCCAGCTGCAATGTATCCCTCCGGCTGCTGCATATATATCTCCTCTGTTGGGAACCCGCCCATGCCGCTGATATTTCAAAAAATTTTCAGATGGCAGCGGAATCGGCATGCGCGAGTTCGACGTTCATCACATGAACGTTGTTTCGAGACCTTTCGTAATTAGGTAAGAATTAAAACTTTTAAAACTAATAGGAAGATCAAATCTTCACCTTGCGCGGGTAGATGATCACCGCGAATCTGAATTCGTGGTTTTAGGAAGAGGGGTCGCTTGAAGCCGTTCAAACGTCCGGCCTCTACGGGTATCCACACGAAGTAGAGATCCGATCAACGTTTTCTTGTCTCCCCGGGGTGCTAGCTCCCTTGCAGAGACTTCCTTTGATGGCTGATCTCCTCTCTTTCTTTCAACTCTTGAAAGTGCTTGAGAGGAGGAAGAAGAAGGAGGGATGATGAAGAAGAACAAGAACCCTTTGCAGCCTTCTCTTCCTTGCTTGCGTTGGAGCCCAAACAAGAGAAGAAGGATGAGCCGGCAATCCCTTTCTCTCTTCTTGCTGATGGCGGCTGAAAACCCAAGGGGAGGATGAAGGGCGTACGGCACAAGGGAGAGGAAATCCCAATGCCCTAGGTGCTGCCCCTTGAGCCCCTTTAAATAGATTGTGGAGCTCCTAACTTTTAGGAGCTCCATACTATTTTCCAAGAGGGGCGCCGGCCCCTCTTACCTTGCCGCACCAAAGAAGAGAAGAAGGAGGGGGCGTACGGCCCTCCTCTTGGTTTGCCCTAATCCTCATCTAATGAGGATTGGGAGGCCCTAATCCGGTTTAGTCCTAATTCGATTAGGCTTAGCCAAATTTGGTTCAATGCATACTAGTCCTAATCCAATTAGGACTTGAATGAACCATGACTCAATTGAACTCTTCAATCCTAATCCAATTAGGAGTCATGTTGATTCATTAGATTATTAATTAATTTAGACTTAAGGAATCCTAATCCAATTAGGATTTATTTAATTTTAGTCCTAATCCAATTAGGACTCTATTTGAATCCGAAGTCCTAATCCAATTAGGATTTCTAGGAATCCTACTCCAAGTAGGAATCCAATTTTAATTCAAAACTCCTAATCTCATTAGGATTGAGGAATTCTATTCCAAGTAGGAATTCCAGTCCTAATCCAATTAGAACTCTAGGTATCCTACCCGAAGTAGGATTCTTGTTTCAAGTCCAATTAATTAATTCCTTTTTCCTTCTTCAACTTTTTATCAATCAAATTGATTTCTTGTGATTCCTAATCACGATTTCAACCATCGGATCGGTCAATACTTCTAGTGTGTATGACCCCATAGGTTCTATTCTGACTGGTAGTGAGATATATTGTGATCTCTATCACTATATCATTGAAAACTCCTTTCAATGGGTTGGAACGATTCCAACTCAACTCATTAGGGTTTATCGATCATCAAGATAATCCCTATGAGTCCCACCATCCACCAGTGACACCTAGCAGCATGTAGTGGCTACCCAGCAGAATGGAATAATGAACCTCTAGGTGCAGTTAACGTGTGATACAGTCCTACTATCGTGGATCCCTACAGGACGGAGGTCATGGACAACTCGTCAAACCCCATCGTCTGTCATATGTCAAGATTTATTCGACTTGAGTTCGATAGTGGAAAACTCTTTCTCCACTTTACTGCCCTGGCCAAGGTCTTAGAACTCAGTCTAACAAATCACATAGGATCACTCCTCTTCTATCAAGGTCGATAGATTCCTTGTAGGTGCATACCCTACTCCTACAGTGAACCTACTGCAGCCAATCTACACTGCATGGACCCATATGGCTAGAGACCATGTATGTGTGCAGTCAAACTACAATAACCTCACTGTGAGTAGCCGAAGCACCGCAGGTCAAAGGACCAGTCACACTACTGCAACATCAAGTAAGTCACTGACGAGTGGATAGACATCCAAGTGACTTCTTGTCTTGGTCACGCTCAGTACCCTTGTTCTCTAACAAGCACCTGCACTATCACTTCAGTGTCCCTACACTGTGGACTCAAGTCTCGTCCATCCAGAAGAAAAGTGATCTGTGCACTGATCGGATCGATCACCGTCCTCGTGATGATCCATTGATCAGGAGCATTTAGAAATTAATCACCAATGATACATGGCTCAAATTCTCAACTCTTGAGAATATGTATCATCATCTTATTAATTTCTTGGACGATTCATAGACACATAAATAATATGAATGAAAAGATGCCTTTTATTTATTCAATAATAAATAGTCAAGTACAAAATTATGTCCCTAGAATCAACAATGTGTCAGCCAAATTGGCTTCTAGGGCATACATCTAACAATCTCCCACTTGCACTAAAGCCAATTGGTCATATATCTTAGGCCCATCTTCTCAAGGTGGGCTTCAGTCTTTTGCTGACTCAGCTGCTTAGTGAAAGGGTCTGCCACGTTATCCGCGGAGTCTACTCTCTGCACCTCTACATATTTCTTCTCCACATAGTCGCGTATGAGGTGAAAGCGCCGCTCTATATGCTTAGACTTCTGATGAGACCTTGGCTCCTTAGCAAGGGCTATGGCGCCATTGTTATCGCAGTAGAGTGTTATGGCATCTGATGTCATCACATCCAGCTCTGCAATGAATTTCTTGAACCAGAAGCCTTCCTTAGCAGCTTCAGAGGCGGCGATGTATTCGGCTTCCATAGTAGAATCAGCAATGATCGGTTGTTTAGAACTCTTCCAATTCACCGTACCACCATTGCACAAGAACACGTATCCAGATGTTGACTTCCTGTCATCGACATCAGTCATGAAGTCTGAATCTGTGTACCCTTCTACCTTTAACTCTGATGATCCTCCAAAAACCAAGAATAAATCTTTAGTTCTTCTCAAGTACTTAAGAATATTCTTCACAGCTGTCCAGTGTTCTTCACCTGGATTCGACTGATATCTGCTTGTGACACTCACAGCAAGAGCTATATCAGGTCGTGTACATAGCATGGCATACATGAGGCTTCCTATTGCCGATGCATAAGGAATCTTGCTCATGCGTTGAATCTCCTCAGATGTGTTGGGGCACATCTTCTTGGAGAGATGAATTCCATGCCTTAGGGGTAAGAGACCCCTCTTGAAGTTTTCCATGCTGAACCTCTTCAGCACCTCCTCTATGTACATCTTCTGTGAAAGGCCAAGCATCCTTTTAGATCTATCTCTATAGACCTTTATTCCCAAAATATAGGATGCTTCCCCAAGGTCTTTTATGGAGAATTCTTTTGACAACCAGACCTTGACCGAGGTTAGCATGGGAATATCATTCCCAATCAGGAGAATGTCATCTACGTACAGTACGAGAAAAATGACAGCACTCCCACTAACCTTTTTCTAAACACATGGTTCCTCTTCGTTTTTGATGAAATCAAACGTTTTGATTGCATCATCGAAACGAGTGTTCCAACTCCGAGAGGCTTGCTTTAGTCCATAGATGGACCTTTGCAGCTTGCAGACCTTGTGATCTCCATCACTGGAAGTGAAACCCAAAGGCTGTTCCATATAGATATCTTCATCAAGATATCCATTCAGGAAAGCAGTTTTCACATCCATCTGCCAGATTTCATAGTCATGAAATGCTGCAATGGCAAGCAATGTCCGGATGGATTTTAGCATGGCTACAGGTGAAAAGGTCTCCTGATAGTCAATACCTTCGCGCTGACTATACCCTTTCGCCACAAGCCTTGCCTTATAGGTCTCTACCTCTCCATCCGAACCTATTTTCCTTTTGTAGATCCATTTGCATCCAATAGGTACAATACCTTCTGGTGGATCTACTAAGGTCCAGACTTGGTTGGAATGCATGGAGTCTATCTCTGACTTCATAGCTTTCAGCCATTTCTCGGAATCGATATCAGATATCGCCTCGTTGTAGGTTTTGGGATCCTGTATGTGATCCCTATCTCCCACTAGGAACATTTCCTCGGTATCCTCTTCTAGTATACCTAAGTATCTATCGGGAGGATGGGAGACCCTACTAGATCTACGAGGTGGTTGAGGGACATCGTGTACTGGCTCCTTATGAATAGGTTCTATAGGATCCATGACTCGTTGCTTTTCAGAGACTTTCTCTTCAAGCTCAATTTTCCTCCCACTGCCTCTATCAAGGATAAACTGATTTTCCAAGAAGATGGCATGACGGCTCACAAACACATTGTGATCCTCTGAGACGTAAAAATTGTATCCTAATGACTCTTTAGGATATCCTATAAAACGAGCACTAATGGTCCTAGCCTCTAACTTGTCCGCCTGTAGTCGCTTGACGTGGGCCGGACACCCCCAAATCTTGAGATGACCCAGACTTGGTTTCTTACCATGCCATATCTCATACGGTGTGGTAGGAACGGATTTAGAGGGAACTCTATTCAATAAATAAATCGCTGTGAGTAAGGCATCTCCCCAAAGAAACATAGGTAAATCAGTGAAGCTCATCATGGACCTGACCATATCCAATAGGGTCCGATTCCTCCTCTCTGACACCCCGTTGAGTTGAGGTGTACCCGGAGGTGTCCATTGTGAGACTATGCCGTTTTCTTTGAGATAGTCCCGGAATTCCCCACTAAGGTATTCTCCTCCTCGATCTGATCGAAGGGCCTTAAGAGGTTTTCCAGTTTGCTTTTCTACTTCATTCTTGAACTCTTTGAACTTTTCAAAGGATTCAGACTTGTGTCTCATAAGATACACATACCCATACCGTGAATAATCATCGGTAAAGGTAATGAAGTATGAATAACGTCCCCTGGCTAGCACATCGAATGGGCCACATACATCTGTATGTACTAGGGTAAGTATTTCGGTGGTCCTCTCCCCATGTCCTACAAAGGGCAGTCTAGCCATCTTTCCTTGAAGACAGGACTCGCAAACTGGATATGACTCGGAAGTCAATGAGCCTAAAAGCCCATCTTTATCCATTTTGTTCATTCTGTCCTCTCCAATATGGCCAAGCCTAAGGTGCCACAAATACCTTTGGTTTATCTCATCTCTGGATCTTTTGGATCCTTTGGCACTCACATCTTGCTCGGTAACATTCACAGATACATCCATATGTAAATGATAGAGACTGTCAATCATGAAACCACGTGCGACTATTTTATTTCTTAAATAAATAGAACAGCAGTCTTTGTCAAATGTAAAAACATGACCTTCCTGTGCTAGACATGAAACAGAAATCAAATTTCTGCTAGCAACAGGTACATAATAACAGTCTCTAAGTATTAAACTAAATCCAGACGGTAGTCGCAGATGGTAGGTGCCCACAGCCACAGCAGCAACTTTTGCCCCGTTGCCAATCCGAAGGGTTACTGCACTTTCCGCCAGCCTTCTACTTTCCTTTAGACCCTGCATGGTAGTGCACAAATGAGCACTAGAACCAGAATCTATAACCCAACTAGAAGTAGAAGAAACCGTTAGATTAGTTTCAATAATGAGCAAGTCTATACCTTCTGAAGGTGTGTCACCTTTCTTGTTCTTCAGGCTCTCGAGGTATGAAGGACAGTTTCTCTTCCAGTGGCCTTCGACATTGCAGTGGAAACATTTTCCTTTGTCGTTAGCCTTTTTCTTTTGAACTTCCTTCTTTGGCTTCTTGTCTTTCTTCTGCTTCTTTGCAGGCTTCTTTTTCTTCCAAGTAGACTTTCTCTTGGAACCAGAAGTCAACTCAGCAGCGAGGACATTGCCCCTTGAACCTTTCAAGGCTCCCTCAGCAGTTACCAACATGTTGATTAGTTCAGTCTTAGTGCATTCAATCTTATTCATGTGGTAGTTTACTATAAACTGACCAAATGAATCAGGAAGTGACTGTAGGATCAAATCCACTTGCAATTCCTTGTGCATGTCCATACCGAGCTTCTCAAGCTCCTCAAGGTCCTTGATCATGGTCAGACCGCGATCATGGACAGACTGCCCCTCGCGCATCTTCGCTTTGAAAAGCCTCTTGGACACTTCAAAACGAGCTGTGCGACTTTGCTCACCATATAACTCTTGCAGGTGTGCCAGTATGTCCCTAGCAGTCTTTATATTTTCATGCTGGCATTGGAGTTCATTAGACATAGATGCCATCATATAGCATTTTACTCTAATGTCATCGTCCAACCACTTTTTATGCATCTCACGCTGAACATCAGTGGGACGTGCTGGTAATGTGGGGATATCTGAATCGAGTATGTAGCCTATCTTCTCACAGTCCAAAACTATTTTGAGATTTCTAAGCCAGTCCTTGTAATTGGTTCCGGTCAGTCGGTTGGTCTCAAGAATACGGGTCAAAGGGTTTGAAGCCGACATTGTATCTGCAGAGAGTAAAGATTCTAGTTAGACTTTTGTACTTGATCCTAATCTGTCCTAAGGTCTTTTAGAACAAATTGTGACTCCCACTATTTTCTCGAATTCCTCACACTCCCCTGGTAGGAAAACGGAAATCCCACACGACTAGGGTTTCTAGTGGGTACTGCGGTCCCACCAATTTACATGCCACCTCACCTAACAGTTATTGGTGACACATAGATGGATGAGTGTACAACTCTTGTACAATGCTTCTCAAGCATGTTGCAGTGCAACTTGGTCTCTAAGCCATGAAGACCTCACCTAACAGTTATTGGTCTCATTTCTTAGTTAAGTCAGACCCACTGTATAACCGTAGGAATAAAGTCGTCATTGGGTCCTCACCTAACAGTTATTGGTGCCCAACCCCACCTTTACCCTACAACATCTCATGTCTATAGAGAGGTCCAGCCCCCCAATGCAACTTGACCACTGTATCCAGCCGAGACAAGTCAACATCAGAAAGGCCTTAGCAGCTCTACTACAGTGGAAGACCTATTGACTTAATATTGGTTAATCAGGTCTTAGTGTTTGCAACTTGAGCCTTTCATAAGAGGTAATCGAACAATTGGCCAGGTAAGCAGGTGGGAGGCTCCCCTTACTCAGAGAGTAAGGTCCTAATTAAGTAACCACCTTTCATGCTTTCCTAGACACCAATTAGATCAATTAATCTAATATGACTTGCTCATGTCGGTTCACTCTCGACTTGATTGAGGAGGTTTTGATTTAGGTCTCAATTGGGTTTGCTACATCACATGTAGACCTATCTACCCGACTTTCATTCACATCACATGCAAACGGCGCATTGCAGGCAGTTATAATCGCGGCAATAATTAAAGCTAAACTTTAACTAGGTGATGATCATGGATTCTAATTAGGTCGTATTACAAGCACATGCACATCAATTGATCAAGTGGTCTTCAACTCTTGAATTGGTTCCAAGCCTCCTTGATTCGATCCTTGATCAACCCTTGATCCCATCGCCATCAACCGCTTGGATCACCTTTCATCTCATGCCTTTGCTTCAACTTGATCGTTGATGTACATCACATCACAGAAATACAACCAGATGTAAAATAAAAATAAAAATAATTTACATCTCCTTTTAGGAGGCACGCAGGCCTCTCAAAACATCAAATAAGATGCATGCAAGCATCTGAAAAATTTCATGACATCGCAGATCACATCGCAGGTCATTACATTTGATACCAAAAGGGGTTGAATCCTATGATCATCACCGTATGCTACAATTATAATTTTCAGATCTGAAACTTAACTGATTATATCATGACATAGGTCGCTGATCATGCTAATCATGATTCTAAATTTTGTAATCCCATTAACAATGCAATTAGAATCATCTTTTTATCACATAAAAATCAGCATGTAAAAATCAGCACCCCTGAAAAATCTGCATGCAGAATTTTTCAGCATGCATGATCATTTAATTTTCAGATCTAATATGCCTTTAGATATTTAATTCTTACCTTAATCTACGAAGCCTAGGCTCTGATACCACTGTTGGGAACCCGCCCATGCCGCTGATATTTCAAAAATTTTTCAGATGGCAGCGGAATCGGCATGCGCGAGTTCGACGTTCATCACATGAACGTTGTTTCGAGACCTTTCGTAATTAGGTAAGAATTAAAACTTTTAAAACTAATAGGAAGATCAAATCTTCACCTTGCGCGGGTAGATGATCACCGCGAATCTGAATTCGTGGTTTTAGGAAGAGGGTTCGCTTGAAGCCGTTCAAACGTCCGGCCTCTACGGGTATCCACACGAAGTAGAGATCCGATCAACGTTTCCTTGTCTCCCCGGGGTGCTAGCTCCCTTGCAGAGACTTCCTTTGATGGCTGATCTCCTCTCTTTCTTTCAACTCTTGAAAGTGCTTGAGAGGAGGAAGAAGAAGGAGGGATGATGAAGAAGAACAAGAACCCTTTGCAGCCTTCTCTTCCTTGCTTGCGTTGGAGCCCAAACAAGAGAAGAAGGATGAGCCGGCAATCCCTTTCTCTCTTCTTGCTGATGGCGGCTGAAAACCCAAGGGGAGGATGAAGGGCGTACGGCACAAGGGAGAGGAAATCCCAATGCCCTAGGTGCTGCCCCTTGAGCCCCTTTAAATAGATTGTGGAGCTCCTAACTTTTAGGAGCTCCATACTATTTTCCAAGAGGGGCGCCGGCCCCTCTTACCTTGCCGCACCAAAGAAGAGAAGAAGGAGGGGGCGTACGGCCCTCCTCTTGGTTTGCCCTAATCCTCATCTAATGAGGATTGGGAGGCCCTAATCCGGTTTAGTCCTAATTCGATTAGGCTTAGCCAAATTTGGTTCAATGCATACTAGTCCTAATCCAATTAGGACTTGAATGAACCATGACTCAATTGAACTCTTCAATCCTAATCCAATTAGGAGTCATGTTGATTCATTAGATTATTAATTAATTTAGACTTAAGGAATCCTAATCCAATTAGGATTTATTTAATTTTAGTCCTAATCCAATTAGGACTCTATTTGAATCCGAAGTCCTAATCCAATTAGGATTTCTAGGAATCCTACTCCAAGTAGGAATCCAATTTTAATTCAAAACTCCTAATCTCATTAGGATTGAGGAATCCTATTCCAAGTAGGAATCCCAGTCCTAATCCAATTAGAACTCTAGGTATCCTACCCGAAGTAGGATTCTTGTTTCAAGTCCAATTAATTAATTCCTTTTTCCTTCTTCAACTTTTTATCAATCAAATTGATTTCTTGTGATTCCTAATCACGATTTCAACCATCGGATCGGTCAATACTTCTAGTGTGTGTGACCCCATAGGTTCTATTCTGACTGGTAGTGAGATATATTGTGATCTCTATCACTATATCATTGAAAACTCCTTTCAATGGGTTGGAACGATTCCAACTCAACTCATTAGGGTTTATCGATCATCAAGATAATCCCTATGAGTCCCACCATCCACCAGTGACACCTAGCAGCATGTAGTGGCTACCCAGCAGAATGGAATGATGAACCTCTAGGTGCAGTTAACGTGTGATACAGTCCTACTATCGTGGATCCCTACAGGACGGAGGTCATGGACAACTCGTCAAACCCCATCGTCTGTCATATGTCAAGATTTATTCGACTTGAGTTCGATAGTGGAAAACTCTTTCTCCACTTCACTGCCCTGGCCATGGTCTTAGAACTCAGTCTAACAAATCACATAGGATCACTCCTCTTCTATCAAGGTCGATAGATTCCTTGTAGGTGCATACCCTACTCCTACAGTGAACCTACTGCAGCCAATCTACACTGCATGGACCCATATGGCTAGAGACCATGTATGTGTGCAGTCAAACTACAATAACCTCACTGTGAGTAGCCGAAGCACCGCAGGTCAAAGGACCAGTCACACTACTGCAACATCAAGTAAGTCACTGACGAGTGGATAGACATCCAAGTGACTTCTTGTCTTGGTCACGCTCAGTACCCTTGTTCTCTAACAAGCACCTGCACTATCACTTCAGTGTCCCTACACTGTGGACTCAAGTCTCGTCCATCCAGAAGGAAAGTGATCTGTGCACTGATCGGATCGATCACCGTCCTCGTGATGATCCATTGATCAGGAGCATTTAGAAATTAATCACCAATGATACATGGCTCAAATTCTCAACTCTTGAGAATATGTATCATCATCTTATTAATTTCTTGGACGATTCATAGACACATAAATAATATGAATGAAAAGATGCCTTTTATTTATTCAATAATAAATAGTCAAGTACAAAATTATGTCCCTAGAATCAACAATGTGTCAGCCAAATTGGCTTCTAGGGCATACATCTAACATCCTCATCGAGATCTCCGTGGAGAAAGGCCGTCTTCACATCAAGCTGCTCTAAGTGAAGATCCTCTACTGCCACCATGCTCAGCACCGCTCGAATAGTACTCATCTTGACTACAGGAGAAAAGATCTCTGTGAAGTCGATACCTGCTCTCTGCTGAAATCCTTTTACAACCAGCCTAGCCTTGTATCGCTTCTTCCCGCCTTGCTCTTCCTTCAGCCTGTAAACCCATTTGTTTGACAGTGCTTTCTTCCCCTTGGGCAGATCCACCAAATTCCACGTTTGATTCTGCTCCAATGACTTCATCTCATCATCCATGGCCAACTCCCACTCCTTCCTGGTATCAACCTCCAATGCCTCCGTGAAGCATTCAGGTTCGCCATTATCTGTGAGCAGCAAATAACTAAGAGTCCCATCATACCTTTGAGGAGGCTTCCCATGAGTACTACGAGTGGACCTTCTTAGTTGTGGAGGGGGTGCCAATGCTTCAGGTTCTTGCTCTGACTGAGTCTTCTGACCAGAATTTGTAGACTCCTCTTCAGGATCCACAAAACACGGCTCAACAGGTTTGGTTTCTGATTCAGTGCTCTGCTGCATTTTCTCATTGAATACCACATCATTACTACGAATGATCTTCTTGTGTTCGGGATCCCAAAGCCGGTACCCAAACTGTTGACCTCCGTATCCAACGAAAATACACTTCTTTGATTTGGCGTCTAGTTTGCTTCTTTGACTGGAATCAACATGGACATAACTGGTACAACCGAATACTCTTAAGTGCGCCAAATCAATCTTCTTCGCTGTCCATGCTTCCTCAGGAATCCCAAATTCAAGTTTCTTTGATGGCCCTCTGTTGATCAAGTAGGCAGCAGTGTTAACTGCTTCCGCCCAAAACTGCTGTGGCAATCCAGCATGTATCCTCATACTCCTGGCACGCTCATTAATTGTTCTGTTCATCCTTTCAGCAACTCCATTTTGTTGTGGTGTTCCTGGAACTGTCCTTTGCCTGACGATCCCAGCATCTGCACAGTAGTCCTCAAACTCCCTGCTACAATACTCACCACCGTTGTCCGATCTCAGGCATTTCAACCTCTTTCCTGTCTCGAGTTCTACCATCGCCTGCCATCTCCTGAAGACCCCAAATACCTCTGACTTGTGCTTCAAGAAGAACACCCAAAGCTTCCTGGTAGCATCATCAATAAAAGTAACATAGTACTGAGATCCACCAATGGAAGAAACTGGTGCAGGCCCCCACACGTCCGTGTGCACGAGATCTAGCTTTTCTTGCTTCCGAGGTTTACCTTCTTTGTTGAATGAAACACGCTTCTGCTTTCCGAGAACACAATCCTCACAGAAGTCCATCTCAACACTCCTGAGACCCTGCAGCTTTCCCAACTGGTGCATCACCTCCAGTCCCTGATAACTCATGTGCCCAAGTCTACAATGCCATAACTTGGTGTCCACATCTGCTGCAACAACTCCAATAGAGTTCTCCGTGCCGTTGGTGACATAAAGTGTCCCAACCTTCTTGCCACTAGCCACCGTCAACGAACCTCTGGATATCTTCCACTGATCAGCTGTGAAAGTAGCCTTGTACCCCTGGCTCGCCAACTGTCCAACAGAAATCAGATTCCTCTGCAGTTGAGGTACGTGCCGTACGTCCTCAAGCTCAAGTGAAGATCCAGAAACCAACTTCACTTCCGCGCTTCCCCTTCCTTGTATGGTGCAAGGCTCTCCATCCCCTAGGTAGACTTTGCCAAAGTCTCCCTTCTCATATCCTCCAAGAAGCTTCCGTTGGGATGTAGCATGGAAAGACGCGCCCAAGTCTATCACCCAAGACTCGTCACAGGTAGACAAAGATAGAACGAGGGCATCCATATCACCGTCTTCAGCAAGATTTGCCAGATCCTTGCTGACTCCTTCGGTGTGGTCGCCTTGCTTCCCTTTAGGAGATTTGCAATCCCTCCTAAAGTGCCCCGTCTTCCCGCAGTTCCAGCACTTCGCTCCCTTGTTCTGAGGTGCTCGAGACCTGCTGGATCTCGACTTCGAGTCGCTTCGAAATCGACCGTCCTTCTTTTGTCTTCCCCGGTCAGAGGTGTTTAGTGCACTTCCAGACGACTCCGTAGCTCCAGAAGATTTTCTTCTTGCTTCTTCACTCAGAAGCACTCCCACAACGTCATCAAAAATCAACTTCCCCGTTGCCGAAGAGTTGCTCACCGCCATCACCAGGCCCTCCCAGCTATCAGGCAATCCGGAGAGGATTAGCAATGCCCGAATCTCATCGTCAAAACTAATCTCCACTGACTCCAACTGGGCCGTGAGTCCATTGAACTCGTTGAGGTATTCTGCTACGCTGCCGCCATTTTTCATACGAAGATTAAACAACCTCTTCATGAGAAATACCTTGTTTGATGCTGAGGGTTTCTCGTACATCCGCGACAATGTTGCCATCAACTCCATCGTCGTCTTTTCGTTTTTGATGTTGAATGCCACTTGGGATGCAAGTGACAATCTGATGGTGCCGAGCGTCTTCCGATCGAGGACCTCCCAGTCTTCATCGGACATCTTCTCTGGTTTCTTTGCTCTACCTCCAAGAGGTAAATAGAGATCCTTCTGGTAAAGGTAATCTTCTATTTGCATCTTCCAAAACCCGAAGTTCGTGCCATTGAACTTCTCAATTCACAACTTCTCTTCATCCGCCATTGCAGAATAACCAATAGCTCTGATACCAATTGTTGTCGGCGCCCCGCACCGGAACCCACTCACACCAGCGCCGCCACCGACGTCGGACAAGCAAGAGAGATACAAACGGATAAGCACTCTCTCGCTCCCTCGACTCCGGACTCAAGGATCACCTCTTCGCTCCGCCTACGAAGGGCAAAAGATTACCCCGTGGTATCAGTAGGATAAAACACTTGAGCACCGCAACGGATTATCAAAGATCAAAGGAAGAAGAAGGAACAAAATAGCAAAGCAAACACAAAATGTAACGAGGTTCGGCTACAAATAGCCTACGTCCTCCACCGCTCCAAATCTCAATAAGGATGAACTGATTACAGAGATAGCACACACCCGAACGATCACAAGCGATCGATCTACAAGAGATTCACATAGAATTCCCTTTGCACAAGAAGTAGGATCCCAATCCTCTTCTTCTCTAGAACCCTAGCCTCACAAACAAGAGTCTCTCTCAAATATACGGCCAATAACCTTACCCTAGGGCTCTCATGAGTCCTATATATAGTCTCAAGACCTTCAGATGATCATAGCCGTCGAAACGCCACCAAAAACACCAAAAGAAAATCGTCCGTACGATTTTTCGCGAGCCCGAGTCGACTCGGCTGAAGTCCGAGTCGACTCTGGCATGTCTGAACAACTTCCAGTTTAACTGGCACAATCTCGAGTCGACTCCACTGTATCTCGAGTCGACTCGACGATGCTCCGAGTCGACTCGACTGTAGTTCGAGTCGACTCTGACAGTCCAGACAGAAACATGGTTTTTGCGGCTTTCTCCTCTCGGGTCGACTCGACAGACCTCGAGTCGACTCGACTGTTCCCGAGTCGACTCGACTGAAGCTCGAGTCGACTCCGACAGTCCGCCAGACAGAAAACTATGCAGAATTGATTTTCCTTCAATTCTCTTCATCACCAAAGGTCTCCACATACCCCAACAACCCCGAGGGTGGAGGAGCCGGGCTGGTCCTTACCAGTCCTGAGGGAGTGATAGCCGAGTATGCCTTGAGATTTGGATTTCCAGTGACCAACAACGAGGCGGAGTACGAGGCCCTAGTCACGGGACTCAAACTCACCAGGGAGCTCGGCATCCGGCGTTTGAAGGTCTTCACCGACTCCCAGCTGGTGGTCGGGCAGGTCCGTGGGGAGTTCGAGGCCCGGAGCCCGACCATGCAGAACTACGTCCGGAAGGTGCAAGCACTCATTCCCGATCTCGGCAGTGTCGACATCCAGCAGGTCCCCAGAAGCGAAAATGCTAGGGCCGACAGGTTGTCCCGCTTGGTGAGCGCAGAGGCGCACAACTTGTCGAGGGCAATCTACCTGGAGACCCTGGAGGCCCCGAGCATCGGCGAGGCTGGAGCGGTGATGGCGATTGATCCGGAGCCGTCTTAGATGGACCCGCTCGTCGCCTACCTCGCCGAAGGGATCCTCCCTGAAGACGAAGATCAAGCTCGGCGACTTGTCAAGAAGTCCGCCCACTACGTACTCTATGAAGGGAGGCTGTATCGGACCCCGTTTACCGCCCCCCTCTTAAGGTGCCTCCGCCCCTCGGAGGCGGCCTACGTCCTCGGCGAAGTCCACGAGGGCGTTTGCGGATCGCACTTGGGGGCTAGGTCCTTGGCGCACAAGATCATGAGGCAAGGCTATTATTGGCCTACCTTGTTGGAGGACTCAAAGGATCATGTACGGAAATGCGACGCCTGCCAGCGCCACGCCAACGTCCAGAGAGTCCCTTCTGTCCCCTTGGCACCAATCACCGCACCCTGGCCCTTCGCACAGTGGGGAATGGATATCCTCGGACCATTCCCCATCGCTTCAGCCCAGCGGAAATTCTTGATTGTTGCAATCGACTACTTCACCAAGTGGGTGGAGGCAGAGCCGCTGGCCACTATCACGGAGGCGCAAGTCCGAAAGTTCGTGAAGAAAAATATCATTGTCCGATTTGGGGTACCCCGAGTCCTCATCTCGAATAATGGTCGACAGTTCGACAACAAGCATTTCCGTGATTTCTGCGAGGAGTTCGGGATCGAGCATCGGTTCACATCTGTGTCGCATCCCCAAACCAACGGTGAGGCCGAGGTCACAAATCGGACAATCCTCCAAGGAATTAAGGCGCGAATCGGTCGGACGGGGCAAGCTTGGGTCGAAGAACTCGAGAATGTCCTTTGGGCGTATCGGACCACGCATCGGACCCCTACCGGGGAGACACCTTTCAGCCTAACCTATGGCACGGAAGCGGTTGTTCCCGTGGAGCTCGGACCACCCTCGCCCCGGGTGGCCGCGCACCGACCCGAGGCCAATTCGGAGCAACTCCGAGGAAACCTGGACCTCTTGAAAGAAGCAAGAGAAATGGCGCAGGTTCGGATGGCGATGTATCAGCGGAGGGTGGCCCGATATTATAACTCCAAGGTCCGACCGAAACTTTTCAGAATCGGAGATCTGGTGCTAAGGCGAGCCAAAGCATCTCAACCAGTGGAAGGTGGGAAGCTGGCGCCAAATTGGGAAGGCCCGTATAGGGTTCGCTGGGTAAACCGACCTGGCTCCTACCAGTTGGAGGCCCTAGATGGTCGAGAAATTCCGAGGAGCTGGAATTCCGCTAACCTGCGGGCGTATTACCAGTAGAACGACAAAGCCAGGAAGACAGTTCGAAAAATGTACAATTCTTTTCATTTCAATAATTCCTGGTTACAACGGTGTGTTCGTGTGATTACAAAGAATTCCCAGAGGGGAATTGGGGAGTAAAGAAAACAAGGAAGAGGTGGAGACTCCATGGAGCTGAAGATCTGGGATCCCGAACCCTCCATCCGAAGCAGCTGCAATCCCACCGGGCGTAGGTGCTTCCCCCCGGAGGCGCCATCGACGCCTCACGAAAAAGATGAGGAGCCGCAGCAGAAGAAGTTCCCGCTGCCTCCAGAGGAACGCCACCTCCAAGGGATATTCCGGTCCTCCCCGGGAGAAGGGGAGGGAAGGAATACAAGGGAGAAGAGCGCGAGGAGGCGCGATCCCGGATGAAGCGTCTGGCGCAGAGCTCAATCGGGAGGCGGGGCTGAAAGGAGGGGGGATGTGATCCCGGATGAAACGCCTAGAGCGGAGTTCCGCCGGGGAGAACCTCCTTGTTGATCCCAGATGAAACGGCTAGTTGGCGGAAGTCGCGAGGGGCGCGCCTCCCGTTCCTCCGGCAGGGGTTTCCCAGCCACACGCCGGAGAGGAGGTCTACGATCCATGGCAACCTGAATAGCTCCGGCTTGGGAGGCTCCACCGCACCTGCACTTATATTTATAGCCAGACTGTGGCCCCCCGGTCGTTCCGATGCGGGTGGCTCCAATAAAGGCGAGCGCACCGAATCCGGAGCCGTTCCGGCTCTCGAGGCGTATCCTCCCACGACCTCCTAAGCGTCGTTCTCCTTAATTGCATTCTTTATGCAGGACACTCCGGGCGGCGTGTATCCCACGGCACACGTATCTCCGCACGCGCCCAGGCCGCATCCGCCTCGAAGAACGCGCGTATCGCGGCCGCTTGACTGGCACTCCTCGCAAGCAGCAACTGGCCGATCCGATTTCCCAGGTAACGCCTCAATTAGCATTTAATAGCCTTCTGGTGTTCCCCAGGCGACGCGTCGAGAGGAGGAGAAATACGATCGCGGCTGGCCACGGAGAAACCCCGTCGAGCGGCAAGTGATAGGCGCGCGACCAACGAGCGGAATTCCCCGAGGCTCAGTCCTCGGATGCCAGGCTAACCCGATGATCATCCCGGGAGCAGACTAGCCTGAAGCTCCGACCGGTCGCCTCGGCTTGCGCCAGCCTTGGCCGACCAACGAGCGGAATTTCCCGAGGCTCGGCCCTCGGATGCCAGGCTAACCCGATGCTCATCCCGGGAGCAGACTAGCCTGAAGCCCCGACCGGTCGCCTCGGCTTGTGCCAGCCTTGGCCGACCAACGAGCGGAATTCCCCGAGGCTCAGTCCTCGGATGCCAGGCTAACCCGATGATCATCCCGGGAGCAGACTAGCCTGAAGCCCCGACCGGTCGCCTCGGCTTGCGCCAGCCTTGGCCGACCAACGAGCGGAATTCCCCGAGGCTCGGCCCTCGGATGCCAGGCTAACCCGATGATCATCCCAGGAGCAGACTAGCCTGAAGCCCCGACCGGTCGCCTCGGCTTGCGCCAGCCTTGGCCGACCAACGAGCGGAATTCCCCGAGGCTCAGTCCTCGGATGCCAAGCTAACCCGATGATCATCCCGGGAGCAGACTAGCCTGAAGCCCCGACCGGTCGCCTCGGCTTGCGCCAGCCTTGGCCGACCAACGAGCAGAATTCCCCGAGGCTCGGCCCTCGGATGCCAGGCTAACCCGATGATCATCCCGGGAGCAGACTAGCCTGAAGCCCCGACCGGTCGCCTCGGCTTGCGCCAGCCTTGGCCGACCAACGAGCGGAATTTCCCGAGGCTCGGCCCTCGGATGCCAGGCTAACCCGATGATCATCCCGGGAGCAGACTAGCCTGAAGCCCCGACCGGTCGCCTCGGCTTGCGCCAGCCTTGGCCGACCAACGAGCGGAATTCCCCGAGGCTCAGTCCTCGGATGCCAGGCTAACCCGATGATCATCCCGGGAGCAGACTAGCCTGAAGCCCCGACCGGTCGCCTCGGCTTGCGCCAGCCTTGGCCGACCAACGAGCGGAATTCTCCGAGGCTCGGCCCTCGGATGCCAGGCTAACCCGATGATCATCCCAGGAGCAGACTAGCCTGAAGCCCCGACCGGTCGCCTCGGCTTGCGCCAGCCTTGGCCGACCAACGAGCGGAATTCTTCGAGGCTCAGTACTCGGATGCCAGGCTAACCCGATGATTATCCCGGGAGCAGACTAGCCTGAAGCCCCGACCGGTCGCCTCGGCTTGCGCCAGCCTTGGCCGACCAACGAGCGGAATTCCCCGAGGCTCGGCCCTCGGATGCCAGGCTAACCCGATGATCATCCCGGGAGCAGACTAGCCTAAAGCCCCGACCGGTCGCCTCGGCTTGCGCCAGCTTTGGCCGACCAACGAGCGGAATTCCCCGAGGCTCGGCCCTCGGATGCCAGGCTAACCCGATGATCATCCCGGGAGCAGACTAGCCTAAAGCCCCGACCGGTCGCCTCGGCTTGCGCCAGCCTTGGCCGACCAACGAGCGGAATTCCCCGAGGCTCGGCCCTCGGATGCCAGGCTAACCCGATGATCATCCCGGGAGCAGACTAGCCTGAAGCCCCGACCGGTCGCCTCGGCTTGCGCCAGCCTTGGCCGACCAACGAGCGGAATTCCCCGAGGCTCGGCCCTCGGATGCCAGGCTAACCCGAGGATCATCCCGGGAGCAGACTAGCCTGAAGCCCCGACCGGTCGCCTCGGCTTGCGCCAGCCTTGGCCGACCAACGAGCGGAATTCCCCGAGGCTCGGCCCTCGGATGCCAGGCTAACCCGATGATCATCCCGGGAGCAGACTAGCCTGAAGCCCCGACCGGTCGCCTCGGCTTGCGCCAGCCTTGGCCGACCAACGAGCGGAATTCTCCGAGGCTCGGCCCTTGGATGCCAGGCTAACCCGATGATCATCCCGGGAGCAGACTAGCCTGAAGCCCCGACCGGTCGCCTCGGCTTGCGCCAGCCTTGGCCGACCAACGAGCGGAATTCCCCGAGGCTCGGCCCTCGGATGCCAGGCTAACCCGATGATCATTCCGGGAGCAGACTAGCCTGAAGCCCCGACCGGTCGCCTCGGCTTGCGCCAGCCTTGGCCGACCAACGAGCGGAATTCCCCAAGGCTCAGTCCTCGGATGCCTGGCCTAGCGCCGGAAGAATTTTCTGAGGCCTAACCCTCGGATGCCTGGCCTAGCGCCGGAAGAATTTCCTGGGGCCTAACCCTCGGATGCCTGGCCTAGCGCCGGAAGAATTTCCTGGGGCCTAACCCTCGGATGCCTGGCCTAGCGCCGGAAGAATTTCCTGGGGCCTAACCCTCGGATGCCTGGCCTAGCGCCGGAAGAATTTCCTGAGGCCTAACCCTCGGATGCCTGGCCTAGCGCCGGAAGAATTTTCTGAGGCCTAACCCTCGGATGCCTGGCCTAGCGCCGGAAGAATTTCCTGAGGCCTAACCCTCGGATGCCTGGCCTAGCGCCGGAAGAATTTCCTGGGGCCTAACCCTCGGATGCCTGGCCTAGCGCCGGAAGAATTTCCTGAGGCCTAACCCTCGGATGCCTGGCCTAGCGCCGGAAGAATTTCCTGAGGCCTAACCCTCGGATGCCTGGCCTAGCGCCGGAAGAATTTCCTGAGGCCTAACCCTCGGATGCCTGGCCTAGCGCCGGAAGAATTTCCTGAGGCCTAACCCTCGGATGCCTGGCCTAGCGCCGGAAGGATCTCCTGAGGCCTAACCCTCGGATGCCTGGCCTAGTGCCGGAGGAACTTCAAGAGTCAGGAGTCGGCGAGACGCTACCAAGAGTTAAAAAGAGGAAGGATGTCCGCCGAAATCCGCAGACCGCCAGATCAGTGACAACTGCCATACGCCATAAAGAAGGCGGGAAGCTCGGAGCGCGCGCGCCTTTCCGAGGGATGGCGGCAATCTCGAAGCATCACTCCCTTCACCCGTCCCCCTCCTGGTTCCAGGCTCGGGAGTGGGGGGCTACTATTACGGGGGAACTTAGCCACCATGCCCCACGTGACCGGCACGCGCGCCCAGGAAGACTACGGCTGCCCCTTGATCCAGCAATCCGACCTCGGGTCGGATATCTTCGGCTCCGCAGCCCGACCCCGAGTCGGCTGCCCCTTGATCCAGCAATCCGACCTCGGGTCAGATATCTTCGGCTCCGCAGCCCGACCCCGAGTCGGCTGCCCCTTGATCCAGCAATCCGACCTCGGATCGGATATCTTCGGCTCCGCAGCCCGACCCCGAGTCGGCTGCCCCTTGATCCAGCAATCCGACCTCAAGTCGGATATCTTCGGCTCCGCAGCCCGACCCCGAGTCGGCCGCCCCTTGATCCAGCAATCCGACCCCGAGTCGGCAATCTCTCGACAACAACAGACTGTTCCTCTGAGGCACGCCGCGGCCCCCTGCTCCACTACTCCCTGCAACGGGCGTATCCGGCGCTGCCCCACGATCCCCTGTAACAGCCGTACAAAGCGGAGCTCCACTATGCCCTGCCATGGCTGTACCCAGCGCTGCCCCACGACGCCCTGTAACGGCCATGTCAGTGGCAGCCCCATCGTGCCACACGATGACGAATCCCTGGAAAAACCCCCCAGCCTGAGATATATGAGGCTGGGGGGGAAGGGGGAGGGTAAGATATATCTTCCAGAGTATCATCTCACCTGCTACCTTCTCCTTCTCCTTCTCCTTCGATCTCCTCTGGCTTGATCGTCGGAGGGCCCCCACTACCCCGGTGGTGGTGCGAGGCTTGCTTGCAGGTTTCACGGCGGAGGGCGGAGCGCAACCAAAGCAACTCAAAGGGAACCCCGTTCACACCGCTGTGCCAATCGTTCTCGGTTTGGACCACCAGCAACAGTTATAATCTCATTAGGCTTTAACCAAATCATGAACCATTTGGGTTTAATCTAGGTAAGTCTTAATCCAATTAGAACTCAAATCAATTATGACTCAATTAAACTCTTCAATCCTAATCCAATTAGGAGTCTTGTTAATTCATTAGATTAATAATTAATTAGGACTTAAGAAATTCTAATCCATTTAGGATTTATTCAATTTTAGTCCTAATCCAATTAGGACTCAAATTTGAATCCGAAGTCCTAAACCAATTAGGACTTCTAGGAATCCTATTCTAAGTAGGAATCTAAATTGAATTCAAAATCCTAATCCAATTAGGATTGTAGGAATCCTACTCCAAGTAGGACTCCCAGTCCTACTCAAAGTAGGACTTCCAGTCCTAATCTAATTAGGACTCTAGGAATCCTACTCCAAGTAGGATTTGTGTTTTAGTCCAATTAATTAATTTTCATTGTTCCTTCTTCAACTGATTATCAATCGGATTGATTACTCGTCATTCATAATCACATTTCAACCATCGGATCGGTCAATACTTCTAGTGTGTGCGACTCCATAGGTTCTATTCTGACTGGTAGTGAGATATATTGTAATCTCTATCACAATATCATTGAAAACTTCTTGCAATGGGTTGGAACAGTTCCAACTCAACTCATCAGGGTTTATCGATCATCAAGATATTCCCTGTAAGTCTCACCATCCACCAGTGACACCTAGCAGCATGTAGTGGCTACCCAGCAGAATGGAATGATGAACCTCTAGGTGCAGTTATCGTATGATATAGTCCTACTATCGTGGATCCCTACAGGACGGAGGTCATGGACAACTCGTCAAACCCCATCGTCTGTCATATGTAAAGATTTATTCAACTTAAGTTCGAGAGTGGAAAACTCTTTCTCCACTTTGCATACTGCCCCGGCCGAGGTCTTATGAACTCGGTCTTATAAATCACATAGGATCTCTCCTTATCTACCAAGGTCGATAGATTCCATAGTGCATACCCTACTCCTACAGTGAACCTATTGCAGCCAATCTACACTGCATGGACCCGTATGTCTACAGACCATGTATACGTGCAGTCAAACTACAATAACCTCACTGTGAGTAGCCGAAGCACTGCAGGTCAAAGGATCAGTCATACTACTGCAACATCAAGCAAGTCACTGACGAGTGGATAGACATCCAAGTGACTTTTTGTCTTGGTCATGCTCAGTACCCTTATTCTTTAACAAGCACCTGCACTATTACTTCAGTGTCGCCACACCGTGGACTCGAGTCTCGTCCATCCATAAGGAAAGCAATGTGTGCACTGATCTCATCAGATCGATCACCGTCTTCGTGATGATCCATTAATCAGGAGCATTTTAAAAATTAATCACCAATGATGCATGGCTCAAATTCTTAACTCTTAAGAATATGCATCATCATCTTATTAATTCTTGGACGATTCATAGACACATAAACAATATGAATGAAAAAGATACCTTTTATTAATTCAATAATAAATAGTCAAGTATAAAATTATATCCTAGAATTAACAATGTGTCAGCCAGATTGGCTTATAGGGCATACATCTAACAATCACAGCATTTGAAGTGGCCAAAAATGGTCTACCTAGGATTACCGGAATGTGACTACCTGAATTTTTCACTGGTTCAGTTTCAAGGACTATAAAATCTACAGGATAGTAAAACTCATTCACCTCTACAATTACATCCTCTACAATTCCCTCAGGATACTTCACAGTCCTATCTGCTAATGACAAAGTAATGTTTATGGGCTTTAATTCCTCCAAACCTAGTTCGGCGTAGACAGAATAGGGTAACAGGTTTACACTTGCTCCTAAGTCTAATAGGGCTCTCTGGATGATCGTTTCTCCTATTTTTATTTCAATGGTAAGGCAATCAGGATCTTTGTATTTTGGGGCAATCTGTTGTTGAATGAGAGATGAAGCCTGTGCAGCCATAACAGCTTGCCTAGGAATGCTGGGTTTTTTTTTTGACCGTGGTGAGTTCTTTCAAGAATTTTGTATAGGAGGAAATTTGTCGTATGGTATCGAGGAAAGGTATATTTATTTGAACATTTTTAAAAACTTCCATTATTTCATCAAAGTTAGATTGTTTCTTGGAGTCCTGAAGTCTACTGGAAAAAGGAACTTTAGGTTTGTATGTTTCTATGGGTTCTTCCTTTTTTTCTAGTTTGTCCTGTTCTTGACCCCTCTTTTGAATAGGGTTCTTATTGGGTTCATGTTTATTTTCTTTTACGTGTTCAGAAAGTTGGACTTTATTATCTACTTGCTTGCCAAACCTTAAAGTGGTAATTGCTTGACTTCATGGGTTGGATTTTCATTAGAATCGATTTGATACTGACCTCTCTGACCTTGTTGTCTACTAGGGTTAGGCACTGGTTGACTAGGTAATTCACCTTTCTTCCTATCCCCTAGAGAGTTTGCTATTTGGCTCAGATTAACTTCAAGTTTTGCAATTGCTTGCGCATGGAATTGGTTAGTCTGGGTTTGGGTCATGTTGGTCTGTTGTTGCTATTGGATAAAATCTTGTTGTTGTTTCATCATATTAGCCATCATGGTTTCTAATGGTGAAGATTGTTATGGGATAGGGGTATTGTAAGGAGGTACAGATGAAACCAAAGGTTGGTTCATTTATGATGGACCTATCCTGGGGAAATTCCTCTTAAAACCTGGTGGACTACCTTGATGCTGAATATGTTCATTTTGCTTGTATGAGAAATATGGGTGGAACCTATTATCAGGGTGGTAGACTGGGCTGAATGAATTGGGAGTGGGCTTCTTGAAGGCACTATATGAATTTAGCATATTTGCTTGCTCGGCTTTTATGGTGGGCAGATTAGGACAGCACTCCACTAGATGCTTCGGACTATTACACAAGACACACAAACTATGTGACTCGTGATCCACTTTTATGATGAAATTTGACTGCTGAGTTACGCCCCGTGCGATGCGACATTCGTAGCGGAATTCGCATGGGACGTCGTTCATCGTATGAACGCGCCTCGGATCGTAGAATTCAAATTTTTTTTTTTTGATCCAAATCCAGAAGATCTTTGAACTCATTAGGGAGGAGAGATTAGGATCTGAGGAGGGTTGATTAAGATTTATATAACTGAAACAAAAATCAGAAGTTATAAATTTGAAGATCTCATCTTCAAAAATTCTGCAGGTGTAGAACACCGCAGCCTGATGATCTATTCTAGGTTCCTGTTTGAGCCGCACAATTGTCCGGCCTCTACAGGTATCTACACGAGGATCTAATCATCTGAGAATAGGTCTAACCGGAGTGCTAGCTCCTTGCAAAGATCTCTCATGACTATCATAATATTGGAAGATAAAAATCTGCAGCATACCTCTTTGAAGAAGAACGCTTTCTTCTTCAACCTTGCTCGCAATGGAGGAAGATGAGGGATGAAACTTTAAGTGTGGAGCTTCCTTGCCTTGCTCCCGTGGATGAAGAGGAAGACGAGGTCCCCTTGCTGCCATGGAGAAGGAAGGAAGAAGAGAAGGAGAGAGGAGACATGGGGAGGAAGAGGAGAGAATTAATTCATAATGTCTTCCTTGCTACCTAGGTGCAGTTAGTGTATGATACAGTCCCTCTATCATGGATCCCAATGTGACGGAGGTTATGGATATCTCGTCAAATTCCATCATCCGTCATATGTCAAATTTATACGACTTCCAGTTCGATATATGGAAAACTCTTTTTCCAAAATACCTGACCAGGAATTTATCAAACTCAGTCTCATAAATCACATAGGATCACTCCTAATCTGTCAAGGTCGATGGATCCCATCTAGATGCAACTCTATTCCAAAATGAACCTACTGTAGCTGATAAGTGCTGAATAATGCATATATTAATATCTTTCTCATAGCACTTATCATTAATTTAATACATATATTTTGTAAAGTTAACCATAAAAGATGTATTACTCTCATCATTGCATTTTAATAAATTAATTCGAATTTGATTTAATTATTTATTAATTGAGCCTAATGTATGCAGGTCGAGTCAAGCTCAATAAGATAAAGTCTAAACATACACTGCAGCATTTCACATCCTCCGGAGTCGACTCCAAGAACTTTCCTCCAAAATCCAGTGCTTCCCATTAATTCCCATCTGCTCCTAATTCTCTTTCCACACTTTTCAATTATTTGTTTCTCAGATCTCAAAGCATACCATCTAGTTGCACGGATCCCAAAGCCTTATCTTCTTCAAATCTTAGCCGGATGAGCATTCTAGTTTCCTCCCTGCCTCAAAACAGAACTCCTCTTCCGATGAGATCAATTCCCAGCCGTATCCAATCTCTCATCACCCACGACGGATTCCTTCCGAGCCTATCCACAGCTTCAAGTCCAACAAATCTCACACGGTATCTCCTCTGTAATCATCCTTATCCCACGAATCCCTCCACGTCCAAAGAACAGAGCCGTTGGCCCGTTCCCAGCTGAATAAAAACCTCAAACCAAATCAATCCCTCATCTCCCCAATCCGTGAACGCGTTCCAGCACCCCACGTATCTTCTCCATGTTCATCTCCTATGCATCCCGGACTCCCAGCTTCAACCGTGTTCATCTTCCCATCGACCCACGCTCCCACGTCATCCGTATCATCCCAAACTTTATCCAAGCGTCCAAGATCTTCTCCCATGCGTTGAAGAAGCAGCGATTTCTCCCACCGCATCCAGCTCACGGTTCATCACTTCTTCCCAACCATTTCCCATCATCTGCGGAGGAGATCAAGCCTTCACAGAATCCCCTGTTTCAAGATTTCATCCCGTCCAATGCATCCGTGCCATCCTCTCCTTCCGTTCAGCTCCCGCTAGCCCGGATAAGTTCGAATCCCTTGCATCTCGTTCATTCCATCTTCCCCAACTTCCGGATGAGAACCACTCGTATCATAGCCGTATCTCTCTTCCGAATCCATCCAAACACCTTCCTAGTGAGCTCACAGCCAGTTGCAGGTTAGCGCCCCACTGTTCCCAAGCCTCCCCTGCTTCCTTCCCGCAACCGTACACGTCTTCCCCGCTTTCGTGATTCAAGGTTCATCTCCTCTCCATAATCCACAGGCGGAGCAAGTTAATCCAAAATCCCAGCAGATCTTCAACGTCTCAAATCAGTTCAGATTGGTTTTGATCCATCCAGATTCTAAGAACACTTCCCATCTCGTTCGCAATCAGTTTCCACCCGCGATGGATGTTCCTCTGCTCAGCGTCCGGATTAGCTTCATCTTCCTTTGATCAAACCATTCCCTCCTTTCACGAACATCTCCCAACTCGTTCCCAACCGATTGCTTCCACTCCACAGAACAAGACTCATCCCGCATCAAATCTTCGCCGGATCCCCTGTTACAACAAAACAAAATTTGAGCTTATCTTCACGGGTTGTTCCAGCCATCGGGACCAGAGCCAGCATCTACAACGCCTCCGAAGGTCAAGCAACAAATCCTCAGCTCCATCCAATTTTGATCCATCCTTATCTCTATGGAAAATAGGGGAGAGGAGGGAGGGGGAGCTTGCAGCCTATAAAAGGCCCAGGCATGAAACAGGGGAGGTACTTCTGGGGGGTTCGATTCCTCCTCTTCCCCACCAGGGGAGGGGGCTGCTCCCTTTCTTCCTTCTTCTTCCACCGAGCTCTTTACAAGGGAGTTCCCACAAAAGAATAAAAAAAAGGAGAGGGAGAGAATACTTTGTGATATTTTGGGAATAGAGGGAGTGGGACGAAAGCGGAAGATTTTCATATGAAGATGGGAGCCCGCTGCTGTGCTGCTGCTGCCGTCCACCACTGCATGGAAGTCTAAGCTTTTCACTAGGGCTGGATGCAGCCCTAATAAAGGGACACGGGTTTTATATTTTATTTTATATTCTTGGAGTTGTATGAACTTATTGTTTTTAATGAATATCTTCTTTTATTTCATGTTTAATTTCTGTGATTTTAAATGTGAAGTTTATACAACTGTTCTTCATGATCACTAAGTAAATATAAGATAGTCCATGCTTAGGAAAGATGCGATGTGCTGCTACCTTAGATTAGGGTAGACATTTCATGCCAACTGAAGATGGATTATGCCTAAACTACTTTTGTGAATTTCTATTCGAATGCTTAATGGCTTGTAGCCAATTTGCATATTAATCCAAAAACGAAATAAATTATAAATAACCCTTGTTCCGATGTTAGCGGTGAATTTCTTGTCCTAGGTTTCCCCCAAACTGATATCATTTTAATTGCATTTCTTTTAAATTATTTAGTTCAATAGTCTTCCTAAACTTTCTTTTTAAATATTTTTTTAAGAAAATAACTGTACCCCAATTCCTGTGGATCGATACCCGTAATCACTATCCTACCATATATGTGCTATTACGTGGTCTTTAAAGTTGACTATCAATTTTTGGCGCCGTTACCGGGGATTGCTAGCATAGTTGTTTTTCTTTTCATAAAAAAAACTTTCAAAAAAATATATATATACATATATGTCTAAAATAAAATAAAAATATTTTTTATTATTGTTACTTTCCTTATCTCTTTTTTTCTTACTAATTTTTTATTTTTCTTTTGGTATTATTTGATCAGGAATCGAAGAGGAAATTTGGGATGATCAAAAGAGGAACTACTGGAAAAAGAATGCTGTAGAGGTTTGCTTTAAAAAAAAAATTTGCTGTGGAAATTCCCTTTGATAACCTCTAAACCTTTCTTATTTAAATTGATCCCCAGTTTGCTTGAAATTTTGTGGTGATTATTTGATTTTAATTTCAGTAAAAGTGTGAATGCATGCTTGATACACATACACCAATTAATCCGCACATAGTAAGGGCAATCACCCCAACAAAATAAGAACTGGATTTCATCACCAGATTCTTGCCCAAGTTAGGTGAATCAATTCTCACATAGCTATCACTTTAATTAAAATTAATTAGACGTTGGCCCCTAGGGACATTCGAGCTTAATAGGACGAAGATCACCGAAAGTTGCACCAATTTCGCTCTGTGGCTCAGTTGATGTCTAGGCAAGCTTTGTCCCTTTAAGGGAGACAGTTTATCTGTTCGAGACAAGTGGTTTTTAAGTGGGACCTTTGCAAACGCATCGTGACCCCTCCACTTACCTAGGAGCTTACCTGGTCAACTCAATTCATTAGACCGGATTGGAGGCTTAGGTGCCCTCTTCAAACCAGTTAGAAGTTGTCTATTGATTTTAGGGCAAACATAAGGATTTGGTGTGTTTTTCTTTTATTGCATGCTTGACTGATCAAGTTTTAGTGTATGCTAGGGTGTCGTTCCAGATCTCCTGAATTAGTACATTTTGACTTTGATATAGAACAGGCCATAGCAACAGTCAACTCTGTGCCCGACAATCAGCTTCCCACAAATTTTCTTCTTTGGAAAACTCGGCATGAGCCCGGCATGATATAATTAAGGATACACTGCATCTGGCTGCAGACGTTAAACTTAGCGCTTGTTGGGGGGCAACCCAATTTTTGTAGTTCGTTTTTGCACATTTTCTTGTCGCATTTTTTTCAGGAGTCCTCATATTACTGATGCAACTATGGTAAAATGCTTCTATCCTCCATATGCATCATATTTTCGTCCAAAATAAAATAACGTAAAAAAAATAATATAATATTAACAAAATATATATATATATATAAACATTGCGGACAATGTCTGATCTAGGTTCGGGGGTATAGCATTCAAATTTTTGAAGATATTTTTCACATTTTTGCATTTTTGAATAAGTTTTCGAAAAAAAAAACTAATTTCTATACTTTAGTGTTGAAACGATAAACATACAAAGTATATAAAATCTAAAAAAGCCCAATAACTAGTCAGGAGTAAGTCAATTTGAGTTCTTTTCATTAAAAGTTCTTTTAGCGAGTTGTAAGATAATTTTTACTTTGGAATTTCACAACACGTATGGCCTGCACTTCTAAGGGTTAGGTTCAACATTATGTTGTTAAATTTGGTAGCAACCTTGAGTCTTGATGAATCATTCCTATCTAATTCACTATTACCCCATAAAAAAAAAGAAGAAGAAAAAAAAAGAAAAAAGAGAGAAGTGAATTCAGTCAGGTACATCGAAAAGGGCTACCTATTGTCAAAGGCCAGCGAGCTTGTATGAGGAACCCGAGCATAGGTCCATAGGGGAGTCTTGATGCCCAACACCTTATGCCATCTAGTGTGGGAGTGTTAACTGAATGCTTACTACACGGAGGAATCATTACAAGAGTAAAAGTGCATAATTTATTTATAAATACAAAACAAATTAAAAAAAAGAAAAAAAAAGAAAGAGAAAACAATATTGACCTTGAAAAAGACGATAGTGTGAAAGCCGTCGTTGTAAAAATTCGAGTAAACTGGAATATTACAGACAAAGCCCATAAGGTATTAAAGTAAACATCCACAACTCTCGGAATCCTGCAAGATAGGATGATTTTGAATCAGTGAATAGGTCTTATCTGACCAATTCTTGGAAACTACTAGCTTTAGCAGTATTTTGGAAAATCTAAAGCCTTAGCTTGTGTATGGTCCAGATATCACCGAGCATCCAAGTATAAATAAGCCTCACAACTCTCTAATAGAAATTTAATGACTTCAACTTAAGTTGCATACTGACCTAGGATTTGGGCTGACTTAGTAATTAAAACTTTGTGTGCTTTTGAAATTCTTGGCATTAATGCATTTGAAATTAGATTTTATAAAGCAATAAAATAAATTCTTTCGACAGTAGTTTGTGGGTATCTGAGCCGGAAACCCTCACGAGACAAAACTCGTCCACTAGGGCCACCTAGGGGTTTAAAGCCTTATTGCATACGGTAAATGCAATCGCGATTCCTACGAAAGTGAGTTAGCTTTTATTTTGCTTGAGGACTAGCAAAATGTAGGTTGGGGGGTGTGATAAGTGCTGAATAATGCATATATTAATATCTTTCTCATAGCACTTATCATTGTTTTAATACATATATTTTGTAAAGTTAACCATAAAAGATGTGTTACCCTCATCATTGCATTTTAATAAATTAATTCGAGTTTGATTTAATTATTTATTAATTGAGCCTAATGTATGCAGGTCGAGTCAAGCTCAATAAGATAAAGTCTAAACATACACTGCATCATTTCACATCCTCTGGAGTCGACTCCAAGAACTTTCCTCCAAAACCCAGTGCTTCCCATTAATTCCCATCTGCACCTAATTCTCTTTCCACACTTTTCAATTATTTGTTTCTCAGATCTCAAAGCATACCATCTAGTTGCACGGATCCCAAAGCCTTATCTTCAAATCTCAGCCGGATGAGCATCCTAATTTCCTCCCTGCCTCAAAACAGAACTCCTCTTCCGATGAGATCAATTCCCAGCCGTATCCAATATCTCATCACCCGCGACGGATTCCTTCCGAGCCTATCCACAGCTTCAAGTCCAACAAATCTCACACGGTATCTCCCCTGTAATCATCCTTATCCCACGAATCCCTCCACGTCCAAAGAACAGAGCCGTTGGCCTATTCCCAGCTCCCAGCTGAATAAAAACCTCAAACCAAATCAATCCCTCATCTCCCCAATCCGTGAACGCATTCCAGCACCCCACGTATCTTCTCCATGTTCATCTCCTATGCATCCCGGACTCCCAGCTTCAACCGTGTTCATCTTCCCATCGACCCACGCTCCCACGTCATCCGTATCATCCCAGACTTTATCCAAGCGTCCAAGATCTTCTCCCATGCGTTGAAGAAGCAGCGATTTCTCCAACCGCATCCAACTCACGGTTCATCACTTCTTCCCAACCATTTTCCATTATCTGCGGAGGAGATCAAGCCTTCACAGAATCCCCTGTTTCAAGATTTCATCCAGTCCAATGCATCCGTGCCATCCTCTCCTTCCGTTCAGCTCCCGCTAGCCCAGATAAGTTCGAATCCCTTGCATCTCGTTCATTCCATCTTCCCCAACTTCCGGATGAGAACCACTCGTATCATAGCCGTATCTCTCTTCCGAATCCATCCAAACACCTTCCTAGTGAGCTCACGGCCAGTTGCAGGTTAGCGCCCCACCGTTCCCAAGCCTCCCCTGCTTCCTTCCCGCAACCGTACACGTCTTCCTCGCTTCCGTGATTCAAGGTTCATCTCCTCTCCATAATCCACAGGCGGAGCAAGTTAATCCAAAATCCCAGCAGATCTTCAACGTCTCAAATCAGTTCAGATTGGTTTTGATCCATCCAGATTCTAAGAACACTTCCCATCTCGTTCGCAATCAGCTTCCACCCGCGATGGATGTTCCTCTGCTCAGCGTCCGGATTAGCTTCATCTTCCTTTGATCCAGCCATTCCCTCCTTTCACGAACATCTCCCAACTCGTTCCCAACCGATTGCCTCCACTCCACAGAACAAGACTCATCCCACATCAAATCTTCGCTGGATCCCCTGTTACAGCAAAACAAAATTTGAGCTTATCTTCACGGGTTGTTCAAGCCATCGGGACCAGAGCCAGCATCTACAACGCCTCCGAAGATCAAGCAACAAATCCTCAGCTCCATCCAGTTTTGATCCATCCTTATCTCTATGGAAAATAGGGGAGATGAGGGAGGGGGAGCTTGCAGCCTATAAAAGGCCCAGGCATGAAACAGGGGAGGTACTTCTGGGGGGTTCGATTCCTCCTCTTCCCCACCAGGGGAGGGGGCTGCTCCCTTTCTTCCTTCTTCTCCCACCGAGCTCTTTACAAGGGAGTTCCCACAAAAGAATAAAAAAAAGGAGAGGGAGAGAATACTTTGTGATATTTTGGGAATAGAGGGAGTGGGACGAAAGCGGAAGATTTTCATATGAAGATGGGAGCCCGCTGCTGTGCTGCTGCTGCCGTCCACCACTGCATGGAAGTCTAAGCTTTTCACTAGGGCTGGATGCAGCCCTAATAAAGGGACACGGGTTTTATATTTTATTTTATATTCTTGGAGTTGTATGAACTTATTGTTTTTAATGAATATCTTCTTTTATTTCATGTTTAATTTCTGTGATTTTAAATGTGAAGTTTATACAACTGTTCTTCATGATCACTAAGTAAATATAAGATAGTCCATGTTTAGGAAAAATGCGATGTGCTGCTACCTTAGATTAGGGTAGACATTTCATGCCAACTGAAGATGGATTATGCCTAAACTACTTTTGTGAATTTCTATTCGAATGCTTAATGGCTTGTAGCCAATTTGCATATTAATCCAAAAACAAAATAAATTATAAATAACCCTTGTTCCGATGTTAGCGGTGAATTTCTTGTCCTAGGTTTTTCCCAAACTGATATCATTTTAATTGCATTTCTCTTAAATTATTTAGTTCAATAGTCTTCGTAAACTTTCTTTTTAAATATTTTTTTTAAGAAAATAACTGTACCCCAATTCCTGTGGATCGATACCCGTAATCACTATCCTACCATATATGTGCTATTACGTGGTCTTTAAAGTTGACTATTAATTTTTGGTGCCGTTACCGGGGATTGCTAGCATAGTTGTTTTTCTTTTCATAAAAAAAACTTTCAAAAAAATATATATATACATATATGTCTAAAATAAAATAAAAATATTTTTTATTATTGTTACTTTCCTTATCTCTTTTTTTCTTACTAATTTTTTATTTTTCTTTTGGTATTATTTGATCAGGAATCGAAGAGGAAATTTGGGATGATCAAAAGAGGAACTACTGGAAAAAGAATGCTGTAGAGGTTTGCTTTAAAAAAAAAATTTGCTGTAGAAATTCCCTTTGATAACCTCTAAACCTTTCTTATTTAAATTGATCCCCAGTTTGCTTGAAATTTTGTGGTGATTATTTGATTTTAATTTCAGTAAAAGTGTGAATGCATGCTTGATACACATACACCAATTAATCCGCACATAGTAAGGGCAATCACCCCAACAAAATAAGAACTGGATTTCATCACCAGATTCTTGCCCAAGTTAGGTGAATCAATTCTCACATAGCTATCACTTTAATTAAAATTAATTAGACGTTGGCCCCTAGGGACATTCGAGCTCAATAGGACGAAGATCACCGAAAGTTGCACCAATTTCGCTCTGTGGCTCAGTTGATGTCTAGGCAAGCTTTGTCCCTTTAAGGGAGACAGTTTATCTGTTCGAGGCAAGTGGTTTTTAAGTGGGACCTTTGCAAACGCATCGTGACCCCTCCACTTACCTGGGAGCTTACCTGGTCAACTCAATTCATTAGACCAGATTGGAGGCTTAGGTGCCCTCTTCAAATCAGTTAGGAGTTGTCTATTGATTTTAGGGCAAACATAAGGATTTGGTGTGTTTTTCTTTTATTGCATGCTTGACTGATCAAGTTTTAGTGTATGCTAGGGTGTCGTTCCAGATCTCCTGAATTAGTACATTTTGACTTTGATATAGAACAGGCCATAGCAACAGTCAACTCTGTGCCCGACAATCAGCTTCCCACAAATTTTTTTCTTTGGAAAACTCGGCATGAGCCCGGCATGATATAATTAAGGATACACTGCATCTGGCTGCAGACGTTAAACTTAGCGCTTGTTGGGGGGCAACCCAATTTTTGTAGTTCGTTTTTGCACATTTTCTTGTCGCATTTTTTTCAGGAGTCCTCATATTACTGATGCAACTATGGTAAAATGCTTCTATCCTCCATATGCATCATATTTTCATCCAAAATAAAATAACGTAAAAAAAATAATATAATATTAACAATATATATATATATATATAAACATTGAGGACAATGTCTGATCTAGGTTTGGGGGGATAGCATTCAAATTTTTGAAGATATTTTTCACATTTTTGCATTTTTGAATAAGTTTTCGAAAAAAAAAAACTAATTTCTATGCTTTAGTGTTGAAATGATAAACATATAAAGTATATAAAATCTAAAAAATCCCAATAACTAGTCAGGAGTAAGTCAATTTGAGTTCTTTTCATTAAAAGTTCTTTTAGCGAGTTGTAAGATAATTTTTACTTTGGAATTTCACAACACGTATGGCCTGCACTTCTAAGGGTTAGGTTCAACATTATGTTGTTAAATCTGGTAGCAACCTTGAGTCTTGATGAATCATTCCTATCTAATTCACTATTAGCCCATAAAAAAAAGAAGAAGAAAAAAAAAGAAAAAAGAGAGAAGTGAATTCAGTCAGGTACATCGAAAAGGGCTACCTATTGTCAAAGGCCAGCGAGCTTGTATGAGGAACCCGAGCATAGGTCCATAGGGGAGTCTTGATGCCCAACACCTTATGCCATCTGGTGTGGGAGTGTTAACTGAATGCTTACTACACGGAGGAATCATTACAAGAGTAACAGTGCATAATTTATTTATAAATACAAAACAAATTAAAAAAAAAAAGAAAAAAAAAAGAAAGAGAAAATAATATTGACCTTGAAAAAGACGATAGTGTGAAAGCCGTCGTTGTAAAAATTCGAGTAAACTGGAATATTACAGATAAAGCCCATAAGGTATTAAAGTAAACATCCACAACTCTCGGAATCCTGCAAGATAGAATGATTTTGAATCAGTGAATAGGTCTTATCTGACCAATTCTTGGAAACTACTAGCTTTAGCAGTATTTTGGAAAATCTAAAGCCTTAGCTTGTGTATGGTCCAGATATCACCGAGCATCCAAGTATAAATAAGCCTCACAACTCTCTAATAGAAATTTAATGACTTCAACTTAAGTTGCATACTGACCTAGGATTTGGGCTGACTTAGTAATTAAAACTTTGTGTGCTTTTGAAATTCTTGGCATTAATGCATTTGAAATTAGATTTTATAAAGCAATAAAATAAATTCTTTCGACAGAGTTTGTGGGTATCTGAGCCGGAAACCCTCACGAGACAAAACTCGCCCACTAGGGCCACCTAGGGGTTTAAAGCCTTATTGCATACGGTAAATGCAATCGTGATTCCTACGAAAGTGAGTTAGCTTTTATTTTGCTTGAGGACTAGCAAAATGAAGGTTGGGGGGTGTGATAAGTGCTGAATAATGCATATATTAATATCTTTCTCATAGCACTTATCATTGTTTTAATACATATATTTTGTAAAGTTAACCATAAAAGATGTGTTACCCTCATCATTGCATTTTAATAAATTAATTCGTGTTTGATTTAATTATTTATTAATTGAGCCTAATGTATGCAGGTCGAGTCAAGCTCAATAAGATAAAGTCTAAACATACACTGCATCATTTCACATCCTCTGGAGTCGACTCCAAGAACTTTCCTCCAAAACCCAGTGCTTTCCATTAATTCCCATCTCCACCTAATTCTCTTTCCACACTTTTCAATTATTTGTTTCTCAGATCTCAAAGCATACCATCTAGTTGCACGGATCCCAAAGCCTTATCTTCAAATCTCAGCCGGATGAGCATCCTAATTTCCTCCCTACCTCAAAACAGAACTCCTCTTCCGATGAGATCAATTCCCAGCCGTATCCAATCTCTCATCACCCGCGACGGATTCCTTCCGAGCCTATCCACAGCTTCAAGTCCAACAAATCTCACACGGTATCTCCCCTGTAATCATCCTTATCCCACGAATCCCTCCACGTCCAAAGAACAGAGCCGTTGGCCTATTCCCAGCTCCCAGCTGAATAAAAACCTCAAACCAAATCAATCCCTCATCTCCCCAATCCGTGAACGCGTTCCAGCACCCCACGTATCTTCTCCATGTTCATCTCCTATGCATCCCGGACTCCCAGCTTCAACCGTGTTCATCTTCCCATCGACCCACGCTCCCACGTCATCCGTATCATCCCAGACTTTATCCAAGCGTCCAAGATCTTCTCCCATGCGTTGAAGAAGCAGCGATTTCTCCCACCGCATCCAACTCACGGTTCATCACTTCTTCCCAACCATTTCCCATCATCTGCGGAGGAGATCAAGCCTTCACAGAATCCCCTGTTTCAAGATTTCATCCCGTCCAATGCATCCGTGCCATCCTCTCCTTCCGTTCAGCTCCCGCTAGCCCAGATAAGTTCGAATCCCTTGCATCTCGTTCATTCCATCTTCCCCAACTTCCGGATGAGAACCACTCGTATCATAGCCGTATCTCTCTTTCGAATCCATCCAAACACCTTCCTAGTGAGCTCACGGCCAGTTGCAGGTTAGCGCCCCACCGTTCCCAAGCCTCCCCTGCTTCCTTCCCGCAACCGTACACGTCTTCCTCGCTTCCGTGATTCAAGGTTCATCTCCTCTCCATAATCCACAGGCGGAGCAAGTTAATCCAAAATCCCAGCAGATCTTCAACGTCTCAAATCAGTTCGGATTGGTTTTGATCCATCCAGATTCTAAGAACACTTCCCATCTCGTTCGCAATCAGCTTCCACCCGCGATGGATGTTCCTCTGCTCAGCATCCGGATTAGCTTCATCTTCCTTTGATCCAGCCATTCCCTCCTTTCACGAACATCTCCCAACTCGTTCCCAACCGATTGCCTCCACTCCACAGAACAAGACTCATCCCGCATCAAATCTTCGTCGGATCCCCTGTTACAGCAAAACAAAATTTGAGCTTATCTTCACGGGTTGTTCAA
This sequence comes from Phoenix dactylifera, assembly GCF_051530095.1. Taxonomy (NCBI): domain Eukaryota; kingdom Viridiplantae; phylum Streptophyta; class Magnoliopsida; order Arecales; family Arecaceae; genus Phoenix; species Phoenix dactylifera. The sequence continues at coordinate 20,692,564 of NC_143193.1, read as the reverse complement.
GCCATCGGGACCAGAGCCAGCATCTACAACGCCTTCGAAGATCAAGCAACAAATCCTCAGCTCCATCCAGTTTCGATCCATCCTTATCTCTATGGAAAATAGGGGAGAGGAGGGAGGGGGAGCTTGCAGCCTATAAAAGGCCCAGGCATGAAATAGGGGAGGTACTTCTGGGGGGTTCGATTCCTCCTCTTCCCCACCAGGGGAGGGGGCTGCTCCCTTTCTTCCTTCTTCTCCCACCGAGCTCTTCACAAGGGAGTTCCCACAAAAGAATAAAAAAAAGGAGAGGGAGAGAATACTTTGTGATATTTTGGGAATAGAGGGAGTGGGACGAAAGCGGAAGATTTTCATATGAAGATGGGAGCCCGCTGCTGTGCTGCTGCTGCCGTCCACCACTGCATGGAAGTCTAAGCTTTTCACTAGGGCTGGATGCAGCCTTAATAAAGGGACACGGGTTTTATATTTTATTTTATATTCTTGGAGTTGTATTAACTTCTGGTTTTTAATGAATATCCTCTTTTATTTCATGTTTAATTTCTGTAATTTTATATGTGAAGTTTATACAACTGTTCTTCATGATCACTAAGTAAATATAAGATAGTCCATGCTTAGGAAAGATGCGATGTGCTGCCACCTTAGATTAGGGTAGACATTTCATGCCAACTGAAGATAGATTATGCCTAAATTACTTTTGTGAATTTCTATTCGAATGCTTAATGGCTTGTAGCCAATTTGCATGTTAATCCAAGAACGAAATAAATTATAAATAACCCTTGTTCTGATGTTAGCGGTGAATTCCTTGTCCTAGGTTTTCCCCAAACTGATATCATTTTAATTGCATTTCTCTTAAATTATTTAGTTCAATAGTCTTCCTAAACTTTCTTTTTAAATATTTTTTTTTAAGAAAACAACTGTACCCCAATCCCTGTGGATCGATACCCGTAATCACTATCCTACTAGATACGTGCTATTGCGTGGTCTTTAAAATTGACTATCAGTAGCCAATCCGCACTACAAGGACCCGAATGGCTAGGGCCCAAGTTCACATGCTCGTCAAACTACAGCAACCTCATAGTGAATAGCTGAGGCATCGCAGGTCAAAGGACCAATCATACAACTGCAGCATAAGTAGTCACTGACGAGTGGATAGACATCTATGTGACTACTATCTTTAGTCACGCTCAGTACTTTATTCTCTAACAAGTATTTGCATAATCACTCCAGTGTCTCTACACCGTGGACTCGAGACTCGTCCATCTGACTAAGTGATCTGTTCACTAATCTCGACGGATCGATCACCGTTCCTCGTGATAGATCCATCGATCAGGAGCATTTAGAAATTAATCCCTAATGACATATGCCTCAAATTCTCAACTCCTTGAGAATATGTGTCATCATCTATTAATTTCTTAGACGATTCGTGGACACATACAAATATGAATGAAAAACAAATTGCCCAATTTTATTTATTAATAAGTCAAATTACAAATTTGTGCCCCAGATTATAAATATGCGTCAGCCACGTTGGCTTCTATGGCATACTTCTAACATTGACTCTTTATATGAAGTCGAACTAGCGGAAACAGTGAAAGCATCAAACTTTTTACTTAAATTGTTCACTCCAATCACCAGATTGGACATGACATTTTTGAGATATGGATCTGCTTTTATTTCATAATTACCTAGTTTTCTAGATTCGAACTCATCTCTATTTACTTCCTCACCATAGCTACTCCAATTTTGGGCGTTCTCGGCTAAGTCAACAAGAAATTCATAGGCTTGATCCGGGGTTTGGTTCATGAACCTACCCTTGTGCATGGACTCGATCATGTTTCTATGTACCGGAGGTAGTCCTTTATAAAAGAAGTGGACTAGATCAACCTTATCAAGCCCATGGTGTGGGCATTTGACCAACAAGTCATGGAATCGTTCCCAAGTTTGGAAAAATTTCTCTTCAGATTTCCCTCTGAAAGTTCTTATGGCATCCTTAATTTTTTCTGTTTTAATCATGGGATAAAATTTTGCCATGAACTTCCTAAATAGTTGTTCCCATGTTGTGATGGAATTTGGGGCTGAAGAATATAGCCATGCCGTGGCTCGATCCTCTAAGGTCGTTTCCCTAATCTCAATTTTACACTTTTTTCATCTAAATTTTATTTTTTGAAAGTTTGACAAATTGTCACGAATTTATTTAGATGAATGTAGGGTTGTTCACTTTCAAACCCATGGAATTTAGGCAGCATATTTATTGTCGCAGCCCAAATTTCAAATTGGGCTGCGTCATTTATTGGCAACACTATACATGTAGGTGGACTAGCGGATGCAGGAGCGAATAATTCATTCAGGGTTTTAATATGATCACCCATTGTAGAGATTGGTGGTTGATTAATAATTCATTGGATGTGACGATAATTTTTTCCAACCTCTGGGTTAAATGGTGTTAACTTACCCCTTAATGACCTTTTACCATGCATACATTATCTACAACTAATTAGACTCGATTCCTAAACGAAATCCTAAAAGAGAAGAAGAAAGGCTAGACCAAGATGACCACAATTAACACCACACAACGGATTGGCTCTGTAATCTTGAGATTAAAGAAGGTTTAGTGGCTTTTAATCTAGTTGCATAGAGATTTATCAGGTTAAAAAGTTTCTGAAATTCTCTCTAAATTAGACAGCTCCTAATCTTCCTTTCAGATTAAGTTTGAGCTTACCAGTTAAGTGATCCAGTAACCAATGACCAGGAAAGTCCCGGAGTGTGTGGTGGTGCCAGAAGGGATACACCAATACCACAATACCCGTAACAGTTTTCACTGTTGTAAAACTTTTCTAGACATCACCAATTACTAAATTCTCACTGGAGTGGCGTTCAGCTGCTCTTTCCAAGAGCCTAATTGAGCTCGAAAACCCTAAGGCCAACGTCTAATTGATTTTAATTTAATTTGGCTTAGGATATGCATGCAAGGTGGTGATTTTTGGGCTAAGGACAGGTAATGACTTTCCGATCTTATCTTTTCAATGGGTTTTGCCCTTAAATTATTTTATGCAAATGCTTACTACAAAATGCGGCAAATATTCAATGATTTTTTTTAAAGTTTATGGAATGTCATTAAGTTGTACTGATTACATGAGCAAGCAAAATTTTTTTAAAAAAATTTCAAATTTCGAATTTCAGAATTCAAATTTTGAATTTAAACTTTTGAATTTTAGAATTTTGGAAAAAAGAACTTTTTTTTAATTTTTAGTTTTTTTTAATTTTAAAATTTTTTTTCAAAATTTTAAATTCCGAATTTCAAATTTCAGAATTTAATAACTACGAAATTATTAACTAAACATAATCAAAACAAGAAAAATTAATAAAAATAAAAAAAACTTACTACCGGAGTGCGTTTACTCCGGGCATCCAAAATTCGATTTGATCTTCGTGATCGTTCTTGCTTAAATGCATCCAAAATTCGATTTGATCTTCATGATCGTTCTTGCTTCTCGATTTGCCTCTTCGGTATCGGTGCCAAAATTTTGTTGTCGAGTTCCTATTTACCTGAAAATGCACTAAACAGATCGTTGTTAGAACCGACAAATAAAGTTTTAAATTAATTATACTCAAAATTTTGTTGTCGAGTTCATATTTACCTGAAAATATACTAAACAGATCGTTGTTAGAACCGACAAACAAAGTTTTAAATTAATTATACCCATATCTTTTCTACTCAAAGAATAGTGGTCGTAAGAGGTCGATCCACAGGAAGGCGATTGGAGTTGCATAAAAATCAAAACGTTCATCGGATTCAAAGCTGATTTTTGAATAATAAGAAAAAAAATTACTTTGGGGATGTTGAATGATTCTCTAGTCTACCAGAGAATATTTTCTATTTGAAAATAATGAAAAGACAGATACTTGAAATCGAAGAGCATTTATAAATTTAATAAAATATTTAACTTATTCAAAGGAAAACTTTGGCATGGATGAAAATAGTGCTTAAGAAGATTGAAGCCTGAAACATAGATTGTGTTGCCCAGAGATGGTCACCCAAGAGGGGGGTGAATTGGGTGTTTTAAAACTTTTTAGCTAATTTAAAAATAAAACACACAAATATATGAACTAAAGCAAAGATAAAGCGATAAGAAGAGACAACCACAAACACACGGTTTTATAGTGGTTCGGAGCCTTCACCGCTCCTACATCCACTCCCCAAAGCGCCTTTGGGAATTTCCACTATAATCCAAGATTACAGTACGGTAGTTTTGCGAGTTCACTACCCAACTCGTTGTTTTACACCGGGCTCACAACAAACCCAAAACCCCCAATTTCTCTTAGGCTTGGGACGCCCTTTCCCTTATTCCAAGTCCCTTGACTGGAACAAGCACCACAATAAAAGAGTGTACAAAAGGATATAAAAGCTCTAGAAAGCAAATATAGCACTTATGAACAATGAAACCCGGAAGAATCTTTTTGCCGTTGGAAGCGTGGGAGATGTTGATTCTTCCGATGTGGGACGCGTAGGGTTGGGTGTGAGCTTTGAATCCCGAGCACACGAGAGTGGTTGAGCTTGAAATCGCTTGGGAGACTTGAAAGCACTTGATTTCCTTTCTTGAATGCACTCACTCCCTTGAGCTTTTCTTTCTAACTTCTCTCTTGAATGATTTTGCTTTTGGTTGGTAAAGAGTTGTTGAGAAGCACTTAAGAGCTCCCTTTTATAGCCCAAAAAGCAAATATAGCCGTTAGAGATAAAGTAGAGAAGATTTGAAATTCAAATCAAACCTGAAAAGCTGTCAGTCGCGTCCCAGGCGCTCCGGGGACGTCTCCGCTACAACGAGAGACGTCTCGCCTATAGGATTTTACTTTTTACTTTATCTGGGGTCGACTCGGCACTTTACGGGGACGTCTCGGCGTGTTAGCGCTTTTTGAGTGGGGACGACTCCGCTGCTTTGGGGACGACTCCGCTTCTTTATCTCCGAAAATCATGTCCTCTGGAATTCCCTGAGAGAGTCGACTCCGCTCTTTCAGGGGACGTCTCCGCTTGTCTGCACTTTATGCGTGGGGACGACTCCGCTTTCTCAGGGTCGACTCCGCTTCCTTATCACCGAAAAAACCATTCTCTGGAAAACCCTGAGAGAGCCGTCTCCGCCATCTTGGGGACGACTCGGAAAGTCTCCTTTTTGCTTGCGGGGACGACTCCGCGTACAGCGGGGACGTCTCGCGCATATCCCTTGAAAAGCGTCTTTCTGCCGCCACTGAGAGAGTCGACTCTGCTACTGAGAGAGTCGACTCCGCTAACGCGGGGACGACTCGACAGGAGCCGGGGACGTCTCCAAGTGTGCCAGTTCTTCCTGCTTGTGCCAGAGACGTCTCTGAAACTATCAGGAGACGTCTCGGCTGTCCCTGAACTTTTTCTTTAGCTCAAAATATTCTTCAATAAATTCATAAAAATTATGGGAACTTGCCTAGACATTTCTTAACAATATTCTAAATAAAACACATGAATTTCTCAATTGAATTGTTAAGATATAATGGAATTTTACTCTAGTGTTTTGTATTTATCAAAATCCATTAGGGGGTTAACAATCTCCCCCTTTTTGATGATGACAAAACACTGAGTATATGCAAAATTTGAAATTTAAACATATACACAGTATTGATCAGATATACAAGTATAATGTTTTGATTTGAACTAGATACAATGTGCGTCACTCAAAATATTCAATTTTCAGTTCTTTCCTTGTGCATAAGATTGATCTTTATAGTTCTTAAATGATTTTATCATATGAACTGAATTTGAATCAAGTTAGAATGAAATATTGATGCTGAAGATAATTGAAAGCTAGATTCTTTTTGACTCCCCCTTTCTTTTCCAGAAGGGCAATTATCTTAAAATCAATATTCTTCAATTTTATCTTTTCTAAATCAACTTTGGAGTATGATTAAAAAATTTGCATTCCATATTCAATATCCATGTCTACTCCCCCTTTCAATATACAATATCTAATTTCTACTCCCCTTTCAATATACAAATATCTACTCCCCCTTTTTGTCATCAACATGAAGGGGACAAATTATCCTTTTTAGTAAAATTCAGCATATTCAAGGTGTGCTCCCCCTGTTTTATGTGCATTGTTTCTTTGTATCAAATTTGAATACTCAAGGTATGTGGTAGGATTTTTATGGCATATCACACAATCACATACACAATCACAGAAACACATACACAGAATTGGCAATGTACACAAGGTTTTCAAAAGAAATTGTATTCATTCATATGTCATTGTAGATCTTTGAAGTCAGTACATAGTCAAAAGAAGAAATCATTACAAGTATTGATTTCTAATATAAAAGTGTTTCAAAATGGCCTAGGATTTACAAAAAGAAGATCCTACAGGATATCCATCATCGGCGTCGTTGCTCATGGGGCCTACCAGTTGTACTTTGTGCATAAGCCTTACAGGCTGCATCTATGAAACCATTGATAGAATCCATGAGGGTCTTAAAGTGATCTCCCTGTGACTTGTGGAAACCTGCCACAAGTGCTTCAAACTCTAAGGTTGCCATCTCAATTCTGCCTCTAAGTTGGGCAACTAAGGTGCCCACATTGCCATCTGGCTTTGTCAACTCTTTGAGGCTCTTGGAAATGGCCTTCAAGCTGTCCTTGAGCTCTAATGATCTGCAGGTTTGGGTGGTACCCACCCCAACTATTTGTTGCTCTTGGGCTTCAATTTGAGCCTTAATTTCCTGCAGCTCTTGTCTGATGGGGGCCAGCTCTGCAGACATCATGGATCTCATCTCCTCCCTCATCTGCTAACAAATAACAGATGCTAAGGTGTGCATCTGCTCCTCTGATAGGAAGGAGGGCCCACTGACTGGAGGAGGTGGTGGCATGGATGTGGAAGGTCCAGCTGAGCTGGAGGGAATATCAGGGATGTCCATGTTGCTAGGTGGAGGAGAGTGATGGTCAGACTCATGATGTGGGATCTCAGCCTCTATGGTTTGTGCTTTTCTTTTTGGAACCTTGACCCAAGACCCATCTATCTTGTGAAATTCCATTCTTCTCATTGAGCCCTCATTGTAATAGTCGGTGTTTCTTAAGGGCTTTGCAGGTTCATTTGATGGAATGGAAACCTTGAAGTGTTTGAAGATTAAGGTAAAGATCATGCCATAGGGTATACTAAATCTAGAATACCTATGACATAGGGCAATGTAATTTAGCATGAGTCTAGGAAGGTTTAGAGGGATCCCTAGTAGGATGTGATGCATTATAACTAAGTCTCGCTCCGAAACAAAATCGAAGCGACCGGTTTTAGGAAATAGGACCCGGTTGACAATGCTTAAAAGGAGTCTCATCTCTGCATTTAGGTCCTGAGAGTTGACAACATCAAGAGGGCCGCAGTCCTCTCTTCCTAAAATTAAGTTTAGAGCTACTTCCCTTTGGGGATGTGAGGTTGGAGCCTCGCCGTCCCTAGGAATTTGCAAAACAGTGGATAAAATGTCCTCATTAATTTCTACTAATGTCCCTCGGACATGTGCGGTGAACCCTAAGTCCCCTAAAGCCATATCACTAAACATTTCTCTAACAAGGCCGGGGTAGGTCGAGGTATTGAGGGTGCAAAGATGCTCCCACCCTTGGGCTCGGAGTCTCTCTCCAATAGAGAACCCCTCATGATCTAAAAATGCAAAATCTATGTACCTACCGGTTGTGACTGTGCGATTTGCACAGGAAATCGTTGTGGTTGGCGGAGCAACCGGAGGAGAAGGTGCGGAGGGTTCTTCCCGCCGTTCCTCACCGTCGCCCGCTACTCTAGGTCGCTTCCCACGGGTCGTCCTAGCTTTCTTTGGTGCCATGGATGCTAGGGTTTGTGATTTAGGGCAAATGGAGGCTAGGGTTTGTGATTTAGGGCAAATGGAGGCTAGGGCTTTCCGTTTTGGTCGGGAATGAGGGAGAAAGCTCGAGTCGGCTCGAGCGATTTCGACCTATTTAAAAAGGCCTCATTCGGTCCCGAGACGTCTCCGCGACTAAGGTGAGACGTCTCCGCTTGGGGGGACGTCTCTGCGATTTGCCAGAGACGTCTCCGGCACTGAAAAATTTCAGACTGTATTCTATCTTCTCCCCTTTTTTGTTTAATCACCCCAATCAATATGATCTCTTTTGATAAGCTTAGAGTGAATTTGTTTGTGATCCTCCCCCTCAATGATACATCCTATAAAAATTTGATAATGATTTTTGAATTAATAATATTGAAATGAGGAACGTTTGACCAAATTTCGAATACCTATGAAATAGGCTCTGAAAATATCTCCATGAAGAGTCCAAGGGAGGGTAACCATCCTCCGGAAAGTCAACCAGTTCGTCATTTAGTTTAGATGAATTCATGCTTTCACTTATGTTTGCCTTGAGGTGGATTACTAGTTCGAGTAGCAAAGCAATGCAATACAAGTTCAATTCATTTGCTAGGATCATACAAGCTCAAAGCATTCCTTAAGAAATTGAATCTGTCTTTACAAAGGGGCTTTGTAAAGATATCAGCTAATTGATTTTCAGTACATACATATTCAATCATCACATCATTTTTCAGCACATGATCCCTAATAAAATGATGCCTAATCTCTATATGCTTTGACTTAGAGTGTTGGACAGGATTTTTTGTTAAGTTGATTGCACTTGTATTATCACACTTAATTGGTATATTGTCCATTTTAATACCGAAATCTTCAAGTTGTTGCTTGATCCAGAGAACTTGGGCACAACAGCTTCTAGCTGCAATGTACTCAGCCTCAGCTGTGGACAAGGCAACTGAATTTTGTTTCTTGCTAAACCAAGAAACCAAATTGGCACCCAAGAATTGACAAGTGCCACTTGTGCTTTTTCTGTCGAGTTTGCACCCAGCAAAATCAGCATCAGAATAAGCAATTAAATTTATATCAGATTGTTTAGAATACCATAAGCCTATATTAGATGTCCCTACTAGATATCTAAAAATTCTTTTAACAGCTTGCAAGTGTGATTCCTTAGGACATGCTTGGTATCTAGCACACACACAAACACTGAATAATATATCTGGTCTACTAGCAGTAAGGTAAAGTAGAGAGCCTATCATACCTCTGTACAATTTGCAGTCTATACTTTTACCTTTTTCATCTTTGTCAAGCTTGCAACTTGAGCCCATGGGTGTACTGATTTCCTTTGCATCCTTCATCTTGAATTTTTCCAGCATTTCCTTGATGTATTTGGACTGACTGATGAAGATGCCTTCCTCTGATTGTTTTATTTGTAGCCCAAGGAAGAAGTTGAGCTCACCCATCATGCTCATTTCAAATTCTCCCTGCATAAGCTTGGCAAACTCTTGACAGAGACTATCATTAGTAGCACCAAAAATTATATCATCCACATAAATTTGTACAAGCAATAAGTCATTTCCTTTTCTTTTAATAAAGAGGGTTTTGTCTACATTTCCTCTCTTAAATTTGTTCTCAATTAGGAAATTACTTAATCTTTCATACCATGCCCTAGGAGCTTGCTTAAGTCCATACAATGCTTTATGCAATTTATACACATAATCTGGATGTAAGTGATTTTCGAAACCTGGAGGTTGTCCTACATAAACTTCCTCCATTATATAGCCATTTAAGAATGCACTTTTTACATCCATTTGATAGAGTTTAAAATCCATGAAGCATGCATATGCTAAAAGCAGTCTAATAGCCTCTAACCTAGCAACAGGAGCAAAAGTTTCATCAAAATCTATTCCTTCCTCCTGATTATATCCTTTGGCCACTAGCCTAGCTTTGTTTCTTATTACTATCCCATCCTCATCTAGTTTATTTCTATATACCCATTTGGTGCCTATAATTGAAACATTAGGGGGTCTTTTCATTAGAGTCTAAACTTCATTTCTTTCGAATTGGTTTAATTCCTCTTGCATAGCATTCATCCAATTATCATCTTTTTCAGCTTCTTCTAGTGATTTAGGCTCTATTTGTGAAACGAAAGCAAGATAATTACTAGTGTTTCTTAAAGAGGATCTAGTTCTTATACCTTGTGAAGGATCACCAAGGATTAGATCCTTTGGATGACCATGTGCATACCTCCATTCTTTAGGAAGATCTTGATTTCTTGATGGAGGTTGATCTTCTTCATCTTGCTGATTTGTATCCTCTTTGATCTCATCCTCATGTTGTTTGTCTTGTATGGAGAATTCCTTGATCCCGTCTTCAAGTATACCTGCATCACCATCTTCTTCTTTTCTAGAAGAATCTCCATTAGTTTCATCAAAAACAACATGAATGGATTCTTCAACAACGAGAGTTCTCTTGTTGAAGACCCTATATGCTCTACTAGATAAGGAATAACCTAAGAAGATCCCCTCATCTGATTTAGCACTAAATTTACTGAGATTGTCCTTTCCATTGTTCAAAATAAAGCATCGACAACCGAAAACATGAAAATAACTTATATTTGGTTTCTTACCTTTCATCAATTCATACGGTGTTTTCTTTAAGATGGATCTAACTAAAGCACGATTTAAAATATAACATGAGGTATTTATTGCTTCAGCCCAAAAATACTTTGGTAGATCCGATTCGCACAACATGGTACGAGCCATATCTGCTAGTGTGCGATTCTTCCTTTCTACCACCCCATTTTGTTGGGGTGTCCTAGGTGCCGAGAAGTTGTGATTGATACCATTTTCGTCACAAAACTTTTCAAAGTGTTGATTTTCAAACTCGGTACCATGATCACTCCTAATTGCTTTTAGTTTAAGATTAAGTTCATTTGAAACCTTATTATGAAACTTGATAAAAGCGGAAAAGGACTCATCTTTGTGTGCAAGAAATGAAACCCATGTAAAACGTGAAAAATCATCAACAATGACAAGACCAAATTTCTTACCCCCTAGACTAGCAGTTCTAGTGGGTCCAAACAAATCCATGTGAATTAGTTCTAAGGGTTTTGATGTTGAGACTATGTTCTTAGACTTAAAAGAACTTCTTGTTTGTTTCCCTAAATGACATGCCGCACAAATTTTATTCTTTTCAAAGTCTATTTTCGGTAGTCCTTTGACTAGATCCTTTGTAATCAATTTAGAAATTAAATCCATGCTAGCATGCCCTAACCTACGATGCCATAACCAACTAGTCTCATTGGCTTTGGGATTCATAGCTACAAGACATTGGCCATCCTTCATGGTGAGATCATCAAGATCTACCATGTAAACATTTCCATGCCTATGTCCTGTGAGTATGACCTCATTGTCAAATGGACTACTAATTATGCATAGTGATGATTCAAATGATACTTTAAATCCCTTGTCACAAAATTGACTTATACTTAACAAATTATGTTTTAGTCCATTAACCAACAATACATTATCAATAAATGAGGAGGGTGATATGGAGATTTTACCAACACCAATAATTCGGCCTTTAGCATTGTCTCCAAATGTGACTAACCCTCCTTCTTTCGATTCCAAGGTGACGAAGAGACTCTTGTCACCGGTCATATGCCTTGAGCAGCCACTATCAAGATACCACATTCTCCTTTTATTCCCGGCTGCAAGGCATACCTGCAAAATGATCATGTGAAGCTCTTAGGTACCCAAGTTTTCTTGGGTCCTTCGTGGTTAGTGTAGTTGGTTCCCTTAGGCACCCATATTTTAGTTATGTTTTTAGCTTTTACAAATGTACTCTTGTTAGTTTGGATTTTTCTTTGAATACAAGAGTAGGCTTTATGTCCAATCTTTCTACAAAGAAAGCATGTTGGTTTTTCAGTTTTTACATCTTTTGCTTTTACAAAGAAATTCTTTAGATACTTTTGTTGCTTATTAGTTTTATATCCTAATCCGGCTTTATTGAAAACAGCTCTTTGATTTGAAAGAATAAGATTTAATTTTTCAGAGCTTTGTGTGAATTTTTCAACAATTGGCTTGTACTTATGTATCTCATTCTTAAGATTCACATTTTCTTTAACTAGTTCTTCCATATCCTTTTTAAGAGATTCAACAGTTTGCGCAAGTGAGGTATTATTATTGAGTAGGGAATTTACTTTTAGATTTAATTCCTTGATTAGTGTTTTTGCCTTTACATTTTCAGTGCTAAGCCTTGAATTTTCAATTTCTAGGTTAGTAGTGTTCATATTTTTGACGCTCTCCTTCTCAATTAATAGGTTTTCAATGTTTTCCTTTAGTTTTTGATTGGAGGCTTTTAATTCTTTATTCTTTGCTCCCAACATACTACAATCACCCATAAGTTCTTGAAAGGCATCATATAATTCTTCTAAAGTAAAATTTATAGTTGGGTTTTGACATACCTCATCATCTTCGAACGCCATGAAGCATAGATTGGCGGTCTCTTCCTTCTCTTCTTCGGAGGATGATGTGTCACTATCATCCCATGTTGCCTTCAATGCCTTCTTCTTCTTCTTTCCAAAGTGCTTCTTTTGTTGAGGGCATTCGGAACGAATATGTCCCGGTCTCTTGCAGTCATAGCATACGATTGGGTCTCTTTCTTTTTCCTTTTCTTTCTCCCAATCATTTCTCCCTCCAAATTTCTTTCTTGGGAATGGTTTCTTTCTTCTCATGAATTTTTTAAATTTCCTTACTATCAAACCCAAGTCCTCATCTTGACTTTCTTCTTCACTCTCACTGCTCTCTTCTTCACATACACTTGAGGTGGCCTTGAGTGCGATTGTCCTTTTCTTTGGCAGCTCTTCTTCATGCTGCTTCATCGTGAGCTCATGCGTCATCAATGAGCCCAAGAGTTGTTCTAGCCCCAAGGTGTTGAGGTCTTTGGCTTCTACAATCGCCGTGACCTTTGCTTCCCATGCTTTTGGCAGTGACCTGAGAATTTTACTCACAAGTTCGGGGTTAGTGTAAGATTTGCCCAAGCTTTTTAGGCCATTAATAATTTCGGTAAAGCGTGTAAACATGCATGTGATGGTTTCACTAGGTTCCATCTTAAACAATTCATACTTGTGAACTAGAATGTTCACTTTGGACTCTTTGACTTGATTTGTACCCTCATGGGTAACTTCAAGCCTATCCCATATTTCCTTAGCGGAAGTACATGTGGAGACTCTATTAAACTCATTTATATCTAAGGAACAAAATAATGAGTTCATGGCTCTAGAATTGAGTTGAGCCATCCTATCATCATTCTCATCCCAATCCTCCTCAGGTTTGGGAACTCGAATGCCATTGACCACATGTGATGGTTCTTGTGGTCCCTTGACTATAACCCTCCACAAGGCATAGTCTTGTGCTTGAATGAAGATTCTCATTCTAGTCTTCCAATAGGTATAATTTGTCCCATTGAAGAGTGGAGGTCTATTGGTTGCTTGCCCCTCGGCTGGAACATTGTTAAAGGGTGTTGCCATCTAGATCTTTGGCTAAGACGGTTAGGTCTTTCAAGGAATATAAGAGCACCCGCTCTGATACCACTTGTTGCCCAGAGATGGTCACCCAAGAGGGGGGTGAATTGGGTGTTTTAAAACTTTTTAGCTAATTTAAAAATAAAACACACAAATATATGAACTAAAGCAAAGATAAAGCGATAAGAAGAGACAACCACAAACACACGGTTTTATAGTGGTTCGGAGCCTTCACCGCTCCTACATCCACTCCCCAAAGCGCCTTTGGGAATTTCCACTATAATCCAAGATTACAGTACGGTAGTTTTGCGAGTTCACTACCCAACTCGTTGTTTTACACCGGGCTCACAACAAACCCAAAACCCCCAATTTCTCTTAGGCTTGGGACGTCCTTTCCCTTGTTCCAAGTCCCTTGACTGGAACAAGCACCACAATAAAAGAGTGTACAAAAGGATATAAAAGCTCTAGAAAGCAAATATAGCACTTATGAACAATGAAACCCGGAAGAATCTTTTTGCCGTTGGAAGCGTGGGAGATGTTGATTCTTCCGATGTGGGACGCGTAGGGTTGGGTGTGAGCTTTGAATCCCGAGCACACGAGAGTGGTTGAGCTTGAAATCGCTTGGGAGACTTGAAAGCACTTGATTTCCTTTCTTGAATGCACTCACTCCCTTGAGCTTTTCTTTCTAACTTCTCTCTTGAATGATTTTGCTTTTGGTTGGTAAAGAGTTGTTGAGAAGCACTTAAGAGCTCCCTTTTATAGCCCAAAAAGCAAATATAGCCGTTAGAGATAAAGTAGAGAAGATTTGAAATTCAAATCAAACCTGAAAAGCTGTCAGTCGCGTCCCAGGCGCTCCGGGGACGTCTCCGCTACAACGAGAGACGTCTCGCCTATAGGATTTTACTTTTTACTTTATCTGGGGTCGACTCGGCACTTTACGGGGACGTCTCGGCGTGTTAGCGCTTTTTGAGTGGGGACGACTCCGCCGCTTTGGGGACGACTCCGCTTCTTTATCTCCGAAAATCATGTCCTCTGGAATTCCCTGAGAGAGTCGACTCCGCTCTTTCAGGGGACGTCTCCGCTTGTCTGCACTTTATGCGTGGGGACGACTCCGCTTTCTCAGGGTCGACTCCGCTTCCTTATCACCGAAAAAACCATTCTCTGGAAAATCCTGAGAGAGCCGTCTCCGCCATCTTGGGGACGACTCGGGAAGTCTCCTTTTTGCTTGCGGGGACGACTCCGCGTACAGCGGGGATGTCTCGCGCATATCCCTTGAAAAGCGTCTTTCTGCCGCCACTGAGAGAGTCGACTCCGCTACTGAGAGAGTCGACTCCGCTAACGCGGGGACGACTCGACAGGAGCCGGGGACGTCTCCAAGTGTGCCAGTTCTTCCTGCTTGTGCCAGAGACGTCTCTGAAACTATCAGGAGACGTCTCGGCTGTCCCTGAACTTTTTCTTTAGCTCAAAATATTCTTCAATAAATTCATAAAAATTATGGGAACTTGCCTAGACATTTCTTAACAATATTCTAAATAAAACACATGAATTTCTCAATTGAATTGTTAAGATATAATGAAATTTTACTCTAGTGTTTTGTATTCATCAAAATCCATTAGGGGGTTAACAGATTGCATGAGAGAAAATTTCATATATTGCATGAAAGAAAAATTAAAAGATTGCATAAAAAGTAGAAATTAAACTGAAACTTAAACATGGATTGCATGAAAGAAAAATGATAGATTTTATAAAAATAAATTGATTACAAAGGTAGAAATGAAGATTGGTAGTCTGATTCTGCCTTTCTTCTGCAAATAAAATAAAGAAAAGAAAGAAAAAACAAGAAACTTCTCTTCCTTCTCCCCCCTATTTTTTTTCTTCTTTTCTTCAAAACAGAGTATGCTCTATTTTTTCTTTTTTTTTTTCTTTCTTCTCTTGAAACAGAGCCTCCAACCGAGAGCTTCCAACCGAGAGCCTCCTCTTCGTTCCTTCTCCTCCCCCTCTTATAGATCGCTAGAGCCTTGAAGCCAGCCATGGATCCCTTGATTACGCATGGAGAGGAGGAGGAACGGGCACCTGGGATTTTGGGAGGTGGATCCAGATGCATTGTGGACAATGGGAGAGGCTGAGACGCTGGATCTTGGATGCATCACGGGCGGAAGCAGAGGCGGAGGAGGCTGGATCGGCTCTGGAAGCTTTGGACGCTGGGATCACGACTTGAAATCAGGCGTGGGTTGCTGGGAATGGAAGATTGGCTGGCTTCACAAGCGGCTGGGATGGGCGGAAGAAGCCGGGAGGAAGCGGACGCTGAGGACGTCTTGAATTCGAAAGGGGGACGCGTGATCGCTGGAGGAGACGGACGCGGAAGAAGTGGATCACGGGCTCGTTAGGCGGATCGCGGAGGGAATTAGTGAAGTCTTAAGCATGGTTTTAGAATGGATGTAGGTGCTGGGAGTGCATCGAACCACTATAAATCTCTGTGTTTGTGTGTGGCCTGTCTCTCTCTCTCTACCGCATTCTTCTAACTGTTTTTCTCACCTTACTTATTGCATTATTTGTGCTACTTTAATTCTGCTGTTAGATCTCTGAGTTTGCAAAAGTATTTCAGCGAGTTCATTATTAATTTATTATTTTTTGAAAGACCCAATTTACCCGCCCCCTCTTGGGCTGCACCTTTGGGCAACAAAGAGAGTAGACAAAGAAAGTCTAATAGAGAGAGAAAGGATGGAGAAGAGAGAGAATCTTAGTTCGAGTTCAATCAGACGTCCGGGTTTGGTTGTCAATGGCATGGTCAACCTAGATCAATTAGCATGTCTGGCCGTGCATCAAGGGAGAGAAACTTTGTAGAAGAGAATTAGAGAGAAAGCATGGAGAAGAGAGAGAAAGAAAGTTAAGAAAGTTTCTCTCTCTAATCAAGAAAGAGAAAGGAAGAGGATGATTACAGGTGATGCCCGAGGTCAGGAACCTATGGTCGGCTAATAGACAGTTGGTAGCAACCGGCGGTCGGCGACGACAAAAGCAACAAAAAATAGGAGTTTCGACCTCTTGAACTATAAAATCAATGCATCCCGTGTTGGGAACCCTGGTGGTCGTATGCATATATTTTTAAAAATTTTACAGCGGAAGCATGAATTAAACTATTTAATTCCTATGCATGCTAGAGATCATATCTCTACAACAAAAATAGATCCAGAACTTTTAACATTTATCCTAAACAAGTAGGCATGATTCTATATCTAACATGTAGTCATGCAGAATTTCAGCAACTTAGTTGATTTCTAATCTTAATTTTTAATGAGATCAAATCTCATACCTTTTTGCTTTGAGAACTTTGATGATGCCTTGATCACCTTGTATAGCCGCACACATGTCCGGCAAAAATTGATAGTCAACTTTAAAGACCACGCAATAGCACGTATCTGGTAGAATAGTGATTACGGGTATCGATCCACAGGGATTGGGGTATAGTTGTTTTCTTAAAAATATTAAAAAAAAGTTTGTGAAGAAAATTAAACTAAGAAATTTAATAAAAAATGCAATGAAAATGATATCAGTTTGAGAGAACCTAGGGCAAGGAATTCACCATTAACATCGGAACAAGGATTAATTGTATTTTAATTTATTCTTGGATTAACATGCAAATTGGCTACAAGCCTAATAAGCATTTAAATAGAAATTCACAAAAGTAATTTAGGAACATCCATCTTTGGTCGGTATGAAATATCTATCCTAAACTAATGTGGCAGGACACTGCATCTTCCCTAAGCATGGGTGATCTTCTATTAACTTAGTGATCATGAAGAACAGTTGTATAAACGTCATATTTAAAATCACAGAAATTAAATATGCGGTGAAATAAAATTTTCATTAAGAACAAAATAAGGTTTATACAACTCCAAGAATAGAAATCAAAAATACAAAACCCTTAGCCCTTTGTTAGGGCAGCATCCAGCCCCAGTGAGAGGAAATCAGCCTTCTATGGAGTCGTGGGCGACAGCAGCAGTGGCACAGCAGCGGGCTCCCATTTCTTCTTTTCTTCCTCCCTTCCCTGAGTCTCTCCTTCCTTGTCTAGCGACTCATTATTTTTTTCTTTTGAGAAGTCATTCCCAAAAAGACCCAAACTTCTCTCCCTCCTCTGTTTCCTGTGGGACTCTGCCTCCCAAGAGCTCATTCCAAGGAAGAGATGCTTCCTCCTTTTATAGGCTGCAAACTCCCCCCCTCTCTCCTTATTTTGAATCATGGATAAGGATGAACCCTTTGCCGTTGGGATGAAGCTTGGCCTGATTTGCTGGACTGCTGTGGTTCGGATCAAAGGAGAAGACACGTGAAGCCGTTCGTGGATAATGGAATTTGCTGGGAAGTTTGTGGATGCTCCTCCCGGCTGGCTACGGGATACCCGGATGGGCAGCTAATCCGTGAAGAAGATTGCAAGCAAGAGATGCGGGAGAGGATAAGGATGCTGATGATCACGAACGGGATGAGCGTGAAATCTAGCGGAGAAAGATGGGATGCTCATCCGGCTGGGAGTTTGGTTTGATTTGCGAACGGGATTGAACGTGAAACAGGGGATGTTTGTGTTAGATGTATGCCCTAGAAGCCAATTTTGGCTGACACATTATTAATTCTAGGAACATAATTTTGTACTTGACTATTTATTATTGAATAAATAAAAGGCATCTTTTCATTCATATTATTTATGTATCTATGAATCGTCCAAGAAATTAATAAGATGATGATACATATTCTCAAGAGTTGAGAATTTGAGCCATGTATCATTGGTGATTAATTTCTAAATGCTCCTGATCAATGGATCATCACGAAGATGGTGATCGATCCGATCAGTGCACAGATCACTTTCCTTCTGGATGGATGAGACTTGAGTCCACAGTGTAGGGACACTGAAGTGATAGTGCAGGTGCTTGTTAGAGAACAAGGGTACTGAGCGTGACTGATGACCCAAAGATTGATTCATAGATTGATTTTGATGATCACAAAACCTTGAAGTATAGATACTAATGTTTATGTTGCAAGGAGAAAGATATTTATTTTGCAAGGAACATAGCAAGTTGGAAGAACACAAGAAGGCCTCCAATGCTCTCAAGTTGGAAGAAAGCTACAATTTATTGGCCCAAGTTTAAAGTTCAAAGGATTCAAATTGGAGGAGTAAAATCAAAAGAAAAATTCAAAAGAACAGTCTTCGAGTCGACTCCAGTGGAATTCGAGTCGACTCCGGAGAAGTATGAGTCGACTCCGGAGAAATATGAGTCGACTCCTAGGAGTCACAGGCAGAAAAGTCAGAGAGCAGTTTTCGGGTCTGAGATTCGAGTCGACTCCAGTGGAACGCAAGTCGACTCCGATGGTTGGTAGGTCGACTCCAAAGAAAGCAAGAGTCGACTCTCAGCGGAACACAAAGAAAAAGTCAGAGAGCATTTTTGGGACTCTGAGATTCGAGTCGACTCCCGCATTGCACGAGTCGACTCCGGGACTCCGCGACCATCAACAGACAGAAAACCAAGTTACTGCCTCTGAGATTCGAGTCGACTCCCAGACAGCTCGAGTCGACTCCAAGGCAGCGCTACACCAAGATGGCAGAAGGCTGTGTTTCGCAAACTGAGAGCCGAGTCGACTCCAAGGAAGTTCGAGTCGACTCCAAGACTGGATGAACCAAACGACAGAGAATCGGGAGTTCGGGCTCTGAGATTCGAGTCGACTCCCAGGACAGTCGAGTCGACTCGAGAGGACAAAATTCAAAATTGGATCCACGGACTTCAGTGGATGAGCCGACTCCGAAATTGCCAAGTCAGCTCCAGAAGTTGGCGAGTCGACTCCAGGTTAAGACGAGTCGACTCCCAGTCGAGGCAAGCACATTAATTCAAATTTGGAACAGTGGGCGAGTCGTCTCCGATAAAACACGAGCCGACTCCTGCAACAGGCGAGCCGACTCCTGATCGCGCGAGTCGACTCCGATCCCAACGGTCATATTGTCAGGAGGTGCAGACTGGTTCCAACGGCTCTATTTTTGTCTCTAACGGCTATATTCTTGTTTCCACGTTATCAAAAGCTATAAAAACAAGAAGAGAGCTAGGAGAGAACTTATGGAAGTGGGAAAGATCATCTAGGAAAGAGATCTCAAAGAGATTACAAAGGAAATCTCCCATAAGCACAAAAGGGCCATCCAAAACAAAATAGAGAGAAGAAGAGCATCCAAGTGAATCCGAAAGCTTCCTCTCCATCCGTGTGCTGCCTCGGAGATCCTCTACTTCATGCCAAATCAGAGGAGGATCAAGTAAAGAAGAAGCCGAGCTCCTCCATCTTCAAAACTCGTTTGAGGGCTTCTCTTTACTCTATTTGTTTATATTGTCATATCTGCTTGTTTAAGAAGCTTTGATTTGTTTTTATTCTTTGTTTTAATATCTTGTAACTTGATTCAATCAAGGGATTGAATCAAGGGGTTAAAGGTTTGTTGGTGAGCCAAAGGGAAAACCAACGGTGTAAGGTTTGTTGGTGAGCCAAAGGGAAAACCAACGGGATTAAGGTTTGTTGGTGAGCCAAAGGGAAAACCAACGGGGTTTAGGTTTGTTGGTGAGCCGAGGGTAAAACCAACGTGTAAGGGTTTGATTGTGAGCCCGGAAAAACAATCGGGGAGGTTCTAGTCGGTGAGCCTGGAAAAACCGACCGAGTTCGTTGTGCGCTCGTAAAACAACAAGTTGGGTTGTGAGCTTGTAAAACAACCGGCTGTAATCGGTAGGATTATAGTGAAATTCCCAAGAGGTCTTGGGGAGTGGATGTAGGTGCTGGGGTGCACCGAACCACTATATGTCCTTTGTGTTTGTAATGCCTCTAGTTATTGTCTAACTAACACACTTACTTACTTAGATAAATTGCTTGCTTAATTCTTATCCGCACATCCTTTAGTTGCAAGCATATTTAATCAAGTCGAAGTCTATACATCAAACCCTTGCTAAGTTTAACTTTCACTGTGCATCTATACAACTTAGCATAGTTAATCATAAAGTTTTAGAAGTAGCATAAAAGTTTTAAAAGACCCAATTCACCCCCCCTCTTGGCTTGTATCTACTGGGCAACAAGTGGTATCAGAGCAGGTGCTCAAATATTATTTGTAGTCTTAACCGACAAGAGCCAAAGATCATGACAACTCAAATAGATAGTTTTCTAGGAGAAGGACAATCAATTGATACACCTCCACTGTTTAATGGTATAAACTACCCACATTGAAAAATACGCATGCGCATTTTCATTCAATCACAAAACTATTATCTATGAAAAATCATAATAAATGACCTTCACACACTCTCTCATATTAATGAGAAGGACTTAGCACAATTAAATGCTAATGCTATGAACATATTATATTGTGCTATTCAAGAAACAAAGTTTAATGAAATTTCTGCATGCCTATCTGCTAAAGAGATCTGGGATACTTTAGAAAATATTTATGGTAAATCTCAGATTAGCTCTCATATGCTTCAATTATATACTAACAATGAGACTGCAGAAAAGGGTGATGAATCTCCCTCAGTCGAGTCGACTCCAAGTAGCTCAGAGTCGACTCCCAAGTTAGTCGAGTCGACTCCAATAAGGTCTGAGTCGACTCCGAGGCAAATCAGCTTCCTAAAGACAAAGAAAAAGAGGAAGCAAGAAGAAAGGAAGAAAGAGATAAAAAGGAAGAAAGCCTTGACCAAGAAAGAGTCAAGCCAGAAAATAAAAGTTAGGAGCAACAATGATGATATTAGCTCCAAGAAACTACAAGAGGTAACGGACTTGTGCTTTATGGCACAGGAAGACAAGGTAAAATCTGAATCTACTTTTACCTCAAATGATTTTCAAGACGAATTCTCTTATGATGAATTATTAAATGCTTTTCACGATTTGTATAGTGAATGTAGAAAATTAGCTGTAAAGAATAAAAATCTTAAGAAACTAAATCTGAAAATTTCAAAAGAAAGAAATTCTAATGATGAAATACAAGAGAAACTAAATTCTGAAAATGAAAGCTTAAGGTCATTTTCAGAAGAATTAATTCAGAAAAATCATAGCTTAATTAGAGAAAATCAAAACTTAAGTAAAGAAATTAATCAATTAAAATCTTTTATTAACAAATTCACCGTAAGCTCAGAACGATTGAAAATAATGTTTGAAAGCCAATATGTTGCTTATGATAAATCAAAACTTGGCTTGACTCCTTTACTTAACAATAAACCTCTAGAGAAAAAGGTTATCAATTCACCATGCAAACCATTAAATAAGATAACTTATCTCAAACATGAAAAGAATGGGCATAACAACTTTTTCCATCATTCTAACACAATTAAATCAAATGGTAAAATTATTACTATTAAACAGATTTGGGTTCCAAAAGGAACCATATGTCCTA
Organism: Phoenix dactylifera; assembly: GCF_051530095.1. Taxonomy (NCBI): domain Eukaryota; kingdom Viridiplantae; phylum Streptophyta; class Magnoliopsida; order Arecales; family Arecaceae; genus Phoenix; species Phoenix dactylifera. The sequence goes on along the minus strand of NC_143193.1, from coordinate 20,670,818 downwards.
ACTCTCAAGGACCCAAGCAAGCTTGGGTACCCAAAATGAAAATATGAGGATGTAGACATAGATGTGCCAAGATACCCATGGAACAAATAAACTCATACAAGTGGGTGTTCTAGACACACTGAAACTTAAAACATACTTATGAAAAGTAATTTTAAATAAAAATAATAATAATAATAATAATAAGAAAATCAGTAATTCTTGCATTTCATTATTATTTGTGCTTTAGTATTTGATATGATTTGCTAGTAGTGATCAATTTTGTGATATAGAAAATACTTTTGGAAATATAATCAAATCATTTCATTTTACTCACTATTGGATAAGGTGCTAAATGATTAATCAACTTATTAAGAATAACTCTATGAATTCTCTATATGCTTAATTGAGAGTTTTTATCTATGGCATTATTGTTTATTGATCATAGATATGATAATGTGTACTTGGTATGCTTTTGAATATATGCACTATGAATACCAAGATTAAAGAAACCATATTTGGCATATGAAATCAGCTCATGCTAGTATGTACTTAATCTCAAAAGACCTTGCCATAGGCTTACTTAGATTATCCTCTTAAAGGTCAAAGTTTTACTATGCATGCTAACTAAGGAAACAAACAAAAATAATTTCTAAATCTAGAGATGTTGTTTCCAACACTAATTTTTCAAAAGCTTACATTAGCCTTGTTCTTGGCACTCAAATTGAAATATTTCTGCATTGGCACAAACTCATAAAAAGCGATCAAATGATAAAGGTTTGCAAACTATGAATCACGGCATAGTTTTGAAAACAAATTTTTGTGTTAAGTTGTGCACAGAAAATAATATTGAATACAATTCTTTCTGCACCAAGAACACTATAGGTAAAATAGGATTAATAGAATCTTTGAAAAATTGAAAAAGGCAATGTTGTATGATAGTCATCTACTTAAAATGATTTTTAAAAGCTATCATCACTGCTTGTCATACATATGACTTCTATTAGATCTATCTTTGATGAAAACTTCTTTTGATCTTCTGAAAAATAGAAAACGAACTATTGCGTATCTCTCATATTTTTCAGTCGTACATGTTATGCTTGATATGTTCTCTTGAAAAATAATGCCAAATCTAATAAAGATATTTCTATCCTTGGATATCATTCATCCAGCAATGCATATAGAACATTCATGAAAAATTCTAGATGTAGAAGTATCAATTCATTTTATTCTTTATGAGACTAATGATCTATTATCAAAATACTAAAATCAAATTATATGGTTAAATCTTTTACATATAACAATCTGAAAAACTTGTTAATTAGAACCAAATTGGATTTTTCAGATATACACTTAATGATGGCTACTAAAAGATTAAATCAAGAAAAAATGAAATAGATCTTGATAAGATTCTTGCATGATTAGAAGTAAAAATCACCTTTATCATTTGTTTGCTTTATAAACGTTATATCCTATCAAATGAGTGTGTAGAATGGACTCCTATGTGCTTACTTTATATATGTTAGATAACCACCATATTTGAAAACACTCATTACAAATATGATAAAGCATTATATGATTTGAAACAAGCATCAAAAGCATGATATAAAAGCTTAAGCAACCTTTTTGATAGAAAGTAATAATGATAAATCTATGTATCAAAAGGAAGAATTTGTGACATTATTTTTGGTTCTACTAATGAAGATTTATATTTTTACTAAGCTCATACAAGGTGAGTTTGAAATATGTATGATGAATGAATTAACATCTTCTCTCAAACTCCAAATTAAGACAAACAGGAAAGGGGATCTTCATTGACCAACATTAGTCCACAAGAAAATTCTTATAGAAGATTGGCATGAAGAAGGTATATCTATGACCCCATCTTGTAGAGTTTGAAAAGGATGAGCAAAGTAGATCTATTGTGTTAAAGCTGTATTGAAGCATGATAGAATAATTATTTTATCATACAGCTAGTAGACCAGATTGTATGCTCATTATGTGACCGTGTGCAAGACTTCAATCTAACTTTAATTAATCATATTTTATTGATAACAAATAAATCATAATCTGAATTTTGATAGAAACAAATGTTTAAGATAAATTGATTAAAACATAGTTAACATATCTTATTGATAATTATCTTAAGCAAATAGAATCTAAACTAAATTGACTTGAACTATCTTGGTTAATGAATCTATCTCTTTAGTTCAAATGATATGTGCTTGCTTATATTTAGGCAATCTCTTGAGTAAAGTGACTCAACATGCAACTATTGTCATATCTCATATTGAGTCATCTAATTAAAAAATATATATATGTTGGATGAATGCTTTGTATCTTAAAGAAACTAATGACCTTCCTTCAAGAAAGAAAAATGAGAAATTTCAACTTGAAGGATATCTTCATGTAAGATACACTAAACATTCACATGCAAACAAGAGAGAGGATCTTCTTCAGCCAAAAGTTCACACATAAGAAATCTAGTTTGGCTTGAAGAACATATAATGAATAGGTAATTTTAGATACCTTTCTCACAAATTAATTGAGCAAAGTCAATAACTTAAATCCTATTATGGCATGATTAAATTCTTTAATTATTAATTTTTGATATTGATGACCCAAAGATTGATTCATAGATTGATTTTGATGATCACAACACCTTGAAGTATAGATACTAATGTTTATGTTGCAAGGAGAAAGATATTTATTTTGCAAGGAACATAGCAAGTTGGAAGAACACAAGAAGGCCTCCAAAAGCACTCAAGAAAAGTTAGAAGAAAGCTACAATTCATTGGCCCAACTTTAAAGTTCAAAAGATTCAAATTGGAGGAGCAAATTCAAAGGAAAATTCAAAAGAATAGTCTTCGAGTCGACTCCTAAGGAATTCGAGTCGACTCCAATGGTTGCCGAGTCGACTCCAAAGAAAGCGAGAGTCGACTCTCAGTGGTACACAAGGGAAAACTCAGAGAAGCAGTTTTTGGACACTGAGATTCGAGTCGACTCCCACAAAGTCCGAGTCGACTCCAAAGACAGAACAACCCCAAGACAGAAGACGGTATTTTCGTCTCTGAGAGGGGAGTCGACTCCAAGACAAGTCGAGTCGACTCCAAGGCAGCGCGGCTCCAAAATACAGAGGATCAGTTTTCCGACTCTGAGATTCGAGTCGACTCCCAGACAGCTCGAGTCGACTCCAAGGCAGCGCTACACTAAGATGGCAGAAGACCAACTTTCGGAAACTGAGAGCCGAGTCGACTCCAAGGAAGTTCGAGTCGACTCCAAGACTGGATGAGCCAAAAGACAGAGAATCGGGAGTTCGGGCTCTGAGATTCGAGTCGACTCCCAGGACAGTCGAGTCGACTCGAGTGGACAAAATTCAAATTTGGATCCACGGACTACAGAGGATGAGCCGACTCCAAAATTGCCAGGTCAGCGCCAGAAGTTGGCGAGTCGACTCCGGGTTAAGTCGAGTCGACTCCCAGTCAAGACGGCAACTTTAATTCAAACTTGGAACAGTTGCCGAGTCGACTCCGGAAAAGCTCGAGTCGACTCCTGCTACAGCCGAGCCGACTCCTGATCGCGCGAGTCGACTCCAAACCCAACGGTCATATTGTCAGGAGCTGCAGACTGGTTCCAACGGCTCTATTTTTGGCTCTAACGGCTATATTCTTGTTTCCACGTTATCAAAAGCTATAAAAACAAGAAGAGAGCTAGGAGAGAACGCATGGAAGTGGGAGAGATCATCTAGGAAAGAGATCTCAAAGAGATTACAAAGGAAATCTCCCATAAGCACAAAAGGGCCATCCAAAGCGAAATAGAGAGAAGAAGAGCATCCAAGAGAATCCCAAAGCTTCCTCTCCATCCGTGTGCTGCCTCAGTGATCCTCTACCTCGTGCCAAATCAGAAGAGGGTCAAGTAAAGAAGAAGCCGAGCTCCTCCATCTTCAAAACTCGTTTGAGGGCTTCTCTTTACTCTATTTGTTTATATTGTTATATTTGCTTGCTTAAGAAGCTTTGATTTGTTTTTATTCTTTGTTTTAATATCTTGTAACTTGATTCAATCAAGGGATTGAATCAAGGGGTTAAAGGTTTGTTGGTGAGCCAAAGGGAAAACCAACGGTGTAAGGTTTGTTGGTGAGCCAAAGGGAAAACCAACGGGGTTTAGGTTTGTTGGTGAGCCGAGGGTAAAACCAACGTGTAAGGGTTCGATTGTGATCCCGGGAAAACAATCGGGGGTGGTTCTAGTCGGTGAGCCTGGGAAAACCGACCGAGTTCGTTGTTATCTCGCAAAACAACAAGTTGGGTTGTGAGCTTGTAAAACAACCGGCTGTAATCTGTAGGATTATAGTGGAATTCCCAAGAGGTCTTGGGGAGTGGATGTAGGTGCTGGGGTGCACCGAACCACTATATGTTTATTGTGTTTGTGATGCTTTTTGTCATTGTCTAACTTGCTTACTTAGATATATTGCTTGCTTAACTCGTATCTACGCATCCCTTAGTTGCAAGCATACTCAATTTACTTAATCAAGTCCCATTTAATAAATCATACTGTTGCTAAGTTTAAATTCCACTGTGCATCTATATAACTTAGCATAGTTAATCAAAAAGTCTTAGAAGCAGTTTAAAAGTTTTAAAAGACCCAATTCACCCCCCCCTCTTGGGTTGTATCTACTGGGCAACAAGTGGTATCAGAGCAGGTGCTCAAATATTATTTGTAGTCTTAACCGACTAGAGCCAAAGATCATGACAACTCAAATAGATAGTTTTCTAGGAGAAGGACAATCAATTGATACACCTCCACTGTTTAATGGTATAAACTACCCACATTGGAAAATACGCATGCGCATTTTCATTCAATCACAAAACTATTATCTATGGAAAATCATAATAAATGACCTTCACACACTCTCTCATATTAATGAGAAGGACTTAGCACAATTAAATGCTAATGCTATGAACATATTATATTGTGCTATTCAAGAAACAAAGTTTAATGAAATTTCTGCATGCTTATCTGCTAAGGAGATCTGGGATACTTTAGAAAATATTTATGATAAATCTCAGATTAGCTCTCATATGCTTCAATTATATACTAACAATGAGACTGCAGAAAAGGGTGATGAATCTCCCTCAGTCGAGTCGACTCCAAGAAGCTCAGAGTCGACTCCCAAGTTAGTCGAGTCGACTCCAATAAGGTCCGAGTCGACTCCGAGGCAAATCAGCTTCCTAAAGACAAAGAAAAAGAGGAAGCAAGAAGAAAGGAAGAAAGAGATAAAAAGGAAGAAAGCCTTGACCAAGAAAGAGTCAAGCCAAAAAATAAAGGTTAGGAGCAACAATGATGATATTAGCTCCAAGAAACTACAAGAGGTAACTGACTTGTGCTTTATGGCACAAGAAGACAAGGTAAAATCTGAATCTACTCTTACCTCAAATGATTTTCAAGAAGAATTCTCTTATGATGAATTATTAAATGCTTTTCATGAGTTGTATAGTGATTGTAGAAAATTATCTGTAAAGAATAAAAATCTTAAGAAACTAAATTCTGAAAATGAAAGCTTAAGGTCATTTTCAGAAGAATTGATTCAGAAAAATCATAGCTTAATTAAAGAAAATCAAAACTTAAGTAATGAAATTAACCAATTAAGATGTTTTATTAACAAATTCACTGTGAGTTCAGAAAGATTAAAAATAATGTTTGAAAGCCAACATGCTGATTTTGATAAATCAAAATTTAGCTTGACTCCTTCACTTAGCCATAAATCTCTAGAGAAAAAGGTTATCAATTTACCAAGCAAACCATTAAATAAGATAACTTATTTCAAAAATGAAAAGGATGGGAATAACAACTTTACCTATCGTTCTAGTATAATTAAATCAAATGGTAAAGTTATTACTATTAAACAGATATGGGTTGCAAAAGGAACCATATGTCCTAACTCTCAAGGACTCAAGCAAGCTTGGGTACCCAAAATGAGAAAATGAGGATGTACACATAGGTGTACCAAGGTACCTATGGAACATAAAGAAACTTAAAAAGTTATTAACAAAAAAATAATAATGAAATCAGTATTTCTTGCATCTCATCATTATTTGTGCTTTAGTATTTGATATGATTTGCTAGTAGTGATCAATTTTGTGATATAGAAAATACTTTTGGAAATATAATCAAATCTCTTCATTTTTTAGTATACTTTACTCACTATTGGATAAGTTGCTAAATGATTAATCAATTTATTAAGAATAACTCTATGAATTCTCTATATGCTTGATTGAGAGTTATTATCCATGGCATTATTATTTATTGATCATAGATATGATAATGTGTACTTGGTATGCTTTTGAATATATGCACTATGAATACCAAGAAACCATCCTTGGCATATAAAATCAACTCATGCTAGTATGTACTTAATCTCAAAAGACCTTGCCATAGGCTTACTTAGATTATCTACTTAAAGGTCAAAGTTTTGCTATGCATGCTAACTAAGGAAACAAACAAAAATCATTTCTAAATCTAAAGATGTTGTTTCCATCTCCAAGTTTTTCAAAAGCTTACATTGGATTTATTCTTGAAAAATAAAACTGAAGTATTTTTCTGTATTTACTAAATCTTGTAAAAGTGGTTCAAATGATAAAGGTTTCCAAACTGTGAAGATAAAGAGTATCATGGCACAGTGTTGAAAACCAAAATCCTGATAAAGGTTATACAGAAAATAATATTAAATCCAATGATTTCAGCACCAAGGACACCATAAGCAAAATAGGATTAATAGAATTCTTGAAGAAATGAAAAAGACAATTATGTATGATAGTCATCTACTTAAATAATTTTTAAAAGACTATCATCACTGCTTGTCATACATATGATTTCTATTTTTGGTGAAAATTTTGATCTTCTGAAAAATGGAAAATGAACCATTGCATATCTTTCATATTTTTCAGTCGTACATGTTATTATGAAAATAATGCCAAATCTGATAAAGATACTTCTATCCTTGGATATCATTCATCAAGCAATGCATATAGAACATTCATGAAAAATTCTAGTTGTAGAAGTATCAATTCATTTTATTCTTTATGAGACTAATGATTTATTATCAAAATACTAAAATCAAATTATATGGTTAATCTTTTACATATGCACTTAATGAAGAAAAATTGATGACTACTAAAAGACTAAATCAAGAAAAGAGAAAATAGATCTTGATAAAGATTCTTGCATGATTAGAAGTAAAGATCATCATTATCATGTGCTTGCTTCATGAGCTTTATATTCTGTCAAATGAATGTGTAGAAGTCACTCCTATGTGGTTACTTCATTAAAAAGGAGATCTATGAAAAATAACCACCATATTTAAAAATACACATTACATATATGATAAAGCAATATGTGATTTAGAACAAGCATCAAAAGCATGATATATAAAAGCTTAAGCAACCTTTTTGATAGAAAGTAATAGTAATAAATCTATGCATCAAAAAGATGAATTTGTGATATCTTATTTGCTCAAAGTATGCATTGATGACATCATTTTTGGTTCTACTAATGAAGAGTTATATTGCAAAGTGAGTTTGAAATATGATGAATGAATTAACATCTTCTCTCAAACTCCAAATTAAGACAAACAGGAAAGGGGATCTTCATTGACCAACGTTAGTCCACAAGAAAACTCTTATAGAAGATTGGCATGAAGAAGATATATCTATGACCCCATCTTGTAGAATTTGAAAAGGATGAGCAAAGTAGATCTATTGTGTTAAAGCTGTATTGAAGCATGATAGAATAATTATTTTACAGCTAGTAGACCAGATTGTATGCTCATTATGTGACCTTGTGCAAGACTTCTATCTAACTTTAATTAATCATATTTTATTGATAACAAATAAATCATAATCTGAATTTTGATAGAAACAAATGTTTAAGATAAATTGATTAAAACATAGTTAACATATCTTATTGATAATTATCTTAAGCAAATAGAATCTAAACTAAATTGACTTAAACTATCTTGGTTAATGAATCTATCTCTTTAGTTCAAATGATATGTGCTTGCTTATATTTAGGCAATCTCTTGAGTAAAGTGACTCAACATGCAACTATTGTCATATCTTATATTGAGTCATCTAGTTAAAAAAATATATATGTTGGATGAATGCTTTGTATCTTAAAGAAACTAATGACCTTCCTTCAAGAAAGAAAAATGAGAAATTTCAACTTGAAGGATATCTTCATGTAAGATACACTAAACATTCACATGCAAACAAGAGAGAGGATCTTCTTCAGCCAAAAGTTCACACATAAGAAATCTAGTTTGGCTTGAAGAACATATAATGAATAGGTAATTTAAATACCTTTCTCACAAATTAGTTGAGCAAAGTCAGTAACTTAAATCTTATTATGGCATGATTAAATTCTTTAATTATTAATTTTTGATATCATGTCTATATGTGTATTGACTGACTTATACTTTTAGAAATTATTTCATGGTTTGCCCAAACTAAAATATATCTTTGCCTATGTCATAACCATGAAATACACAAGTATATGCTTAAAATGTTGATGTAAAATAACTTGTGAGAAGTTATGAAACCATGAGCATAATAAAAATGTTGTTTGCATGATATACATATATATGATACACAAGATTAATTCTTTATTCTGCTCTTTCATGTAAATTACTTGAGAATAACAAAAAGAGAGAGAGATAAAGAAAAGAAAATGAATATTATTCAAGAGGTGTAGAATCTAAGCAAAGGCAAATACTCCAATCTTAAGAAAAAGTAAAACAAGCATAATATATTTGGCACATTTGGAAGGGATAAAATCCATAATTAATTACACTTAAACAGAGAGAATTCGAAGCAAACATTTTAATCCTTCTATATTGCTCATCATAGGGATGGTGCCAATGGGGAGGCTAGTGGTAGTACCCGGCACTATTTGACCCAACTATTCGGTGTAGGGCATATTAGGGACGGCACAAGAGGGAGGCTAGTGGTAGTACCTCGTGCCCCTTCCCAACTCCACCGGATAGGGAGCAAATAGAATATAAAGCATAAGAAAGTTGAAAATGAAAGACAAAGTAAATGAAAATATATAAGAAGAATCAAGTCTAATTATTAGTCACTTGGAAACACACCATAAGGATGAAGTCAATGCAAGATGATATTTAAATAGGGGGAGTGTATTTGAAAAGAATTGACTTTGATCCTTGACATGCTTGTTATTATTATTTTAATGCATGACTTAACACTTAATATATTTTGCATATAGTATGATGTCTTGATTTATGGGTTCTCAATATTTTGTAATGTTTCATGCTTGGACAATTTGATTGAATGTTTGAATTGCTACATAACATCTTTTGTTTAGTTTTATTGAAAAGAAATTTCAGATTTGTCATTCACAATCATTGTTAAAATCTGAAAGCTAAATAAAATTGTAGAAAGGAGAAGAGAAGAACATCTCTATTTAGGGAAAATAAATTGATATTGATCTATCTTTCTACTTGCCTAACTTTGATACATAATGTCCTAATACTTGTTAAAATATCCTTTATTTTGTATCGAAACTCAAAATTAAACACAAAGATTCTGAAAGTGCTTTAATGTTATTGAAATATGTATTTTTCAATCGTAACAATTTAAGATGAGCTACATTGTGAAAGATACATATCTCATATTATGACTTAGAAAGCTTCTATTGAAAATCCTATGTAATTCAGAATCCGATTTTGTATAAAAGTTTAAACTCCATATGATTACTAAATAAAATGTTAATGTAAGAAAAACAGAATTTATTTTGATTGCTCCGATACGCATCCGAAACATATCATTTCTTACCTTCAAAGTATACTAATTTTGATTCAAATGATGTGTCTTACGATGATCTTGATTGCAAGTAAATATTTTTAAAATATATGACTTTATTTTAATATTTAAAAAATTTATTGAGCTTCATGTATACATTGCTGAAGAACTGTGATTAAGAAATTGAGTTCTATAAATACACATACCTCAATGATCATCTATATGTTTTTCTCTCCTACATTCTTAGAAACTATCATCAGAATATATATATATAGAGTGAATACTATAAATTTTGAATAATTCTAGATCACTCTACATTCTCGATAACATAGAATTTCAGTTTTATTCACGTTTATTATTAAATTCTGAAATTCAACCAAAGAAAAGAATGATTAAAGAAGAATGCATCTTTTGAGGGGGAGCTTTAGATATTCAGTATCTTATCCTAAAGAAACTTTAATTTGATGCATACCTTGAATTTTATGGATTGATTTTGATGAACCTCCTTATATTGCAAGACATGCTTTAATTACCTTGAGATGAGTTCTATAAAGGCTGTCTTATCTCAAACCTTGAGTCTTATGAAAATGAGCTGAAACTTATAGAAAATATATTTTTGAGATTGACAATTTTATGAACATTATCTTCAAATTCTAAACTCTTAAATGAAATGATCAATAGAGGGGGAGAAAGAAAATTTCAGAAGGAGAGGTCTTATTGGACTTAATTGCATAAATCTATAGCTAAAGGAGAGAGAAAGAATACTAAATGAAAAATGATCCTAATACTCTCCAATATGTATTATCTGAAATTTAATCTGAAAATCTTTATGATACACCTTGAGGCGTGTTATTTGGTTAGTATATCTTATGCATAAATCATGAACCAAATTGCAAGTTGAGCTTAAAGAGCCTCTAACTTAATGAAAAAGGGGGAGAATAACGTGTAAAATTTTCTTGAGCATCTCTTAGAAAACCTATTTTGATATTCACTAATGAGTCCTAATTGACTTGATCTTTAGAACTTAAATTGTGTGCCAATTCATATTTTTATATATGTATCAAATCGTGCTTATTTTCTAAAGGAATAAAAGAAAGTCCTTAAAAGAGCTCTAAGATATATCATAAATTGCATGAATTCATATTTTGGTATTTGTGCCCCAATGCTCTTATTATCATAAAAAGAACTTTGAAGTCATGATCCAACATGATGATATGTTTTTCAAGTATATAAGTTTTGATCTTTTACTCTGAAAATCAATTAAATTGCTCTCATGTTGATAAAATACTTAATAGATTGGGCAAAAGTTCTTCAATGAACAAGCTTTCATACTTATTATTAAAGAGAGGTTAGATTTCCACTCATGTTTTTGGTTATTAATTGTGGTACTTCTTGAATTAACCTAAGGAAGATTCCACCTACACTTGATTAGAAAACTATCTGTGGTATCAAATTAGAAAATCTCTTGAATTCACACTCGATGTGTTCTGCTCTGATCTTTGTACTTAATGTTTCACTATCTTTTTGATGTTGTCAAAAAGGGGGAGAAATATCTAAGTATATGCTTATAATGCTTTGTGATAATCAGCTTGAACTGAAATATATTGATTGTGTTAAGCTGATTAAATCTAAAGCATTATCATGAAGTATGTTTTGTTTTAAATATACATGTTGTCTACTTCATGCAACTTTGCTATGTATTACTTCTAGAAAACAATATCTTTTATATTGCATATACTCCAAGTTTTGTCATCATCAAAAAGGGGGAGATTGATGACCCAAAGATTGATTCATAGATTGATTTTGATGATCACAACACCTTGAAGTATAGATACTAATGTTTATGTTGCAAGGAGAAAGATATTTATTTTGCAAGGAACATAGCAAGTTGGAAGAACACAAGAAGGCCTCCAAAAGCACTCAAGAAAAGTTAGAAGAAAGCTACAATTCATTGGCCCAACTTTAAAGTTCAAAAGATTCAAATTGGAGGAGCAAATTCAAAGGAAAATTCAAAAGAATAGTCTTCGAGTCGACTCCTAAGGAATTCGAGTCGACTCCAATGGTTGCCGAGTCGACTCCAAAGAAAGCGAGAGTCGACTCTCAGTGGTACACAAGGGAAAACTCAGAGAAGCAGTTTTTGGACACTGAGATTCGAGTCGACTCCCACAAAGTCCGAGTCGACTCCAAAGACAGAACAACCCCAAGACAGAAGACGGTATTTTCGTCTCTGAGAGGGGAGTCGACTCCAAGACAAGTCGAGTCGACTCCAAGGCAGCGCGGCTCCAAAATACAGAGGATCAGTTTTCCGACTCTGAGATTCGAGTCGACTCCCAGACAGCTCGAGTCGACTCCAAGGCAGCGCTACACTAAGATGGCAGAAGACCAACTTTCGGAAACTGAGAGCCGAGTCGACTCCAAGGAAGTTCGAGTCGACTCCAAGACTGGATGAGCCAAAAGACAGAGAATCGGGAGTTCGGGCTCTGAGATTCGAGTCGACTCCCAGGACAGTCGAGTCGACTCGAGTGGACAAAATTCAAATTTGGATCCACGGACTACAGAGGATGAGCCGACTCCAAAATTGCCAGGTCAGCGCCAGAAGTTGGCGAGTCGACTCCGGGTTAAGTCGAGTCGACTCCCAGTCAAGACGGCAACTTTAATTCAAACTTGGAACAGTTGCCGAGTCGACTCCGGAAAAGCTCGAGTCGACTCCTGCTACAGCCGAGCCGACTCCTGATCGCGCGAGTCGACTCCAAACCCAACGGTCATATTGTCAGGAGCTGCAGACTGGTTCCAACGGCTCTATTTTTGGCTCTAACGGCTATATTCTTGTTTCCACGTTATCAAAAGCTATAAAAACAAGAAGAGAGCTAGGAGAGAACGCATGGAAGTGGGAGAGATCATCTAGGAAAGAGATCTCAAAGAGATTACAAAGGAAATCTCCCATAAGCACAAAAGGGCCATCCAAAGCGAAATAGAGAGAAGAAGAGCATCCAAGAGAATCCCAAAGCTTCCTCTCCATCCGTGTGCTGCCTCAGTGATCCTCTACCTCGTGCCAAATCAGAAGAGGGTCAAGTAAAGAAGAAGCCGAGCTCCTCCATCTTCAAAACTCGTTTGAGGGCTTCTCTTTACTCTATTTGTTTATATTGTTATATTTGCTTGCTTAAGAAGCTTTGATTTGTTTTTATTCTTTGTTTTAATATCTTGTAACTTGATTCAATCAAGGGATTGAATCAAGGGGTTAAAGGTTTGTTGGTGAGCCAAAGGGAAAACCAACGGTGTAAGGTTTGTTGGTGAGCCAAAGGGAAAACCAACGGGGTTTAGGTTTGTTGGTGAGCCGAGGGTAAAACCAACGTGTAAGGGTTCGATTGTGATCCCGGAAAAACAATCGGGGGTGGTTCTAGTCGGTGAGCCTGGGAAAACCGACCGAGTTCGTTGTTATCTCGCAAAACAACAAGTTGGGTTGTGAGCTTGTAAAACAACCGGCTGTAATCTGTAGGATTATAGTGGAATTCCCAAGAGGTCTTGGGGAGTGGATGTAGGTGCTGGGGTGCACCGAACCACTATATGTTTATTGTGTTTGTGATGCTTTTTGTCATTGTCTAACTTGCTTACTTAGATATATTGCTTGCTTAACTCGTATCTACGCATCCCTTAGTTGCAAGCATACTCAATTTACTTAATCAAGTCCCATTTAATAAATCATACTGTTGCTAAGTTTAAATTCCACTGTGCATCTATATAACTTAGCATAGTTAATCAAAAAGTCTTAGAAGCAGTTTAAAAGTTTTAAAAGACCCAATTCACCCCCCCCTCTTGGGTTGTATCTACTGGGCAACAGATATCATGTCTATATGTGTATTGACTGACTTATACTTTTAGAAATTATTTCATGGTTTGCCCAAACTAAAATATATCTTTGCCTATGTCATAACCATGAAATACACAAGTATATGCTTAAAATTTTGATGTAAAATAACTTGTGAGAAGTTATGAATCCTTGAGCACAATGAAAATATTGTTTGCATAATATACATCTATATGATACATAAGATTATCTCTTCATTCTACTCTTTCATGTAAATTACTTGAGAATGACAAAAAGGGAGAGAGATAAAGAAAAGAAAATGGACATTGTTCAAGAGATGAAAAATCTGAGCAAAGGCAAGTACTTCAATCTTAAGGAAAAGCAAAACAAGCATAATATATTCGGCACATTTGGAAGGGATAAAATCAATAATTAATTACACTCAAACAGGGAGAGTTTGAAGTAAACATTTTAACCTTTCTATATTGCTCATCATAGGGATGGTGCCAATGGGGAGGCTAGTGGTAGTACCCGGCACTATTTGACCCAACTATTCGGTGTAGGGCATATTAGGGACGGCACAAGAGGGAGGCTAGTGGTAGTACCTCGTGCCCCTTCCCAACTCCACCGGATAGGGAGCAAATAGAGTATAGAGCATAAGAAAGTAAAAATGAAAGACAAAGTAAATGAAAGTATATAAGAAGAATCAAGTCTTTTTTATCACTTGAAAACATAATTTAAGGATGAAATCAATGCAAGATAATATTTAAATAGGAGGAGTTTATTTGAAAAGAATTGATTTTGATCCTTGACATGCTTGTTCTTATTATTTTAATGTATGACTTAACACTTAATATAGTATGCATATGGTATGATGTTTTGAATTATGGGTTCTCAATATTTTGTAATGCTCCATGCTTAGATAATTTAAATTGAATGTTTGAAATACTGCATAAATTTTTGGGTATTATTGAAAAGAAACTTCAGATTTGTCGTTCACAATCATCTTTAAAATCTGAAAGTTAAATAAATTTGTAAAAAGGAGAAGAGAAAGATATCTCTATTTAGGCAGAATGAATTAATCTTGATCTATCTTTCTACTTGCCTAACTTTGATACATAATATCCTAATACTTGTTAAAATATCCTCCATTTTGTATCAAAACTCAAAATTAAATACAAAGATTCTGAAAGTGCTCTAATGTTATTGAAATATGCGTTTTCAATCTTAATGATTTAAGATGAGCTATAATGTGGAAGATACATATCTCAAATTATGATTTTGAAAGCCTCAATTGAAAATCCTATGTAATTCAGAATCTGATTTTGTATACAAGCTTAGACTCAATATGATTTCTAAATAAAATCTTAATGTAAGAAAAACAGAATTAATTCTGATGCCTTTGGTTGATTGCTCCGATACTCATCCGAAACATATCAATTCTTATCTTCAAAGTGTACTAATATTGGTCCAAATGATGTGTCTTTCGATGATCTTGATTGCAAACAAAAATTTCTAAATATATGATCTTATTTTGATATTAAAAAGATTTATTGTGCTTCATGTATCCATTGCAGAAAAACTATAATTCAGAAATTGAGTTCTATAAATAGATATACTTCAATGATCATCTATATGTTTTTCTCTCCTACATTATTAAAGACTTCCATCAATAGAGTGAATGATCTTAAAACTAGAAATATTTCAGTTCACTCAAATGACTCTAAAAGAAAGAAAATGTAAATGCTTTTGAAAGAAATTGAGCTTCAAATGAATCATTTTCTAATTAATATTTCTATACATTTTCTCTAAGATTAAGAGAAAGCATAACTTGTTCGTAAAGGATTAGAAAGAGTAATTACTACAAATTTTGGAATAATACTAGATTACTCTACATTCTCGATATTACAGAATTTCAGTGTTATTCACGTTTATCACTAAAATCTGAAATTCAACAATTTAAAATGATTAAAGAAGAATGCATCTTTTGAGGGGGAGCTTTAGATATTCAGTATCCTATCCCAAAGACACTTTATTTTGATGCATACTTTGAATTTTATGGATTGATTTTGATGAACCTCCTTATATTGCAAGACATGCTTTAATTTTCTTGAGATGAGTTCTATAAAGGTTGTCTTATCTCAAACCTTGAGTCTTATGAAAATAAGCTGAAATATATTTTTGAGATTGACAATCTTATTGAACATTATCTTAGGATTCTAAACTCTTAAATGGAATGATCAATTGAGGGGGAGAAAGAAAATTTCAGAAGGAAAGATCTTATGGAACTTAATCGCATAAATCTATAACTAAAGGAGAGAGAAAGAACACTAAATGAAAAGTGATTCTAATACTCTCCAATATGTATCATCTGAAATTTAAATCTGAAAATCTGTATGATACACCTTGAGGCGTGTTATTTGGTTGGTATATCTCATGCATCACTCTTGAACCAAATTGCAAATCTTAAGAGCCTCTAATTTAATGAAAAATGAGGAGAATAATGTGTTAACTTTTCTTGAGTATCTCTTAGAAAATCTATTTTTTAAACTTCACTAATGAGCTCTAATTGGCTTGCTTTTTGGAACTTCAATTTTGTGCAAATTCATTATTTTATGTATCAAATTGTGCTTATTTTCTAAAGAAATAAAAGAAAGTCTTTAAAAGAGCTCTAAGATGTATCAAAAATTGCATGAATGTATATTTTGATATTTGTGCCCCAATGCTCCTATTATCATAAAAGAACTTTGAAGTCATTAAGAAAATTAATTAAATTGCTCTCATGGTTGATAAAATACTTAATAGATTGGGCAAAAGGTCTTAAATAAACAAGCTTTCATACTCAGAGAAGAGAGGTTAGATTTCCACTCATGTTTTTCCTTGAATATCATTTGTAGTACTTCTTGAATTAACCTAAGGAAGATTCCACCTACACTTGATTAGAAAACTATCTGTGGTATCAAATTAGAAAACCTCTTGAATTCACACTCGATGTGTTCTGCTCTGATCTTTGTGCTTAATGTTTCACTATCTTTTTGATGTTGTCAAAAAGGGGGAGAAATATCTAAGTATATGCTATATATACTCATAATGCTTTATTACTTTGAATTGAATACAAATCAGCTTAAAATTTAAATATGTTAATTGTGTTAAGCTGATTAAATCTAAAGCATTATCATGAAGTATGTTTTTAAATATATATGTTTTCCACTTCATGCAACTTAGCTATGTATTACTTCTAGAAATCAATATCTTTTATATTGCACATACTCCAAGTTTTGTCATCATCAAAAAGGGGAAGATTGATGATCCAAAGATTGATTCATAGATTGATTTTGATGATCACAAAACCTTGAAGTATAGATACTAATGTTTATGTTGCAAGGAGAAAGATATTTATTTTGCAAGGAACATAGCAAGTTGGAAGAACACAAGAAGGCCTCCAATGCTCTCAAGTTGGAAGAAAGCTACAATTTATTGGCCCAAGTTTAAAGTTCAAAGGATTCAAATTGGAGGAGTAAAATCAAAAGAAAAATTCAAAAGAACAGTCTTCGAGTCGACTCCAGTGGAATTCGAGTCGACTCCGGAGAAGTATGAGTCGACTCCGGAGAAATATGAGTCGACTCCTAGGAGTCACAGGCAGAAAAGTCAGAGAGCAGTTTTCGGGTCTGAGATTCGAGTCGACTCCAGTGGAACGCGAGTCGACTCCGATGGTTGGTAGGTCGACTCCAAAGAAAGCAAGAGTCGACCCTCAGCGGAACACAAAGAAAAAGTCAGAGAGCATTTTTGGGACTCTGAGATTCGAGTCGACTCCCGCATTGCACGAGTCGACTCCGAGACTCCGCGACCATCAACAGACAGAAAACCAAGTTACTGCCTCTGAGATTCGAGTCGACTCCCAGACAGCTCGAGTCGACTCCAAGGCAGCGCTACACCAAGATGGCAGAAGGCTGTGTTTCGCAAACTGAGAGCCGAGTCGACTCCAAGAAAGTTCGAGTCGACTCCAAGACTGGATGAACCAAACGACAGAGAATCGGGAGTTCGGGCTCTGAGATTCGAGTCGACTCCCAGGACAGTCGAGTCGACTCGAGAGGACAAAATTCAAAATTGGATCCACGGACTTCAGTGGATGAGCCGACTCCGAAATTGCCAAGTCAGCTCCAGAAGTTGGCGAGTCGACTCCAGGTTAAGACGAGTCGACTCCCAGTCGAGGTAAGCACATTAATTCAAATTTGGAACAGTGGGCGAGTCGTCTCCGGTAAAACACGAGCCGACTCCTGCAACAGGCGAGCCGACTCCTGATCGCGCGAGTCGACTCCGATCCCAACGGTCATATTGTCAGGAGGTGCAGACTGGTTCCAACGGCTCTATTTTTGTCTCTAACGGCTATATTCTTGTTTCCACATTATCAAAAGCTATAAAAACAAGAAGAGAGCTAGGAGAGAACTTATGGAAGTGGGAGAGATCATTTAGGAAAGAGATCTCAAAGAGATTACAAAGGAAATCTCCCATAAGCACAAAAGGGCCATCCAAAACAAAACAGAGAGAAGAAGAGCATCCAAGTGAATCCGAAAGCTTCCTCTCCATCCGTGTGCTGCCTCGGGGATCCTCTACTTCATGCCAAATCAGAGGAGGATCAAGTAAAGAAGAAGCCGAGCTCCTCCATCTTCAAAACTCGTTTGAGGGCTTCTCTTTACTCTATTTGTTTATATTGTCATATCTGCTTGTTTAAGAAGCTTTGATTTGTTTTTATTCTTTGTTTTAATATCTTGTAACTTGATTCAATCAAGGGATTGAATCAAGGGGTTAAAGGTTTGTTGGTGAGCCAAAGGGAAAACCAACGGTGTAAGGTTTGTTGGTGAGCCAAAGGGAAAACCAACGGGATTAAGGTTTGTTGGTGAGCCAAAGGGAAAACCAACGGGGTTTAGGTTTGTTGGTGAGCCGAGGATAAAACCAACGTGTAAGGGTTTGATTGTGAGCCCGGAAAAACAATCGGGGAGGTTCTAGTCGGTGAGCCTGGGAAAACCGACCGAGTTCGTTGTGCGCTCGTAAAACAACAAGTTGGGTTGTGAGCTTGTAAAACAACCGGCTGTAATCGGTAGGATTATAGTGAAATTCCCAAGAGGTCTTGGGGAGTGGATGTAGGTGCTGGGGTGCACCGAACCACTATATGTCCTTTGTGTTTGTAATGCCTCTAGTTATTGTCTAACTAACACACTTACTTACTTAGATAAATTGCTTGCTTAATTCTTATCCGCACATCCTTTAGTTGCAAGCATATTTAATCAAGTCGAAGTCTATACATCAAACCCTTGCTAAGTTTAACTTTCACTGTGCATCTATACAACTTAGCATAGTTAATCATAAAGTTTTAGAAGTAGCATAAAAGTTTTAAAAGACCCAATTCACCCCTGAGGATGGTAGTGTTATTTTGATGATTAACAAGCAATTATCTAGAGTATGCTATAAGTTAAATTGATACTTCATTTATAAGTTCATTACTCTCAGTATATTTGTATGAATTGATATAGAGACATGTCTTTGTTCATCTGAATGAATCTAACCTTGAGAATGCAGCAAAGTGTGGATTGAGTCGACCCAAAGGTTGATTGGGTCGACCCCGGCACATCAAGAAGTCATTTGGCACACTTCTGCAAAATTGGCACAGATGAACAGTGAGTTGGGTCGACCCAAGGAAAGCATGAGTCGACCCAAACATGAAGAACCCCAAAATAAGACAGAAAAATGGTTCTCTGGATTTACTGAGAGGGTCGACCCAAGAAGAAGTTGAGTCGACCCAAGTAAACCTTGAGTCGACCCAAAGAAAGGTTGAGTCGACCCAAGTGAAGAAAGGCTGAAATTCAAGATTCTGAGTTTCCTGAAGTTGGGTCGACCCAAGAAAAGTTTGAGCTGACCCAAGGTTTGAGTCGACCCAAGAAAAGTTTGAGCTGACCCAAGGTTGGGTCGACCCAAAGAAAGGTTGGGTCGACCCAAGGCAACAGAAGGCTGAAATTGAAGTTTCTGTGGTTTCTGAGAGGGTCGACCCAAGGAATGTTTGAGTCGACCCAAGGCAAAGTTGGGTCGACCCAAGGACAGGTTGAGCCGACCCAAACACGGGCTGAACATAACGGCTAGTTGTGCAGAAATGCTTTTTGGACTCCCAACGGCTATAAACGGCTAGTTTCTTCAATCCAACGGTCAGAAAGGACTATTTGGAGGTTGGAGAAGTATTTAAGAGGGAGTATTCATCAGAGGAAGCAAGCTTTTGGGAAAATACATCAAGTGCATTCAAGAGAGAACCCTAGCAAGGCAAGCTTCATCCAAGTGCTTCATTCAAGAATCAAAGAAAGGGGTTGAGCAGATTCAAAGAGGCATCAAGAGCTCCATCCTCCCTTGAAGAGTGAAGCATCCTTGACAAAGAAGAGAGAAGCCACTTCAAAGCGATAAATATTTTCTAACTCTTCTTTGTAGCTTATATTGTTTCATTTGCTCATTTAGGAGTTTGAATCTTTCTTTTTGTTTGTCAAACTACTTGTTGTAAGGTTTGTTGGTAAGCCCGTAAAACCAACATTGTAGGTTGTTGGTAAGCCCGTAAAACCAACGTAGGTTGTTGGTAAGCCCGTAAAACCAACGTAGGTTGTTGGTAACCCCGTAAAACCAACGTAGGTTCTTGGTAAGCCCGTAAAACCAATTGTGAAGGTTCGTTGGTGAGCCCGTAAAACCAACATAGGTTCTTGGTGATCCCGAAAAACCAAATTGTAAAGGTTTTGGATTGTGAGCCCGGAAAACAATCCTACTGTAATCCGAGGGGTTATAGTAAAATTCCCAAGGGGACGCTTGGGGAGTGGACGTAGGTGCTTTGGGGTGCACCGAACCACTATATATCGCTGTGTTTGTGTTGTGCTTGTTCTTATGCTTATTATTGCATTATCTTTCATCTTTACTCTAGTTTAATTCATTCAAGTAATTTAAGAAAGCATTCACCGCACTTAATTAAGAAAACTTTTAAAACACCAAAAGTTTAGAAGAAACCAATTCACCCCCCCTCTTGGGTTGTCACCTCGGGCAACAAGTGGTATCAGAGCAGGTGCTCTATAATTTCTTGCCTTTTTTGGTTTTGACCTAACCGTCAAAGAGCCAAAGATCATGACAACTCAAATAGACAGTTTCCTAGGAGAGGGACAGTTAATTGATCGACCTCCACTATTTAATGGCATAAACTATACACATTGGAAAATACGCATGCGAATTTTTATACAATCAGTTGATTATGATTTATGGAGCATTATAGTCAATGGAACACACACAAACACTAGACATAATGAGAAAATGGTTCAACAAAATTCAAAAGCCATGAACCTATTATATTGTGCGTTAGATAGGAATGAGTTTAATTGCATATCTTCTTGCATGACTGCTAAAGAAATATGGGATATGCTTGAAGACAAATATGAATGCACTAACAAATCTGAAACATCATGTGTAGAAGGAGAGCAGTATCATATTGAAAATCCATGCTTGGTGGCACAAGAGGTACATACTGAAACTGAAAGCAATTTTACATTTGATGAACTCCATGATGCCTTTTTTGATTTGTATTTAGAATATAAGAAACTTATTTGTAAGAACAAGAATTTGAAGATTGAAAAACAAATTCTAATAGATGAAAAACTGAACCTAATGATAAATAATCAAAGAGCTGAATTTGATAAAGTTACATTAGGATATCAACCTTGGTACACTCAAAAATCTTTTAAAAATATGTTTGTTAAAATAGTTTTTAATTATTCTAAAACAGATTCTTATAAACAAAAGCTAATTAAAATCTCTTCTGTTGTTCCTAAATCTATACATTACAAATTTGATAAACCAAAATGGGAGAAACAGAAAACTGGAAGTTTTCCTACTACTCATGTTCGATCTAAGTTTGTTAAATTCAACAAGAGGATACAGAAATACATCCCTTGTAATACTAAAATCTGTAAATTCATGGACAAAATAGCTATTAAGAAAATATGGGTTCCAAAAGGAACAATTATAGCTAACCTACAAGGACCCAAAAGAGCTTGGGTTCCTAAGTTGAAAATATGATTATTTTTCTGCAAGCATGTCTAGCTATCCAAGGTTCTAATGAAAGACGTTATCTAAACAATGGGTGCTCTAGACATGTGTTAAAGAATTGAATGTAACTAAGAAGAATGATTCAAATGAAAGAAAGAATGAAATAAGTAATTCTTACATCTTCTCGTGTTGAAATTACTTCATTAGTTGATTAAAACATAACTTGCAAGTATTAATCATTTTTGTGATATAAGTGATATTTTTTTATGAAAAGAAAATATATTCAAATCACTTCATTTTTATAGTATGCTCCACTTACTATTGGATAAGTTGCAAAATGGTTAATTAATTTATTAAAAATAACTCGATGAATTCTCTATATGCTTGATTAAGAATTTTTATCCATGGCATTATTTTTTATTGATCATGAAAATGATAATGTGTACTTGGTATGCTTTTGAATATTTGCACTATGAATACCAAGATTAAAGAAACCATCCTTGGCACATAGAATCAACTCATGCTAGTATGTACTTACTCCCAAAAGACCTTGCCATAGGCCTACTTAGATTATCTACTTAAAGGTCAAAGTTTTGCTATGCATGCTAACTAAGGAAACAAACAAAAATCTTTTCTAAATCTAAAGATGTTGTTTCCATCTCTAAGTTTTCAAAAGCTTACGTTGGATTTATTCTTGGGAAATAAAACTGAAGTATTTTTCTGTATTTACTAAATCTTGTAAAAGTGTTTCAAATGATAAAGGTTTCCAAACTGTGAAGATAAAGAGTATCATGGCACAGTGTTGAAAACCAAAATCCTGATAAAGGTTATACAGAAAATAATATTAAATCCAACGATTTCAGCACCAAGGACACCATAAGTAAAATAGAGTTAATAGAATTCTTGAAGAAATGCAAAAGATAATTATGTATGATAGTCATCTACTTAAATAATTTTAAAAGACTATCATCACTGCGTGTCATACATATGATCTCTCTTAAATCTATTTTTTGATGAAAACTTCTTTTGATCTTCTGAAAAATAGAAAAAGAACTATTGCATATCTCTCATATTTTTCAGTCGTACATGTTATGCTTGATATGTTCCCATGAAAATAATGCCAAATCTGATAAAGATATTTCTATCCTTGGATATCATTCATCAAGCAATGCATATAGAACATTCATGAAAACTTCTAGTTGTAGAAGTATCAATTCACTTTATTCTTTATGAGACTAATGATTTATTATCAAAATACTAAAAACAAATTATATATATGTATATGGTTAATCTTTTACATATAACAATCTGAAAACATGTTAATAATTAGAACCAAATTGAGTTTTTCAGAAATGCACTTAATGAAGAAAAAAAAAATTGATGACTACTAAAAGACTAAATCAAGAAAAGATAAAATAGATCTTGATGAGATTCTTGTATGATTAGAAGTAAAGATCACCATTATCATTTGCTTGCTTTATGAGCTTTATATGCTATCAAATGAATGTGTAGAACTCACTCCTATGTGGTTATTTCATTAAAAAGGAGATCTATGTAAAATAACCACCATACTTAAAAATACACATTACATATATGATAAAGCAATATGTGATTTGGTACAAGCATCAAAAGCATGATATATAAAAGCTTAAGTAACCTTTTTGATAGAAAGTAATAGTGATAAATCTATGCATCAAAAAGAAGAATTTGTAATATCTTATTTGCTCAAAGTATGCATTAATGACATCATTTTTGGGTTCTACTAATGAAGAATTATATGAAGATTTTACTTAGCTCATGTAAGGTGAGTTTGAAATATGTGTGATGAATGAATTAACATCTTCTCTCAATCTCCAAATTAAGACAAACAAGAAAGGAGATCTTCATTGACCAACGGTAGTCCACAAGAAAATTCTTATAGAAGATTGGCATGAAGAAGGTACATCTATGACCCCATCTTGTAGAATTTGAAAAGGATGAGCAAAGTAGATCTATTGTTTAAAGCTGTATTGAAGCTTGATAGAATAATTATTTCATCTTACAGCTAATAGACCAGAATGTATGCTCATTATGTGCACTTGGGCAAGACTTCAATCTAACTTTAATGAATCTTATTTTATTGATAACAAATAAATCATAATCTGAATTTTTGATAGAAACAACTGATTAAGATAAAATTGATTAAAACTTAGCTAATATGTCTTATTGATAATTATCTTAAGGAAATAGAATCTAAGCTAAATTGATTCTGAAAATAAAAATTGACTTGACCTTGATAAATCTTTCCATTGCTCACATGCTTGTCATTGAACTATCTTGGTTAATGAAACTATCTCTTTAGTTCAAGTGATATGTGCTTGCTTATATTTAGGCAATCTCTTGAGTAAAGTGACTCAACAAGCAACTATTGTCATATCTTATATTGAGTCATCTAGTTTAAAACAAAGAATATGTTGGATGAATGTTTTGTATCTTGAAGAAACTAATGACTCTCCTTCAAGAAAGAAAAGGAGTTTGTTAATGATGCAGGATCCTTGAGCAAGAAAAATGAGAGATCTCAACTTGAAGGATATCTCCATATAAGGTACAATAAACATTCACATGCAAACAAGAGAGAGGACCTTCCTCAGCCAAAAGTTCATACATAAGAAATCTAGTAGGTATTTGACTGAAGAATGCAGAATGAAATGGTAATTCTAGATACTTCTCTCATAAATTAATTGAGCAAAGTCAATAACTTAAATCTTATTATGGCATGATTGAGGCCTTTAATTATTAATTTTTGATATCATGTCTATAATTGATTGACTTATACTTTTAGAGATTGTTTCATGGTTTGCCCAAACTAGAATATATCTTTGCATATGTCATAACCATGAAATACACAAGTTTATGCTTAAAATTTTGATCTAAAATAACTTGTGTGAAATTATGAATCCATGAACATAATGAAAATGTTGTTTGTATGATACACAAGATTAATTCCTCATTCTGCTCTTTCATGTAAATTACTTGAGAATAACAAAAAGAGAGAGAGATAAAGAAAAGAAAATGAATATTATTCAAGAGGTGTAGAATCTAAGCAAAGGCAAATACTCCAATCTTAAGGAAAAGTAAAACAAGCATAATATATTCGGGACATTTGGAAGGGATAAAATCCATAATTAATTACACTAAAACAGGAAGAATTCGAAGTAAACATTTTAACCCTTCTATATTGCTCATCATAGGGATGGTGCCAATGGGGAGGCTAGTGGTAGTACCCGGCACTATTTGACCCAACTATTCGGTGTAGGGCATATTAGGGACGGCACAAGAGGGAGGCTAGTGGTAGTACCTCGTGCCCCTTTCCAACTCCACCGGATAGGGAGCAAATAGAGTATAGAGCATAAGAAAGTAAAAATGAAAGACAAAGTAAATGAAAGTATATAAGAAGAATCAAGTCAAAATGGTTAATCACTTGAAAACATACTTTAAGGAATATATCAGTGCGAAATTATATTTAAATAGGGGGAGTTTATTTGAAAAGAACTGATTTTGATCCTTGACATTCTTGTTCTTAGTATTTTAATGCATGACTTAACACATGATATATTTTGCATATGGTATGATGTCTTGATTTATGGGTTCTCAATGTTTTGTAATGCTTCATACTTGGACAATTTGATTGAATGTTTGAATTGCTACATAACATCTTTTGTTTAGGTTTTATTGAAAAGAAATTTCAGATTTGTCATTCACAATCATTGTTAAAATCTGAAAGCTAAATAAAATTGTAGAAAAGAGAAGAGAAGAATATCTCTATTTAGGGAAAATAAATTGATTTTGTTCTATCCTTCAACTTGCCTAAATTTGGTATATAATATTCTAATTCATACCAAAACTCAACATTAAATACAAAGATTCTGATTATGCTCTTATATGTTTGAAATATGTGTTTTCAATCGTAATAATTTACGATGAGCTACAATGTGGAAGATACATATCTCAAATTATGACTTAAAAAGCCTCTAGTGAAAATTCTAAGTAATTCAGAATCTGATTTTGTATAAACGTTTAAACTCCACATGATTACTAAATAAAATGTTAATGTAAGAAAAACAGAATTAATTTTGATGCCTTGGTTGATTGCTCTGATACGCATCTGAAACATATCTTTTCTTATCATTAAAATGTACTAATATTGGTCTAAATGATGTGTCTTTCAATGATCTTGATTACAAGCAAACATTTTTAAATATATGATTATGTTTTGATATTTAAAAATTCATTGAGCTTCATGTATACATTGCTGAAAAACTGTGATTAAGAAATTGAATTCTATAAATACACGTACCTCAATGATCATCTATAAAAACTGTGATTTAGAAAATCTCTTTTGATATTCACTAATGAATCCTAATTGACTTGATCTTTAGAACTTAAATTGTGTGCCAATTCATATTTTTATTGTGCTTATTTTCTAAAGGGATAAAAGAAAGTTTGTAAAAGAACTCTAAGATGTATCAAAAACTACATGAATTCACATTTTGGTACTTGTGCCCCAATGCTCTTTTTATCATAAAAGAACCTTGAAGTCATTAAAAATTAATGATCCAACATGATGATATGACTTTCAAGTATATAAGTTTTGATCTTTCACTCTGAAAATTAATTAAAATTACTCTCCTGTTGATAAAATACTTAATAAATTGGGCAAAAGGTCTTAAACGAACAAGCTTTCATACTTAGTGAAGAGAGAGTAGATTTCCACTCATGTCCTTCCTTGAATATCATTCATGGTACTTCTTGAATTAACCTAAGGAAGATTCCACCTACACTTGATTAGAAAACTATCTTTGGAATCTACATTTAGAAATCACTTCTGGCTTACATCCTAAATATCTCATTCCTAAAGACAAACACATAGAAATAAGATAAGGGATCATGTGCAAAATGGAAACATATGTATTGAGCATATATGCACTGAAAAACAATTAGCCGATATATTCACAAAACCCTTGAGTGAAGATAGATTCTGCACGCTAAGGAGGAAATTAGGCATATGTGATCCTTTTTATTGAAGAAATATAAAAGGGAGCAAGTAGTCTCATGATACATTCCTCCAATTTCTAAAAATCCATGAAACATGAGTCAAACTTGTTATCTATAGATTCCTTACTCATGTATCATTGTCCCAGAAAGAATTTATAAGGATTGGAAGCAAAGAAAATTTTTAGAAGCAAAAAGGAAGAGAAAAGAAAAATTCTGCACTTGGGTCAACCCAACCCAGAATAGGGTCGACCCAACGTTGAGTCGACCCAAGAAGTTTCTTGAGTCGACCCAACGTCGGGATCCCACTGTTAAAAAGGGGACCCGAGAGCATATCTAGGGCACTGTTTATCCTTTGTCCTCTTCCGAAAATCCTATTCCCCACTCTCAAATCTTCTCCAATCATCTCCAAACAGTAGATTACTTCAAGATCTTGGAGAAATTGGACCCAAGAGAGCCGTAGCCAAGCGATCCGGAAGAGTCACACGATCTCGTTTAGAGCCTAGGATATGTATCTAGCTCTCATGTGTATTTTGTGTTTATCATGCATCTTTAAACTTTGATTGAGGAACATTGTATTTGCTCTTGCTTTTGATATATTAAAATGTTCCTATTTTGATCAATGAAGTCCGAAGATTGTTCCTTATTGCATCTTTTTCCATATATATGTTTTTGATGATAACAAAAAGGGGGAGAAGAGAAGGAAAGAGTATATAAAGGAGAAGAGAAGGAAAGAGTATATAAAGGAGAAGAGAAGGAAAGAGTATATAAAGGGGGAGAAGAAAAGAGTATATAAAGGGGAGAAGAAAAGATAGAGTATTCAATTGAAGAAAAGAAAGAGTATTTCATTTGAGAAGTTAAGAAAGAATATTAATTTTGCGAGAAGTAAAGATATCTTTAGAGTAAATAAATTAGAGTAAATAAAGTAACAAAAAGGGGGAGAAGTAAAGATAGAGTAATAAGAGGAGAAGTAAAGAAAGGAAGAGAAATAACTTATAAAACAAATTGAAAATCATATAAGAAAGCTTATACATCTAAGGGGGAGCAATTTGCAACAATGAAAATCATCAAATCAAAAATTTCTATCACAATTCAGAATTTGGCACATAAAAATTCAGAATTTGGCACGCACCTCTCGCACCCCGATACATAGCCTGAAACTCATAGTTTATCTCAAATTTTTGAAGTTTCATTGCTAATGAATTATAAATGAAAGGGGGAGCAATTCAAAGAGTCAAATTGGCAACATTTAAATGATATAGGGGGAGATTTCACTTATATATATGAAAAGCTGAAATTCAGCAATTTAATCCCTTCCATAAACTGATTTTAAAGACAAGTATCAATAGGCTTATACTCTTTATTTTGTAATCATCAAAAAGGGGGAGATTGAGGATGGTAGTGTTATTTTGATGATTAACAAGCAATTATCTAGAGTATGCTATAAGTTAAATTGATACTTCATTTATAAGTTCATTACTCTCAGTATATTTGTATGAATTGATATAGAGACATGTCTTTGTTCATCTGAATGAATCTAACCTTGAGAATGCAGCAAAGTGTGGATTGAGTCGACCCAAAGGTTGATTGGGTCGACCCCGGCACATCAAGAAGTCATTTGGCACACTTCTGCAAAATTGGCACAGATGAACAGTGAGTTGGGTCGACCCAAGGAAAGCATGAGTCGACCCAAACATGAAGAACCCCAAAATAAGACAGAAAAATGGTTCTCTGGATTTACTGAGAGGGTCGACCCAAGAAGAAGTTGAGTCGACCCAAGTAAACCTTGAGTCGACCCAAAGAAAGGTTGAGTCGACCCAAGTGAAGAAAGGCTGAAATTCAAGATTCTGAGTTTCCTGAAGTTGGGTCGACCCAAGAAAAGTTTGAGCTGACCCAAGGTTTGAGTCGACCCAAGAAAAGTTTGAGCTGACCCAAGGTTGGGTCGACCCAAAGAAAGGTTGGGTCGACCCAAGGCAACAGAAGGCTGAAATTGAAGTTTCTGTGGTTTCTGAGAGGGTCGACCCAAGGAATGTTTGAGTCGACCCAAGGCAAAGTTGGGTCGACCCAAGGACAGGTTGAGCCGACCCAAACACGGGCTGAACATAACGGCTAGTTGTGCAGAAATGCTTTTTGGACTCCCAACGGCTATAAACGGCTAGTTTCTTCAATCCAACGGTCAGAAAGGACTATTTGGAGGTTGGAGAAGTATTTAAGAGGGAGTATTCATCAGAGAAAGCAAGCTTTTGGGAAAATACATCAAGTGCATTCAAGAGAGAACCCTAGCAAGGCAAGCTTCATCCAAGTGCTTCATTCAAGAATCAAAGAAAGGGGTTGAGCAGATTCAAAGAGGCATCAAGAGCTCCATCCTCCCTTGAAGAGTGAAGCATCCTTGACAAAGAAGAGAGAAGCCACTTCAAAGCGATAAATATTTTCTAACTCTTCTTTGTAGCTTATATTGTTTCATTTGCTCATTTAGGAGTTTGAATCTTTCTTTTTGTTTGTCAAACTACTTGTTGTAAGGTTTGTTGGTAAGCCCGTAAAACCAACATTGTAGGTTGTTGGTAAGCCCGTAAAACCAACGTAGGTTGTTGGTAAGCCCGTAAAACCAACGTAGGTTGTTGGTAAGCCCGTAAAACCAACGTAGGTTGTTGGTAACCCCGTAAAACCAACGTAGGTTCTTGGTAAGCCCGTAAAACCAATTGTGAAGGTTCGTTGGTGAGCCCGTAAAACCAACATAGGTTCTTGGTGATCCCGAAAAACCAAATTGTAAAGGTTTTGGATTGTGAGCCCGGAAAACAATCCTACTGTAATCCGAGGGGTTATAGTAAAATTCCCAAGGGGACGCTTGGGGAGTGGACGTAGGTGCCTTGGGGTGCACCGAACCACTATATATCGCTGTGTTTGTGTTGTGCTTGTTCTTATGCTTATTATTGCATTATCTTTCATCTTTACTCTAGTTTAATTCATTCAAGTAATTTAAGAAAGCATTCACCGCACTTAATTAAGAAAACTTTTAAAACACCAAAAGTTTAGAAGAAACCAATTCACCCCCCCTCTTGGGTTGTCACCTCGGGCAACAACCCCCCCTCTTGGCTTGTATCTACTGGGCAACAGTGACCAACACAAGAAGTCACTTGGATGTCTATCCACTCGTCAGTGACTTGCTTGATGTTGCAGTAGTGTGACTAGTCCTTTGACCTGCGATGCTTCAGCTACTCACAGTGAGGTTATTGTAGTTTGACTGCACAAATGCATGGTCTCTAGCCATATGGGTCCATGCAGTGTAGATTGGCTGCAATAAGTTCACTGTAGGAGTAGGGTATGCATCTACAAGGAATCTATCGACCTTGATAGATAAGGAGAGATCCTATGTGATTTATGAGACTGAGTTCGTAAGACCTCGGCCGGGGCGGATTGCATAGTGGAGAAAGAGTTTTCCACTCTCGAACTTAAGTCGAATAAATTTTGACATATGACAGACGAAGGGGTTTGACGAGTTATCTATGACCTCCGTCTTGTAGGGATCCATGATAGAAGGACTGTAACACATGACAACTGCACCTAGAGGTTCATCATTCTATTCTGCTGGGTAGCCACTACATGCTGCTAGGTGTCACTGGTGGATGGTGGGACTCATAGGGATTATCTTGATGATCGATAAACCCTAATGAGTTGAGTTGGAATCGTTCCAACCCATTGAAAGGAGTTTCAATGATACTGAGATGGAGATCTCAATATGTCTCATTACCAGTCAGATTAGAACCTATGAGGTCACACACATTAGAGGTTCTGATTATTAGGATTGTCGATTTGTGATTTGGAATCACAATGTCAATTGTCAATAAGATTGATGTACAAAATAACCCACTAAGAGTTAGTGAGTTAAATGGAAGAATTAAATAATTATAATTAGATTATAATTGAGTCTTTTATTGCTGATTAATTGAGTCAAATTATGTTGGATCTGACCCAAAGAAATTTGACTCAAATCCTAGTCAAGAGTTGGCTAGATCGAGTCCCAAAAATTCTACCTAAATTCAGCCTTTTTCCTTATATGAAGCCTCCCTCTTAATGCCCTATTTTTAGGAGTCAAAATAGGTAAGAGGGGGCAGCCAAGAGGGCAAGGAAGAACGTGGCCCCCTCTCCTTCTTTGCTGGGAGCCAGCGCCCCTTGATTCAAGGAATCAAGGGGCCCGCCAATGCAAAAAAAAAAGGGGGAGGCGCCAAGGAATCCTAGTGGGACTAGGACCCTTGGCGCCTAGGGTTTTGAACCATATAAAAGGGAGCCCCACGTCCCAAATTTCAGAAAAGAACTTCTCCCAGCCGTGGGGCAGCAAGAAGGTTTTTTGGGGATTTTTAAATCAGCAAATAGGGAGAGAAAAGAATAAAAAAAAGGTGAAGGGTTTTCTTCTTCCTTTTGAAGGCTGCACAAGGTGGGATCCTTGTGATTTCTTCTTCCTTCTTCTTCGACATCCAAGAGAGGCTTTTGCAAGGAGCTAGCACCCCGGTGAAGCCCCATCTCTGATCTTCAGCAACCTCGTGTGGATACTTGTAGAGGCCGGACGTTTGTGCGGCTACAAGGAACCAAACCACGATCATCGGTTGCGGTGTTCTTCTACCCGCACAAAGGTGAAGATGAGATCTTCATTTGAAATTTTATATTTCTGATTTTCTAGTAGTTTAACAATTCATAATTAATTATTAGATCTTAGTTTAGTCCCCATCTTAATTCAAAAGGGTTCTGAATCATTTTGATTCAGAAAAATTTTGAAATCTACCCGATCCTGTTCCGACGTATGCGATGCACCGGGCCCGGCATGCGGATTCCGCCGCGAACGTCGCGCCGCTGTGGGGCAATCCAACAGTGGTATCAGAGCCATGGTTTTGGGGATCCAATTAAGATAATAGTTAATTAATTATGAATTAGTTCAGATTTTTTAATTATTATGCATGCTGAAAAATTCTGCGTGCTGAAATTTCGTGATGCTGAAAATTTTCAGCATGCTGATTTTGTTAGATCGATCATGCGATGTTAGTTTTAAAATTATGATATGATTATGATGTTTAAAATTAAGGAATTGCATGATCTGGATCTCAGATGGTTGCATAATAAAATTAAAATCAGATTAGATAAAATCATGCATGAGATGCATGTGGTGATGATCATAGGATTCAAACCCTTTTGGTATCGAATGTAATGACCTACGATGTGATCTGCGATGTCATGTAATTTTTTAGATGCTTGCATGCATCTTATTTGATGTTATGAGAGGCCTGCGTGCCTCCTAAAAGGAGATGTAAATTATTTTTATTTTTATTTTTATCTGGTTGTATTTCTGTGATGTGATGTACGTCAACGATCAAGTTGAAGACAAGGCATGAGATGAACAGGGGTCTAAGCGGTTGATGGCGATTGGATCAAGAGTTGGTCAAGGATCGAATCAAGGAGGCTTGGAACCAATTCAAGAGTTGAAGACCATTTGATCGATTGACGTGCATGTGCTTGTAATACGACCTAATTAGAATCCATGATCATCACCTATTTAAAGTTTAGCTTTATTTGATGCTGCGATTATAACTGCCTGTGATGTGCCGTTTACATGTGATGTGAATGCGAGTCGGGTAGATAGGTTTACATATGATGTAGCAAACCCAATTGAGACCTAAATCAAAACTTCCTCAATCAAGTCGAGAGTGAACCGACATGAGCAAGTCATATTAGATTAATTGATCTAATTGGTGTCTAGGAAAGCATGAAAGGTGGTTACTTAATTAGGACCTTACTCTCTGAGTAAGGGGAGCCTCCCACCTGCTTACCTGGCCAATTGTTCGATTACCTCTTATGAAGGGCTCAAGTTGCAAACACTAAGACCTGATTAACCAATATTAAGTCAATAGGTCTTCCACTGTAGTAGAGCTGCTAAGACCTTTCTGATGTTGATTTGTCTCGGCTGGACACAGTGGTCAAGTTGCATCGGGGGGCTGGACCTCTCTATAGACATGAGATGTTGTAGGGTAAAGGTGGGGTTGGGCACCAATAACTGTTAGGTGAGGACCCAATGACGACTTTATTCCTACGGTTATACGGTGGGTCTGACTTAACTAAGAAATGGGACCAATAACTGTTAGGTGAGGTCTTCATGGCTTAGAGACCAAGTTACACTGCACCATGCTTGAGAAGCATTGTACAAGAGTTGTACACTCATCCATCTATGTGTCACCAATAACTGTTAGGTGAGGTGGCATGTAAATCGGTGGGACCGCAGTACCCACTAGAAACCCTAGTCGTGTGGAATTTCCGTTTTCCTACTAGGGGAGTGTGAGGAATTCGAGAAAATAGTGGGAGTTATATTTGTTCTAAAAGACCTTAGAACAGATTAGGATCAAGTACAAAAGTCTAACTAGAATCTTTACTCTCTGCAGATACAATGTCAGCTTCAAACCCTTTGACCCGTATTCTTGAGACCAACCGACTGACCGGAACCAATTACAAAGATTGGCTTAGAAACCTCAAAATTGTTTTGCACTGTGAGAAAATAGGCTACATACTCGATTCAGATATCCCCACACTACCAACACATCCTACTGATGTTCAGCGTGAGATGCATAAAAAGTGGTTCGATGATGACATTAGAGTAAAATGCTATACGATGGCATCCATGTCAAATGAACTCCAATGCCAGCATGAAAATATGAAGACTGCTAGGGACATACTGACACACCTGCAAGAGTTGTATGGTGAGCAGAGTCGCACAGCTCGTTTTGAAGTGTCCAAGAGGCTTTTCAAAGCGAAGATGCGCGAGGGGCAGTCTGTCCATGATCACGGTCTGACTATGATCAAGGACCTAGAGGAGCTTGAGAAGCTCGGAATGAACATGCACAAGGAATTGCAAGTGGATTTGATCCTACAGTCACTTCCTGATTCATTTGGTCAGTTTATAGTAAACTACCACATGAATAAGATTGAATGCACTAAGACTGAACTGATAAATATGTTGGTAACTGCTGAGGGAGCCTTGAAAGGTTCAAGGGGCAATGTTCTTGCTGCTGAGTTGACTTCTGGTTCCAAGAGAAAGTCTACTTGGAAGAAAAAGAAGCCTGCTAAGAAGCAGAAGAAAGACAAGAAGCCAAAGAAGGAAGTTCAAAAGAAAAAGGCTAATGACAAAGGAAAATGTTTCCACTGCAATGTCGACGGCCACTGGAAAAGGAACTGTCCTTCATACCTCGAGAGCCTGAAGAACAAGAAGGCTGACACACCTTCAGAAGGTATAGACTTGCTCATAATTGAAACTAATCTAACGGTTTCTTCTACTTCCAGTTGGGTTATAGATTCTGGTTCTAGTGCTCATTTGTGCACTACCATGCAGGGTCTAAAGGAAAGTAGAAGGCTGGCGGAAGGTGTGGTAACCCTTCGGGTTGGCAACGGGGCAAAAGTTGCTGCTGTGGCTGTGGGCACCTACCATCTGCGACTACCGTCTGGTTTTAGTTTATTACTTAGAGACTGCTATTATGTACCTGCTGCTAGCAGAAATTTGATTTCTGTTTCATATCTAGCACAGAAAGGTCATGTTTTTACATTTGACAAAGACTGCTGTTCTATTTATTTAAGAAATAAAATAGTCGCACGTGGTTTCATGATTGATAGTCTCTATCATTTACATATGGATGTATCTGTGAATGTTACCGAGCAAGAAGTAAGTGCCAAAGGATCCAAGAGATCCAGAGATGAGATAAACCAAAGATATTTGTGGCACCTCAAGCTTAGCCATATTGGAGAAGACAGAATGAACAAAATGGATAAAGATGGGCTTTTAGGCTCATTGACTTCCGAGTCATATCCAGTTTGCGAGTCCTGTCTTCAAGGAAAAATGGCTAGACTGCCCTTTGTAGGACATGGGGAGAGGACCACTGAAATACTTACCCTAGTACATACAGATGTATGTGGCCCATTCGATGTGCTAGCCAGGGGATGTTATTCTTACTTCATTACCTTTAACGATGATTATTCACGGTATGGCTATGTCTATCTTATGAGACACAAGTCTGAGTCTTTTGAAAAGTTCAAAGAGTTTAAGAATGAAGTAGAAAAACAAACTGGAAAACCTCTTAAGGCTCTTCGATCAGATCGAGGAGGAGAACACCTTAGTGGGAAATTTCGGGACTATCTCAAAGAAAACGGCATAGTCTCACAATGGACACCTCCGGGTACACCTCAACTCAACGGAGTGTCAGAGAGGAGGAATCGGACCCTATTGGATATGGTCAGGTCCATGATGAGCTTCACTGATTTACCTATGTTCCTTTGGGGAGATGCCTTACTCACAGCGATTTATTTATTGAATAGAGTTTCCTCTAAATCCGTTCCTACCACACCGTATGAGATATGGCATGGTAAGAAACCAAGTCTAGGTCATCTCAAGATTTGGGGATGTCCGGCCCACGTCAAGAGACTACAGGCGGACAAGTTAGAGGCTAGGACCATAAGTGCTCGTTTTATAGGATATCCTAAAGAGTCATTAGGATACAATTTTTACGTCTCAGAGGATCACAATGTGTTTGTGAGCCGTCATGCCATCTTCTTGGAAAATCAGTTTATCCTTGATAGAGGCAGTGGGAGGAAAATTGAGCTTGAAGAGAAAGTCTCTGAAAAGCAACGAGTCATGGATCCTGTAGAACCCATTCATAAAGAGCCAGTACACGATGTCCCTCAACCACCTCGTAGATCTAGTAGGGTCTCCCATCCTCCCGATAGATACTTAGGTATACTAGAAGAGGATACCGAGGAAATGTTCCTAGTGGGAGATAGGGATCACATACAGGATCCCAAAACCTACAACGAGGCGATATCTGATATCGATTCCGAGAAATGGCTGGAAGCTATGAAGTCAGAGTTAGACTCCATGCATTCCAACCAAGTCTGGACCTTAGTAGACCCACCAGAAGGTATTGTACCTATTGGATGCAAATGGATCTACAAAAGGAAGATAGGTTCGGATGGAGAGGTAGAGACCTATTAGGCAAGGCTTGTGGCGAAAGGGTATAGTCAGCGCGAAGGCATTGACTATCAGGAGACCTTTTTACCTGTAGCCATGCTAAAATCAATCCGAACATTGCTTGCCATTGCAGTATTTCATGATTATGAAATCTGGCAGATGGATGTGAAAACTGCTTTCCTGAATGGATATCTTAATGAAGATATTTATATGGAACAGCCTTTGGGTTTCACTTCCAGTGATGGAGATCACAAGGTCTGCAAGCTGCAAAGGTCCATCTATGGACTAAAGCAAGCATCTCGGAGTTGGAACACTCGTTTCGATGACGCAATCAAAACGTTTGATTTCATCAAAAACGAAGAGGAACCGTGTGTTTACAAAAAGGTTAGTGGGAGTGCTGTCGTTTTTCTCGTACTGTACGTAGATGACATTCTCCTGATTGGGAATGATACTCCCATGCTAACCTCGGTCAAGGTCTGGTTGTCAAAAGAATTCTCCATGAAAGACCTTGGGGAAGCATCCTATATTTTGGGAATAAAGGTCTATAGAGATAGATCTAAAAGGATGCTTGGCCTTTCACAGAAGATGTACATAGAGGAGGTGCTGAAGAGGTTCAGCATGGAAAACTCCAAGAGGGGTCTCTTACCCCTAAGGCATGGAATTCATCTCTCCAAGAAGATGTGCCCCAACACATCTGAAGAGATTCAATGCATGAGCAAGATTCCCTATGCATCGGCAATAGGAAGCCTCATGTATGCCATGCTATGTACACGACCTGATATAGCTCTTGCTGTGAGTGTCACAAGCAGATATCAGTCGAATCCAGGTGAAGAACACTGGACAGCTGTGAAGAATATTCTTAAGTACTTGAGAAGAACTAAAGATTTATTCTTGGTTTTTGGAGGATCATCAGAGTTAAAGGTAGAAGGGTACACAGATTCAGACTTCATGACTGATGTCGATGACAGGAAGTCAACATCTGGATATGTGTTCTTGTGCAATGGTGGAACGGTAAATTGGAAGAGTTCTAAACAACCGATCATTGCTGATTCTACTATGGAAGCTGAATACATCGCCGCCTCTGAAGCTGCTAAGGAAGGCTTCTGGTTCAAGAAATTCATTGCAGAGTTGGACGTGATGACATCAGATGCCATAACACTCTACTGCGATAATAATGGCGCCATAGCTCTTGCTAAGGAACCAAGGTCTCATCAGAAGTCCAAGCATATAGAGCGGCGCTTCCATCTCATACGCGACTATGTTGAGAAGAAGTATGTCGAGGTGCAGAGAGTAGACTCCGCGGACAACGTGGCAGACCCGTTCACTAAGCAGCTAAGTCAACAAAAAACTGAAGCCCACCTTGAGAAGATGGGACTAAGATACATGACTGATTGGCTTTAGTGCAAGTGGGAGATTGTTAGATGTATGCCCTAGAAGCCAATTTTGGCTGACACATTATTAATTCTAGGGACATAATTTTGTACTTGACTATTTATTATTGAATAAATAAAAGGCATCTTTTCATTCATATTATTTATGTGTCTATGAATCGTCCAAGAAATTAATAAGATGATGATACATATTCTCAAGAGTTGAGAATTTGAGCCATGTATCATTGGTGATTAATTTCTAAATGCTCCTGATCAATGGATCATCACGAAGATGGTGATCGATCCGATCAGTGCACAGATCACTTTTCTTCTGGATGGATGAGACTTGAGTCCACAGTGTAGGGACACTGAAGTGATAGTGCAGGTGCTTGTTAGAGAACAAGGGTACTGAGCGTGACCAACACAAGAAGTCACTTGGATGTCTATCCACTCGTCAGTGACTTGCTTGATGTTGCAGTAGTGTGACTAGTCCTTTGACCTGCGATGCTTCGGCTACTCACAGTGAGGTTATTGTAGTTTGACTACACAAATGCATGGTCTCTAGCCATATGGGTCCATGCAGTGTAGATTGGCTGCAATAAGTTCACTGTAGGAGTAGGGTATGCATCTACAAGGAATCTATCGACCTTGATAGATAAGGAGAGATCCTATGTGATTTATGAGACTGAGTTCGTAAGACCTCGGCCGGGGCGGATTGCATAGTGGAGAAAGAGTTTTCCACTCTCGAACTTAAGTCGAATAAATTTTGACATATGACAGACGAAGGGGTTTGACGAGTTATCTATGACCTCCGTCTTGTAGGGATCCACGATAGAAGGACTGTAACACATGACAACTGCACCTAGAGGTTCATCATTCTATTCTGCTGGGTAGCCACTACATGCTGCTAGGTGTCACTGGTGGATGGTGGGACTCATAGGGATTATCTTGATGATCGATAAACCCTAATGAGTTGAGTTGGAATCGTTCCAACCCATTGAAAGGAGTTTCAATGATACTGAGATGGAGATCTCAATATGTCTCATTACCAGTCAGATTAGAACCTATGAGGTCACACACATTAGAGGTTCTGATTATTAGGATTGTCGATTTGTGATTTGGAATCACAATGTCAATTGTCAATAAGATTGATGTACAAAATAACCCACTAAGAGTTAGTGAGTTAAATGGAAGAATTAAATAATTATAATTAGATTATAATTGAGTCTTTTATTGCTGATTAATTGAGTCAAATTATGTTGGATCTGACCCAAAGAAATTTGACTCAAATCCTAGTCAAGAGTTGGCTAGATCGAGTCCCAAAAATTCTACCTAAATTCAGCCTTTTTCCTTATATGAAGCCTCCCTCTTAATGCCCTATTTTTAGGAGTCAAAATAGGTAAGAGGGGGCAGCCAAGAGGGCAAGGAAGAACGTGGCCCCCTCTCCTTCTTTGCTGGGAGCCAGCGCCCCTTGATTCAAGGAATCAAGGGGCCCGCCAATGCAAAGAAAAAAGGGGGAGGCGCCAAGGAATCCTAGTGGGACTAGGACCCTTGGCGCCTAGGGTTTTGAACCATATAAAAGGGAGCCCCACGTCCCAAATTTCAGAAAAGAACTTCTCCCAGCCGTGGGGCAGCAAGAAGGTTTTTTGGGGATTTTTAAATCAGCAAATAGGGAGAGAAAAGAATAAAAAAAAGGTGAAGGGTTTTCTTCTTCCTTTTGAAGGCTGCACAAGGTGGGATCCTTGTGATTTCTTCTTCCTTCTTCTTCGACATCCAAGAGAGGCTTTTGCAAGGAGCTAGCACCCCGGTGAAGCCCCATCTCTGATCTTCAGCAACCTCGTGTGGATACTTGTAGAGGCCGGACGTTTGTGCGGCTACAAGGAACCAAACCACGATCATCGGTTGCGGTGTTCTTCTACCCGCACAAAGGTGAAGATGAGATCTTCATTTGAAATTTTATATTTCTGATTTTCTAGTAGTTTAACAATTCATAATTAATTATTAGATCTTAGTTTAGTCCCCATCTTAATTCAAAAGGGTTCTGAATCATTTTGATTCAGAAAAATTTTGAAATCTACCCGATCCTGTTCCGGCGTATGCGATGCACCGGGCCCGGCATGCGGATTCCGCCGCGAACGTCGCGCCGCTGTGGGGCAATCCAACAGTTTGGATGCCGTGAAACTCGCAAGGATGGAGCTGATCCGTGGGATATTGGCTGCTTGATCCGAACGGAAGAAAATCACAACGAGATGAAGCTAATCCGGACGCTGAGTTTGAGCTTATCCGGACTCTGTTTTGAAGCAAGGATTTATCCGAGATGATGGAGTTGGCTCACGGAAAGAAGGAAATGGCTGGGAGTGGTTGTTTGGAATGTTCATCCGTTTGGGAACAGGGATGCTGGGATTTGATATGGGAAGATAGGATTTGCTTGGGATAAGAATTTAAGCTGGTTCGGATGAGAAGTTGACAATGACGTTGGGAAGAAGATATTTTTAGTAAGAGATGAAGGATTGATCTGTTGGGGTGAAGGGATTTGAAGCTTATCTAGAAGCTGAAGAAGATCTTGCGGACGATGGAAAATGGGAATTCGGCTGAAAGGAGATGAGCTTGGGACGGGTTCTACGGAATGGGGAGATGTGATCCGGTGACGCTGAACAGGGGAGAGATGTTAGGATACACGTGGGCGGACACGTGAAATTTGGGACTTGGCTTTATTCGTGGGACACAGGCTGGATGCGAGAGAAAGGTTAGATTCGGCTGGGAGCAGGGGAGTATGAGGATGGGTTGGTTGAAGACGCTGGATTTGGATTTGAAATGGGATACGGGAGCTGAGAGTTTGAACAAGATGTGAGGAGTGGATGGAGCTTTGGGATCCGTGCAACTACGATGGTATGCTTTGAGATCTGAAAGACAAATAATTGAAAGGATTTTATTGTTTTTGAGATTAAAATAGGGGAATTGGATCATGTGAAAAAAAAAAGTTGGAACGAGTGGAAAGAAATTTAGGTGAACTTATGAAGAGTCAGGAATTAATGGGAAGCACTGGGTTTTGGAGAAGAGTTCTTAGAGTTGACTCTGGAGGATGTGAAATGATGCAGTGTTAGTTTAGGCTTTACCTAATTAAGCTTGACTCGACCTGCATACATTAAGCTTAATCAGTAAATAAGTAAAACTCGAATTACCTTTAATAATTTATTAAAATGCAGTGATGAAGGTAACACATTTTTTTAGTTGAATTTACAAAATATGTGAATTAAAATAATGATAAGTGCTATGAATAAGATATTAATTTATGCATTATTTAGCACTTATCACACCCCCCAACCTACATTTTGCTAGTTCTCGAGCAAAATAAAAACTAACTCACTTTCGTAGGAATCGCGATTGCATTTACCATATGCTATAAAGCTTTAAACCCCTATGTGGCCCTAGTGGACGAGTTTTGTCTCGTAAGGGTTTCCGGCGCAGCTACCCACAAATTGCTGTCGAAAGAATTTATTTTATTGTTTTATAAAATCTAAATTCAAATGCCTTAATGTCAAGAATTTCAAAAGCACTAAGTCAGCCCAAATCCTAGGTCAGTATGCAATTTAAGTTGAAGACATTAAGTTTCTGTTAGGGAGTTGTAAGGCTAATTTATACTTAGGTGCTCGGTGATATCTGGACCATACACAAGCTAAGGCTTCAGATTCTCTAAAATACTGCTAAAGCTAGTAGTTTCCAAGAATTGATCAGATAAGACCTATTCACTGATTCAAAATCATCCTATCTTGCAGAATTTCGAGAGTTGTGGATGTTTACTTTAATACCTCATGGGCTTTATCTGTAATATTCCAGTTTATTCGAATTTTTACAACGACGGCTTTCACACTATCGTCTTTTTCAAGGTCAATATTATTTTCTTTTTCTCTTTTTTTTATTTTTTTTTGTATTTATAAATAAATTATGCACTTTTACTCTTGTAATGATTCCTCCGTGTAGCGAGCATTTAGTTAACAACTCCTATGCCAGATGGTATGTTGCCCAGTAGATACAACCCAAGAGGGAGGGTGAATTGGGTCTTTTAAAACTTTTATGCTACTTCTAAAACTTTTTGATTTACTATGCTAAGTTGTATAGATGCACAGTGAAAGTTAAACTTAGCAAGGGTTTGATGTATAGACTTCGACTTGATTAAATATGCTTGCAACTAAAGGATGTGCGGATAAGAATTAAGCAAGCAATTTATCTAAGTAAGTAAGTGTGTTAGTTAGACAATAACTAGAGGCATTACAAACACAAAGGACATATAGTGGTTCGGTGCACCCCAGCACCTACATCCACTCTCCAAGACCTCTTGGGAATTTCACTATAATCCTACCGATTACAGCCGGTTGTTTTACAAGCTCACAACCCAACTTGTTGTTTTACGAGCGCACAACGAACTCGGTCGGTTTTCCCTGGCTCACCGACTAGAACCTCCCCGATTGTTTTTCCGGAATCACAATCAAACCCTTACACGTTGGTTTTACCCTCGGCTCACCAACAAACCTATCACCGTTGGTTTTCCCTTTGGCTCACCAACAAACCTTAACACCGTTGGTTTTTCTTTGGCTCACCAACAAACCTTAACACTGTTGGTTTTTCTTTGGCTCACCAACAAACCTTAACCCCTTGATTCAATCCCTTGATTGAATCAAGTTACAAGATATTAAAACAAAGTATAAAACAAAACAAAACTTCTTAAACAAGCAAATATGACAATATAAACAAATAGAGTAAAGAGAAGCCCTCAAACGAGTTTTGAAGATGGAGGAGCTCGGCTTCTTCTTTACTTGATCCTCCTCTGATTTGGCATGAAGTAGAGGATCCCCGAGGCAGCACACGGATGGAGAGGAAGCTTTCGGATTCACTTGGATGCTCTTCTTCTCTCTATTTCGTTTTGGATGGCCCTTTTGTGCTTATGGGAGATTTCCTTTGTAATCTCTTTGAGATCTCTTTCCTAGATAATCTCTCCCACTTCCATCAGTTCTCCCCTATCTCTCTTCTTGTTTTTATAGCTTTAGATGGCGTGGAAACAAGAATATAGCCGTTAGAGACAAGAAAAAGAGCCGTTGGACACAGTCTGCATTTCCTGACAATGTTACCGTTGGGATCGGAGTCGACTCGCGCGATCAGGAGTCGGCTCGCCTGTTGCAGGAGTCGGCTCGTGTTTTACCGGAGACGACTCGGCCACTGTTCCAAATTTGAATTAATGTGCTTGCCTCGACTGGGAGTCGACTCGTCTTAACCTGGAGTCGACTCGCCAACTTCTGGAGCTGACTTGGCAATTTCGGAGTCGGCTCATCCACTGAAGTCCGTGGATCCAATTTTGAATTTT
Organism: Phoenix dactylifera; assembly: GCF_051530095.1. Classification (NCBI taxonomy): domain Eukaryota; kingdom Viridiplantae; phylum Streptophyta; class Magnoliopsida; order Arecales; family Arecaceae; genus Phoenix; species Phoenix dactylifera. The sequence continues at coordinate 20,628,415 of NC_143193.1, read as the reverse complement.
GTCCTCTCGAGTCGACTCGACTGTCCTGGGAGTCGACTCGAATCTCAGAGCCCGAACTCCCGATCCTTTGTCTTTTGGCTCGTCCAGTCTTGGAGTCGACTCGAACTTCCTTGGAGTCGACTCGGCTCTCAGTTTGTGAAACACAGCCTTCTGCCATCTTGGTGTAGCGCTGCCTTGGAGTCGACTCGAGCTGTCTGGGAGTCGACTCGAATCTCAGAGGCAGTAACTTGGTTTTCTGTCTGTTGATGGTCGTGGAGTCTCGGAGTCGACTCGTGCAATGCGGGAGTCGACTCGAATCTCAGACCCGAAAACTGCTCTCTGACTTTTCTGCCTATGACTCCTAGGAGTCGACTCATACTTCTCCGGAGTCGACTCATACTTCTCCGGAGTCGACTCAAATTCCACTGGAGTCGACTCGAAGACTGTTCTTTTGAATTTTTCTTTTGATTTTACTCCTCCAATTTGAATCCTTTGAACTTTAAACTTGGGCCAATAAATTGTAGCTTTCTTCCAACTTGAGAGCTTTGGAGGCCTTCTTGTGTTCTTCCAACTTGCTATGTTCCTTGCAAAATAAATATCTTTCTCCTTGCAACATAAACATTAGTATCTATACTTCAAGGTTTTGTAATCATCAAAATCAATCTATGAATCAATCTTTGGGTCATCAATCTCCCCCTTTTTGATGATGACAAAACTTGGAGTATATGCAATATAAAAGATATTGTATTTCTAGAAGTAATACATAGCTAAGTTGCATGAAGTGGAAAAACATATATATTTAAAAACATACTTCATGATAATGCTTTAGATTTAATCAGCTTAACACAATCAACATATTTAAATTTTAAGCTGATTTGTATTCAATTCAAAGTAATAAAGCATTCTGAGTATATAGCATATACTTAGATATTTCTCCCCCTTTTTGACAACATCAAAAAGATAGTGAAACATTAAGTACAAAGATCAGAGCAGAACACATCGAGTGTGAATTCAAGAGATTTTCTAATTTGATACCACAGATAGTTTTCTAATCAAGTGTAGGTGGAATCTTCCTTAGGTTAATTCAAGAAGTACCACAAATGATATTCAAGGAAAAACATGAGTGGAAATCTAACCTCTCTTTAATAATAAGTATGAAAGCTTGTTCATTGAAGAACTTTTGCCCAATCTATTAAGTATTTTATCAACATGAGAGCAATTTAATTGATTTTCAGAGTAAAAGATCAAAACTTATATACTTGAAAAACATATCATCATGTTGGATTATGACTTCAAAGTTCTTTTTATGATAATAAGAGCATTGGGGCACAAATACCAAAATATAAATTCATGCAATTTATGATATATCTTAGAGCTCTTTTAAGGACTTTCTTTTATTCTTTTAGAAAATAAGCACGATTTGATACATATATAAAAATATGAATTGGCACAATATTGAAGTTCTAAAGAGCAAGCCAATTAGGACTCATTAGTGAATTCCAAAATAGATTTTCTACGAGATACTCAAGAAAATTTAACATGTTATTCTCCCCTTTTTTTCATTAAATTAGAGGCTCTTAAGATCAACTATTTGAATTGCAATTTGGTTCATGATTTGTGCAGAAGATATATTAACCAAATAACATGCCTCAAGGTGTATCATAAAGATTTTCAGATTTAAATTTCAGATGATACATATTGGAGAGTATTAGGATCACTTTTCATTTAGTATTCTTTCCCTCTCCTATAGATTTATGTAATTAAGTTCCGTGAGACCTCTCCTTCTGAAATTTTCTTTCTCCCCCTCTATTGATCATTCCATTTAAGAGTTTAGAATTTGAAGATAATGTTCAATAAAATTGTCAATCTCAAAATTATATTTTCTATAAGTTTCAGCTCATTTTCATAAGACTCAAGGTTTGAGATAAGACAGCCTTTATAGAACTCATCTCAAGGTAATTAAAGCATGTCTTGCAATATAAGGAGGTTCATCAAAATCAATCCATAAAATTCAAGGTATGCATCAAATTAAAGTTTCTTTAGGATAAGATACTGAATATCTAAAGCTCCCCCTCAAAAGATGCATTCTTCTTTAATCATTCTTTTCTTTGGTTGAATTTCAGAATTTAATAATAAACGTGAATAAAACTGAAATTCTATGTTATCGAGAATGTAGAGTGATCTAGAATTATTCAAAATTTATAGTATTCACTCTATATATATATATTCTGATGATAGTTTCTAAGAATGTAGGAGAGAAAAACATATAGATGATCATTGAGGTATGTGTATTTATAGAACTCAATTTCTTAATCACAGTTCTTCAGCAATGTATACATGAAGCTCAATAAATTTTTTAAATATTAAAATAAAGTCATATATTTTAAAAATATTTACTTGCAATCAAGATCATCGTAAGACACATCATTTGAATCAAAATTAGTATACTTTGAAGGTAAGAAATGATATGTTTCGGATGCGTATCGGAGCAATCAAAATAAATTCTGTTTTTCTTACATTAACATTTTATTTAGTAATCATATGGAGTTTAAACTTTTATACAAAATCGGATTCTGAATTACATAGGATTTTCAATAGAAGCTTTCTAAGTCATAATATGAGATATGTATCTTTCACAATGTAGCTCATCTTAAATTGTTACGATTGAAAAATACATATTTCAATAACATTAAAGCACTTTCAGAATCTTTGTGTTTAATTTTGAGTTTCGATACAAAATAAAAGATATTTTAACAAGTATTAGGACATTATGTATCAAAGTTAGGCAAGCAGAAAGATAGATTAATATCAGTTTATTTTCCCTAAATAGAGATGTTCTTCTCTTCTTCTTTCTACAATTTTATTTAGCTGTCAGATTTTAACAATGATTGTGAATGACAAATCTGAAATTTCTTTTCAATAAAACTAAACAAAAGATGTTATGTAGCAATTCAAACATTCAATCAAATTGTCCAAGTATGAAACATTACAAAATATTGAGAATCCATAAATCAAGACATCATACCATATGCAAAATATACCATGTGTTAAGTCATGCATTAAAATACTAAGTACAAGAATGTCAAGGATCAAAATCAATTCTTTTCAAATAAACTCCCCCTATTTAAATATAATCTTGCAATGATTTCATCCTTAAAGTGTGTTTTCAAGTGATTAAAAATTTGACTTAATTCTACTTTCATTTACTTTGTTTTTCATTTATAACTTTCTTATGCTCTATACTCTATTTGCTCCCTATCCGGTGGAGTTGGGAAGGGGCACGAGGTACTACCACTAGCCTCCCTCTTGTGCCGTCCCTAATATGCCCTACACCGAATAGTTGGGTCAAATAGTGCCGGGTACTACCACTAGCCTCCCCATTGGCACCATCCCTATGATGAGCAATATAGAAAGGTTAAAATGTTTACTTCAAAACCTCCCTGTTTAAGTGTAATTAATTATGAATTTTATCCCTTCCAAAAGAATGCTCACACAAGTCTCACAAATGTGTCGAATATATTAAGTTTGTTTTGCTTTTCCTTAAGGTTGAAGTGTTTGCCTCTACTTGGATTTTACTTTTCTTGAATAATATCCATTTTCTTTTCTTTATCTCTCTCTCTTTTTGTTATTCTCAAGTAATTTTCATGAGAGAGCAGAATAGAGAATTAATCTTACGTATCATATATTTGTATATCATGCAAACAACATTTTCATTATGCTCAAGGTTTCATAACTTCTCACAAGTTATTTTACATCAACATTTTAAGCATATACTTGTGTATTTCATGGTTATGACATAGGCAAAGATATATTTTAGTTTGGGCAAACCATGAAATAATTTCTAAAAGTATAAGTCAGTCAATACACATATAGACATGATATCAAAAATTAATAATTAAAGAATTTAATCATGCCATAATAAGATTTAAGTTACTGACTTTGCTCAACTAATTTGTGAGAAAGGTATCTAAATTACCTATTCATTATATGTTCTTCAAGCCAAACTAGATTTCTTATGTGTGAACTTTTGGCTGAAGAAGATCCTCTCTCTTGTTTGCATGTGAATGTTTAGTGTATCTTACATGAAGATATCCTTCAAGTTGAAATTTCTCATTTTTCTTTCTTGAAGGAAGGTCATTAGTTTCTTTAAGATACAAAGCATTCATCCAACATATATATTTTTTTTTTAACTAGATGATTCAATATAAGATATGACAATAGTTGCATGTTGAGTCACTTTACTCAAGAGATTGCCTAAATATAAGCAAGCACATATCATTTGAACTAAAGAGATAGATTCATTAACCAAGATAGTTTAAGTCAATTTAGTTTAGATTCTATTTGCTTAAGATAATTATCAATAAGATATGTTAACTATGTTTTAATCAATTTATCTTAAATATTTGTTTCTATCAAAATTCAGATTATGATTTATTTGTTATCAATAAAATATGATTAATTAAAGTTAGATTGAAGTCTTGCACAAGGTCACATAATGAGCATACAATCTGGTCTACTAGCTGTAAAATAATTATTCTATCATGCTTCAATACAGCTTTAACACAATAGATCTACTTTGCTCATCCTTTTCAAATTCTACAAGATGGGGTCATAGATATACCTTCTTCATACCAATCTTCTATAAGAGTTTTCTTGTGGACTAACGTTGGTCAATGAAGATCCCCTTTCCTGTTTGTCTTAATTTGGAGTTTGAGAGAAGATGTTAATTCATTCATCATATTTCAAACTCACTTTGCAATATAACTCTTCATTAGTAGAACCAAAAATGATGTCATCAATGCATACTTTGAGCAAATAAGATATCACAAATTCATCTTTTTGATGCATAGATTTATCACTATTACTTTCTATCAAAAAGGTTGCTTAAGCTTTTATATATCATGCTTTTGATGCTTGTTCTAAATCACATATTGCTTTATCATATATGTAATGTGTATTTTTAAATATGGTGGTTATTTTTCATAGATCTCCTTTTTAATGAAGTAACCACATAGGAGTGACTTCTACACATTCATTTGACAGAATATAAAGCTCATGAAGCAAGCACATGATAATGATGATCTTTACTTCTAATCATGCAAGAATCTTTATCAAGATCTATTTCCTCTTTTCTTGATTTAGTCTTTTAGTAGTCATCAATTTTTCTTCATTAAGTGCATATGTAAAAGATTAACCATATAATTTGATTTTAGTATTTTGATAATAAATCATTAGTCTCATAAAGAATAAAATGAATTGATACTTCTACAACTAGAATTTTTCATGAATGTTCTATATGCATTGCTTGATGAATGATATCCAAGGATAGAAGTATCTTTATCAGATTTGGCATTATTTTCATAATAACATGTACGACTGAAAAATATGAAAGATATGCAATGGTTCATTTTTCATTTTTCAGAAGATCAAAATTTTCATCAAAAATAGAAATCATATGTATGACAAGCAGTGATGATAGTCTTTTAAAAATTATTTAAGTAGATGACTATCATACATAATTGTCTTTTTCATTTCTTCAAGAATTCTATTAATCCTATTTTGCTTATGGTGTCCTTGGTGCTGAAATCATTGGATTTAATATTATTTTCTGTATAACCTTTATCAGGATTTTGGTTTTCAACACTGTGCCATGATACTCTTTATCTTCACGGTTTGGAAACCTTTATCATTTGAACCACTTTTACAAGATTTAGTAAATACAGAAAAATACTTCAGTTTTATGTTTCAAGAATAAATCCAATGTAAGCTTTTGAAAAACTTGGAGATGGAAACAATATCTTTAGATTTAGAAATGATTTTTGTTTGTTTCCTTAGTTAGCATGCATAGCAAAACTTTGACCTTTAAGTAGATAATCTAAGTAAGCCTATGGCAAGGTCTTTTGAGATTAAGTACATACTAGCATGAGTTGATTTTATATGCCAAGGATGGTTTCTTGGTATTCATTAGTGCATATATTCAAAACCATACCAAGTACACATTATCATATCTATGATCAATAAACAATAATGCCATGGATAATAACTCTCAATCAAGCATATAGAGAATTCATAGAGTTATTCTTAATAAATTGATTAATCATTTAGCAACTTATCCAATAGTGAGTAAAGTATACTAAAAAATGAAGAGATTTGATTATATTTCCAAAAGTATTTTCTATATCACAAAATTGATCACTACTAGCAAATCATATCAAATACTAAAGCACAAATAATGATGAGATGCAAGAATTACTGATTTTATTATTATTTTTTTTGTTAATAACTTTTTAAGTTTCTTTATGTTCCATAGGTACCTTGGTACACCTATGTGTACATCCTCATTTTCTCATTTTGGGTACCCAAGCTTGCTTGAGTCCTTGAGAGTTAGGACATATGGTTCCTTTTGGAACCCATATCTGTTTAATAGTAATAACTTTACCATTTGATTTAATTATACTAGAACGATAGGTAAAGTTGTTATTCCCATCCTTTTCATTTTTGAAATAAGTTATCTTATTTAATGGTTTGCTTGGTAAATTGATAACCTTTTTCTCTAGAGATTTATGGCTAAGTGAAGGAGTCAAGCTAAATTTTGATTTATCAAAATCAGCATGTTGGCTTTCAAACATCATTTTTAATCTTTCTGAACTCACAGTGAATTTGTTAATAAAACATCTTAATTGGTTAATTTCTTTACTTAAGTTTTGATTTTCTTTAATTAAGCTATGATTTTTCTGAATCAATTCTTCTGAAAATGACCTTAAGCTTTCATTTTCAGAATTTAGTTTCTTAAGATTTTTATTCTTTACAGATAATTTTCTACAATCACTATACAACTCATGAAAAGCATTTAATAATTCATCATAAGAGAATTCTTCTTGAAAATCATTTGAGGTAAGAGTAGATTCAGATTTTACCTTGTCTTCTTGTGCCATAAAGCACAAGTCAGTTACCTCTTGTAGTTTCTTGGAGCTAATATCATCATTGTTGCTCCTAACCTTTATTTTTTGGCTTGACTCTTTCTTGGTCAAGGTTTTCTTCCTTTTTATCTCTTTCTTCCTTTCTTCTTGCTTCCTCTTTTTCTTTGTCTTTAGGAAGCTGATTTGCCTCGGAGTCGACTCGACTAACTTGGGAGTCGACTCTGAGCTACTTGGAGTCGACTCGACTGAGGGAGATTCATCACCCTTTTCTGCAGTCTCATTGTTAGCATATAATTGAAGCATATGAGAGCTAATCTGAGATTTATCATAAATATTTTCTAAAGTATCCCAGATCTCCTTAGCAGATAAGCATGCAGAAATTTCATTAAACTTTGTTTCTTGAATAGCACAATATAATATGTTCATAGCATTAGCATTTAATTGTGCTAAGTCCTTCTCATTAATATGAGAGAGTGTGTGAAGGTCATTTGTTATGATTTTCCATAAATAATAGTTTTGTGATTGAATAAAAATGCGCATGCGTATTTTCCAATGTGGGTAGTTTATACCATTAAACAGTGGAGGTGTATCAATTGATTGTCCTTCTCCTAGAAAACTATCTATTTGAGTTGTCATGATCTTTGGCTCTAGTCGGTTAAGACTACAAATAATATTTGAGCACCTGCTCTGATACCACTTGTTGCCCAGTAGATACAACCCAAGAGGGGGGGTGAATAGGGTCTTTTAAAACTTTTATGCTACTTCTAAAACTTTTTGATTTACTATGCTAAGTTGTATAGATGCACAGTGAAAGTTAAACTTAGCAAGGGTTTGATGTATAGACTTCGACTTGATTAAATATGCTTACAACTAAAGGATGTGCGGATAAGAATTAAGCAAGCAATTTATCTAAGTAAGTAAGTGTGTTAGTTAGACAATAACTAGAGGCATTACAAACACAAAGGACATATAGTGGTTCGGTGCACCCCAGCACCTACATCCACTCTCCAAGACCTCTTGAGAATTTCACTATAATCCTACCGATTACAGCCGGTTGTTTTACAAGCTCACAACCCAACTTGTTGTTTTACGAGCGCACAACGAACTCGGTCGGTTTTCCCTGGCTCACCGACTAGAACCTCCCCGATTGTTTTCCCGGGATCACAATCAAACCCTTACACGTTGGTTTTACCCTCGGCTCACCAACAAACCTATCACCGTTGGTTTTCCCTTTGGCTCACCAACAAACCTTAACACCGTTGGTTTTTCTTTGGCTCACCAACAAACCTTAACACCGTTGGTTTTTCTTTGGCTCACCAACAAACCTTAATCCCTTGATTCAATCCCTTGATTGAATCAAGTTACAAGATATTAAAACAAAGTATAAAACAAAACAAAGCTTCTTAAACAAGCAAATATGACAATATAAACAAATAGAGTAAAGAGAAGCCCTCAAACGAGTTTTGAAGATGGAGGAGCTCGGCTTCTTCTTTACTTGATCCTCCTCTGATTTGGCATGAAGTAGAGGATCCCCGAGGCAGCACACGGATGGAGAGGAAGCTTTCGGATTCACTTGGATGCTCTTCTTCTCTCTATTTCGTTTTGGATGGCCCTTTTGTGCTTATGGGAGATTTCCTTTGTAATCTCTTTGAGATCTCTTTCCTAGATGATCTCTCCCACTTCCATCAGTTCTCCCCTAGCTCTCTTCTTGTTTTTATAGCTTTAGATGGCGTGGAAACAAGAATATAGCCGTTAGAGACAAGAAAAAGAGCCGTTGGACACAGTCTGCATTTCCTGACAATGTTACCGTTGGGATCGGAGTCGACTCGCGCGATCAGGAGTCGGCTCGCCTGTTGCAGGAGTCGGCTCGTGTTTTACCGGAGACGACTCGGCCACTGTTCCAAATTTGAATTAATGTGCTTGCCTCGACTGGGAGTCGACTCGTCTTAACCTGGAGTCGACTCGCCAACTTCTGGAGCTGACTTGGCAATTTCGGAGTCGGCTCATCCACTGAAGTCCGTGGATCCAATTTTGAATTTTGTCCTCTCGAGTCGACTCGACTGTCCTGGGAGTCGACTCGAATCTCAGAGCCCGAACTTCCGATCCTTTGTCTTTTGGCTCGTCCAGTCTTGGAGTCGACTCGAACTTCCTTGGAGTCGACTCGGCTCTCAGTTTGCGAAACACAGCCTTCTGCCATCTTGGTGTAGCGCTGCCTTGGAGTCGACTCGAGCTGTCTGGGAGTCGACTCGAATCTCAGAGGCAGTAACTTGGTTTTCTGTCTGTTGATGGTCGCGGAGTCTCGGAGTCGACTCGTGCAATGCGGGAGTCGACTCGAATCTCAGACCCAAAAACTGCTCTCTGACTTTTCTGCCTGTGACTCCTAGGAGTCGACTCATACTTCTCCGGAGTCGACTCATACTTCTCCGGAGTCGACTCGAATTCCACTGGAGTCGACTCGAAGACTGTTCTTTTGAATTTTTCTTTTGATTTTACTCCTCCAATTTGAATCCTTTGAACTTTAAACTTGGGCCAATAAATTGTAGCTTTCTTCCAACTTGAGAGCTTTGGAGGCCTTCTTGTGTTCTTCCAACTTGCTATGTTCCTTGCAAAATAAATATCTTTCTCCTTGCAACATAAACATTAGTATCTATACTTCAAGGTTTTGTGATCATCAAAATCAATCTATGAATCAATCTTTGGGTCATCATGGTATAAGGTGTTGGGCATCAAGACTCCCCTACGGACCTATGCTCGGGTTCCTCATACAAGCCCGCTGACCTTTGACAATAGGTAGCCCTTTTCGATGTACCTGACTAAATTCACTCTCTTTTTTTATATATATTTATTTAATAAATATGGGATAATAGTGAATTAGATAGGAATGATTCATCAGGACTCAAGGTTGCTACTAGACTTAACAACATAATGTTGAACCTAACCCTTAGAAGTGCAGGCCATGTGTGTTGTGAAATTTCAAAGTAAAAATTATCTTACAACACGCTAAAAGAACTTTTAATAAAAAGAACTCAAATTGTCTTACTCCTGACTAGTCATTGGGCTTTTTTTAGATTTTATATACTTCGTGTGTTTATCATATCAGCACTAAGGCATAGAAATTAGGATTTTTTTTTTGAAAAATATCTTCAAAAATGCGAAAATGCGAAAAATTTTTTCAAAAATTCGAATCCTATACCCCTCAACCTAGATCAGACATTGTCCTCAATATTTTTTTAAATATTATATTATTATAATTTTTTTTTGTTATTTTATTTTGGACGAAAATATGATGCATATGGAGGATAGAAGCATTGTACCTTAGTTGCATCAGTAATATGAGGGATCCTATTAAACATTAAAAAATGCAATGCAAAAACGAACTACGAAAATTGGGTTGCCTCCCAACAAGCGCTAAGTTTAATGTCTTTAACCAGACGCAGCGCATCCTTATCAAATCATACCAGGTTCATGCCGAGTTTTCGAAGGAAGAAAATTTGTGGGAGACTGATTATCAGGTAAGAAGTTGACTGCTTCTATGGCCTTTTCTATAGCAATATCAAAATGGGTCAAGCATGTTTTCAGAGGATCATCTTCCAAAATATAGGGAAGGGCTTCTTCTACAATATCATTCATTTTGTCTATTAGGAAGCACTCAACTTTCCTCGCGGGTTGGTCGGCCGTATTGAACACATTTAATTTTACCTTCATGTTCCCAAATGATATGTTCATTACCCCTGTTCTATAATTGATGCATGCATTGGCTGTTGTTAAAAAGGGGCACCCAAGGATCACGGGGATTTGTTTCTTAGGATTAGGCTCATGTTCCATATCAAAGACGATAAAATCTACTGAAAAATAGAATTTGTCTATCTTGACAAGAACATCTTCAATTATCCCACGTGGTGTTTTTACAGATCGATCAGCCAATTTAAGGAATACCGAGATTGGTTTTAACTAACCTAACCCAAGTTTCTCATATACTGAGTAAGGTAAAAGGTTGACACTTGCCCCTAGATCTAAGAGTGCTTGATCAATGAAATTATTTCCTAAGACAGGAGATGGTGGGAGCACCAGGATCTTTAAATTTCGGAGGGGTGTTGTGTTGGAGAATAGAACTCACTTGCTCAGTTAAGAAGACCTTTTTAGGCACATGTGTCCTAGATTTTCATTTTTGGGTACAAAGATCTTTGAGAAATTTGGCATAGGAGGGAACTTGTCTAATAGCATCAAGAAGCGGGAGGTTGATTTTTACTTGTTTGAAAATCTCCATCATCTCCTCTAGTGAAGTTTCCTTTTTACCAAAGGAAGAGGGTGAATTAAGAGCGTCAGGAAATGGGACTTTTGGAATGTGAGTTTTGGCAGAAGGTGGACTAGCGGAAGAAGAAGAAGGTTTTAGATTTTCATTTGACTTATTTCTATCCTCTTCTTCACCTTTCTTATTGTTATCCTCCCCAATCTTATTGTCTACTACACATCCACTCTTTAGGGTAGTTAATGCATTGGCTTGTTCATGATGAATTGTATTTAGTTGATTTTCTTGAGCCATGTATTGTCCCCTAGGATGACTCACTGGTTGGCTTGGAAGCTTTCCTTCCTCTCGCTTGTTCAGTGCATTAGCTAGTTGTCCCATTTGGGATTCTAGCTTGACAATGGATTGCGTGTGAGAGTGCACCAATTGTGTAATGGTTTTCAAACCTTGAAGGGCGGTCAATACTTTCTTCTCAAAGGCTGTGTTTCTACGGGGTGGAGGAGAAGTGTGTTGAAATTGAGTCGAAGGACGGTAGGGATGGATATTTTGTTGGGTTTGAAAATTCTGAGGGTTTTGAAAATTTTGGAAGTAGGGTTGGGCAGTATTCGAAGCTTGCTGTTTCCAAGAAAAGTTTGGATGATTCCGTCATCCCGGATTATATGTATTGGAAAATGGGTCATTACCCGGTCTGGGCTATGTTTGAGCAGCATTGATGTGTTCTTGCACGAGTTCGAAAAATTGGGGTGCTGAAGGGTACTCATGAATAGGGTGGAAATGTTGGAAACCCGTCCATGCCGCAGAAAATTCAAAAAAATTCAGATGGCAGTGGAATCGGCATAAGCGGGATCGACGTTCATTGCATGAACATCATTCGATAACCGTTCGTAGATAGGTAAGGATTAAATACCTTTTAAAATATTAGGAAGATCAGATCTTCACCTTGTGCGGGTAGATGATCACCGCAAACTGATGATCGTGGTTTTGGATGAACGTTCGCTTGAAGCCGTTCAAGTGCCCGGCCTCTACGGGTATCCACACGAAGCAGGAACCGATCCAAGCTTTCTATCTCCCCGGGGTGCTAGCTCCCTTGCAGAGATAACTTTGATGGCTGATTTCCTCCCTCTTAATCAACCCTTGATTGTGCTAAGGAGGAGGAAGAAGAAGGATGCAAGTGGATGAAGAATCAAAGGTTGCTTGTAGCCTTTTCCCTTGCTTGCTTTTGAACTCAAGATTGGGATGAAAGGAGGGCCGCCAAGGCCTTTCTTGTTCTTCCTTTTGCTTGCGGCTGAAGACCAAGGAGAAGGAGAGAGGGGGTACGACCACAAGGAAGAGAGCTTCAATCATCTTGGGCGCCGGCCCCTGCTCCCTTTAAAAACCATCTAGGGTTCCTACAACTTAGGAGCCCTAGACTAGTTTCCTAAGAGGGGGCGTCGGCCCCCTCTCTTCATGCCGCACCAACCAAGAGGAGAGGGGCTCATGCCCCTCTTACTTAGTTAACCTAATCCTCCTCCAAGGAGGATTAGGTGTCCTTCTCATGGTTTAGTCCTAATCTAATTAGGATTAACCAAATCATGAATCAATTGGGTTTAATCTATACCAGTCCTAATCCAGTTAGAACTTGAATGAACCATGACTCAATTGAACTCTTCAATCCTGACCCAATTAGGAGTCATGTTGATGTTAGATGTATGCCCTATAAGCCAATTTTGGCTGACACATTATTAATTCTAGGGACATAATTTTGTACTTGACTATTTATTATTGAATAAATAAAAGGCATCTTTCTATTCATATTGTTTATGTGTCTATGAATCGTCCAAGAATTAATAAGATGATGATGCGTATTCTTAAGAGTTAAGAATTTGAGCCATGCATCATTGGTGATTAATTTCTGAATGCTCCTGATCAATGGATCATCACAAGGACGGTGATCGATCCGATCAGTGCACACATTACTTTCCTTATAGATGGACGAGACTCAAGTCCACAGTGTGGCGACACTGAAGTAATAGTGCAAGTGCTTGTGAGAGAACAAGGGTACTGAGCGTGACCAATACAAGAAGTCACTTGGATGTCTATCCACTCGTCAGTGACTTGCTTGATGTTGCAGTAGTGTGACTAGTCCTTTGACCTGCGATGCTTCGGCTACTCACAGTGAGGTTATTGTAGTTTGACTGCACAAATGCATGGTCTCTAGCCATATGGGTCCATGCAGTGTAGATTGGCTGCAGTAAGTTCACTGTAGGAGTAGGGTATGCATCTACAAGGAATCTATCGACCTTGATAGATAAGGAGAGACCCTATGTGATTTATGAGACTGAGTTCGTAAGACCTCGACCGGGGCGGATTGCATAGTGGAGAAAGAGTTTTCCATTCTCGAACTTAAGTCGAATAAATTTTGATATATTACAGATGAAGGGGTTTGACGAGTTATCCATGACCTTCGTCTTGTAGGGATCCACGATAGAAGGACTGTAACACATGACAACTGCACCTAGAGGTTCATCATTCTATTCTGCTGGGTAGCCACTACATGCTGCTAGGTGTCACTGGTGGATGGTGGGACTCATAGGGATTATCTTGATGATCGATAAACCCTAATGAGTTGAGTTGGAATCGTTCCAACCCATTGAAAGGAGTTTTCAATGATACTGAGATGGAGATCTCAATATGTCTCATTACCAGTTAGATTAGAACCTATGAGGTCACACACATTAGAGGTTCTGATTATTAGGATTGTCGATTTGTGATTTGGAATCACAATGTCAATTGTCAATAAGATTGATGTACAAAATAACCCACTAAGAGTTAGTGAGTTAAATGGAAGAATTAAATAATTATAATTAGATTATGTTGCCCAGAGATGGTCACCCAAGAGGGGGGTGAATTGGGTGTTTTAAAACTTTTTGTTCAATTAAAAATAAAACACACAAATGTATGAGCTAAGGTAAAAATAGAGGTATGAAAACAGACAATCGCAAACACAAGGTTTTATAGTGGTTCGGAGCTTCCACTGCTCCTACATCCACTCCCCAAAGCACCTTTGGAAATTTCCACTATAATCCAAGATAACAGTCCGGTAGTTTTGCGAGTGCACTACCCAACTCGTTGTTTTACACCGGGCTAACAACGAACCCTACAACCCCCAATTTCACCTAGGCTTGGGACGCCTTTCCCTTGTTCCAAGTCCCTTGACTGGAACAAGCACAATAACCAAAGGTTTTACAAAAGATTTGAAAGCTCTAAATAAGCAGATAAAACAGTGAGAAATAACAAAACCCGGAAGAACCCTTTTAGCCGTTGGAAGCGTGGGAAATGGTGGTTCTTCCGATGTAGATCGCGTTGTCTTGAATGTGAGCTTTGAATGCCGATCGGGAGAGAGTAGTTGAGCTCGAAATCAGTTGGGAAGCTTGAAAGCACTTGATTTCTTCACTTGAATGCACTAACTCCCTTGAACCTTTTTCTCTTACTTCTCTCTTGAATGATCTTGTGTTGGGTTGGTGAGAAGTTGTTGGAAGGCACTTAAGAGCTCCCTTTTATAGCTCAAAAAGCAAATATAGCCGTTAGACACAAAAAAAGAAACGTTTGAAATTCAAACAAACCTGCAAAAAGGTGTCAGTCGCGTCCCAGGCGCTCCGGAGACGTCTCCGCTTCAACGCGAACTGTAAGATTTTTCTTTTGATGTTGTTTGGGGTCGACTCGGCGCTTTACGGGGACGACTCTGATGATGAACCGTTTGAATGCTTGTTTTTCTGTTTTTCTGAGAGGGTCGCCTCGGCACTTTACGGGGACGTCTCGGGATGTTTGCACTTTTTGCATGGGGACGACTCCGCTGCCTCGGGGACGACTCCGCTGTTTTATCTTCGAAAAACAAGTCCTCTGGAATTCTCTGAGAGAGTCGACTCCGCTTTTTCAGGGAACGTCTCCGCTGTTTTATCATCGAAAAAGACATCCTCTGGAATACCCTGAGAGAGTCGACTCTGCTACCTCGGGGACGACTCCAGAAGTCTGCTTTTTACTCGCCGGGACGACTCCGCGTCCTGTGGAGACGACTCGCGCGCATCCCTTGAAATCGGCCTTTCTGCCGCCTCTGAGAGAGTCGACTCCGCCTCTGAGAGAGTCGACTCCGACCATGGCGAGACGCCTCGCCAGGTGCCGGGGACGTCTCCAGACGTGCCAGTTCTTCCTGTTTGTGCCAGAGACGTCTCTGAGACAACCCGAAGACGTCTCGGCTGTCCCTGATCTATTTTCTTCAACTCAAAAATTCTTCAATAAATTCTTAAAAATTATGGGAACTTGCCTAGACATTTCTTAACAATATTGTTAATTAATCACCTGAAATTCTCAAATAAATTGTTAAGATAAATAGAATTATACTCTAGTGTTTTGTATTCATCAAAATCCATTAGGGGGTCAACAATCTCCCCCTTTTTGATGATGACAAAACACTGAGTATATGCAAAATTTGAAATTTAAACATATACACAGTATTTGATCAGATGTACAAGTATAATGTTTTGATTTGAGCTAGATACAGTGTGCATAATTCAAAATAGTCAACTTTCAGTTCCATCCTTATGCATAAGATTGATCTTAATAGCTCTTAAGCAATTTTAGCATATCAACTGAATTTGAATCAAGTTAAAATTTAAATTAATGAAATATTGATGCTAAAGACAATTGAAGGCTAAGTTCTTTTTGACTCCCCCTTTCTTTTCCAGAAGGGCAATTATCTTAAGGCCAATATTCTTCAATTTTATCTTTTTCTAATTCAATTTTTTTTAAGTATGAGTGTAAATTTTGCATTCCATATTTAGGTTCTACTCCATATACTCCATATATATATATATACTCAATACACTCCATAAATTTTGCATTCCAATATATCCAATATCCATATTGGTTCTACTCCCCCTTTTTGTCATCAACAATGAAGGGGACAAATTATCCTTAGGTACTTAAAACTCAATTCCTAGTAGAATTCAGCATATTACCATGAACCACTCAAGGATATTTAAGTTATTTTTATTAAAGAATTCAGCATTCATTTCACTCCCCCTTTGTTTTGGAATTCATTTCAGACTCCTCTTTTTGTTTAAAATAGTTATCACAAGATGTGCTCCCCCTGTTTTATATGCATTGATAAATTGTGTCAAATTTGAACACTTAAGGTATGTTATGAGATTTTTATGGCACAACACAGAATCACATACACAAAGTTTGATTCCACAGGATTTGAAACAAACACAAGATTTCAAAAGAGATTGTATGTCATTCATATGTCATTGCAATCATTTGAAGGCATTACAAGGTTAAAAAAAAGAGGAAATCATTACAAGTATTGATTCCTAATACAAAAGAAGTGTCAAAATGAGCCTAGGGTTTTACAAAAACAGATGAACCCTAGATGTCTACAAAATGTCCCTCATCGGCGACGTTGCTCATAAGCCCTAGCAGCTGCATCTATAAATGCATTAATTGAATCTAGCAGTGTTTTGAATTGATCTCCCTGAGACTGATGGAAGGCTGCCACTAGTGCTTCAAATTCAATGCTTGCCCTTTCAATTCTTCCTCTAAGTTGGGCAACCACAGTGCCCACATTGCCTCCAGGGCTTGTCAATTCTTGAAGGCTTTTTGATATGCTCTTCAAGTCATCCTGTAGCTCAATTGATCTGAAGGATTGGGTGGCACTCACATGAACTAGTTCTGTCGCTGTAGCTTCTATCTGAGCTCTAATTTCCTTCAACTCTTGTAGAAGCCCTTCATATGAGGTTCTAATGGGGGCCAACTCAGCAGAAATCATCGATCTCATCTCCTCCCTCATCTGCTGGCATATTACAGATGCTAAAGTGCGCATCTGTTCTTCTAATAGGGAGAAGGGCCCACTGACTGGAGGAGGAGGAGGCACAGATGTGGAAGGTCCAGCTGAGCTGGAGGGTACATCAGGGAAGGCCATGTGGCTATGTGGAGGAGAGTGGTGGTCAGGCTCCTGATGTGGGATCTCGGGCTCTAAGGTTTGAGATTTTCTTTTTGGTACCTTGACCCAAGACCCATCTACCTTGTGAAACTCCATTCTACGCATTGTGCTTTCATTATAGTAGTCGGTGTTTCTCAAGGGTTTTGCAGGCTCATTTTCTGGAATTTGAACCTTGAAATGTTTGAATACTAAGGTAAAGATCATCCCATAGGGTATGCTAAACCTAGAATACCTATGACATATAGAAATGTAGTTCAGCATAAGTCTAGGGAGATTTAGGGGAATCCCTAGTAGGATGTGGTGCATGATGACTAAATCTCGCTCCGAAACAAAATCGAAGCGACCGGTTTTTGGAAACAAGACCCGGTTGACAATACTCAAAAGTAGTCTCATCTCGGCATTTAGGTCTTGTGAGTTAACCACATCAAGAGGGCCGCAGTCCTCTCGTCCTAAAACTAGGTTTAGGGCTATTTCCCTTTGGGGATGTGAGGTTGGAGCCTCACCGTCTTTAGGGATTTGTAATACACTAGATAGGGTATCCTCATTGATCTCTATCAGTGTCCCTCGGACATAGGCAGTGTACCCCGAGTCCCCTAAGGCCATATTACTAAACATCTCTCTAACTAGACCGGGGTAGGTTGATGTGTTGAGAGTACAAAGATATTCCCAACCTTGGGCACGGAGTCTCTCTCCAATAGAGAACCCCTCACTCTCTAAAAAGTGGAAATCTATAAACCTACCCGTGGTTACTGTGCGATTCGCACAGGAAATGGTCGAGGTTGGTGGAGCAACCGGAGGAGACGGTGCGGAAGGTTCTTCCCTCCGTTCCTCGGCGTCGGTCGCTACCCTAGGATGCCTCCCACTTGTTCTCCTAGCTCTTTTGGGTGCCATGAATTAGAAACCCTAGGAAAATGGGGAGTTTTGGTTCGGTTTGAGGTGGAAAGAAAAATGGAGGCTAGGGTTTTGTGTTTTGTTGGGGACGAAAGGGATAGCTCGGGTCGGCTCGAGCTGTTTCGACCTATTTTAAAAAAACCTTCGTTCGGTCCCCGAGACGTCTCCGCGACTAACGCGAGACGTCTCGCCGGGGGGACGTCTCTGCGATTTGCCAGAGATGTCTCCGGCACTGAAAAATTTCAGACTGAATTCTATCTTTTCCCAATTTATTTCATTTAACCACACTAATCAACATGATTTCTTTTGGTGAATATAGGGTGAGTTTGTTTGTGATCCTTCCCTTTAATAATATACCCTATAAAAGTTTGATAATAATTTTTGAATTATTAATATTGAAATGAGGAATGTTTGACCAAATTTCGAATACCTATGAAATAGGCTCTAAAAATATCTCCATGAAGAGTCCAAGGGAGGGTAACCATCCTCCGGAAAGTCAAACAGTTCGTCATTTAACTTAGATAGATTCATGCTTTTACTTAATGAATACTAGGTTTGCTATTTGTGACTTTGAGGTGGATTACAAGTTTGAGTAGCAAAGCATTGCAATACAAGTTCAATTTATTTGCTGGGATCATACAAGCTCAAAGCATTCCTTAAGAGGTTGAACCTATCTTTACAAAGGGGCTTTGTAAAGATATCGGCCAATTGAATTTCAGTACATACATACTCAATCATCACATCATTTTTCAGCACATGATCCCTTATAAAGTGATGCCTAATCTCTATATGTTTTGATTTTGAGTGTTGGACAGGATTTTTTGTTAAATTAATTGCACTTGTATTATCACATCTAATTGGTATATTGTCCATTTTGATACCGAAGTCTTCAAGTTGTTGCTTAATCCAAAGAACTTGGGCACAACAGCTTCCAGCTGCAATGTACTCAGCCTCAGCTGTGGATAAGGCAACTGAATTTTGTTTCTTGCTAAACCAAGAAACCAAATTAGCACCCAAGAATTGACATGTGCCACTTGTGCTTTTTCTGTCGAGTTTGCACCCGGTAAAATCAGCATCGGAATAAGCAATTAAATTTATATCAAATTGTTTAGAATACCATAAGCCTACATTAGATGTCCCTACTAGATATCTAAAAATTCTTTTAACAGCTTGCAAGTGTGATTCCTTAGGACATGCTTGGTATCTAGCACACATACAAACACTGAATAATATGTCTGGTCTACTAGCAGTAAGGTAAAGTAAAGAGCCTATCATACCTCTGTACAATTTGCAGTCTATACTTTTACCTTTTTCATCTTTGTCAAGCTTGCAACTTGAGCCCATGGGTGTGCTGATTTCCTTTGCATCCTTCATCTTGAATTTTTCCAACATTTCCTTGATATATTTGGACTGACTGATGAAGATGCCTTCCTCTGATTGTTTTATTTGTAGCCCAAGGAAGAAGTTGAGCTCACCCATCATGCTCATTTCAAATTCTCCCTGCATAAGCTTGGCAAACTCTTGACAAAGACTATCATTAGTAGCACCAAAAATTATATCATCCACATAAATTTGTACAAGCAATAAGTCATTTCCTTTTCTTTTAATGAAGAGGGTTTTGTCTACATTTCCTCTCTTAAATTTATTTTCAATTAGGAAATTACTTAATCTTTCATACCATGCCCTAGGGGCTTGCTTCAGTCCATACAATGCTTTATGTAATTTATAAACATAATCTGGATGTAAGTGGTTTTCAAAACCTGGAGGTTGTCCTACATAAACTTCCTCCATTATATAACCATTTAAAAAAGTACTTTTTACATCCATTTGATAGAGTTTAAAATCCATGAAGCAAGCATATGCCAAAAGTAGCCTAATAGCCTCTAACCTAGCGACAGGAGCAAAAGTTTCATCAAAATCTATTCCTTCCTCCTGATTATAGCCTTTGGCAACTAGTCTAGCTTTGTTTCTTATAACTATTCCATCTTCATCTAGTTTATTTCTATACACCCACTTGGTGCCTATGATTGAAACATTAGGGGGTCTTTTCATTAGAGTCCAAACTTGATTTCTTTCAAATTGATTTAATTCCTCTTGCATAGCATTTATCCAATTTTCATCCTTTTCGGCTTCCTCTAGTGACTTAGGCTCTATTTGTGAAACGAAAGCAAGATAATTACTAGTATTTCTTAGAGAGGATCTTGTCCTTACCCCTTGTGAGGGATCACCAAGGATTAAATCCCTTGGATGACCATGTGCATACCTCCATTCCCTCGGAAGATCTTGATTTCTTGCTTGAGGTTGATCTTCTTCATCTTGCTGAATTGTATCTTCCTTGACTTCATCTTCAAGTTGTTTGTCTTGTATGGAGAACTCCTTCATTCTGTCTTCAAGTATACCTGCATCACTATCTTCTTCTTTTCTAGAAGAATCTCCATTAGCTTCATCAAAAACAACATGAATGGATTCTTCAACAATGAGAGTTCTCTTGTTGAAGACCCTGTATGCTCTACTAGATGAGGAATAACCTAAGAAGATCCCCTCATCTGATTTAGCACTAAATTTACTTAGATTGTCCTTTCCATTGTTTAAAATAAAACACCGACAACCGAAAACATGAAAGTAACATATATTTGGCTTCTTATTATTCAGCAACTCATAAGGTATTTTCTTTAAAATAGATCTGACTAATGCACGGTTTAAAATGTGACATGCAGTATTTATTGCTTCAGCCCAAAAATATTTTGGTAGATTCGATTCGCACAACATGGTACGAGCCATATCTGCTAGTGTGCGATTCTTCCTTTCTACCACCCCATTTTGTTGGGGTGTCCTAGGGGCCGAGAAATTGTGATTGATACCATTTTCGTAACAAAATTTTTCAAAGTATTGATTTTCAAACTCGGTACCATGATCACTCCTAATTGCTTTTAGTTTGAGATTGAGTTCATTCGAAACCCTATTATGAAACTTGATAAAAGCGGGAAAGGACTCATCTTTATGTGCAAGAAATGAAACCCATGTAAAACGTGAAAAATCATCAACAATTACAAGACCAAATTTCTTACCCCCTAGACTAGCAGTTCTAGTGGGTCCAAACAAATCCATGTGAATTAGTTCTAAGGGTTTTGATGTTGAGACTATGTTCTTAGACTTGAAAGAACTTCTTGTTTGTTTCCCTAATTGACATGCAGCACAAATTTTGTTTTTTTCAAAGTCTATTTTTGGTAGTCCTTTGACTAGATCTTTTGTAATTAATTTAGAGATTAAATCCATGCTAGCATGCCCTAACCTACGATGCCATAACCAACTAGTCTCATTGACTTTGGGATCCATGGCTACAAGACATTGGCCATCCTTCATGGTGAGATCATCAAGATCTACCATGTAAACATTTCCATGCCTATGTCCTGTGAGTATGATCTCATTGTCAATTGGACTACTAATTATGCATAGTGATGATTCAAATGACACTTTAAATTCCTTGTCACAAAATTGACTTGTACTTAGTAAATTATGTTTTAGTCCATTAACTAACAATACATTGTCAATAAAAGAGGAGGGTGATATGGAGATTTTACCAACACCAACGATTTGACCTTTAGCATTATCTCCAAATGTGACTACTCCTCCTTCTTTTGATTTCAAGGTGACGAAGAGACTCTTGTCACCGGTCATATGCCTTGAGCAACCACTATCAAGATACCACATTCTCTTTCTATTTCCGGCTGCAAGGCATACCTGCAAAATAATCAAGTGATGCTCTTAGGTACCCAAATCTTCTTGGGTCCTTCTTGGTTAGTATAGTTGGTTCCCTTAGGCACCCACACTTTAGTTATGTTTTTACCTCTTACAAATGTACTCTTGTTAGTTTGAATCTTTCTTTGAATGCAAGAGTAGGCTTTATGTCCACTTTTTCCACAATGAAAGCATGTAGGTTTTTCAGATTTGACATCTTTTGCTTTCACAAAGAAATTCTTTAGATACTTTTGTTGTTTGCTAGTTTTATATCCTAGACCGGCTTTATTAAAAACAGCTCTTTGATTGGATAGAATAAGATTTAACTTTTCAGAGCTATGTGTAAATTTTTCAACAATTGGTTTGTACTTATGTACCTCATTCTTGAGATCCACATTTTCTTTAACTAATTCTTCCTTATCCTTTTTAAGGAGTTCAACATTTTGCGCAAGTAAGGTATTACTATTGAGTAGGAATTTAACTTTTAGATTTAATTCCTTAATTTGTGTTTTTGCCGTTTCATTTTCAATGCTAAGTTTTGAATTTTTATTTTCTAGGTCAATGGTATTAACATTTTTGAAGCTCTCCTTCTCAATCAATAGGTTTTCAATATCATCCTTTAGTTTTTGATTGGAGGCTTTTAATTCTTTATTCTTTGCTCCTAACATACTACAATCACTCATGAGTTCTTGAAAAGCTTCATATAATTCTTCTAAAGTAAAATTTGTAGTTGAGCTATGACTTACCTCATCGTCTTCGAATGCCATGAAGCACAAATTGGCGGTCTCTTCCTTCTCTTCCTCGGAGGATGATGTGTCACTATCATCCCATGTTGCTTTCAATGCCTTCTTCTTCTTCTTTCCAAAATGCTTCTTCTGTTGAGGGCATTCGGAACGGATGTGTCCCGGTCTCTTGCAATCATAACAAATGATTGGGTCTCTTTCCTTATCTTTTTCCTTTTCCCAATCATTTCTCCCTCCAAACTTCTTTCTTGGGAAGGGTTTCTTTCTTCTCATGAATTTCTTAAATTTCCTTACTATTAAACCCAAGTCCTCATCTTCGCTTTCTTCTTCACTCTCACTACTTTCTTCTTCACACACACTCGAAGTAGCCTTGAGTGCGATTGTCTTCTTCTTTGGCAACTCTTCTTCATGTTGCTTCATTGTGAGCTCATGCGTCATCAATGAGCCCAATAGTTGTTCAAGTCCCAATGTGTTGAGGTCTTTAGCTTCCACGATCGCCGTGACCTTCGCTTCCCATGCTTTTGGCAAGGACTTGAGAATTTTACTCACAAGTTCTGGGTTAGTGTAGGATTTGCCCAAATTCTTTAGACCATTTATTATATCGGTGAAGCGTGTGAACATGCATGAGATGGTTTCGTTGGGTTCCATCTTAAATAACTCATACTTGTGAACTAGAATATTCACTTTAGATTCTTTGACTTGATTTGTACCCTCGTGGGTAACTTCAAGCCTATCCCATATTTCCTTAGCGGAACTACATGTGGAGACTCTATTAAATTCATTCACATCTAGAGCACAAAATAATGAGTTCATGGCTCTAGCATTGAGTTGAACCATCCTGTTATCATTCTCATCCCAATCCTCCTCAGGTTTGGGAATTTGAATGTCATTAACCATGTGAGATGGTTCGTGTGGTCCCTTGATTATGACCCTCCACAAGGCATAATCTTGTGCTTGAATAAAGATCTTCATTCTAGTCTTCCAATAGGTATAATTTGTCCCATTGAAGAGTGGAGGTCTATTGGTTGCCTGCCCCTCAGCAGGAACATTGTTGAAGGGTGTTGCCATCTAGATCTTTGGCCAAGACGGTTAGGTCTTCAAGAAATACACAGAGCACCTGCTCTGATACCACTTGTTGCCCAGAGATGGTCACCCAAGAGAGGGGTGAATTGGGTGTTTTAAAACTTTTTGTCCAATTAAAAATAAAACACACAAATGTATGAGCTAAGGTAAAAATAGAGGTATGAAAACAGACAATCGCAAACACAAGGTTTTATAGTGGTTCGGAGCTTCCACTGCTCCTACATCCACTCCCCAAAGCACCTTTGGGAATTTCCACTATAATCCAAGATTACAATCCGGTAGTTTTGCGAGTGCACTACCCAACTCGTTGTTTTACACCGGGCTAACAACGAACCCTACAACCCCCAATTTCACCTAGGCTTGGGACGCCTTTCCCTTGTTCCAAGTCCCTTGACTGGAACAAGCACAATAACCAAAGGTTTTACAAAAGATTTGAAAGCTCTAAATAAGCAGATAAAACAGTGAGAAATAACAAAACCCGGAAGAACCCTTTTAGCCGTTGGAAGCGTGGGAAATGGTGGTTCTTCCGATGTGGATCGCGTTGTCTTGAATGTGAGCTTTGAATGCCGATCGGGAGAGAGTAGTTGAGCTCGAAATCAGTTGGGAAGCTTGAAAGCACTTGATTTCTTCACTTGAATGCACTAACTCCCTTGAACCTTTTTCTCTTACTTCTCTCTTGAATGATCTTGTGTTGGGTTGGTGAGAAGTTGTTGGAAGGCACTTAAGAGCTCCCTTTTATAGCCCAAAAAGCAAATATAGCCGTTAGACACAAAAAAAGAAACGTTTGAAATTCAAACAAACCTGCAAAAGGGTGTCAGTCGCGTCCCAGGCGCTCCGGAGACGTCTCCGCTTCAACGCGAACTGTAAGATTTTTCTTTTGACGTTGTTTGGGGTCGACTCGGCGCTTTACGGGGACGACTCTGATGATGAACCGTTTGAATGCTTGTTTTTCTGTTTTTCTGAGAGGGTCGCCTCCGCACTTTACGGGGACGTCTCGGGATGTTTGCACTTTTTGCATGGGGACGACTCCGCTGCCTCGGGGACGACTCCGCTGTTTTATCTTCGAAAAACAAGTCCTCTGGAATTCTCTGAGAGAGTCGACTCCGCTTTTTCAGGGGACGTCTCCGCTGTTTTATCATCGAAAAAGACATCCTCTGGAATACCCTGAGAGAGTCGACTCTGCTACCTCGGGGACGACTCCAGAAGTCTGCTTTTTACTCGCGGGGACGACTCCGCGTCCTGTGGAGACGACTCGCGCGCATCCCTTGAAATCGGCCTTTCTGCCGCCTCTGAGAGAGTCGACTCCGCCTCTGAGAGAGTCGACTCCGACCATGGCGAGACGCCTCGCCAGGTGCCGGGGACGTCTCCAGACGTGCCAGTTCTTCCTGTTTGTGCCAGAGACGTCTCTGAGACAACCCGGAGACGTCTCGGCTGTCCCTGATCTATTTTCTTCAACTCAAAAATTCTTCAATAAATCCTTAAAAATTATGGGAACTTGCCTAGACATTTCTTAACAATATTATTAATTAATCACCTGAAATTCTCAAATAAATTGTTAAGATAAATGGAATTATACTCTAGTGTTTTGTATTCATCAAAATCCATTAGGGGGTCAACAGATTATAATTAAGTTTTTTATTGCTGATTAATTAAGTCAAATTATGATGGGTCTGATCCAAAAGAAATTTGACTCAAATCCTAGTCAAGAGTTGGCTAGATCGAGTCCCAAAAATCCTACCTAAATTCAGCCTTTTTTCTTTATATGGAGCCTCCCTTTTAATGCCCTATTTTGAGGAGTCAAAAATTGGTAAGAAGGGGCAGCCAAGAGGGCAAGGAGGAGCGTGGCACCCTCTCCTTCTTTGCTGGGAGCCAGCGCCCCTTGATTCAAGGAATCAAGGGGCCCGCCAATGCAAAAAAAAAAGGGGGAGGCGCCAAGGAATCCTAGTGGGACTAGGACCCTTGGCGCCTAGGGTTTTGAACCCTATAAATGGGAGCCCCACATCCCATGCTTTCAGATGAGAACTTCTCCCAGCCGTGGGGCAGCAAGAAGGATTTTTGGGATATTTAAATCAGCAAAAAGGGAGAGAAAAGAATCAAAACAGTGAAGGGTTTTCTTCTTCCTTTTGAAGGCTGCACAAGGTGGGATCCTTGTGATTTCTTCTTCCTTCTTCTTCGACATCCAAGAGAGGCTTTTGCAAGGAGCTAGCACCCCGGTGAAGCCCCATCTCTGATCTTCAGCAACCTCATGTGGATACTTGTAGAGGCCGGACGTTTGTGCGGCTACAAGGAACCGAACCACGATCATCGGTTGCGGTGTTCTTCTACCCGCACAAAGGTGAAGATGAGATCTTCATTTGAACTTTTATATTTCTGATTTTCTAGTAGTTTAACAATTCATAATTAATTATTAGATCTTAGTTTAGTCCCCATCTTAATTCAAAAGGGTTCTGAATCGTTTTGATTCAGAAAACTTTTGAA
Organism: Phoenix dactylifera; assembly: GCF_051530095.1. NCBI lineage: Eukaryota > Viridiplantae > Streptophyta > Magnoliopsida > Arecales > Arecaceae > Phoenix > Phoenix dactylifera. The sequence continues at coordinate 20,602,360 of NC_143193.1, read as the reverse complement.
ATCTACCCGATCCTGTTCCGGCATATGCGATGCACCGGGCCCGGCATGCGGATTCCGCCGCGAACGTCGCGCCGCTGTGGGGCAATCCAACAGTGGTATCAGAGCCATGGTTTTGGGGATCCAATTAAGATAATAGTTAATTAATTATGAATTAGTTCTGATTTTTTAATTATTATGCATGCTGAAAAATTCTGCGTGCTAAAATTTCGTGATGCTGAAAATTTTCAGCATGCTGATTTTGTTAGATCGATCATGCGATGTTAGTTTTAAAATTATGATATGATTATGATGTTTAAAATTAAGGTATTGCATGATCTGGATCTCAGATGGTTGCATAATAAAATTAAAATCAGATTAGATAAAATCATGCATGAGATGCATGTGGTGATGATCATAGGATTCAAACCCTTTTGGTATCGAATGTAATGACCTGCGATGTGATCTGTAATGTCATGTAATTTTTCAAATGCTTGCATGCATCTTATTTAATGTTTTGAGAGGCCTGCGTGCCTCCTAAAAGGGAGATGTAATTTATTTTTATTTTTATTTTATATCTGGTTGTATTTCTGTGATGTGATGTACGTCAACGATCAAATTAAAGATGATGCATGAGATGAGTAGGGGTCTAAGCGGTTGATGGCGATTGGATCAAGAGTTGGTCAAGGATCGAATCAAGGAGGCTTAGAACCAATTCAAGAGTTGAAGACCAGTTGATCGATTGACGTGCATGTGCTTGTAATACGACCTAACTAGAATCCATGATCATCACCTATTTAAAGTTTAGCTTTAATTATTGCTGCGATTATAACTGCCTGCAATGTGCCATTTGCAGTGATGTGAATGAGAGTCGGGTAGATAGGTTTATATGTGATGTAGCAAACCCAATTGAGACCTAAATTAAAACCTCCTCAATCAAGTCGAGAGTGAACCGACATGAGCAAGTCATATTAGATTAATTGATCTAATTGGTGTCTAGAAAAGCATTAAAGGTGGTTACTTAATTAGGACCTTACTCTCTGAGTAAGGGGAGCCTCCCACCTGCTTACCTGGCCAATTGTTTGATTACCTCTTATGAAGAGCTCAAGTTGCAAACACTAAGACCTGATTAACCAATATTAAGTCAATAGGTCTTCCACTGTAGTAGAGCTGCTAAGGTCTTTCTGATGTTGATTTGTCTCGGCTGGACACAGTGGGCAAGTTGCATCGGGGGGCTGGACCTCTCTATAGACATGAGATGTTGTAGGGTAAAGATGGGGTTGGGCACCAATAACTGTTAGGTGAGGACCCAATGACGACTTTATTCCTACGGTTATACGGTGGGTCTGACTTAACTAAGAAATGGGACCAATAACTGTTAGGTGAGGTTTTCACGGCTTAGAGACCAAGTTACACTGCAACATGCTTGAGAAGCATTGTACAAGAGTTGTACATTCATCAATCTATGTGTCACCAATAACTGTTAGGTGAGGTGGCATGTAAATCGGTGGGACCGCAGTACCCACTAGAAACCCTAGTCGTGTGGGATTTCCGTTTCTCTACCAGGGGAGTGTGAGGGATTCGAGAAAATAGTGGGAGTTACATTTGTTCTAAAAGACCTTAGAACAGATTAATGATCAAGTACAAAAGTCTAACTAGAATCTTTACTCTCTGCAGATACAATGTCAGCTTCAAACCCTTTGACCCGTATTCTTGAGACCAACCGACTGACCGGAACCAATTACAAAGACTGGCTTAGAAACCTCAAAATTGTTTTGGACTGTGAGAAAATAGGCTACATACTCGATTCAGATAGCCCCACACTACCAACACGTCCTACTGATGTTCAGTGTCAGACGCTTCAAAAGTGGATGGATGATGACATTAGAGTTAAATGCTATATGATGGCATCCATGTCAAATGAACTCCAATGCCAGCATGAAAATATGAAGACTGCTAGGGACATACTGGCACACCTGCAAGAGTTGTATGGTGAGCAGAGTCGCACAGCTCGTTTTGAAGTATCCAAGAGGCTCTTCAAGACAAAGATGCGCGAAGGGCAGTCTATCCATGATCACGGTCTGACCATGATCAAGGACCTAGAGGAGCTTGAGAAGCTCGGAATGAACATGCACAAGGAATTGCAAGTGGATTTGATCCTACAGTCACTTCCTGATTCATTTGGTCAGTTTATAGTAAACTACCACATGAATAAGATTGAATGCACTAAGACTGAACTGATAAATATGTTGGTAACTGCTGAGGGAGCCTTGAAAGGTTCAAGGGGCAATGTCCTTGCTGCTGAGTTGACTTCTGGTTCCAAGAGAAAGTCTACTTGGAAGAAAAAGAAGCCTGCTAAGAAGCAGAAGAAAGACAAGAAGCCAAAGAAGGAAGTTCAAAAGAAAAAGGCTAATGACAAAGGAAAATGTTTCCACTGCAATGTCGACGGCCACTGGAAAAGGAACTGTCCTTCATACCTCGAGAGCCTGAAGAACAAGAAGGCTGACACACCTTCAGAAGGTATAGACTTGCTCATAATTGAAACTAATCTGACGGTTTCTTCTACTTCCAGTTGGGTTATAGATTCTGGTTCTAGTGCTCATTTGTGCACTACCATGCAGGGTCTAAAGAAAGTAGAAGGCTGGCGGAAGGTGCGGTAACCCTTCGGGTTGGCAATGGGGCAAAAGTTGCTGCTGTGGCTGTGGGCACCTACCATCTGCGACTACCGTCTGGTTTTAGTTTATTACTTAGAGACTGCTATTATGTACCTGCTGCTAGCAGAAATTTGATTTCTGTTTCATGTCTAGCACAGGAAGGTCATGTTTTTACTTTTGACAAAAACTGCTGTTCTATTTATTTCAGAAATAAAATAGTTGCACGTGGTTTTATGATTGACAGTCTCTATCATTTATATATGGATGTATCTGTGAATGTTACCGAGCAAGAAGTGAGTGCCAAAGGATCCAAAAGATTCAGAAATGAGATAAATCAAAAATATTTGTGGCACCTCAGACTAGGCCATATTGGAGAGGATAGGATGAACAAAATGGATAAAGATGGGCTTCTCGGCTCATTGACTTCCGAGTCATATCCAGTTTGCGAGTCCTGTCTTCAAGGAAAAATGGCTAGATTGCCCTTTGTAGGACATGGGGAGAGGACCACTGAAATACTTACCCTAGTACATACAGATGTATGTGGTGTAGGGTTTTAGCATGTTATAATGCGCAGCGGAAGCTAGGGATTTTAAAAATTTCATAATAAAGTCCCTATACATGAAACCCTTTTAAGCCTAGATCACCTTAATGATTACAATCAAATGATATAAAATAAATGCAGAATTAGTAGAATACCTCAAACGCTAATCCAAAGTGTACAATCTCCACGAGGCGTCCAAGTGTCCGCCCTCCAATGGTGATCCACACGAAAACTTGATCAAGACTTTAGCTCCAAAGACTTTTGATCCTTAATGCAGAATTCTTCTAAAGAACTCTAATGGCTTGCTTTCCTTCCTTTCTATTTTTCTTTAGCCTTCTAAAATCACTTCTAATCCTTTTGTCCTAAAGAAGACCACCTTGTCTTGGCTTAGGACACACTAGAAGCAATGCTAGAAAGAAAGAAACTAATGTAAGAAAGAAAGAAGAGAGGAGTGGGGTGGAATTGGAATGATGAAACCCATGGAGTGCTAGCCTATTTATAATAGGTGTAGGGATGCATCTCCAAGGGATGCATCCCATCCACACATCCTTTCATGAAAAGACATCATCTAAGGGCCATATCAAATAAGAGGAGGTGCAGATCAAGTGAAGAGGTGTATCAAATGATATGTCCTTTCATGTGGTGTCATATTTTGACCAAGTCAACATCACATGCTAATCACATGTCCATCACGCCTCACCTCTTGATCTTTCATGATGATGATCCAAGGGCTCCAATGCAAGGCGCCATTCACTTGACCCATTATGTCTTCATCCAATGGTGGGATTAAGATCCAATGGTCAATTATGGTAGCCATCCTCTAACCCAATCCAATTGGGTTAAACCAACTCTCCATTATGTCTTCATCCAACGGTAGATCAAGATCTAACGGTCTAGATTGAATGATTTATTAAATCTAATCCAATTAGACTCAAACCAAGCCAATTAGGTGCCAACTCTTGGCTAACCCATATTAGAATATGATCTAATCAAATTAGATCAATTAAGAATCCGATTCGAATCCAATTCGAATTAGGAGCTAAGGTTTGCAACACCTGCTAGGATGTTTATCTTGCAAACATGATCTAATCCAATTAGACCCTTGATAAGTTTTCTTGTGTGTGACCCATTGGGTTCCATACTTAGCCAGCAATAGGTGTGAGTGCGAGTTGACCCAACTTGATTAGAACTCTTCTAATCGATTTAAGTCCAAACTGCGCGAACCCGAACTTAACAATTAGAATCCTTTCTAATTGGTGATCGAATTAACTCTTTAATTTGATCAAACCTATAAAACAAGATTGACGTCTAGCAACGTGTCATGTCTACCCGGAAAATATGGAATTTGGTGGAAATACCAAAAATACCCTTCAGTGGCAAGTTACCATGCAATTCAATCCTTTAATCAAACTGCATCCCAAATATGCATATGAGTATGAATATATGTCAAACTCAATTTCATATTCATATTTTTCTCAATCTTTTAATGATAATTCAAATAATGAAACATTAGAAACTCTTTCTAATTTTCATTCTACTTTGATCAAAGGTTTCCTGAATTATCATATGATTAGAATAAATAGGATGCTATCTTCTCTTACTAGAAGTGATTAATTCCTTGTTGACCTACTCATAATCTTCGTACACAATTCACCATATCCAGAAGACCTCGTACATAACTTATTGTCATGAATGAGTGTAAACCAAAATATGGGTTCATGTGCACAAGATACCATGGTGATCTCAGGTCATAGGATCAGTTGCACAACTCCCACTAAGAGAATCATCTTTTGACATGTAAGTAAGACTTCATAAGATTTCTCTTTGTAGGTCAATTCAGTGAACTCATTCCTCTAATGAGCACCCACATCTTTGTATTAGTGTCTCCACACAAATGATTGTGAGATCAATCATCCTCTGCATCGAGCATACATAAGACATGCCAGTCTTTCCGGTAATCATTGATCCCCGACTCAATGTACCAATGACTGGGAATATTTAAGATTAGGATTTTAGGATTTTAAGTCTCACTAGTATGATCTCATCATAGTCTTAAAACCATTGCCCTAAACTAAGGAGTTTATCATAAATATAATCAACAGCATATGATAAAACATAACGCCTTTATTCATATTTAAATGTCATGTACATGATTTGGACAAATCAAAAGAAAAAACCTTTCGCAATACATATTGTGATTGGCTTGTAGGGCATCTACTCTTTCAATCTCCCACTTGCACTAAAGCCAATCGCTCTTATATTTTATCCCCATACAATCGAGGTGGCGATCGAACTGCTGTTGTGGTAGAGCTTTAGTGAACGGGTCTGCTAAGTTGTTCTTTGTGTCTACTCGTTCAATGACTATGTCTTGTCTCTCGACGATCTCTCGAACGAGGTGAAAGCGTCTTAGAATGTGCTTGGATTTGTGATGAGATCTTGGTTCCTTTGCTTGAGCAACAGCTCCAGTGTTGTCACAATAAACTGAAACTGGTCCAACAATCTCAGGAACTACTCCCAACTCAGCGATGAATTTCTTCATCCAGACAGCTTCCTTAGCGGCTTCACTTACAGCGATGTATTCTGCCTCAGTAGTTGAGTCAGCTACAGTTTGCTGCTTGGAACTCTTCCAGCTCACTGCACCACCATTTAGGGTAAAGACATACCCTGAAGTGGACTTACTATCATCTGGATCTGATTGAAAACTAGAATCAGAAAATCCTTCTAGTTTCAACTCAGATCCTCCATAAACTAGAAAAATATCTTTAGTCCTTCTTAAGTACTTAAGAATATTTTTCACAGCTATCCAATGATTTTCTCCTGGATCAGCCTGGAATCTGCTTGTTATGCCTAAGGCATAAGCAACATCAGGCCTAGTACATAGCATAGCATACATAATTGATCCTACTGCCGAAGCATAGGGAATAGAATTCATTCTATTCCTCTCTTCAGATGTCTTAGGAGACATCTTCTTAGAGAGACGTATGCCATGACTCATAGGTAAGTAACCTCTTTTACTTCCTTCCATGCTGAATCTTTTTAGCACACGATCTATGTACTTAGACTGGGACAAGCCTAGCATCCTTTTAGATCTATCCCTATAGATCTTTATACCAAGTATATAGGATGCTTCTCCCAAGTCTTTCATGGAAAAGCTTTTTGATAGCCAAGTCTTGACCGATTGTAACATTGGAATATCATTTCCAATGATTAGTATGTCATCTACATACAATATTAAGAAGACAACGGCACTCCCACTAGTCTTCTTGTACACACATGGTTCATCCACATTTTTGATAAAACCAAACTCTTTGACTGTTGTATCAAAACGGATGTTCCAACTCCTCGATGCTTGCTTTAATCCATAAATGGATCTCTTAAGCTTGCATACTTGATTTGCTCTCCCACTTGAGACAAATCCTTCTGGCTGTGTCATGTAAACCTCTTCCTCAAGATAACCATTAAGGAAGGCGGTTTTGACATCCATCTGCCAAATTTCATAATCATAGTATGCAGCTATTGCAAGCAAAATCCGAATAGATTTAAGCATGGCAACTGGTGAAAAAGTTTCATCATAGTCAATTCCTTGCTTTTGCCTGAAACCTTTTGCCACCAATCTAGCCTTGTAGGTTTCTACTTGGCCATCTGCTCCAATCTTCTTCTTATAGACCCATTTGCAACCTATAGGGTTAACACCTTCTGGTGCATCAACCAAAGTCCATACTTGGTTGGTATACATAGAGTCTATTTCGGATTTCATAGCTTCTAACCATTTGTTAGAGTCATTACTCATGATAGCTTCCGAATAGGTCAGAGGATCATCATTTTCGATGATGTGGGCTTCATCATTCTCAATGATAAACCCATACCTCTTAGGTGCATTTCGCACTCTATCTGACCTTTGGAGAGGAGATGTGTGTTGTGGTTGTACTTCATCAATGGGTACATTTGGTTGAAGAATTTTTTGTGTTTCTATTTGTAGGTCTTGAACTTCATTAAGTTCAATTCTTCTTTCACTGCCCTTTTCTAAGATAAACTCTTTTTCTAAGAAAGTGGCATGCCTACTAACAAATACCTTTTGTTCAGTAGGGTGATAGAAGAGATATCCAATACTTTCTTTGGAATAACCTATAAATGTACATTTATCTGATCTAGCACTTAGCTTATGTCCAAAATTTCTTTTGACATATGCTTGGCAGCCCCATATTTTAAAATATTTAAGATTGGGCTTTCTACCTCTCCATATCTCATATGGAGTACTAGATACAGATTTTGAAGGTATCCTGTTTAGCACATATGTAGCAGTTTCTAAGGCATAACCCCAGAAGGAAATAGGAAGATCTGTAAAGCACATCATGGACCTTACCATATCTAATAGAGTACGATTCCTCCGTTCAGCTACACCATTTAGTTGTGGCGTATACGGAGGTGTCCATTCAGAGAGAATGCCCTTTTCTTTAAGATGATTTAAAAATTCACTAGAAAGGTATTCACCTCCTCGATCAGATCGAAGGATTTTAATACACTTTCCGGTTTGTTTTTCAACCATACTTTGATACTCTTTAAACTTATCAAAGGCTTCGTATTTATGTTTCATAAGATACACAAATCCGAACCTTGATAAATCATCAGTGAATGTGATGAAGTAAGAGTATCCACCTCTAGCTGGAGTTGTCATAGGACCACATACATCTGTATATATAAGTCCTAATAACTCACTTGCCCTTTCTCCATGTCCAGTGAATGGAGACTTGGTCATTTTTCCCATAAGACAAGATTCACAAGTTCCTAATGATTCATAATCATAAGGATCAAAGAACTCTTCTTTGTATAACTTGTTAATTCTTGATTCACTTATGTGACCAAGTCGGCAATGCCAAAGGAGGGTATTATTCACTTCCTCTCTCTTTCTTTTATTGCTTTTATTAATATGAAAGACGTTATCATTAAGTAATAAAACTAGAAGACCATTTTCCATAATGCCATTGCAAAGATGCTTATTAGAAAAATAAATAGAGCAACCATTGCCCTTTCCATTAATTTCAAAACCTTTCTTTAACAACAAAGGAATGGAAATTATATTTCTAATAATTTTGGGCATATAATAACAATCTTCTAATTGTAGGAGCTTTTCCGAAGGCAATTCCAAATTGTAGGTTCCAACAGCTTCAGCCTGGATGGACTCTCCTCCAGCGCCATACAGCTCGAAGTCACCTTTCTTCAAAATTTTAATTTTCTGTAGTCCATGCAAAGATTTGCAAATGTGAAAACCACAGCCGGTATCCAATACCCATGAATTTGAATTTGAAGAACTTAATGACAAGTTGGCATGTAACATAAACATACCTTTTGATGCAACTCTTGCATCGGTCTTCATACTTGCAAGAAAACTCTTGCAATTCCTTTTCCAGTGGCCAGCTTTGCCGCAATGAAAACAGGTACTTGATCCGGAGTTTTTCTTTCCTTTTTTCTTTTTGATGCTACTCTTGGGGTTCAATCGTTTCTTAGAACCCTTATTTCCCGATTTCCTCATAGAGGTGCTATTTATAAGAAGGAGTGGACCTTTATCCTTCTTAATATGTCCTTCAGCTGTTTTGAGCATATTTAACAGCTCGGGCAGGGAGGTGTTCAGTTTGTTCATGTGAAAGTTCACAACAAACTGAGAGAATGAATCAGGCAGTGATTGCAGGATCAAATCCTGACTGAGCTCACTATCCATAGCAAAACCTAATTGACTTAATCTGGTGATCAAGTCTATAACCATAAGAACATGGTTTTGCACTGAAGTTCCTTCATTCATTCTAGCACGGAACAACTGCTTAGATATCTCATACCTAGCAGTCCTGCTTTGTTCTCCATACAACTCTTTTAAATTGAGAAGTATGGATTGAGTGTCCATGCCTTCATGTTGCCTCTGTAATTCATTGTTCATAGAGGCAAGTATGATACATTTGACAGTCACACTGTCATTTTTCCACATCTTATGTGTGGCAACCTCCTCTTCTATAGCATCATCCCCTAGATCTCCAAGATCAGGGGTTTCAAGTATATAGGAAATTTTTTCCTGAGTGAGTACTATCTTTAAATTCCTCAACCAGTCCACATAGTTTGGTCCGGTCAACTTGTTGGCATCTAAGATGCCTCTTAGTGAAAGTGAAGAAGCCATTTAATAATTCTACATATGCAAGAACAAAACTAATATAAGCAGACCAATCATGATGACATGTTTGCAACTAGATAAGGACTTTAATCTAATTTGTCTCCTACTATTTTTATCGAATATCATAGCCCTCCCCTATGATAAACGTGAAAATATAATTTTTCTTAGTAGGGTTGAGATCCTAATTCATCATAAAAAGCCTTGTGTTTACACAACAAACTCTTATGAGTTCAAAGGTAGGAAACTCTTTCCAATTGCATCTCATGCAATTCTCAACTTTATCTTGTCCTCTTAAAATACTTATTGCCTTGTGTTAGCACAACAAACAATAATATTTTAGTTAAGTCAAACCCTTCATTTCCATATAGTCATATTCGAATAATATTGCCCTTGTGGTTGCACAACAAGGCAATATATTAAAATATGCCATAAGCATCTTAATGCACCAAGACAGTATAACATCAGTCCCCATTGCAAGTCTTGTGTTAGCACAACAAACTAGCATGGATCTTGACATAATAATATCGAGGCATGAAGGAAGGCTATCAATAGTGTTATATCAATATTAAGCTTATCCATAATAGGCAATCAAATAATTGGCCAGGTAAGCAGGTGGGAGGCTCCCCTTACTCAGAGAGTAAGGTCCTAATTAAGTAACCACCTTTAGTGCTTTCCTTAGACACCAATTAGATTAATTGTTCTAGAATGGGTTAGCTCAAAGTTTTTCAACACTATGACTTAATATAATTTTTATTGAGGGCTTACTAGTCTCTAGCACATTCTTTAATTGTAACATACATTTAACATGTCTATAATAAACTATTATGCATCATGGCTATCTCATAGCATGTATAAATCATAAGCAATTAATTAACATGCTTCAACATATTTTCATATGGAAAATTTCATATCATGATATTTTATTACATAACATATCATATATTAATCATACATTTCAGCATTTCTCTAAGCATATGACATTACTATCTCATAGTAAATTAATAATCATACATCATACATAATTATTTGATTGAACCAATTAAGGATGGCTCTGATACCACTTGAAGGATTTTAGCATGTTATAATGCGCAGCGGAAGCTAGGGATTTTAAAAATTTCATAATAAAGTCCCTATACATGAAACCCTTTTAAGCCTAGATCACCTTAATGATTACAATCAAATGATATAAAATAAATGCAGAATTAGTAGAATACCTCAAACGCTAATCCAAAGTGTACAATCTCCACGAGGCGTCCAAGTGTCCGCCCTCCAATGGTGATCCACACGAAAACTTGATCAAGACTTTAGCTCCAAAGACTTTTGATCCTTAATGCAGAATTCTTCTAAAGAACTCTAATGGCTTGCTTTCCTTCCTTTCTATTTTTCTTTAGCCTTCTAAAATCACTTCTAATCCTTTTGTCCTAAAGAAGACCACCTTGTCTTGGCTTAGGACACACTAGAAGCAATGCTAGAAAGAAAGAAACTAATGTAAGAAAGAAAGAAGAGAGGAGTGGGGTGGAATTGGAATGATGAAACCCATGGAGTGCTAGCCTATTTATAATAGGTGTAGGGATGCATCTCCAAGGGATGCATCCCATCCACACATCCTTTCATGAAAAGACATCATCTAAGGGCCATATCAAATAAGAGGAGGTGCAGATCAAGTGAAGAGGTGTATCAAATGATATGTCCTTTCATGTGGTGTCATATTTTGACCAAGTCAACATCACATGCTAATCACATGTCCATCACGCCTCACCTCTTGATCTTTCATGATGATGATCCAAGGGCTCCAATGCAAGGCGCCATTCACTTGACCCATTATGTCTTCATCCAATGGTGGGATTAAGATCCAATGGTCAATTATGGTAGCCATCCTCTAACCCAATCCAATTGGGTTAAACCAACTCTCCATTATGTCTTCATCCAACGGTAGATCAAGATCTAACGGTCTAGATTGAATGATTTATTAAATCTAATCCAATTAGACTCAAACCAAGCCAATTAGGTGCCAACTCTTGGCTAACCCATATTAGAATATGATCTAATCAAATTAGATCAATTAAGAATCCGATTCGAATCCAATTCGAATTAGGAGCTAAGGTTTGCAACACCTGCTAGGATGTTTATCTTGCAAACATGATCTAATCCAATTAGACCCTTGATAAGTTTTCTTGTGTGTGACCCATTGGGTTCCATACTTAGCCAGCAATAGGTGTGAGTGCGAGTTGACCCAACTTGATTAGAACTCTTCTAATCGATTTAAGTCCAAACTGCGCGAACCCGAACTTAACAATTAGAATCCTTTCTAATTGGTGATCGAATTAACTCTTTAATTTGATCAAACCTATAAAACAAGATTGACGTCTAGCAACGTGTCATGTCTACCCGGAAAATATGGAATTTGGTGGAAATACCAAAAATACCCTTCAGTGGCAAGTTACCATGCAATTCAATCCTTTAATCAAACTGCATCCCAAATATGCATATGAGTATGAATATATGTCAAACTCAATTTCATATTCATATTTTTCTCAATCTTTTAATGATAATTCAAATAATGAAACATTAGAAACTCTTTCTAATTTTCATTCTACTTTGATCAAAGGTTTCCTGAATTATCATATGATTAGAATAAATAGGATGCTATCTTCTCTTACTAGAAGTGATTAATTCCTTGTTGACCTACTCATAATCTTCGTACACAATTCACCATATCCAGAAGACCTCGTACATAACTTATTGTCATGAATGAGTGTAAACCAAAATATGGGTTCATGTGCACAAGATACCATGGTGATCTCAGGTCATAGGATCAGTTGCACAACTCCCACTAAGAGAATCATCTTTTGACATGTAAGTAAGACTTCATAAGATTTCTCTTTGTAGGTCAATTCAGTGAACTCATTCCTCTAATGAGCACCCACATCTTTGTATTAGTGTCTCCACACAAATGATTGTGAGATCAATCATCCTCTGCATCGAGCATACATAAGACATGCCAGTCTTTCCGGTAATCATTGATCCCCGACTCAATGTACCAATGACTGGGAATATTTAAGATTAGGATTTTAGGATTTTAAGTCTCACTAGTATGATCTCATCATAGTCTTAAAACCATTGCCCTAAACTAAGGAGTTTATCATAAATATAATCAACAGCATATGATAAAACATAACGCCTTTATTCATATTTAAATGTCATGTACATGATTTGGACAAATCAAAAGAAAAAACCTTTCGCAATACATATTGTGATTGGCTTGTAGGGCATCTACTCTTTCATGTGGCCCATTCGATGTGCTAGCCAGGGGACGTTATTTGTACTTCATTACCTTTATCGATGATTATTCACGGTATGGGTATGTGCATCTTATGAGACACAAGTCTGAATCTTTTGAAAAGTTCAAAGAGTTCAAGAATGAAGTAGAAAAACAAACTAGAAAACCTCTTAAGGCTCTTCGATCAGATCGAGGAGGAGAATACCTTAGTGGGGAATTCCGGGACTATCTCAAGGAAAATGGCATAGTCTCACAATGGACACCTCCGGGTACACCTCAACTCAACGGGGTGTCAGAGAGGAGGAATCGGACCCTATTGGATATGGTCAGGTCCATGATGAGCTTCACTGATTTACCTATGTTTCTTTGGGGAGATGCCTTACTTACCGCAGTATATCTACTGAATAGAGTTCCCTCTAAATCCGTTCCTACCACACCGTATGAGATATGGCATGGTAAGAAACCAAGTCTTGGTCATCTCAAGATTTGGGGATGTCCGGCCCACGTCAAGAGACTACAGGCAGACAAGTTAGAGATTAGGACCATAAGTGCTCGTTTTATAGGATATCCTAAAGAGTCATTAGGATACAATTTTTACGTCTCAGAGGATCACAATGTGTTTGTGAGCCGTCACGCCATCTTCTTGGAAACCAGTTTATCCTTGATAGAGGCAGTGGGAGGAAAATTGAGCTTGAAGAGAAAGTCTCTGAAAAGCAACGAGTCATGGATCCTATTGAACCCATTCATACAGAGCCAGTACACGATGTCCCTCGACCACCTCGTAGATCTAGTAGGGTCTCCCATCCTCCCGATAGATACTTAGGTATACTAGAAGAGGATACCGAGAAAATGTTCCTAGTGGGAGATAGGGATCACATACAGGATCCCAAAACCTACAACGAGGCGATATCTGATGTCGATTCTGAGAAATGGTTGGAAGCTATGAAGTCAGAGTTAGACTCCATGCATTCCAACCACGTCTGGACCTTAGTAGACCCACCAGAAGGTATTGTACCTATTGGATGCAAATGGATCTACAAAAGAAAGATAGGTTCGGATAGAGAGGTAGAGACCTATAAGGCAAGGCTTGTGGCGAAAGGGTATAGTCAGCGCGAAGGCATTGACTATCAGGAGACCTTTTCACCTGTAGCCATGCTAAAATCCATCCAAACATTGCTTGCCATTGCAGCATTTCATGATTATGAAATCTGGCAGATGGATGTGAAAACTACTTTCCTAAATGGATATCTTGATGAAGATATCTATATGGAACAGCCTTTGGGTTTCACTTCCAGTGATGGAGATCACAAGGCCTGCAAGCTGCAAAGGTCCATCTATGGACTAAAGCAAGCATCTCGAAGTTGGAACACTCGTTTCAATGACGCAATCAAAACGTTCGATTTCATCAAAAACGAAGAGGAACCGTGTGTTTACAAAAGGGTTAGTGGGAGCGCTGTCGTATTTCTCGTACTGTACGTGGACGACATCCTACTAATAGGGAATGATATTCCCATGCTAACCTCGGTCAAGGTCTGGTTGTCAAAAAAATTCTCCATGAAAGACCTTGGGGAAGCATCCTATATTTTGGGAATAAAGGTCTATAGAGATAGATCTAAAAGGATGCTTGGCCTATCACAGAAGATGTACATAGAGGAAGTGCTGAAAAGGTTCAGCATGAAAAACTCTAAAAGGGGTCTCTTACCCCTAAGGCATGGAATTCATCTCTCCAAGAAGATGTGCCCCAACACATCTGAAGAGATTCAACGCATGAGCAAGATCCCCTATGCATCAGCAATAGGGAGCCTCATGTATGCCATGCTATGTACACGACCTGATATAGCCCTTGCTGTAAGTGTCACAAGCAGATATCAGTCGAATCCAGGTGAAGAACACTGGATAGCTGTGAAGAATATTCTTAAGTACTTGAGAAGAACTAAAGATTTATTCTTGGTTTTTGGAGGATCATCTGAGTTAAAGGTAGAAGGGTACACAGATTCAGACTTCATGACTGATGTCGATGATAGGAAGTCAACATCCGGATATATGTTCTTGTGCAATGGTGGTACAGTGAATTGGAAGAGTTCTAAACAACCGATCATTGCTGACTCTACTATGGAAGCTGAATACATCGCCGCCTCTGAAGCTGCTAAGGAAGGCTTCTGGTTCAAGAAATTTATTGCAGAATTAGATGTAATGACATCAGATGCCATAACACTCTACTGCGATAATAATGGCGCCATAGCTCTTGCTAAGGAACCAAGGTCTCATCAGAAGTCCAAGCATATAGAGCGGTGCTTCCATCTCATACGCGACTATGTTGAGAAGAAGTATGTCGAGGTGCAGAGAGTAGACTCTGCGGACAACGTGGCAGACCCGTTCACTAAGCAGCTAAGTCAACAAAAGACTGAAGCCCACCTTGAGAAGATGGGACTAAGATACATGACTGATTGGCTTTAGTGCAAGTGGGAGATTATTAGATGTATGCCCTAGAAGCCAATTTTGGCTGACACATTATTAATTCTAGGGACATAATTTTGTACTTGACTATTTATTATTGAATAAATAAAAGGCATCTTTCTATTCATATTGTTTATGTGTCTATGAATCGTCCAAGAATTAATAAGATGATGATGCGTATTCTTAAGAGTTAAGAATTTGAGCCATGCATCATTAGTGATTAATTTCTGAATGCTCCTGATCAATGGATCATCACAAGGACGGTGATCGATCCGATCAGTGCACACATTACTTTCCTTATGGATGAACGAGACTCGAGTCCACAGTGTGGCGATACTGAAGTAATAGTGCAAGTGCTTGTGAGAGAACAAGGGTACTGAGCGTGACCAACACAAGAAGTCACTTGGATGTCTATCCACTCGTCAGTGACTTGCTTGATGTTGCAGTAGTGTGACTAGTCCTTTGACCCGCGATGCTTCGGCTACTCACAGTGAGGTTATTGTAGTTTGACTGCACAAATGCATGGTCTCTAGCCATATGGGTCCATACAGTGTAGATTGGCTGCAGTAAGTTCACTGTAGGAGTAGGGTATGCATCTACAAGGAATCTATCGACCTTGATAGATAAGGAGAGATCCTATGTGATTTATGAGACTGAGTTCGTAAGACCTCGGCCGGGGCGAATTGCATAGTGGAGAAAGAGTTTTCCACTCTCGAACTTAAGTCGAATAAATTTTGACATATGACAGACGAAGGGGTTTGACGAGTTATCCATGACCTCCGTCTTGTAGGGATCCACGATAGAAGGACTATAACACATGACAACTGCACCTAGAGGTTCATCATTCTATTCTGCTGGATAGCCACTACATGCTGCTAGGTGTCACTGGTGGATGGTGGGACTCATAGGAATTATCTTGATGATCGATAAACCCTAATGAGTTGAGTTGGAATCGTTCCAACCCATTGAAAGGAGTTTTCAATGATACTGAGATGGAGATCTCAATATGTCTCATTACCAGTTAGATTAGAACCTATGAGGTCACACACATTAGAGATTCTGATTATTAGGATTGTCGATTTGTGATTTGGAATCACAATGTCAATTGTCAATAAGATTGATGTACAAAATAACCCACTAAGAGTTAGTAAGTTAAATGGAAGAATTAAATAATTATAATTAGATTATAATTAAGTTTTTTATTGCTGATTAATTAAGTCAAATTATGATGGGTCTGATCCAAAAGAAATTTGACTCAAATCCTAGTCAAGAGTTGGCTAGATCGAGTCCCATAAATCCTATCTAAATTCAGCCTTTTTTCTTTATATGGAGCCTCCCTTTTAATGCCCTATTTTGAGGAGTCAAAAATTGGTAAGAAGGGGCAGCCAAGAGGGCAAGGAGGAGCGTGGCCCCCTCTCCTTCTTTGCTGGGAGCCAGCGCCCCTTGATTCAAGGAATGCCCGCCAATGCAAAAAAAAAGGGGGAGGCGCCAAGGAATCCTAGTGGGACTAGGACCCTTGGCGCCTAGGGTTTTGAACCCTATAAATGGGAGCCCCACGTCCCATGCTTTCAGATGAGAACTTCTCCCAGCCGTGGGGTAGCAAGAAGGATTTTTGGGATATTTAAATCAGCAAAAAGGGAGAGAAAAGAATCAAAACAGTGAAGGGTTTTCTTCTTCCTTTTGAAGGCTGCACAAGGTGGGATCCTTGTGATTTCTTCTTCCTTCTTCTCCGACATCCAAGAGAGGCTTTTGCAAGGAGCTAGCACTCCGGTGAAGCCCCATCTCTGATCTTCAGCAACCTCGTGTGGATACTTGTAGAGGCCGGACGTTTGTGCGGCTACAAGGAACCAAACCACGATCATCGGTTGCGGTGTTCTTCTACCCGCACAAAGGTGAAGATGAGATCTTCATTTGAACTTTTATATTTCTGATTTTCTAGTAGTTTAACAATTCATAATTAATTATTAGATCTTAGTTTAGTCTCCATCTTAATTCAAAAGGGTTCTGAATCATTTTGATTCAGAAAACTTTTGAAATCTACCCGATCCTGTTCCGGCGTATGCGATGCACCGGGCCCGGCATGCGGATTCCGCCGCGAACGTCGCGCCGCTGTGGGGCAATCCAACAGTTGATTCATTAGATTAATAATTAATTAGGACTTAAGAAATCCTAATCCAATTAGGACTTATTTAATTTTGTCCTAATCCAACTAGGACTCTAATTTGAATCCGAAGTCCTAATCCGATTAGGACTCTAGGAATCCTATTCCAAGTAGGAATCCAATTTTAATTCAAATCTCCTAATCTAATTAGGATTGTAGGAATCCTACTCCAAGTAGGAATCCCAGTCCTACTCCAATTAGGATTCCTAGTCCTAATCTAATTAGGACTCTAGGAATCCTACTCGAAGTAGGATTTGTGTTTAAGTCCAATTAATTAATTCTATTGTTCCTTCTTCAACTGAATATCAATCGAATTGATTACTTGTGATTCCTAATCACGATTCAACCATCGGATCGGTCAATACTTCTAATGTGTGTGTGACCCCATAGGTTCTATTCTGACTGGTAGTGAGATATATTACGATCTCTATCACAATATCATTGAAAACTCCTTTCAATGGGTTGGAATGATTCCAACTCAACTCATTAGGGTTTATCGATCATCGAGATATTCCCTGTGAGTCTCACCATCCACCAGTGACACCTAGCAGCATGTAGTGGCTACCCAGTAGAATAGAATGATGAACCTCTAGGTGCAGTTATCATGTGATACAGTCCTTCTATCGTGGATCCCTACAAGACGGAGGTCATGGATAACTCGTCAAACCTCTTTGTCTGTCATATGTCAAGATTTATTCGACTTAAGTTCGAGAGCGGAGAACTCTTTCTCTACTGTGCAATCTGCCCCGGCCGAGGTCTCACGAACTCAGTCTTATAAATCACATAGGATCTCTCCTTATCTATCAAGGTCGATAGATTCCTTATAGGTGCATACCCTACTCCTACAGTGAACCTACTGCAGCCAATCTACACTGCATGGACCCATATGGCTAGAGACCATGTATATGTGCAGTCAAACTACAATAACCTCACTGTGAGTAGCCGAAGCATCGCAGGTCAAAGGACCAGTCACACTACTGCAACATCAAGCAAGTCACTGACGAGTGGATAGACATCCAAGTGACTTCTTGTCTTGGTCACGCTCAGTACCCTTGTTCTCTAACAAGCACCTGCACTATTACTTCAGTGTCTCCACATCGTGGACTCGAGTCTCGTCCATCCATAGGGAAAGTAATGTGTGCACTGATCTCATCGGATCGATCACCGTCCTCGTGATGATCCATCGATCAGGAGCGTTTAGAAATTAATCACTAATGATACATGGCTCAAATTCTCAACTCTTGAAAATATGCATCATCATCTTATTAATTTCTTGGACGATTCATAGACACAATAACAATAAGAATGAAAAAGATGCCTTTCATTTATTCAATAATAATAAAGTCAAGTACAAATTATGTCCTAGAATTAATAAAGTGTCAGCCAAAATTGGCTTCTAGGGCATACATCTAACAATCTCCCACTTGCACTAAAGCCAATCAGTCATATATCTTAGTCCCATCTTCTCAAGGTGGGCTTTAGTCTTTTGTTGACTTAGCTGCTTAGTGAATGGGTCAGCCACGTTGTCCGTGGAGTCTACTCTCTGCACCTCGACATACTTCTTCTCAACATAGTCGCGTATGAGGTGGAAGCGCCGCTCTGATGATCCTCCAAAAACCAAGAATAAATCTTTAGTTCTTCTCAAGTACTTAAGAATATTCTTCACAGCTGTCCAGTGTTCTTCACCTGGATTCGACTGATATCTGCTTGTGACACTCACAACAAGGGCTATATCAGGTCGTGTACATAGCATGGCATACATGAGGCTCCCTATTGCCGATGCATAAGGGATCTTGCTCATGCGTTGAATCTCTTCAGATGTGTTGGGGCACATCTTCTTGGAGAGATGAATTCCATGTCTTAGGGGTAAGAGACCCCTTTTACAGTTTTCCATGCTGAACCTTTTCAACACTTTCTCTATGTACATCTTCTGTGATAGGCCAAGCATCCTTTTAGATCTATCTCTATAGACTTTTATTCCCAAAATATAGGATGCTTCCCCAAGGTCTTTCATGGAGAACTCTTTTGACAACCAGACCTTGACCGAGGTTAGCATGGGAATATCATTCCCTATCAGGAGGATGTCGTCCACGTACAGTACGAGAAATACGACAGCGCTCCCACTAACCTTTTTGTAAACCCACGGTTCCTCTTCGTTTTTGATGAAATCAAATATTTTGATTGCGTCATCGAAACGAGTGTTCCAACTCTGAGATGCTTGCTTTAGTCCATAGATGAACCTTTGCAGCTTGCAGACCTTGTGATTTCCATCACTGGAAGTGAAACCCAAAGGCTATTCCATATAGATATCTTCTTCAAGATATCCATTTAGGAAAGCAGTTTTCACATCCATCTGCCAGATTTTATAATCATGAAATGCTGCAATGGCAAGCAATGTTTGGATGGATTTCAGCATGGCTACAGGTGAAAAGGTCTCCTGATAGTCAATGCCTTCGCGTTGACTATACCCTTTCGCCACCAGCCTTGCTTTATAGGTCTCTATCTTTCCATCCGAACCTATCTTCCTTTTATAGATCCATTTACATCCAATAGGCACAATACCTTCTGGTGGATCTACTAAGGTCCAGACTTGGTTGGAATGCATGGAGTCTAATTCTGACTTCATAGCTTCCAACCATTTCTCGGAATCGATATCAGATATCGCCTCGTTGTAGGAACATTTCCTCAGTATCCTCTTCTAGTATACCTAAGTATCTATCGGGAGGATGGGAGACCCTACTTGATCTGCGAGGTGGTTGAGGGACATCGTGTACTAGCTCTGTATTAATGGGTTCGATAGGATCCATGACTCGTTGCTTTTCAGAGACTTTCTCTTCAAGCTCAATTTTCCTCCCACTGCCTCTATCAAGGATAAACTGGTTTTCCAAGAAGATGGCATGACGGCTCACAAACACATTGTGCTCCTCTGAGACGTAAAAATTGTATCCTAATGACTCTTTAGGATATCCTATAAAACGAGCACTTATGGTCCTAGCCTCTAGTTTGTCCGCCTGTAATCTTTTGACGTGGGCCGGACATCCCCAAATCTTGAGATAACCAAGACTTGGTTTCTTACCATGCCATATCTTATGCGGTGTGGTAGGAACGGATTTAGAGGAAACTCTATTAAGTAGATATACTGCAATAAGTAAGGCATCTCCCCAAAGAAACATCGGTAAATCAGTGAAGCTCATCATGGACCGGACCATATCCAATAGAGTCCGATTTCTCCTCTCTGACACCCCGTTGAGTTGAGGTGTACCCGGAGGAGTCCATTGTGAGACTATGCCATTGTCTTTGAGATAGTCCCGGAATTCTCCACTAAGGTATTCTCCTCCTCGATCTGATCGAAGAGCCTTAAGAGGTTTTCCAGTTTGTTTTTCTACTTCATTTTTGAACTCTTTGAACTTTTCGAAAGATTCAGATTTGTGTCTCATAAGATACACATACCCATACCGTGAATAATCATCGGTAAAGATAATGAAGTACGAATAACGTCCCCTGGCTAGCACATCGAATGGGCCACATACATCTGTATGTACCAGGGTAAGTATTTCAGTGGTCCTCTCCCCATGTCCTACAAAGAGCAATCTGACCATTTTTCCTTGAAGACAGGACTCGCAAACTGGATATGACTCGGAAGTCAATGAGCCGAGAAGCCCATTTTTATCCATTTTGTTCATTCTGTCCTCTCCAATATGGCCAAGCCTGAGGTGCCACAAATATTTTTGGTTTATCTCATCCCTGGATTTTTTGGATCCTTTGGCACTCACTTCTTGCTCAGACACATTTATAGATACATCCATATGCAAATGATAGTGACTGTCAATCATAAAACCACGTGCGACTATTTTATTTCTGAAATAAATAGAACAGCAGTCTTTGTCAAATGTAAAAACATGACCTTCCTGTGCTAGACATGAAACAGAAATCAAATTTCTGCTAGCAGCAGGTACATAATAGCAGTCTTTAAGTAATAAACTAAAACCAGACGGTAGTCGCAGATGGTAGGTGCCCACAGCCACAGCAGCAACTTTTGCCCCGTTGCCAACCCGAAGGGTTACCGCACCTTCCGCCAGCCTTCTACTTTCCTTTAGACCCTGCATGGTAGTGCACAGATGAGCACTAGAACCAGAATCTATAACCCAACTAGAAGTAGAAGAAACCGTTAGATTAGTTTCAATTATGAGCAAGTCTATACCTTCTGAAGATGTGTCACCTTTCTTGTTCTTCAGGCTCTCGAGGTATGAAGGATAGTTCCTCTTCCAGTGGCCGTCGACATGGCAGTGGAAACATTTTCCTTTGTCATTGGCCCTTTTCTTTTGAACTTCCCTTTTTGGCTTCTTGTCTTTCTTCTGCTTCTTAGCAGGCTTCTTTTTCTTTCAAGTAGACTTTCTCTTGGAACCAGAAGTCAACTCAGCAGCAAAGACATTGCCCCTTGAACCTTTCAAGGCTCCCTCAGCAGTTACCAACATATTTATCAGTTCAGTCTTAGTGCATTCAATCTTATTCATGTGGTAGTTTACTATAAACTGACCAAATGAATCAGGAAGGGATTGAAGGATCAGATCAACTTGCAATTCCTTGTGCATGTTCATACCGAGCTTCTCAAGCTCCTCTAGGTCCTTGATCATAGTCAGACCGTGATCATGGACAGACTGCCCCTCGTGCATCTTTGCTTTGAAGAGCCTCTTGGACACTTCAAAACGAGCTGTGCGACTCTGTTCACCATACAACTCTTGCAGGTGTGCCAGTATGTCCCTAGCAGTCTTCATATTCTCATGCTGGCATTGTAGTTCATTGGACATGGATGCCATCATATAGCACTTGACTCTAGTGTCATCGTCTGTCCACTTCTCATGCGTCGTACGCTGATCAGCGGTCGAACGTGCTGGTAATGCGGGGATGTCATTGTCGAGCACATAGCCTATTTTTTCGCAACTCAGAACAATTTTGAGATTCCTAAGCCAGTCTCTATAATTGGTACCGGTCAATCGGTTGGTCTCAAGAATACGGGTCAAAGGATTTGAGGCTGACATTATGATCTGCAGAGAGTAAAGATTCTAGTTAGACTTTTGTACTTGATCCTTAATCTGTTCTAAGGTCTTTTAGAACAAATGTACCTCCCACTATTTTCTCGAATTCCTCACACTCCTCTGGTAGGAAAACGGAAATCCTACGCGACTAGGATTTCTAGTAGGTACTGCGGTCTCACCAATCTACATGGCACCTCACCTAACAGTTATTGGTGACACATAGATGGATGAGTGTACAACTCTTGTACAATGCTTCTCAAGCATGTTGCAGTGCAACTTGGTCTCTAAGCCATGAAGACCTCACCTAATAGTTGTTGGTCCCATTTCTTAGTTAAGTCAGACCCACCGTATAACCGTAGGAATAAAGTCGTCATTGGGCCCTCACCTAACAATTATTGGTGCCCAACCCCACCTTTATCCTACAACATCTCATGTATATAGAGAGGTCCAGCCCTCCGATGCAACTTGACCACTGTATCCAGCCGAGACAAATCAATATCAGAAAGACCTTAGCAGCTCTACTATAGTGGAAGACCTATTGACTTAATATTGGTTAATCAGGTCTTAGTGTTTGCAACTTGAGCTCTTCATAAGAGGTAATCGAACAATTGGCCAGGTAAGCAGGTGGGAGGCTCTCCTTACTCAGAGAGTAAGGTCCTAATTAAGTAACCACCTTTCATGCTTTTCTAGACACCAATTAGATCAATTAATCTAATATGACTTGCTCATGTCGGTTCACTCTCGACTTGATTGAGGAGGTTTTAGTTTAGGTCTCATTGGGTTTGCTACATCACATGTAAACCTATCTTCCCGACTCTCATTCGCATCACATGCAAACGGCACATTGCAGGCAGTTATAATCGCGCGATGATCATGGATTCTAATTAGGTCATATTACAAGCACATGCACGTCAATCGATCAACTACTCTTCAACTCTTGAATTGGTTCCAAGCCTCCTTGATTCGATCCTTGACCAACTCTTGATCCAATCGCCATCAACCGCTTAGACCCTTGTTCATCTCATGCCTTATCTTCAACTTGATCGTTGACGTACATCACATCACAAAAATACAACCAGATGTAAAATAAAAATAATAATAAATTACATCTTCTTTTAGGAGGCACGCAGGCCTCTCAAAACATCAAATAAGATGCATGCAAGCATCTGAAAAATTACATGACATTGCAGATCACATCGCAGGTCTTTACATTTAATACCAAAAGGGTTTGAATCCTATGATCATCACCATATGCAGCAATTATAATTTTCAAATCTGAGAATTAATTGATTATGTTATGACATAGGTTGCTAATCATGCTAATCATGATTCTAAACTTTATAATCTCATTAACAATGCAATTAGAATCATCATCTTATCACATAAAAATCAGCATGCAAAAATTCAGCAACCCTGAAAAATCTGCATGCAGAAATTTTCAACACACATAATCCTTCAATTTTCAGATCTAAGATGCCTTTAGATAATTAATTCTTACCTTAATCTACGAAGCCTAGGCTCTGATACCACTGTTGGGAACCCGCCCATGCCGCAGAAAATTCAAAAAAATTCAGATGGCAGCGGAATCGGCATAAGCGGGATCGACGTTCATCGCATGAACATCGTTCGATAACCGTTCGTAGATGGGTAAGGATTAAATACCTCTTAAAACATTAGGAAGATCAGATCTTCACCTTGTGCGGGTAAATGATCACCGCAAACTGATGATCGTGATTTTGGATGAAGGTTCGCTTGAAGCCGTTCAAGTGCCCGGCCTCTACGGGTATCCACACGAAGTAGGAACCGATCCAAGCTTTCTATCTCCCCGGGGTGCTAGCTCCCTTGCAGAGATAACTTTGATGGCTGATTTCCTCCCTCTTAATCAACCCTTGATTGTGCTAAGGAGGAGGAAGAAGAAGGATGCAAGTGGATGAAGAATCAAAGGTTGCTTGCAGCCTTTTCCCTTGCTTGCTTTTGAACTCAAGATTGGGATGAAGGGAGGGCCGCCAAGGCCTTTCTTGTTCTTCCTTTTGCTTGCGGCTGAAGACCAAGGAGAAGGAGAGAGGGGGTACGGCCACAAGGAAGAGAGCTTCAATCATCTTGGGCGCCGGCCCTTGCTTCCTTTAAAAACCATCTAGGGTTCCTACAACTTAGGAGCCCTAGACTAGTTTCCTAAGAGGGGGCGCCGGCCCCCTCTCTTCATGCCGCACCAACCAAGAGGAGAGGGGCTCATGCCCCTCTTACTTGGTTAACCTAATCCTCCTCCAAGGAGGATTAGGTGTCCTTCTCATGGTTTAGTCCTAATCTAATTGGGATTAACCAAATCATGAATCAATTGGGTTTAATCTATACTAGTCCTAATCCAATTAGAACTTGAATGAACCATGACTCAATTGAACTCTTCAATCCTAACCCAATTAGGAGTCATGTTGATTCATTAGATTAATAATTAATTAGGACTTAAGAAATTCTAATCCAATTAGGACTTATTTAATTTTAGTCCTAATCCAACTCAGACTCTAATTTGAATCCGAAGTCCTAATCCGATTAGGACTATAGGAATCCTATTCCAAGTAGGAATCCAATTTTAATTCAAATCTCCTAATCTAATTAGGATTGTAGGAATCCTACTCCAAGTAGGAATCCCAGTCCTACTCCAATTAGGATTTCTAGTCCTAATCCAATTAGGACTCTAGGAATCCTACTCGAAGTAGGATTTGTGTTTAAGTCCAATTAATTAATTCCATTATTCCTTCTTCAACTGAATATCAATCGAATTGATTACTTGTGATTTCTAATCACGATTCAACCATCGGATCAGTCAATACTTCTAATGTGTGTAACCCCATAGGTTCTATTCTGAATGGTAGTGAGATATATTACGATCTCTATCACAATATCATTGAAAACTCCTTACAATGGGTTGGAACGATTCCAACTCAACTCATTAGAGTTTATCGATCATCGAGATATTCCCTGTGAGTCTCACCATCCACCAATGACACCTAGCAGCATGTAGTGGCTACCCAGTAGAATAGAATGATGAACCTCTAGGTGCAGTTATCATGTGATACAGTCCTTCTATCGTGGATCCCTACAAGACGGAGGTCATGGATAACTCGTCAAACCCCTTTGTCTGTCATATGTCAAGATTTATTCGACTTAAGTTCGAGAGCGGAGAACTCTTTCTCTACTGTGCAATCTGCCCTGGCCGAGGTCTTACGAACTCAGTCTTATAAATCACATAGGATCTCTCCTTATCTATCAAGGTCGATAGATTCCTTACAGGTGCATACCCTACTGTTGGGATTTGTATCCTAAATGTCAATCGTCAGCATATTGATGATTGAATTTTGTAAATAAATTGACAAATTAATAAAGTGTTATTTGGCATTATTCATCATTTCATCTTCAAATGAACTCTCATATGATGAAGTCCTTAGGACTTATGTTATGATAAAAGAGGATTTATCTTTGAGTCCTTAAACTTGTTCGCGACCAAATGATATGTTGTTACTAGGACGACAGCATTATCGAGATTAGGTCGTTGTGTGACATATACGTTAGTTGTCCTCTTAACCAAGGAGTGTGGAGACACTGGTATGCCACACAGGTGAAGTGTATGAGTACATTTTACTGAACGTGACCAATTCCGGAACGCTCTACTGTCGAGAGATGTTCCGAGTGGATATGGGTATAAGTTTGGCCCTCTGACCTGAGACCGCAACCTGTGACTAGCAAGCAACTCACTGTACTTTGGTACCGGACTACCTGAATTTCTAATTCAGTGACGGAAGGTCACTGGGTGCAGTCAAGTACTTGCGTAGTCAGTTATGAGTCAAGATGAAATTGACCCCTCCTGAAAATAGGAGATAATGTCTTGTGATTAATTTAGCAAAACCTTGGCCAGGGTAATCCCAGTGAGGAGTCACGGGATATCTAAAGTTAATCACATAATGGATGTACTAATTATAGGGTTGACAGTGAGCTCTAAGTCATCCTGGCATTAGGAGTCAAAGGGATTGTGTTGCTGGGGGTTCAAACCGAGAACGATTGGCACAGCGGTGTGAACGGGGTTTCCTTGGAATTGCTTCGGTTGCGCTCCACCTTCCGCCGGGAAACTTGCAAGCAAGCCTCGCACCACCACCGGGGTGGTGGGGGCCCTCCGACGATCAAGTTAGGGGAGATCGAAGGAGAAGGAGAGATAGCAGGTAAGATGATACTATGGAAAATCTTGCTTACCCTCCCCCTTCCCCCCCCAGCCGCATATATATCAGGCTGGAGGGTTTTTCCGGGGATTGGTCATCGTGTGGCGCGATGGGGTTGCCACTGACATGGTCGTTACAGGGCGTCGTGGGGCGGCGCTGGGTACGGCTATGACAGGGCGTAGTGGAGCTCCGCTTTGCACGGCTGTTACAGGGGATCGTGGGACAGCGCCGGATACGGCCGTTGCAGGGAGTAGTGGAGCAGGGGGCCGCGGCGTGCCTCAGGGGAACAGTCTGTTGTTGTCAGGAGTTTGCCGACTCGGGGTCGGATCGCTGGATCAAGGGGCAGCCGACTCGGGGTCGGGCTGCAGAGCCGAAGATATCCGACCCGAGGTCGGATTGCTGGATCAAGGGGCAGCCGACTCGGGGTCGGGCTGCGGAGCCGAAGATATCCGACCCGAGGTCGGATTGCTGGATCAAGGGGCAGCCGACTCGGGGTCGGGCTGCGGAGCCGAAGATATCCGACCCGAGGTCGGATTGCTGGATCAAGGGGCAGCCGACTCGGGGTCGGGCTGCAGAGCCGAAGATATCCGACCCGAGGTCGGATTGCTGGATCAAGGGGCAGCCGTAGTCTTCCTGGGCGCGCGTGCCGGTCACGTGGGGCATGGTGGCTAAGCTCCCCCGTAACAGTAGCCCCCCACTTCCGAGCCTGGAACCAGGAGGGGAACGGGTGAAGGGAGTAACGCTTCGAGATTGCCGCCATCCCTCGGAAAGGCGCGCGCGCTCCGAGCTCCCCACCTTCTTTATGGCGTATGGCGGTTGTCGCTGATCTGGCGGTCTGCGGATTTCGGCGGACATCCTTCCTTAATGGCGTCGATTCGCCTTTGGGGCGCGAACGATCCTTCGGCAGCCAGGCGTCCTCTGGCGTCACCGAGGCGTCACCCGCCTTTCCGCCTATTTAACCGGGGGCCCTTCCCCCGTCCGCCTTTCTCTTCACAGGCATCCTCGAGTTTCTCCCTTGTGCTGCTGCCGTTGCCGTCGGACTGTTCGTTCGCTCCTCCTTTGACGCTCTCGGAGCCGTTCTGCTGAGGGTCTCCTCCGAGGCGGACGACCGGATTATGGCGAAGGTCGTGGAAGCGAAAGCTCAGATTACGGAGCGAGCGGAGGCGGCGCTGGCCGAGAAGAGCGCGGAAATCGGGCGTCAGGCGGTACAGGCCTATCGTCAGTCCGCCGAGTTCATCCGTGACATGTCGGACGCGGGGTCCGACTCCTTTGCCTTAGGCTTCGATGAAGGCCTGGCAAGGGTGTCCGCTAAATACCCCGGAATTGACCTGAGTGGGGTCTCCCTCCTCGACTCCCCTCCGATGCCATTGCCTGCCGATTCTCCAACCGTCTCCCTACCCTTCGCGGACGTGCTCGCCGTTCCAGACCCAGGGGTTCCTCCAAGCTGACTCTCTGTACTTTTCTTTGTTCTTTTCTTTGTATGTTGGCGTTTTGCCAGGTTGTATGGGTCTCGGCCCTGATGCAACGAAAGTTAATGCAAACAAAGTGTTTCCTCATTTCACTTTCGTCCTTCCTCTTTTTAACTCCTGGTAGCGTCTCGCCGACTCCTGACTCTTGAAATTCCTCCGGCGCTAAGCCAGGCATCCGAGGGTTAGGCCTCAGGAAATTCTTCCGGCGCTAGGCCAGGCATCCGAGGGTTAGGCCTCAGGAAATTCTTCCGGCGCTAGGCCAGGCATCCGAGGGTTAGGCCTCAGGAAATTCTTCCGGCGCTAGGCCAGGCATCCGAGGGTTAGGCCCCAGGAAATTCTTCCGGCGCTAGGCCAGGCATCCGAGGGTTAGGCCTCAGGAAATTCTTCCGGCGCTAGGCCAGGCATCCGAGGGTTGGGCCTCAGGAAATTCTTCCGGCGCTAGGCCAGGCATCCGAGGGTTAGGCCTCAGGAAATTCTTCCGGCGCTAGGCCAGGCATCCGAGGGTTAGGCCTCAGAAAATTCTTCCGGCGCTAGGCCAGGCATCCGAGGGTTAGGCCTCAGAAAATTCTTCCGCTGGTCGGCCAAGGCTGGCGCAAGCCGAGGCGATCGGTCGGGGCTTCAGGCTAGTCTGCTCCCGGGATGATCATCGGGTTAGCCTGGCATCCGAGGGCCGAGCCTCGGGGAATTCCGCTCGTTGGTCGGCCAAGGCTGGCGCAAGCCGAGGCGACCGGTCGGGGCTTCAGGCTAGTCTGCTCCCGGGGTGGTCATCGGGTTAGCCTGGCATCCGAGGGCCGAGCCTCGGGGAATTCCGCTCGTTGGTCGGCCAAGGCTGGCGCAAGCCGAGGCGACCGGTCGGGGCTTCAGGCTAGTCTGCTCCCGGGATGATCATCGGGTTAGCCTGGCATCCGAGGGCCGAGCCTCGGGGAATTCCGCTCGTTGGTCGGCCAAGGCTGGCGCAAGCCGAGGCGACCGGTCGGGGCTTCAGGCTAGTCTGCTCCCGGGATGGTCATCGGGTTAGCTTGGCATCCGAGGGCCGAGCCTCGGGAAATTCCGCTCGTTGGTCGGCCAAGGCTGGCGCAAGCCGAGGCGACCGGTCGGGGCTTCAGGCTAGTCTGCTCCCGGGATGATCATCGGGTTAGCCTGGCATCCGAGGGCCGAGCCTCGGGGAATTCCGCTCGTTGGTCGGCCAAGGCTGGCGCAAGCCGAGGCGACCGGTCGGGGCTTCAGGCTAGTCTGCTCCCGGGATGATCATCGGGTTAGCCTGGCATCCGAGGGCCGAGCCTCGGGGAATTCCGCTCGTTGGTCGGCCAAGGCTGGAGCAAGCCGAGGCGACCGGTCGGGGCTTCAGGCTAGTCTGCTCCCGGGATGATCATCGGGTTAGCCTGGCATCCGAGGGCCGAGCCTCGGAGAATTCCGCTCGTTGGTCGGCCAAGGCTGGCGCAAGCCGAGGCGACCGGTCGGGGCTTCAGGCTAGTCTGCTCCCGGGATGATCATCGGGTTAGCCTGGCATCCGAGGGCCGAGCCTCGGAGAATTCCGCTCGTTGGTCGCGCGCCTATCACTTGCCACTCGACGGGGTTTCTCCGTGGCCAGCTGCGATCGTGTTTCTCCTCCTCTCGAAGCATCGCTTGGGGAACACCAGAAGGCCATTAAATGCTAATTGAGGCGTTACCTGGGAAATCGGACCGGCCAGTTGCTGCTTGCGAGGAGTGCCAGTTAAGCGGCCGCGATACGCGCGTTCTTCGAGACGGATGCGGCCTGGGCGCATGCGGAGATACGTGGGCCGCGGGATACACGCCGCCCGGAGTGTCCTGCACGAAGAATGCAATTAAGGAGAACGACGCTTAGAAGATCGTGGGGGGATAAGCCTCGAGAGCCGGAACGGCTCCGGATTCGATGTGCCCGCATTTATTGGAGCCACCCGCATGGGAACGACCGGGGGGCCACCGTTTGGCTATAAATATAAGCGCAGGTGCGGTGGAGCCTGCCAAGCCGGAGCTGTTCAGGTTGCCATGGATCGTGGACCTCCTCTCCGGCGCGTGGCTGGGAAATCCTTGTCGGAGGAACGGGAGGCGCGCCCCTCGCGACTTCCACCAACTAGCCGTTTCATCTGGGATCAACGGAAAGATTCTCCCCGGTGGAACTCCGCTCTAGGCGTTTCATCCGGGATCACGCCTCCTCGCGCTCTTCTCCCTTGTATTCCTTTCCTCCCCTTCTCCTGGGGAGGACCGGAATATCCCTTGGAGGTGGCGTTCCTCTAGGAGCAGTGTGAACTTCTTCTTCGTCCGCGCCGGCTTTTCGTCTTTTGCGTGAGGCGTCGATGGCGCCTCCGGGGGGAAGCACCCACGTCCGGTGGGATTGCAGCTGCTTCGGATGGAGGGTTCGGGATCCCGGATCTTCAGCTCCACGGAGTCCCCACCTCTTCCTTACTTTCTTTACTCCCCAATCCCCCTCTGGGAATTCTTTGTAATCACACGAACACGCCATTGTAACCAGGAATTATTGAAATGAAAAGAACTATATATTTTTTTTTTGAACTGTCTTTCTGGCTTTGTCTTTCTACTGGTAATATACCCGCAGGTTAGCGGAATTCCAGCTCCTTGGAATTTTTCGACCATCTAGGGCCTCCAACTGGTAGGAGCCAGGTCGGTTTACCCAGCGAACCCTATACGGGTCTTCCCAATTTGGCGCCAGCTTCCCACCTTCCGCGGGTTGAGATGCTTTGGCTCGCCTTAGCACTAGATCTCCGATTCTGAAAAGTTTTGGTCGGACCTTGCAGTTATAATATCGGGCCACCCTCCGCTGATACATCGCCATCCGAACCTGCGCCATTTCCCTCGCTGCTTCCAAGAGGTCCAGGTTCCCTCGGAGTTGCTCCGAATTGGCCTCGGGTCGGTGCGCGGCCACCCGGGGCGAGGGGAGTCCGAGCTCCACGGGGACAACCGCTTCCGTGCCATAGGTTAGGCTAAAAGGCGTCTCCCCGGTAGGGGTCCGATGCGCGGTCCGATACGCCCAAAGGACGTTCTCGAGTTCTTCGACCCAAGCTTGCCTCGTCCGACCGATTCGTGCCTTAATTCCTTGGAGGATTGTCCGATTTGTCACCTCGGCCTCGCCGTTGGTTTGGGGATGCGACACAGATGTGAACCGATGCTCGATCCCGAACTCCTCGCAGAAGTCACGAAAATGCTTGTTGTCGAACTGTCGACCATTATCCGAGATGAGGACCCGGGGTACCCCAAATCGGACAATGATGTTTTTCTTCACGAACTTCCGGACTTGCGCCTCCGTGATAGTGGCCAGCGGCTCTGCCTCCACCCACTTGGTGAAGTAGTCGATTGCAACAATCAAGAATTTCCGCTGGGCGGAAGCGACGGGGAATGGTCCGAGGATATCCATTCCCCACTGTGCGAAGGGCCAGGGTGCGGTGATTGGTGCCAAGGGGACAGAAGGGACTCTCTGGACGTTGGCGTGGCGCTGGCAGGCGTCGCATTTCCGTACGTGATCCTTTGAGTCCTCCAACAAGGTAGGCCAATAATAGCCTTGCCTCATGATCTTGTGCGCCAAGGACCTAGCCCCCGAGTGCGATCCGCAGACGCCCTCGTGGACTTCGCCGAGGACGTAGGCCGCCTCCGAGGGGCGGAGGCACCTTAAGAGGGGGGCGGTAAACGAGGTCCGATACAGCCTCCCTTCATAGAGTACGTAGTGGGCGGACTTCCTGACAAGTCGCCGAGCTTGATCTTCGTCTTCAGGGAGGATCCCTTCGGCGAGGTAGGCGACGAGCGGGTCCATCCAAGACGGCTCCGGGTCAATTGCCATCACCGCCCCCGCCTCGCCGATGCTCGGGGCATCCAGGGTCTCCAGGTAGATTGCCCTTGACAGGTTGCGCGCCTCTGCGCCCACCAAGCGGGTCAACCTGTCGGCCCTGGCATTTTCGCTTCTGGGGACCTGCTGGAGGTCGACGCTGCCGAGGTCGGGAATGAGTGCTTGCACCTTCCGGACGTAGTTCTGCATGGTCGGGCTCCGGGCCTCGAACTCCCCACGGACCTGCCCGACCACCAGCTGGGAGTCGGTGAAGACCTTCAAACGCCGGATGCCGAGCTCCCCGGCGAGTTTGAGTCCCGCGACTAGGGCCTCGTACTCCGCCTCGTTGTTGGTCACTGGAAACCCAAACCTCAAAGCATACTCGGCTATCACTCCATCAGGACTGGTAAGGACCAGCCCGGCCCCTCCACCCTCGGGGTTCGACGACCCATCGATGTGAAGCGTCCAGGTCGGGAGGTCGAGGCTGGGCGTTTCCGGCGGTCTAGGTTCCGCCACCTGCACCGTGCACTCAGCGAGGAAGTCCGCAAGCACCTGGGCCTTGATGGCGGGCCGAGGCTGGTAGCGGATGTCGAACTCACCGAGTTCTATTGCCCACTTCACCAGCCGTCCCGCATTCTCAGGGTTGCTGAGGATCTGTCGTAGTGGTTGATCAGTTAAGAGGGTGACAGAATGGGCCTGGAAATAGGGGCGGAGCCTCCTGGTCGCGGTCAGCAGCGCGAAGGCGATCTTTTCAGCCTTCGTATACCGCGCCTCGGCATCCCGTAGGACCCGGCTGATGTAGTACACGGGCTTCTGGAGCTTTGCCTCTTCCCGAACCAGCACCGCACTGACCGCGGTTGGGGAGACCGCCAGATAGAGGTAGAGCATCTCCCCTTCTTGCGGCTTGGACAGCAGGGGAGGAGACGCCAGGTATTCCTTGAGCTGGTCGAATGCTGCTTGACATTCGGCCGTTCAGGGGAAGTCTTTCGGGCGTTTTAACACCTTGAAGAATGGTTGGCAGCGTTCGGCCGATTTTGCCACAAATCGTCCGAGCGCGGCGACCCTTCCAGCGAGCTCCTGAACCTCCTTCACTTTGGTCGGAGGGGACATACCTTGGATGGCCTTGATTTTGCCCGGGTTGGCTTCGATACCCCGCTGGTTGACAATGAAACCGAGGAACCTCCCGGCCGAAGCGCCAAAGGCGCACTTCGCTGGGTTCAGCTTCATGCGAAACTTCCGCAAGGTGGTGAAAGTCTCCTCCAGATCCACGATGTGCTGGTCTGCCTGGCGGCTCTTCACCAGCATATCGTCCACGTACACCTCCATATTCCGGCCGATTTGCTCTTTGAAGATTTTGTTGACGAGGCGCTGGTAAGTGGCGCCAGCATTCTTCAAACCGAAGGGCATTACCTTGTAGCAGTACAGCCCCCGGTCTGTTATAAAGGCAGTTTTCTCCTCGTCCTGTGGGGCCATCTTTATCTGGTTGTAACCGGAGAAGGCGTCCATGAAAGATAGCAGCTGAT
Organism: Phoenix dactylifera; assembly: GCF_051530095.1. NCBI lineage: Eukaryota > Viridiplantae > Streptophyta > Magnoliopsida > Arecales > Arecaceae > Phoenix > Phoenix dactylifera. Next base: position 20,569,099 of record NC_143193.1, on the reverse strand, counting down.
GTCCGGAAGTCGCGTCGACCAGTTGGTCCATCCGCGGAAGCGGAAAGCTATTCTTGGGGCACGCCTTGTTCAGGTCGGTACAGTCGACGCACATCCTCCACTTGTCGCTTGCCTTCCGGACAAGTACGACATTTGCCAGCCACTCGGGGTAACTCACTTCCCTTATGAATCCTGCCTCCAAGAGTTTGTCTACCTCCTGGTCGATCACCCGGATCCGATCCGGGGCACAGTGTCTCTTCTTCTGCTTCACTGGCCGGTGGGTCGGGTCGACGTTGAGGGCGTGAGAAATGACCTCCGGGTCGATCCCAGGTACATCGGCCGCCGACCAGGCAAATACATCGGCATTGGCTCGGAGGAATTCCACCAACCGGGCCCGAGCTCCCGGGTCGAGATTGGCGCCGACCCGGACCGCCCGGTCCCGGCGGCCTTCCTCGAGGGGAACTTCGATCACTCCCTCGGCCGGCTCCCCCTGCCGCAAGGCCACCTCGTCTCTGGCATCAAGGGACTCGACGCTTAGGGCTTCTGCGGGCTTCTTCCCTTTGAGGGTCGCTAGGAAACATTGCCGTGCGGTCGGTTGGTCACCTCGGACCTCCCCGATCCTGGCCGTCGTGGGGAACCGCATGAGCAAGTGGTACGTGGAGACCACCGCGCGAAGGGCGTTCAGCCCGGGTCGTCCGAGGATAGCGTTGTAGGCCGAGGGAACACGGACGACCAAGAACCCGAGCCGCACCGTGGCTTCTGCGGGTGCGACGCCCGCAGTCACAGGCAGCTCAACGACACCTTCCACCGGGACAGCGTCACCGGTGAATCCTATGAGGGGGGTGGATATTTTGTGCAACAATTGTCTGGGCAAGCCCAGCTTTTGGAAGGCCTCGTAAAACAAGATATCAGCTGAGCTTCCACTATCCACAAGAACACGCCTTACATCATAGTTTGCCATAGTGAGGGAGATCACCATGGCGTCATCGTGGGGGGTCTGAACCCCCTTTACGTCCTCATCACAAAAGGTGATTACATTGCCGACCCTCTGCCTCTTTGCGACGGCCGCACCTGACGCCTCCGTCGAGCCCCCTGCGTTCCTCACGGGCCGGGGGCAGCCCCCAGTGATAGTGTGGATCACACCCGCGACGGGTCGATTCTGCTCCCGAGGCTCCGGAGGAGCCGGATCGGCCGGACGCTGGTCTGCGGGGGGACGTCGGTCGCTCACATATCGACCGAGACGCCCCCGGCGGATGAGAGCCTCGATCTCGTCCCGAAGCTGGAAGCAGTCTTCTGTGTCGTGGCCGTGGTCTCGGTGGTACTCACAGTACGCCCGGGAGGGCCTCTTTCCTGGGATCTTTCGCATCTGTCTAGGGGCCGGGAGGTCCTCCCGCCCCTTGATCTCCATAAGGATCTGGGCCCGGGGAGTCAGGAGAGGGGTGTACCGGTTGAAACGTCGGGGCGGAGAATGAGGGCGTGGGGCGCCGTGGTTCTTCGCCGGCGACGGGCTTCTGCGCCGACGCTGGGGCATCGGGCTCCTCCTCTGGCGTGCCTCTTTCCGCCTTTTCTTCCCAAGCTTTGGAGGGACCTCGGCGGCCTCCTTGCTCCGGTGGGCGGCCGCCTCCTCGGCGTCCGCATACTGGTTCGTCCGGGACAACAGCTCTGGGAAGCTCCGCGGCAGGCGTTTGTCCAGGGAGAAGGTGAGTCTGCCCTTCCGGAAGCCACGCTTCAGGGCTGAAAGAGCTACCTCCTGACTCAGGCTCCGGACCTCCAGCGTAGCCCTGTTGAAGCGGGTAAGATAATCCCGCAGGCTTTCTCCCTCGTTTTGCCGGACATCAAAGAGGGAGTCGGAGACCAGTCGCCGCCGGCTACTGACGGCGAAATGAGTGACGAAGAGGCGAGTGAACTGGTCGAAGGACCGGATTGAGTCAGCCTCCAGCCCGGCGAACCATGCCCTCGCCGGGCCACGGAGGGTTGCCGGGAAAGCCTTGCAGAGAAGGGGATCTGATGCTCCGTGGAGGAGCATAAGGGTCCTGAAACTCTCGACGTGATCCCGCGGGTCCGCCGCCCCGTCATAGGGCTCGATCGCCGGCATTTTGAACCCCGGCGGATTCGGGGTCCGCAGGATCCTCGAGGCAAGCGCCGGCTAGGAGGAGATCTCTAAGTCGGCGAAGGGATCTTTGGACTGGCCCTTCAGGACCTGGAGTTGTCGGTGGAGATCGTCCACCCGCCGGTCCAGGGAGCGCGACCGGTGGGTGGGAGACAAGGGGCGGCGAGAGGGGGACCGACTGGAGCGCGGGTTCCTCGAGGACTGGGGGGTCTGGGAACGCGCCCGGGCCCGCCTCTCGGACCCCGCGCAGCTCCGGCGGGAAGGTCCCGGCAGAATGGAGCGTGCTCGAGAATCCTCCTCGCGCCGGCGCTCTTCCCCATGGGAGAGGAAGGAGCGCGGGTTGAGGAGGACAGGCGAACGCTCAGGCAGCGGCGGCTCCTGAACCCGCTGCGGCGCCCGGGACATCGCATCCTGCAGATTCTGCACCGCCTCCGCAAGGGTGCGAACCTGCTGGGTTAGCTGGTCGAACTGGGCGGCTTCGACCGTCTGAACGGGCGGTGGGGAGGTGGAGTGTTGCTGAGAGTGTGTTGGAGATGCAGCGGCCCTCCGGCCAGAGGCGCGAGAGGCCCCGCGACCGGAAGCATGGGAAGCTCCACGACCACCTCGCCGTGCCATTACGATCGCTCTGAGATCCGGTCCCTTCCTCTAGCGCCAACTGTTGCTGGGGGTTCAAACCGAGAACGATTGGCACAGCGGTGTGAACGGGGTTCCCTTGGAATTGCTTTGGTTGCGCTCCACCTTCCGCCGGGAAACCTGCAAGCAAGCCTCGCACCACCACCGGGGTGGTGGGGGCCCTCCGACGATCAAGTTAGGGGAGATCGAAGGAGAAGGAGAGATAGCAGGTAAGATGATACTCTGGAAAATCTTGCTTACCCTCCCCCTTCCCCCCCCCCAGCCGCATATATATCAGGCTGGAGGGTTTTTCCGGGGATTGGTCATCGTGTGGCGCGATGGGGTTGCCACTGACATGGTCGTTACAGGGCGTCGTGGGGCGGCGCTGGGTACGGCTATGGCAGGGCGTAGTGGAGCTCCGCTTTGCACGGCTGTTACAGGGGATCGTGGGACAGCACCGGATACGGCCGTTGCAGGGAGTAGTGGAGCAGGGGGCCGCGGCGTGCCTCAGGGGAACAGTCTGTTGTTGTCAGGAGTTTGCCGACTCGGGGTCGGATCGCAGCCGTAGTCTTCCTGGGCGCGCGTGCCGGTCACGTGGGGCATGGTGGCTAAGCTCCCCCGTAACAGATTGAATTATACAGTAACCATAATTCAGGGTTCTAGAATATTTGCTTCGCATATATTCGGCCTATCCGAACATTGGGTACCATTGCTAGATGGTCACATCAATTAGTGTAGGAAATTGTTCCTATACTACCGGCTTAGGTTCGAACCTATGAGGTCACACGCATAGAAGATTCCTGATTGATCAAGAAAGCTGATGAATGATTAAGAATCATTCAGGAATAATTTGATCAATTTGATTGGCAAATTATCTTATAAAATAATTAAAGTAATTATTGAAGGATTAATTTGTAATTAAATTACTAATAAACTCAATTTGATTGAGTAATTGTGCTAAGGATGAGCCAAATTGAATTGGATTCAAGTTTGGGCTCAATCAGGATTTTGACCTGATTGGATTAGGTTAGAACCAAAAAGGACTTAAGCTGATCAAATTAATTTTAAATTAATTTGTTCTTAATTGGGGATTGACCTAATTGGATTAGGTCCAACACAAAGTAATTAATTCAATTTGATTGAGTTTGCATGAGCCAAAATTGAATTGGATTCAATTTGAGCTCAATCGGGTCTGACCTGATTAGATTGGGTTCAACCAAATTGCTTTTTTTTAATTCGGATTTGACCAAATTTGATTAGGTGCAACCCAAGAGGATTAGGCTCAGATGATATGGCAATTATTGGAGACATGGAATTGGATTTCATGAATTTTAAATAAACCAAAATTATTGCATGGCACATGGACCCATTGCTTGACACATGGCGACATTGTTTGTTATTTGAATTTAAATTCAAATATTAAGCAATGTGTTAAATGATTTTAATCACTCAAACCATCAGCCAAGGTGGTGTATGAGTTTTTGAATGGATTAAATTTGAATTTCAAGAGATGATTTCGAAATTATGAAGTGTTTTACCTTGCCGCATGGATTTCAAATTCCTTCCCTCTTGCACATGTGTTTAAAATTTGAATTTAAATCAGATTTGGTTGAGATCTGATTTGGGTTGTTCCTATTCCTTTGCATGTGCCAACTAAAAGAGGTTTTCTGAAAATAAATTTCGAATTTTGAATGAAAATTCGGAGGCCATTAAAAGGGGTCAAACATGGGCACCAACAGCACATCCATTGCAGCCTTCTTCCTCACCCGCCTCCTCTTCCTTTTCTTCTCCATTTTAGATAGGGTTTTCAGGGTGAATATCTAGAAGATTCAAGATCAGATCTGAGTCCTCTACTTTTCTTACAAACCTCATCTCCATCTGCTTCAAGACGATTGATCAAGATTGATTGAATCCCGACGGGCAGATTTCAGCTTTCAAGTGTTCTGGAACTGCTAGCACTGTTGCGGAAGAAGATCCTTCAGGACTTCGCGTGTACTTCTCGTAGAGGCCATTCGTGTGCGTGGCTACGAAGTCAAGAATCAGATTCACAACTTTCATCCATCATAAAAGGTATTAATCTAGCATTAATCATTTATTATGGTGTCAAGGTCTAGGTCCGATTCTCCGAGGTTTTACCCTCTTTTGGGGCTCCTTACGGAGATATCTCCAGAATCCATTCGATGGATATTCGGAGATTAATTAGAATAGAGTTCTTAAGTTGCAGATCTGATAGTTAATCATGCATAAAAGTTTTAGCATAATTGTTTAAATGATTCTGGCATAATCCTATGTGTTCTTAATGTGCTGATTTCTAGATTTGATCTTGTAAGCATGCATGAATTAAATTGTTTGATTCATTTTTCCGCTGTATTTTTGAAATTTTAAAAGAACTACGGGTGGCTTGATTCCCCTTGTGAAGGGGTACGTAGGCAACCCGATTAGGTTCAGCCATGGTTTTCAAAAAAAAAAAAAAATTCAGCATGCTAAACACCGAAGAACCTAGGAATAACTTTCATTGGTATCAGAGCCAGGTTTATGTTTAAACTTTTATGTTTTAATTCTTGCAATTAAATCTGAAATCATTAACATGTTTAGATTAGATCTAAAGTGCTTTTTATGATTGATTTAATTGCTGATTATGCATGATTAAATAGATCTGAAATTTTGGATGCATATGATGCATGTTTGTGTTAGAATTAGTAACATGAATAAATCTGAAATCATAATATTGTTTAGATTAGATCTAAATAAAGTTTATGATTCATATGATCTCTGATTTTAATGAACAAATCAGATCTGAAAATAAAAGTGAAAAAACAAATACATAAGATGTATGTTGTTTGTATTAATTCATGTTGTTATGTATATGTGATGCATGAACATAAAACATATTGACTTAAATATGAATTAAATCTAATTACATGTGATTAATTACAAAAACTCAGATCTGAAAATATGTTTTAAGAACTGAAAGATTGTAATTAATATGTAATTAAAAAGAAATATGCAATGATCAAAACTTTCATAAGTCTAAACTTAATTGAGAATTAAGTGTTATGAAATAGAATTGTAACTCAATTAATTGACATTGCATAATTCTTTGGGCATATAGGTTTGCTTGAATCAAGTTCTTAGGATTGGGTTAGACCTAAGGTTAGAATCAAACATGGTCTAATTAGAGTTAATTGATCAAATCTAATTAAGTAGTAACTAGATTAAGTCAAGGAAACTCTAGGTTAAATACAATAGTTGTAGATTGATCAATTCCATGTCTTTGATTAGACCAAGATGGAACTTGATTTAGGCTCAGAGGTGTAGCCCGAGTCATTTGAGTAATCAAATCGAAATTAATTAACCAGTCGGTGTCTAAGGTAAGTTTGGCAGTTTTGACCGATGGTTTTTAATTGGGAGCTACTCGTACTGATTCGTCTTTGTCGAGTTAATGGCATATCCCTTCCACCGATCTCACTTACCTGGCCGACATGGTCAATCACATTTTGATTGGATCACTTAATGATTCGAGTTAGCCCATGCCTTAAGAAAAATCAGTATGACTGATTTAGGTGTCTCCTTAACCGGTTTGAGTCTAATCTGATTTGGTGAAGTGAGTGGGAGAAATTAGACTAACCGGATCTTCTCATCTATCCTAATTATCAAATCCTCTAAAATTATTAGGTCTTTAAAATGAAATGGTTATGGGGATAACTAGGTCATAGCCTCTCATTAAGTTGGGTGATAATGGGTCCAATATTTTGATAATTATTGGAGATGCCACACGCCTGGTACTTATCAAGCATTGGAATTGTCATTCAATATATGATGAGTTAAGTGTACCTTCAATAGGCGATCAGGTGAGCCGAGCCACACACGGGCTTGGTCGTCTATTAGTTGATTAGACTTAACCCTATCATTTAATGGTTGGACCTGACTAGGATATTCGGTGGAGGCGCCACACACCTGCCGGAAAACCTAGGACAAAATCATCACTAGAAGTTGCTTGGTGAAGCAATTGGTTAAGAACCTACCAATAGGTGCATATGGGTTGGCCGAGCCACACTCGGGCCTATATGTGATCTATTGGGTTCTAGTGCCCACTAAAGAATTAGGAGTAATTTTTCGAATTAGAGGCAGAGGCTACCAATTTGTATAAAATAGTGGAAATACCTTTAGACTAAAGTCCAAGTCTATTGAGTTTAGTCAATTCATATACTAATAGCCAAATTTTCTTTTTATGCAGAAATGGCCACTAATTTGTCACTTCATCATTGTTGGACAATGACAAGTTGACTGGTCCAAATTTGAATAATTGGCATAGGAAACTGAAAATAGTGCTAGAGCATGAGAGGATCCTTTATGTGATAACGGATCAAGCACCTGAGCAGCCCGCTGCTAATGCATCAAGATCGGCCAGAGATACTTATTAGAAGTGGCTCAGTGACCGGATCACTGTTCGATGCATCATGTTGGCAGCAATGAGTGATGAGTTTAGTAGGCGTTTTGAGAATACGCAGCCGGAAGATATCATTCAAGTGTTGAATGAATCATTCGGCGTTCCTGACGACGTTGAGAGGCACAAAACTAGTTGTGCCATCTTCAGCGCCCGAATGAAAGATGGGACCTCGGTAACTGATCATGTACTGTACATGATTGAGTTGATCGAGCGTCTAAGCTCTCTTGGCTTTTTCCTTCATGATCAATTAGGGAAGGATGCCATACTAAACTCACTTCCTGGATCATACCGTCCTTTTCTCACTCATTTTCGTATGACGAAACCTATAGTGAATTATCACTAATTGTTGGGGTTACTACAGACGTTTGAGAATGATCACCAATTTCTTAAGAAGACGGTGAACTTAGTGGGAGGTTCATCCAAGGGTCGCTCCTCAAAGAGTTCGACGAACATAAGTCGAAGATGGGTATTAGATACTGTGCCGATTGGCATTAGGCTAAGTGGGAGTTGTTGGGATTTGTATCCTAAATGTCAATCGTCAGCATATTGATGATTGAATTTTGTAAATGAATTGATAAATTAATAAAGTGTTATTTGGCATTATTCATCATTTCATCTTCAAATGAACTCTTATATGATGAAGTCCTTAGGACTTATGTTATGATAAAGGAGAATTTATCTTTGAGTCCTTAAACTTGTTCGCGACCAAATGATATGTTGTTACTAGGACGACAGTATTATCGAGATTAGGTCGTTGTGTGACATATACGTTGGTTGTCCTCTTAACCAAGGAGTGTGGAGACACTGGTATGCCACACAGGTGAAGTGTAGGAGTACATTTCACTGAACGTGACCAATTTCGGAACGCTCTACTGTCGAGAGATGTTCCGAGTGGATATGGGTATAAGTTTAGCCCTCTGACCTGAGACCGCAACCTGTGACTAGTAAGCAACTCACTGTACTTTGGTACCGGACTACATGAATTTCTAATTCAGTGACGGAAGGTCACTGGGTGCAGTCAAGTACTTGCGTAGTCAGTTATGAGTCAAGATGGAATTGACCCCTCCTGAAAATAGGAGATAATGTCTTGTGATTAATTTAGCAAAACCTTGACCAGGGTAATCCCAGTGAGGAGTCACGGAATATCTAAAGTTAATCACATAATGGATGTACTAATTATAGGGTTGACAGTGAGCTCTAAGTCATCCTGACATTAGGAGTCAAAGGGATTGAATTATACAGTAACCATAGTTCAGGGTTCCAGAATATTTGCTTCGCATATATTCGGCCTATCCGGACGTTGGGTACCATTGCTAGATGGTCACATCAATTAGTGTAGGAAATTGTTTCTATATTACCGGCTTAGGTTCGAACCTATGAGGTCACACGCATAGAAGATTTCTGATTGATCAAGAAAGCTGATGAATGATTAAGAATCATTCAGGAATAATTTGGTCAATTTGATTGGCAAATTATCTTATAAAATAATTAAAGTAATTATTGAAGGATTAATTTGTAATTAAATTACTAATAAACTCAATTTGATTGAGTAATTGTGCTAAGGATGAGCCAAATTGAATTGGATTCAAGTTTGGGCTCAATCAGGATTTTGACATGATTGGATTAGGTTAGAACCAAAAAGGACTTAGCTGATCAAATTAATTTTAAATTAATTTGTTCTTAATTGGGGATTGACCTAATTGGATTAGGTCCAACACAAAGTAATTAATTCAATTTGATTGAGTTTGCATGAGCCAAAATTGAATTGGATTCAATTTGAGCTCAATCAGGGTCTGACCTGATTAGATTGGGTTCAACCAAATTGCTTTGTTTTAATTCGGGTTTGACCAAATTTGATTAGGTGCAACCCAATGGGATTAGGCTCAGATGATGTGGCAATTATTGGTGACATGGAATTGGATTTCAAGAATTTTAAATAAACCAAAATTATTGCATGGCACATGGACCCATTGCTTGACACATGGCGACATTGTTTGTTATTTGAATTTAAATTCAAACATTAAGCAATGTGTTAAATGATTTTAATCACTCAAACCATCAGCCAAGGTGGTGTATGAGTTTTTGAATGGATTAAATTCGAATTTCAAGAGGTGATTTCGAAATTATGAAGTGTTTTACCTTACCGCATGGATTTCAAATTCCTTCCCTCTTGCACATGTGTTTAAAATTTGAATTTAAATCAGATTTGGTTGAGATCTGATTTGGGTTGTTCTTATTCCTTTGCATGTGCTAACTAAAAGAGGTTTTCTGAAAATAAATTTCGAATTTTGAATGAAAATTCGGAGGCCATTAAAAGGGGTCAAACATGGGCACCAAAAACACATCCATTGCAGCCTTCTTCCTCACCCGCCTCCTCTTCCTCTTCTTCTCCATTTTAGATAGAGTTTTCAGGGTGAATATCTAGAAGATTCAAGATTAGATCTGAGTCCTCTACTTTTCTTACAAACCTCATCTCCATCTGCTTCAAGACGATTGATCAAGAGTTGATTGAATCCCGACGGGCAGATTTCAGCTTTCAAGTGTTCTGCAACTGCTAGCACTGTTGCGGAAGAAGATCCTTCAGGACTTCGCGTGTACTTCTCGTAGAGGCCATTCGTGTGCGTGGCTGCGAAGTCAAGAATCAGATTCACAACTTTCATCCATCATAAAAGGTATTAATCTAGCATTAATCATTTATTATGGTGTCAAGGTCTAGGTCCGATTCTCCGAGGTTTTACCCTCTTTTGGGGCTCCTCACGGAGATATCTCCAGAATCCATTCGATGGATATTCGGAGATTAATTGGAATAGAGTTCTTAAGTTTCAGATCTGATAGTTAATCATGCATAAAAGTTTTAGCATAATTGTTTAAACGATTCCGGCATAATCCTATGTGTTCTTAATGTGCTGATTTCTAGATTTGATCTTGTAAGCATGCATGAATTAAATTGTTTGATTCATTTTTTCGCTGTATTTTTGAAATTTTAAAAGAACTACTTGCGGCTTGATTCCCCTTGTGAAGGGGTACGTAGGCAACCCGATCAGGTTCAGCCATGGTTTTCAAAAAAAAAAAAAATTCAGCATGCTAAACACCGAAGAACCTAGGAATAACTTTCACCTACTCCTACAGTGAACCTACTGCAGCCAATCTACACTGCATAGACCCATATGGCTAGAGACCATGTATATGTGCAGTCAAACTACAATAACCTCACTGTGAGTAGCCGAAGCATCGCAGGTCAAAGGACCAGTCACACTACTGTAATATCAAGCAAGTCACTGACGAGTGGATAGACATCCAAGTGACTTCTTGTCTTGGTCACGCTCAGTACCCTTGTTCTCTACAAGCACCCGCACTATTACTTCAGTATCTCCACATCGTGGACTCGAGTCTCGTCCATCCATAGGGAAAGTAATGTGTGCACTGATCTCATCGGATCGATCACCGTCCTCATGATGATCCATCGATCAGGAGCGTTTAGAAATTAATCACTAATGATACATGGCTCAAATTCTCAACTCTTGAGAATATGCATCATCATCTTATTAATTTCTTGGACGATTCATAGACACAATAACAATATGAATGAAAAAGATGCCTTTCATTTATTCAATAATAATAAAGTCAAGTACAAATTATGTCCTAGAATTAATAATGTGTCAGCCAAAATTGGCTTCTAGGGCATACATCTAACAGGGAAGGGCTAGAACAAATAGCACACACTTGTGCTAAGGAAGAGCTAACGACATGTCCTCCTATCATCAGTTGGTCAATCTTATGGGACAATGCATCTACCTTGCTAGACAGGTCCATAGAATGACTTATTTCACAAATGGTCCCTTTTCTTTGAGAACTCGGAGGTGCTTGACGAGAACAGGAAGCATGGTGGAGAGAGTTTTCATTGAGATTTTCAAATAATTCCCATGCTTTATGCTTATTTTTAAGCATGAAAGTTTCCCCACAAGAAGCATCAACCATTTGACGGTTTCGTTCAGACAATCCATCATAAAAGCATTGCACTAATTGCCACTTGGGTATCTGATGATGCGGGCATTTACGGACTAGGTCCCGAAATCTCTCCCAGGTTTCATGAAATTCTTCTCCCTCAGTTTGGGAGAAGCTTGTGATGGCACGTCTAAACTGGTTCGTTCTTCCTATGGGAAAGTATTTTTTAAGGAATTCTTGTTGCATTTGATCCCAGGAACGAATTGAATTAGCCTCTAAAGAATTCAGCCATTGCTTGGCTCTGTCTTTAAGGGAGAAGAGGAATAATCTAAGTTTCAGAGCATCATCAGTGAAGTTCTGAATCTTGATAGTGGTGCAAATCTCAAGAAATTCATCTAGGTGTTTATATGGGTCTTCGTTGGTGAGCCCATAAAAAGATGGGAGCATTTGGATCACACTAGACTTTATTCATATTGCATAGCTGCTACCTCAGGTAATCGAATGCAAGATGGAGAAGTGTAAATGGTGGGAGTAAAGTACTTTCTCAAGAGTTTGGATTGTTCTTCAGCCATCTTGACAGGTGGAGCAGATTCTATGGTTCTATAGGTGCAGATTTCAGCTCGAAGGGCCCTAATAGAACGCTCTATCTCAGAATCAAAAGGTACTAATTCAGGAGATCTGGAACGACACCCTAACATACACTAAAGCTCTTCTAATCAGTCAAGTGCAGTCAAGCATGCATTAAAAGAAAAACACATCAATTCCTTATGTTTGCCCTAAAATCACTAGACAGCTCCTAACTGGTTTGAAGAGGGCACCTAAGCCTCCAATCCGATCTAATGAACTGAGTTGACCAGGTAAGTTTCCAGGTAAGTGGGGGGGTCACGATGCATTGCAAAGGTCCCACTTAAAAACCACTTGCCTCGAACAGATAAACTGTCTCCCTTGGGACAAAGCTTGCCTAGACATCAACTGAGCCACAGAACGAAATTGGTGCAACTTTCGGTGATCTTCATCCTATAGAGCTCGAATGTCCCTAGGAGCCAACGTCTAATTGATTTTAATTAAAGTGATAGCTATGTGCAAATTGGCTCACCTAATTTGGGCAAGAATCTAGTAATGAAATCCAGTTCTTATCTTGTTGGGGTGATTACCTTTACTATGTGCGGATTAATTAGTGTATGTGTATCAAGCATGCATTCACACTTTTACTAAAATTAAAATTAAACAATCACCACGAAATTTCAAACAAACTGGGAATCAATTTAAATAAGAAAGGTTTAGAGGTTACCAAAGGAAATTTTCCCAGCAATTTTTTTTTATTTTTAGGCAGCGTTTCTTTTTCAGCAATTCCTTTTTTGATCGTCCCAGATTTTTTCTTCGATTCCTGATCAAATAATGCAAATCCGAACGGAAGAAAATCACAACGGGATGAAGCTAATCCGGACGCTGAGTTTGAGCTTATCCAGACTCTGTTTTGAAGTAGGGATTTATCCGAGATGATGGAGTTGTTGGGAACCCGCCCATGCCGCTGATATTTCAAAAATTTTCAGATGGCAGCGGAATCGGCATGCACGGGTTCGACGTTCATCGCATGAACGCTTGTTTCGAGACCTTTCGTAATTAGGTAAGAATTAAAACTTTTAGAACTAATAGGAAGATCAAATCTTCACCTTGCGCGGGTAGATGATCACCGCGAATCTGAATTCGTGGTTTTGGAAGAGGGTTCGTTTGAAGCCGTTCAAACGTCCGGCCTCTACGGGTATCCACACGAAGTAGAGAACCGATCAAAGCTTTCTTGTCTTCCCGGGGTGCTAGCTCCCTTGCAAAGACTCCTTTGATGGCTGATCTCTTCTCTTTCTTTCAACTCTTGAAAGTGCTTGAGAGGAGGAAGAAGAAGAAGGAACTCAAGGAAGAAGAACACAGCTTCTGCAGCCTTCTTTCTTTTCCCTGCGTTGGAAGAAGGATTGGAGGAAGAGGAAGGCGCCAACGCTTGGACCTTGCTCTTCCTTTGCTTGCGGCTGAACTAAGAGAGGAGAGGGGAGGGTGGCGGCAGCAAGAGGAGGATGGCTCCAATACCTAGGGCGCCGGCCTCATGGTGCTTCTTATAGCCATCAAGGGCTCCTCCAAAGTAGGAGCCCTAGATGGTTTTCCAAAGAAAGAAAGGGGGGGTGCGCCGGCCCCTCTCTCTCCTTCAATCCGCACCATCCAAGATGAGAGGGGCTGATGCCCCTCTTACTTGGTTAACCTAATCCTCTTCCATGGTTTAATCCTAATCTAATTAGGATTGGCCAAATTGGGTTCAATCTATACTAGTCCTAATCCAATTAGGACTTGAATGAACCATGACTCAATTGAACTCTTCAATCCTAATCCAATTAGGAGTCATGTTGATTCATTAGATTAATAATTAATTTGGACTTAAGGAATCCTAATCCAATTAGGATTTGTTTAATTTTAGTCCTGATCCAATTAGGACTCTACTTGAATCCGAAGTCCTAATCCAATTAGGATTTCTAGGAATCCTACTCCAAGTAGGAATCCAATTTTTAATTCAAAACTCCTAATCTCATTAGGATTGAGGAATCCTATTCCAAGTAGGAATCCCAGTCCTAATCCAATTAGAACTCTAGTTATCCTACCCGAAGTAGGATTCTTGTTTCAAGTCCAATTAATTAATTCCTTTTTCCTTCTTCAACTTCTTATCAATCAAATTGATTTCTTGTGATTCCTAATCACGATTTCAACCATCGGATCAGTCAATACTTCTAGTGTGTGTGACCCCATAGGTTCTATTCTGACTGGTAGTGAGATATATTGTGATCTCTATCACTATATCATTGAAAACTCCTTTCAATGGGTTGGAACGATTCCAACTCAACTCATTAGGGTTTATCGATCATCAAGATAATCCCTATGAGTCCCACCATCCACCAGTGACACCTAGCAGCATGTAGTGGCTATCCAGCAGAATGGAATGATGAACCTCTAGGTGCAGTTAACATGTGATACAGTCCTACTATCGTGGATCCCTACAGGACGGAGGTCATGGACAACTCGTCAAACCCCATCGTCTGTCATATGTCAAGATTTATTCGACTCGAGTTCGATAGTGAAAAAACTCTTTCTCCACTGTGCATACTGCCCCGGCCGAGGTCTTACGAACTCAGTCTTATAAATCACATAGGATCTCTCCTTATCTATCAAGGTCGATAGATTCCATATAGGTGCATACCCTACTCCTACAGTGAACTTACTGCAGCCAATCTACACTGCATTGACCCATATGGCTAGAGACCATGTATGTGTGCAGTCAAACTACAATAACCTCACTGTGAGTAGCCGAAGCGCCGCAGGTCAAAGGACCAGTCACACTACTGCAACATCAAGCAAGTCACTGACGAGTGGATAGACATCCAAGTGACTTCTTGTATTGGTCACGCTCAGTACCCTTGTTCTCTAACAAGCACCTGCACTATCACTTCAGTGTCCCTACACTGTGGACTCAAGTCTCGTCCATCCAGAAGGAGAGTGATCTGTGCACTGATCGGATCGATCACCGTCCTCGTGATGATCCTTTGATCAGGAGCATTTAGAAATTAATCACCAATGATACATGGCTCAAATTCTCAACTCTTGAGAATATGTATCATCATCTTATTAATTTCTTGGACGATTCATAGACACATAAACAATATGAATGAAAAAGATGCCTTTTATTTATTCAATAATAAATAGTCAAGTACAAAATTATGTCCCTAGAATCAACAATGTGTCAGCCAAATTGGCTTCTAGGGCATACATCTAACAATCTCCCACTTGCACTAAAGCCAATTGGTCATATATCTTAGGCCCATCTTCTCAAGGTGGGCTTTAGTCTTTTGCTGACTCAGCTGCTTAGTGAAAGGGTCTGCCACGTTATCCGCGGAGTCTACTCTCTGCACCTCTACATAGTTCTTCTCCACATAGTCGCGTATGAGGTGAAAGCGCCGCTCTATATGCTTAGACTTCTGATGAGACCTTGGCTCCTTAGCAAGGGCTATGGCGCAATTGTTATCGCAGTAGAGTGTTATGGCATCTGATGTCATCACATCCAGCTCTGCAATGAATTTCTTGAACCAGAAGCCTTCCTTAGCAGCTTCAGAGGCGGCGATGTATTCGGCTTCCATAGTCGAATCAGCAATGATCGGTTGTTTAGAACTCTTCCAATTCACCGTACCACCATTGCACAAGAACACGTATCCAGATGTTGATTTCCTGTCATCGACATCAGTCATGAAGTCTGAATCTGTGTACCCTTCTACCTTTAACTCTGATGATCCTCCAAAAACCAAGAATAAATCTTTAGTTCTTCTCAAGTACTTAAGAATATTCTTCACAGCTGTCCAGTGTTCTTCACCTGGATTCGACTGATATCTGCTTGTGACACTCACAGCAAGAGCTATATCAGGTCGTGTACATAGCATGGCATACATGAGGCTTCCTATTGCCGATGCATAAGGAATCTTGCTCATGCGTTGAATCTCCTCAGATGTGTTGGGGCACATCTTCTTGGAGAGATGAATTCCATGCCTTAGGGGTAAGAGACCCCTCTTGGAGTTTTCCATGCTGAACCTCTTCAGCACCTCCTCTATGTACATTTTCTGTGACAGGCCAAGCATCCTTTTAGATCTATCTCTATAGACCTTTATTCCCAAAATATAGGATGCTTCCCCAAGGTCTTTCATGGAGAATTCTTTTGACAACCAGACCTTGACCGAGGTTAGCATGGGAACATCATTCCCAATCAGGAGAATGTCATCTACGTACAGTACGAGAAAAACGACAGCACTCCCACTAACCTTTTTATAAACACATGGTTCCTCCTCGTTTTTGATGAAATCAAACGTTTTGATTGCATCATCGAAACGAGTGTTCCAACTCCGAGAGGCTTGCTTTAGTCCATAGATGGATCTTTGCAGCTTGCAGACCTTGTGATCTCCATCACTGGAAGTGAAACCCAAAGGCTGTTCCATATAGATATCTTCATCAAGATATCCATTCAGGAAAGCAGTTTTCACATCCATCTGCCAGATTTCATAATCATGAAATGCTGCAATGGCAAGCAATGTTCGGATGGATTTTAGCATGGCTACAGGTGAAAAGGTCTCCTGATAGTCAATGCCTTCGCGCTGACTATACCCTTTCGCCACAAGCCTTGCCTTATAGGTCTCTACCTTTCCATCCGAACCTATCTTCCTTTTGTAGATCCATTTGCATCCAATAGGTACAATACCTTCTGGTGGATCTACTAAGGTCCAGACTTGGTTGGAATGCATGGAGTCTATCTCTGACTTCATAGCTTCCAGCCATTTCTCGGAATCGATATCAGATATCGCCTCGTTGTATGTTTTGGGATCCTGTATGTGATCCCTATCTCCCACTAGGAACATTTCCTCAGTATCCTCTTCAAGTATACCTAAGTATCTATCGGGAGGATGGGAGACTCTACTAGATCTACGAGGTGGTTGAGGGACATCGTGTACTGGCTCCTTATGAATAGGTTCTATAGGATCCATGACTCGTTGCTTTTCAGAGACTTTCTCTTCAAGCTCAATTTTCCTCCCACTGCCTCTATCAAGGATAAACTGATTTTCCAAGAAGATGGCATGACGGCTCACAAACACATTGTGATCCTCTGAGACGTAAAAATTGTATCCTAATGACTCTTTAGGATATCCTATAAAACGAGCACTTATGGTCCTAGCCTCTAACTTGTCCGCCTGTAGTCGCTTGACGTGGGCCGGACATCCCCAAATCTTGAGATGACCCAGACTTGGTTTCTTACCATGCCATATCTCATACGGTGTGGTAGGAACGGATTTAGAGGGAACTCTATTCAATAAATAAATCGCTGTGAGTAAGGCATCTCCCCAAAGGAACATAGGTAAATCAGTGAAGCTCATCATGGACCTGACCATATCCAATAGGGTCCGATTTCTCCTCTCTGACACCCCGTTGAGTTGAGGTGTTCCCGGAGGTGTCCATTGTGAGACTATGCCGTTTTCTTTGAGATAGTCCCGGAATTCCCCACTAAGGTATTCTCCTCCTCGATCTGATCGAAGAGCCTTAAGAGGTTTTCCAGTTTGTTTTTCTACTTCATTCTTGAACTCTTTGAACTTTTCAAAGGATTCAGACTTGTGTCTCATAAGATACACATACCCATACCGTGAATAATCATCGGTAAAGGTAATGAAGTAAGAATAACGTCCCCTGGCTAGCACATCGAATGGGCCACATACATCTGTATGTACTAGGGTAAGTATTTCAGTGGTCCTCTCCCCATGTCCTACAAAGGGTAGTCTGGCCATCTTTCCTTGAAGACAGGACTCGCAAACTGGATATGACTCGGAAGTCAATGAGCCTAAGAGCCCATCTTTATCCATTTTGTTCATTCTATCTTCTCCAATATGGCCAAGTCTGAGGTGCCACAAATATCTTTGGTTTATCTCATCTCTGGATCTTTTGGATCCTTTGGCACTCACATCTTGCTCGGTAACATTCACAGATACATCCATATGTAAATAGTAGAGACTGTCAATCATAAAACCACGTGCGACTATTTTATTTCTCAAATAAATAGAACAGCAGTCTTTGTCAAATGTAAAAACATGACCTTCCTGTGCTAGACATGAAACAGAAATCAAATTTCTGCTAGCAACAGGTACATAATAGCAGTCTCTAAGTATTAAACTAAATCCAGACGGTAGTCGCAGATGGTAGGTGCCCACAGCCACAGCAGCAACTTTTGCCCCGTTGCCAACCCGAAGGGTTACCGCACCTTCCGCCAGCCTTCTACTTTCCTTTAGACCCTGCATGGTAGTGCACAAATGAGCACTAGAACCAGAATCTATAACCCAACTAGAAGTAGAAGAAACCGTTAGATTAGTTTCAATAATGAGCAAGTCTATACCTTCTGAAGGTGTGTCACCTTTCTTGTTCTTTAGGCTCTCGAGGTATGAAGGACAGTTTCTCTTCCAGTGGCCTTCGACATTGCAGTGGAAACATTTTCCTTTGTCGTTAGCCTTTTTCTTTTGAACTTCCTTCTTTGGCTTCTTGTCTTTCTTCTGCTTCTTTGTAGGCTTCCTTTTCTTCCAAGTAGACTTTCTCTTGGAACCAGAAGTCAACTCAGCAGCGAGGACATTGCCCCTTGAACCTTTCAAGGCTCCCTCAGCAGTTACCAACATGTTGATTAGTTCAGTCTTAGTGCATTCAATCTTATTCATGTGGTAGTTTACTATAAACTGACCAAATGAATCAGGAAGTGACTGTAGAATCAAATCCACTTGCAATTCCTTGTGCATGTCCATACCGAGCTTCTCAAGCTCCTCTAGGTCCTTGATCATGGTCAGACCGTGATCATGGACAGACTGCCCTTCGCGCATCTTCGCTTTGAAAAGCCTCTTGGACACTTCAAAACGAGCTGTGCGACTCTGCTCACCATACAACTCTTGTAGGTGTGCCAGTATGTCCCTAGCAGTCTTTATATTTTCATGCTGGCATTGGAGTTCATTAGACATAGATGCCATCATATAGCATTTTACTCTAATGTCATCGTCCAACCACTTTTTATGCATCTCACGCTGAACATCAGTGGGACGTGCTGGTAATGTGGGGATATCTGAATCAAGTATATAGCCTATCTTCTCACAGTCCAAAACTATTTTGAGATTTCTAAGCCAGTCCTTGTAATTGGTTCCGGTCAGTCGGTTGGTCTCAAGAATACGGGTCAAAGGGTTTGAAGCCGACATTGTATCTGCAGAGAGTAAAGATTCTAGTTAGACTTTTGTACTTGATCCTAATCTGTCCTAAGGTCTTTTAGAACAAATGTGACTCCCACTATTTTCTCGAATTCCTCACACTCCCCTGGTAGGAAAACGGTAATCCCACACGACTAGGGTTTCTAGTGGGTACTGCGGTCCCACCAATTTACATGCCACCTCACCTAACAGTTATTGGTGACATATAGATGGATGAGTGTACAACTCTTGTACAATGCTTCTCAAGCATGTTGCAGTGCAACTTGGTCTCTAAGCCATGAAGACCTCACCTAACAGTTATTGGTCTCATTTCTTAGTTAAGTCAGACCCACCGTATAACCGTAGGAATAAAGTCGTCATTGGGTCCTCACCTAACAGTTATTGGTACCCAACCCCACCTTTACCCTACAACATCTCATGTCTATAGAGAGGTCCAGCCCCCCAATGCAACTTGACCACTGTATCCAGCCGAGACAAGTCAACATCAGAAAGGCCTTAGCAGCTCTACTACAGTGGAAGACCTATTGACTTAATATTGGTTAATCAGGTCTTAGTGTTTGCAACTTGAGCCTTTCATAAGAGGTAATCGAACAATTGGCCAGGTAAGCAGGTGGGAGGCTCCCCTTACTCAGAGAGTAAGGTCCTAATTAAGTAACCACCTTTCATGCTTTCCTAGACACCAATTAGATCAATTAATCTAATATGACTTGCTCATGTCGGTTCACTCTCGACTTGATTGAGGAGGTTTTGATTTAGGTCTCAATTGGGTTTGCTACATCACATGTAGACCTATCTACCCGACTCTCATTCACATCACATGCAAACGGCGCATTGCAGGCAGTTATAATCGCGGCAATAATTAAAGCTAAACTTTAACTAGGTGATGATCATGGATTCTAATTAGGTCGTATTACAAGCATATGCACATCAATCGATCAAGTGGTCTTCAACTCTTGAATTGGATTCAAGCTTCCTTGATTCGATCCTTGATCAACTCTTGATCCCATCGCCATCAACCGCTTAGATCACCTTTCATCTCATGCCTTTGCTTCAACTTGATCGTTGATGTACATCACATCACAGAAATACAACCAGATGTAAAATAAAAATAAAAATAATTTACATCTCCTTTTAGGAGGCACGCAGGCCTCTTAAAACATCAAATAAGATGCATGCAAGCATCTGAAAAATTACATGACATCGCAGATCACATCGCAGGTCATTACATTTGATACCAAAAGGGGTTGAATCCTATGATCATCACCGTATGCTACAATTATAATTTTCAGATCTGAAACTTAACTGATTATATCATGACATAGGTCGCTGATCATGCTAATCATGATTCTAAACTTTGTAATCCCATTAACAATGCAATTAGAATCATCTTTTTATCACATAAAAATCAGCATGTAAAAATCAGCACCCCTGAAAAATCTGCATGCAGAATTTTTCAGCATGCATGATCATTTAATTTTCAGATCTAATATGCCTTTAGATATTTAATTCTTACCTTAATCTACGAAACCTGGCTCTGATACCACTGTTGGGAACCCGCCCATGCCGCTGATATTTCAAAAATTTTCAGATGGCAGCGGAATCGGCATGCACGGGTTCGACGTTCATCGCATGAACGCTTGTTTCGAGACCTTTCGTAATTAGGTAAGAATTAAAACTTTTAGAACTAATAGAAAGATCAAATCTTCACCTTGCGCGGGTAGATGATCACCGCGAATCTGAATTCGTGGTTTTGGAAGAGGGTTCGTTTGAAGCCGTTCAAACGTCCGGCCTCTACGGGTATCCACACGAAGTAGAGAACCGATCAAAGCTTTCTTGTCTTCCCGGGGTGCTAGCTCCCTTGCAAAGACTCCTTTGATGGCTGATCTCTTCTCTTTCTTTCAACTCTTGAAAGTGCTTGAGAGGAGGAAGAAGAAGAAGGAACTCAAGGAAGAAGAACACAGCTTCTGCAGCCTTCTTTCTTTTCCCTGCGTTGGAAGAAGGATTGGAGGAAGAGGAAGGCGCCAACGCTTGGACCTTGCTCTTCCTTTGCTTGCGGCTGAACTAAGAGAGGAGAGGGGAGGGTGGCGGCAGCAAGAGGAGGATGGCTCCAATACCTAGGGCGCCGGCCTCATGGTGCTTCTTATAGCCATCAAGGGCTCCTCCAAAGTAGGAGCCCTAGATGGTTTTCCAAAGAAAGAAAGGGGGGGTGCGCCGGCCCCTCTCTCTCCTTCAATCCGCACCATCCAAGATGAGAGGGGCTGATGCCCCTCTTACTTGGTTAACCTAATCCTCTTCCAAAGAGGATTAGGTGCCTCTCTCATGGTTTAATCCTAATCTAATTAGGATTGGCCAAATTGGGTTCAATCTATACTAGTCCTAATCCAATTAGGACTTGAATGAACCATGACTCAATTGAACTCTTCAATCCTAATCCAATTAGGAGTCATGTTGATTCATTAGATTAATAATTAATTTGGACTTAAGGAATCCTAATCCAATTAGGATTTGTTTAATTTTAGTCCTGATCCAATTAGGACTCTACTTGAATCCGAAGTCCTAATCCAATTAGGATTTCTAGGAATCCTACTCCAAGTAGGAATCCAATTTTTAATTCAAAACTCCTAATCTCATTAGGATTGAGGAATCCTATTCCAAGTAGGAATCCCAGTCCTAATCCAATTAGAACTCTAGTTATCCTACCCGAAGTAGGATTCTTGTTTCAAGTCCAATTAATTAATTCCTTTTTCCTTCTTCAACTTCTTATCAATCAAATTGATTTCTTGTGATTCCTAATCACGATTTCAACCATCGGATCAGTCAATACTTCTAGTGTGTGTGACCCCATAGGTTCTATTCTGACTGGTAGTGAGATATATTGTGATCTCTATCACTATATCATTGAAAACTCCTTTCAATGGGTTGGAACGATTCCAACTCAACTCATTAGGGTTTATCGATCATCAAGATAATCCCTATGAGTCCCACCATCCACCAGTGACACCTAGCAGCATGTAGTGGCTACCCAGCAGAATGGAATGATGAACCTCTAGGTGCAGTTAACATGTGATACAGTCCTACTATCGTGGATCCCTACAGGACGGAGGTCATGGACAACTCGTCAAACCCCATCGTCTGTCATATGTCAAGATTTATTCGACTCGAGTTCGATAGTGAAAAAACTCTTTCTCCACTGTGCATACTGCCCCGGCCGAGGTCTTACGAACTCAGTCTTATAAATCACATAGGATCTCTCCTTATCTATCAAGGTCGATAGATTCCATATAGGTGCATACCCTACTCCTACAGTGAACTTACTGCAGCCAATCTACACTGCATGGACCCATATGGCTAGAGACCATGTATGTGTGCAGTCAAACTACAATAACCTCACTGTGAGTAGCCGAAGCGCCGCAGGTCAAAGGACCAGTCACACTACTGCAACATCAAGCAAGTCACTGACGAGTGGATAGACATCCAAGTGACTTCTTGTATTGGTCACGCTCAGTACCCTTGTTCTCTAACAAGCACCTGCACTATCACTTCAGTGTCCCTACACTGTGGACTCAAGTCTCGTCCATCCAGAAGGAGAGTGATCTGTGCACTGATCGGATCGATCACCGTCCTCGTGATGATCCTTTGATCAGGAGCATTTAGAAATTAATCACCAATGATACATGGCTCAAATTCTCAACTCTTGAGAATATGTATCATCATCTTATTAATTTCTTGGACGATTCATAGACACATAAACAATATGAATGAAAAAGATGCCTTTTATTTATTCAATAATAAATAGTCAAGTACAAAATTATGTCCCTAGAATCAACAATGTGTCAGCCAAATTAGCTTCTAGGGCATACATCTAACAGGAGTTGGCTCACGGAAAGAAGGAAATGGCTGGGAGTGGTTATTTGGAATGTTCATCCGATTGGGAACAGGGGATGCCGGGATTTGATCTGGGAAGATAGGATTTTCTTGGGATAAGAATTTAAGCTGGTTCGGATGAGAAGTTGACGATGATGTTGGGAAGAAGAGATTTTTAGTAAGAGATGAAGGATTGATCTGTTGGGGTGAAGGGATTTGAAGCTTATCTAGAAGCTGAAGAAGATCTTGCGGACGATGGAAAATGGGAATTCGGCTGAAAGGAGATGAGCTTGGGACGGGTTCTACGGGAGAAGTGATCCGGTGACGCGGAACGGGGAGAGATGTTAGGATACACGCGGGCAGATGCGTGAAATTTGGGACTTGGCTTTATTCGTGGGACACAGGCTGGACGCGAGAGAAAGGTTAGATTCGGCTGGGAGCTGGGGAGTATGAGGATGGGTTGGTTGAAGACGCTGGATTTGGATTTGAAATGGGATACGGGAGCTGGGAGTTTGAACAAGATGTGAGGAGTGGATGGAGCTTTGGGATCCGTGCAACTATGATGGTATGCTTTGAGATCTGAAAGGCAAATAATTGAAAGGATTTTATTGTTTTTGAGATTAAAATAGGAGAATTGGATCATGTGAAAAAAAAGTTGGAACGAGTGGAAAGAAATTTAGGTGAACTTATGAAGAGTCATGAATTAATGGGAAGCACTGGGTTTTGGAGAAGAGTTCTTGGAGTTGACTCTGGAGGATGTGAAATGATGCAGTGTCAGTTTAGGCTTTACCTAATTAAGCTTGACTCGACCTGCATACATTAAGTTTAATCAGTAAATAAGTAAAACTTGAATTACCTTTAATAATTTATTAAAATGCAGTGATGAAGGTAACACATTTTTTTAGTTGAATTTGCAAAATATGTGAATTAAAATAATGATAAGTGCTATGAATAAGATATTAATTTATGCACAATATAGCACTTATCACCGGCCTCTACGGATAGTCCACGCGAAGCTCTAGAAAGATCCACAACTGCAGGAGTGCTAGCTCGTACAGAGGTGGTGCAGTGGTTGAACTTTTCTTCCTCGAAGCACTCAACTTTTGATTCTTCTTCGAGAGGATGAAGGATGGAGATGAAGGAGAAGAAGGAGGTGATAAGGTGGCTGGCTCTCAGAATTTTTTCAGAATTTAGAACCCTTTCTAAAGACCATCATCATCAAACCCTAGGCGTGGGGGTCTTTTTATAGCTAAAAGACCCCCCACGCCTCACACCTCATTTGGCCAACGAATTTGGCTGACAAAATTTCCAAAAAATTTTGGTGAATCAGAAGCTAAGACATGAACAAATTCTCTTTTAATCTTGTGCCAAGAATCCCTAAAAATTAGGAGGTTATTTCACCCCAAACTTCAGCTGCACGCCACCCTGCTTGATGTGCAATGCAGTTCCTACAAATTAGGGATTTGATTCCTATCTTTTTAGGAAGATTTAAGGTGCCATATTTTTCTGCAAAATAGCCCCACACCTCCTCTTTCCTCATGCCAAAAATTGGCCAAAAATAAAGAGGATAGATATCACTGTTTTTAGGGATAAGGATGAGGTGTTTTTCTTCTCCAAGAAATAAAGCTAGTATCTTAAATTTTAGAAATTTTTTTTCATAATAAATTCTGATTATTTGGACTCTTAATCCTCATCGAATAAGGACTCTTAATTGACTTGAGTCAAGCCCAATCCAATTTGGTCAAATCCGATCAATTAGGTTATGCCCAATCGGCTCGGGTCGAACCCGATCGAATTAGGTCAAACCCTAATTTAGCCCAAATTGAATCTAATTCAATTTTGCTTAATTAAAGTCCAATAATTCAATCAAATTAAATTTATTAGTAATTCAATTACTAATTAACCCTCTAATAATTCAATAATTATTTTAATGTAACTTTTGCTTAAGATAATTTGTCATTCGAATTGACCAAATTACCCCTGAATGATTCCTAATCATCAATCTGTCATTTGATCAACCTAGAAACTTCTATGCGTGTGACCCCATAGGTTCGAACCTAAGTCGGTAGCACAAGAACAACTTCTTGTACTAATCGAAATGATCATCCAGCAATGGTACTCGACGTCCGGATAGGCCAAATATATGCGAAGCAAATATTCTGGAACCCTGGACTATGGTTACTGTATAATTCATCCCTTTGACTCCTAATGTCAGGATTACTTCAGAGTTCTGTCAACTCTATAATAAGTACATCCTCTATATGATCAACTTTAGAAATCCTGTGACTCTTCACAAGGATTATCCTGCCAAAGTTTTGCTAAATTAAACAGAAAGCATTATCTTCTGTTTTCAGGAGGGGTCAATTCCATCTTGACTCATGCACTAATTTTGCAAGTACTTGACTGCACCCAATGACCTTCCATCCCAGGATTAGAAATTCTGCTAGTCCGGTACCAAAGTACAGTAAGTTGCTTGCTAGTCACTATGGTGATCTTAGGTTTAAGGGATACTTATACCTATATCCACTCAGAACATCTCTCGACGTAGAGTGTTTCGAAATTGGTCACGTTCAGTGAAATATACTCCTACACTTCACCTGTGTGATATATCAGTGTCTCCACACTCCTTGGTTAAGAGGATAACTAATGTATATGAGGATGATAGTGTTATTTTGATGATTAACACAACCATTGAGGAAATATCTAATTAAGTACTACAAGTTAACATGATACATCATTACTAAGTTCGACACTCTCGATACATTAGAAGAATGAAATCAAGATGTCTTTCAATGATCAATAATGAGATAAAATTTGTAATAGCAAAGTTTCAAGTGAAACGTACTCTTAAGGGCAAAATAGTAATTTTCATTGTTAAGAGTATGTAGTACTACCATGGCATACATTCAAAATTGCTTGAAATATATTTCATTGATTGTATGGATGAGTCTAATCTTAAGATGCAGCAAAGTGTGGAATGAGTCGACCCCAACATAGGTGGAGTCGACCTTGGCACATCATAAAACCATCAGGCACACCTCTGCGAAAATGGCATGGATGAACAGTAGTGGAGTCAACCCCAAGTATGCTTGAGTCGACCCTAGCTTCAAGCCTCAAGAA
Source organism: Phoenix dactylifera (assembly GCF_051530095.1). Lineage (NCBI taxonomy): Eukaryota > Viridiplantae > Streptophyta > Magnoliopsida > Arecales > Arecaceae > Phoenix > Phoenix dactylifera. The sequence goes on along the minus strand of NC_143193.1, from coordinate 20,543,220 downwards.
AACAAGTCTTTAGAATTTACTGAGAGGGCCGACCCCAACTTTCCTTGAGCCGACCCCAGATGGAGTCGACCTCAGGAATGCTTGAGTCGACCCCAATGGAGTCGACCCTAACTGAACATGAGTTGACCCCAAGGCTATGTCGTTCAAAACTGTGTCTCTGGAATCCCTGAAAGGGTTGACCCCAATGGAACTTGAGTCGACCCCAGTGAAAAAATAGCTGAAATACAAGGTTCTGTGATTCCTGAGAAGGTCGACCCCGCTGTAGCAGGAGTCGACCCCAGTAGAAGTTGAGTCGACCCCAAGTATGATGAACAGTGGTTTGAGTCGACTTCAGAAAAGTTTGGGTCGATCCCAGCACGGGCAGAAGCATAACGGCTAGTTCTGCAGAAGTACTTTTTGACCTCCCAACGTCTAGTAACGGATAGTTTTTCAAATCTAACCAATGGGGAGTAATCTAAACATGTGGGAAAGTATTTATAATGATACTATTCATCAGAACAAGTTATCTTTTGCATGAAAATCAAAGTTCACTCAAGAAAGACAAAGCTCTAGTATTCTTCATCAAGGTGCTTCATTCAAGAGTCAAAAGGAAGTGGTTGAGCAGATCAAAAGAGACATTAAGAGCTCCACCAACCCTCGAAGAGTGAAGCATTCCTTGACAAAGAAGATAAGAGCCATATCAAAGCGATAACTATATTCTAACTCTTCTTTGTAGCTTATAATTGTTATATCTGCTCATCTAGGAGTTTCAACCTTCTTTTTCTTCTTAACAATCTTGTAAGGTTTGTTGGTGAGCCCGTAAAACCAACGGTGTAGATTTGTTGGTGAACCCGTAAAACCAACGGTGAAGGTTTGTTGGTGAGCCCGTAAAACCAACATAGGTTTTTGGTGATCCCGAAAAACCAAGTGTAAAGGTTTTTGGATTGTGAGCCCGGAAAACAATCCAACTGTAATCCGCGGGATTATAGTGAATTCCCAAGGGGTCGCTTGGGGAGTGGACGTAGGTGCATAGGAGAGCACCGAACCACTATACTTCTTGTTGTTTGTATTGTGTATTGCTCTAACTTCACTATTTGCACTTAATCTATATTAACTAAATTACTCACTCATCAATTAACATAATTAAGGAATCGAAAATTAAAAAAAACCAATTCACCCCCCTCCCTCTTGGCTTGTGACCTTGGGCAACAGTATATATCACACAACGATCTAATCTCGATAATGTTGTCGTCCTAGTAACAACATATCATTTGATCGCGAATAGTTTTAAGGACTTGAAGATAAATCCTCTTTTATCATAAACAAGTCCTAAGGACTTCATCATATAAGAGTTCATTTTAAGATGTACAATGAAATAATGAACAATGCCAAATAACACTTTATTAATTTGTCAATTCATTTACAAAATTCAATCATCAGCACACTGATGATTGACTCTTAGGATACAATTCCCAACATCCCGGTGGCCAGAGCTCCGGCCACAGCTTCTAGCTACCATGAGGGATTAAAGTAAGCCTCCGACGACAAGCACCAATGGTGGAGGTAGCCAGAATCGAAAGAAAATAGGATCGGTTGATCAAAATGGAGGAAACAAGGCATTGTCCTTTTTCGTCAAAAATCCGACGATTGCCGACTGAAAACGAGCTTCCAAAAGTTATGTATGAGGGAGAGATGAGTTAAACAAAGATTGCCATGTTCTTACCTGACTTTCGATAACATTTGGCCGTGGTAACAACATCGATAACAACTGACGTTCGGAGAGAAAGGCCGAGGAATTACTCCGATGATGAGCTTCGATTGAGGACGCTCCTTTGGTGGGGGAAGAGAAGATGGGGACGAGCTCTAAATAGAGCTTAGTCACGACCGGAATATGGCTTAGAGTCAGATTTTGTCCGACCTTCTCGGAGAGGAAAAAGACTCTTATCGAGAGTCTTTTCCCTACAGATACGTACGCGATACGTGCCTTTTTTTTTTCTTTTTTTTTTGGGCCAAAAAAGGCTGGGCCGGTCAAGTGAACCGAGCTCAGTCTACTGAGTCTTACATCCATATGGTCATTGAACTTCTAATAAACTCAAAATAGTTTTTAAATATAATAGAATAAAATAGTATATTTTTTTTTTGGTATTTTAGTTCCTTGAGAGAGAAGTTTTAATAGTACATATAGTAACTTATGGAAGGAAACTAAATTCTTTTTTTTTTAAACTAATTGCTCTCGGGTTGTACGATAATATATTTTCTTGGAACCTCCAAGCTAGAGCACCCTTTAATAAAATACAACTGTTTCCTAAAGAAGAGGCATAGGTCTGGCATGAGACAGTTCACTGAACCCCAGAACGATCTATGAACCCAACTGTCGCCGATTGTCGCACTTCACTTCGCACACTGTAACCAATGTTGGGGGGGGGGGGGGGGGGGGGGGGGGCTTGGGCGGGCGTGCGCCCATTCCAGATGATCCACCAATCAGACGCTCGAGATCCTGCAATGCACTTAGACCCCAGTACACGCATCAAAATCCTCAAGTCAGTCGGAATCCAGACAAAGATCCCGCCAGACGTGCAATGGAAATAACTCGAACCGCCCCGCCTCCCTGGGTCCGGTCCAGAAACTTCGAAACCCATCTATGGTACGGATTCCTACTTCTACATGTCGGAATTCTATTCGTTGCTACCTGCAGAATCATTGAGTTTGCTGCTTATCTCCCGCCACATAGCATGCCGCGTCCGTTTGATAGTTTAGATGGCCTTGTAGCATAAATTGGACCTGGCCAATTCGGACACAAGCGATGCGACTCCGAGTGGAGATTTGGTGGCCAGACCTGACCTAACCCTAGGGTTAAATACCGGTTTGCTCTCTCTCCCTCCACGCCCTCCACACCCCCCCCCCCCTCCGCGCTTCTTCCTCCCAGGAACAAGGCGAGCCAGGGACTCCTTCTCCTGTCTCCTCTCTCCTCTCTCTCTCTCTCTCTCTCTCTCTCCCAAAAACCCTGCTCACCCACCCAAACCCTAGCTCGGATCAGCCCTTTCCTTCTCCTCGCCCGTCCGATCCTCGGGAATCCACTGCCCCTTGGGTTTCCGTGGTCATGGATCTGCCTAGCCTCGCGGTTGTTCTCCGGGCCGCGCTTAGCCCCAATCCGGACGAGAGGAAGGCGGCCGAGGAGAGCCTCAACCAGGTGAATTCTTCGCCCATAGCTTCTATCTTACTAATTTCATGTTTTAGCTTTTGAGTCCTCGACAGGGTTTTAAGGTTGTCGATGCTGGCGCTTGTCCCATGTTTGATTGTTTGATACATCCTTTATCTTCGTGGTTTCTTAATTTGATGTTGTTTATTTGACTCAGTATAAAAATATGTGTTTTGATCCAAATTTAGTTCATTTCCAACTAAAGAGATAAGCTTGCAAATTTTGCCATTCAAGTGCTTGGATCTTGTGATAGACATTCAAACCCTGTGTTTTTGATTTGTTATTTCTAGATAGGTAGTATTGGACCTTGTGACTTCCTTACTGTCATTGACTTTTGAAGCCATGTTCCTGCCTTTTCTAGCATGCTAAAAATTTGATTTTGCACAAATCCATGTTTACTTCTCGGTAATAGAGTCTATTCAAAGTGGTGATACATTCATGGAAAACATCCTGCTGGGTTACTATGTGATCTTCCAAGGAGATACACGCATGTGGACCAATGCGAAAAAACCTGAGAACCAGGGAAAGTGGAGATTATGTGGCTGGTTTGGCATGTCATTCAATTTTACGCCTTGCTTGGGATTTCTTCTTCCTTCTGCTCTTCATTCATGTATATATGTATGTAATAGCATTTTTCTGTTCCAATCATTACTATATTCCTTGGGGTTGATGACAGTGTTCCTTTCCCAAACAACGAAAGTGTAATGCAGTGATGTGTATTCTTTACCATGTGATCTTTCAGAACTGTGATATATCACATTACATTCACTTTTATCACTTATGCTACTTTTGTTGCAATAATGGTACATGCTGTGACTAGTCCAGTGCTCACGATTTTGAACTTGTAGATCCCAAGGAATATGCATAGTTGAGTTTTGGCCTCAAAAGTTGCTTCCTTTCATAACATGATTTTGCTTCACCATATCACAAATTCTGTGATAATGTCCATGTAAACCTCAGCATCAGATTTAGATCTCTTTCTGATGTTGTACTAAGCATATACTACCTTTTACTTTTCCCTATTTGTACAATTTAATAAGGATATATAGCCAGATGGGCCCATGTGAGTTAAAGCTAACAATCTTGGAAAATCAGAAATTAAATTATTTATTTCTGTGTTATAAATTTTAAATTTTTCTTTGATGTCATCCTCCTTGCTTGTGCATGCACGGATATGTATATGAGTGTCTTTTCCATTCCAATATCTACTTTCATTTTTCTTCGATCAATTGTATTTACGCAATACTCTATTGTCACTTGTAAAAGGAGAAGAAAGAATAGTTATGCTGTATATGCCTTTCCCTCTGATCTTCTGAGTTTATGCTATCTGATATATGAAGAAAGCCTCAGTCATCACGGCATTCCCTCCAACTATTGTTGTTGCTTTATATCTCAGCATGCTAAGATTGTATATAGTTTGCCCCTATCTATATGTTTCCATGATTAGGTTAATTAAGATGCATGATAGACATGGATTCCCTACTGGTGTATCCAACATATGCAACCTTATGTTTCTTTTAAAAGATTGGCAGCCTTAAAAGGTCTACGTGCACATGGAGCGAGAAATCCATTAAAGTAATAAGCTTATTTATTATTTTGGCATTATCATCTTGCAGTTTTTGAAGACTCTCATAATGCATTTACTTATTGCTATTAATTTACAACTTGTAGATCATAAGACATCTCAGTATTCACTACTTTCCTTTGTATCATTTACATCAGTTCATGATGTGTTCTTGCTTGTCATGTATCCTGTTGCACCCAATTTATCTCAACTTATCTTGGACAAGGTCATTATAATTTTATACCATATATAGGGATTATGAATGGCTTTTGGAGTCTGCTCATGTCTTCTATACTTTTCATAATGCATTTAATTTGACAAGGAGATAAATTTAGTAACAAGGATAGTCAGAATTTGACATATTTCCTGTGCTCCCATTTTCATGCCTTGCCTTTAGATTTTTTTCTTCCTTTCCATTATTTATTTTGTTTTTATTATTCCCCATTAAAGTCCATGTGCACATATTAACTGACATTTTATCTTTATTGTCTTTAGGTTCATTTTTCCCCCTAAAAGTATAGACAGATAAAGTACATCACCCAAGAAAATATTGACTACAAACTGGTGTATTTGCTCTTTCTTGCATGCACGTATTTGCCTGTACACATGATTCATTCAAGTGTTCTTTTTTGCAGTTTCAGTATGCGCCACAGCATTTGGTGAGGTTGCTGCAGATCATAGTAGATGGTAGTTGTGATATGGCTGTGCGCCAAGTTGCCAGCATTCATTTCAAGAACTTTGTGGCTAAAAACTGGTTACCTCATGAACTTGGTATGCATAAAAAAACAAGGTTAAATCTGTGATTACTTGATTGTTTTGGTAGCATACAAAAGCTAATCTGTTTGTCATCTATAGGTGAGCCCCAAAAGATATCAGAAAGTGATAAGCGCATGGTCCGTGAAAATATCCTTGGATTTATTGTTCAAGTTCCACCACTGCTGAGGTACATCATTTGGATATATGTTTCTAATTAGTGTGCTGAGTAAGCGATGAGATACTATTTCTGTGGGCATTCTTATTTAACTCATGGCGAAGCACCCACTTTTCCCCTTCTCTTGATCCGTTCCTTCATTCTTTTGTCTTTGTTTTATTTCAGTCATTTTTATCAACAAGCGGTCATAACTTTCAGTTAATTATATCCTCCTTTATTTGTTATTGTCATCATGCTAAACTCACCATGCCCTGATTGTCAATCGTCTGCCACAACATGGGGCCTTTTCTGCTTTATTTTCTTTTATAATTGTTGTTACAGCAAATTGAGATGGTTATGTGTTGCTCAAGGTGACAACCCAAGAGGGGGGGTGAATTGGGTTTTCTAAAAATTATGTTTCCTAATTAACTTTGAATTGAATGCAGCGGAATGATAAGATGTTATTTACTTAAGCTCTAGGCAATTACAAGTAAAGCAGTGAAAAATTAAGCTAGAGCAATTATACTATGGCTTTAGGGTGCAATTGATCTAAAATTAACTTATAGTTGTATGATCAATTTTAATCTATGTGAATAGTAAAGAATGGAGTGGAAGCTAAGCAAGCTCTAAACAATCACTTATAAATCAATAGGAAACAAAGCTAGAGATATTACACAATCAAGTATGAATGTAAGGCATAAAGCACAAGAGATAAGGCATCACAAACACAAAGATGTATAGTGGTTCGGTGCACCCTAGCACCTACATCCACTCCCCAAGACCTCTTGGAAATTTCACTATAATCCCTTAGATTACAGCCGGTTGTTTTACAAGCTCACAACCTAACTTGTTGTTTTCACGAGATCACAAGGAACTCGGTCGGTTTTCACAGGCTCACCGACTAGAACCGATCCGACTGTTTTCACGGGCTCACAATCCAACCCAGTTGGTTTTTTCCGGATTACCAACTACAACCTACAACGTTGGTTTTCACTGGCTCACCAACAACCCTTAACCCCTTGATTCAATCCCTTGATTGAATCAAGTTACAATGTCAGAATAGGAGTTTAAAACAAATACAAGCTTCTCAAACAAGCAGATATAACAAATATAAACAAATAGAGTAAAGAGAAGAAGCCCTCAAACAAGTTTTGTAGATGAAGGAACTCGGCTTCTTCTTTACTTGATCCTCTTCTGATTTCGCACGAGGTAGAGGATCACTGAGGCAGCACACAGTTGGAGAGGAAGCTTTGGGATTCACTCGGATGCTCTTCTTCTCTCTCTTTTGCTTTGAATGGCCTTTTTGTGCTTTTGGGAGGTTTCTCTTAAAATCTCTTTGAAATCTCTTTCCTATGTGTTCTCTTCCTCTTCCTTACATCTTTCCTTGCTCGCCTCTTGATTTTATAGCTTTGGATGGCGTGGGAGCAAAGATCTAGCCGTTAGAGACAAGAATAGAGCCGTTATGACCCGTCTGCACATTTTGACAATGTATCCGTTGGGATCGGAGTCGACTCGCGCGATCTGGAGTCGACTCGGCTGTTACTGGAGACGACTCGCGCTTTACTGGAGACGACTCGGCCACTGTTCCAAATTTGAATTAAAGTGCATGCCTTGTCCTAGGGTCGACTTGGACCAAACTGGAGTCGATTCGCCAACAGCTGGAGATGACTCGGGCACTTAGGGGTTGGCTCGTTATCAGAAATTCAGAGAACCCATTTTCTGATTTTCTTCCTCGAGTCGACTCGGGTTAACTTGGAGTTGACTCGGCTGACTTGAGAGGCGACTCGAGGTCTTCGGGAGACGTCTCGCTCTCAGAGACCGAAAAACTGATTCTTTGTCTTTTGAACTGATCTGCCTCGGAGTCGACTCGGCTAACTTGGGGGTCAGCTCTGGAACACTTGGAGTCGACTCGTTCACAGGATCTCCGAAACTGATTCTCTGCCTTTTAGACTGTTTTTCTCTAGGAGTCGACTCGGACAAACTGAGAGTCGACTCGCTAAGCATCGGAGTCGACTCGCAACCTTTTGGAGTCGACTTGCTATCAGGGTCTAAAATCCAACATTCTGTTTTTCTGTCTTTTTCTGCGAAGTTGGCTCGTGAACAGTAGGAGTTGACTCGAGCACTGTTTCTTGAAACTCCAAAGTGCCAGAGTCGACTCTGAACTTCCAGGAGTCGACTCGAGGACTGTTCGTTTGAATTTTTTTCTTGGAGTTTGCTCCTCTAACTTGAATCCTTTGAACTTGAACCTTGGGCCAATGAAGTGTGGCTTTCTTCCAACTTTTCTTGAGAACTTTTGAGGCCTTCTTACATTCTTCCAACTTGCTATATTCCTCGCAAAACAATTTATCTTTCTTCTTGCAACACAACCATTAGTAATTATATTTTAAGATTTTGTGATCATCAAAATCAATCTTTGGGTCAGCAATCTCCCCCTTTTTGATGATGACAAAATTTGGAGTATATGCAATATAAAATAGATTGTGTTCTAGAACTAATGTATAGCTAAGTTGCATGAAGTAGAAGGCATGCATATTTAAAACATACTTCATGATAATGCTTTAGATTTAATCAGCTTAACCCAATCAATACATTTCAATCTAAGCTGATTTATATTCCAGTGAAAATACATAAAGCATTATGAGCATATACTTAGATATTTCTTCCCCTTTTTGACAACATCAAAAAGGTTGCAAAATAATGAAACATTAAGCGCCAAGCAATAAATTATACTCAGATATTTCTCTCCCTTATTGTACTCTAATTTTCAGTCAATGCATGTCGAATTATTGCAAGAATATGAATCATATAACTCAAGGCAATAATGTCAGAACAAGATTAATGAGCATAGATCAGAGCCAATTAAGATGATTTCAGAGCAAATTATAATGAGAGCACATTGAATGTGATTCCAAAGATAGTTTTCAAATCAAGTGCAGGTGGAATCTTTTTTAAGTTAATTCAAAAAGTGTCAAGAATGATATTCAAAGAAAGTACGAATGGAAATCTAACCTCTTTTTTTTTAAAGATCTTTAATAACAAGTATGAAAGCTTGTTCATCAAAGATCTTTTGCCCAATATATTAAGTATTTCGCAACATGAGAGCAATCTAATTAATTTTCAGAGTATAAGATCAAAACTTATATACTCGAAAAATATAACATCATGTTGGATCATTAATTCTTAATGACTTCAAAGTTCTTTTATGATATAAAAACATTGGAGTATAAATACCAAAACATGAATTCAAGCAATTTATGATATATCTTAGAGCATACATAAAGTGCAAAGCTTTGAAAGTTCTTTTAGAGCTCTTTTAAAGACTTTCTTTTACTCCGTTAAAGAGAATAACATCAAAATCAATTAAAAGGAATTGACACAGGATAGAAACTCTAAAATGCAAGCCAATAAGAACTCATTAGTGAATTCCAAAATAGATTTTCTAATAGAGACAGATGGAATTCGTTTTTTTTTTTTAAATAATTTTCAAAAGAACTGATTTGTCAATTAGGCGTATTTTAAAATCTATAAATCTATCACATATAGTAGTTACTTTAAATTTGTGTTCATAAGAGATACTGAAGGAAATTTAGCTCAACACATTATTCTCCCCCTCTTTCATTAAACTAGAGGCTCTTAAGATCAACTGTTTGAATTGTAATTTGGTTCATGATTGATGCATAAGATATACTAATCAAATAACAAGCCTCAAGGTGTATCATAAAGATTTTCAGATTTAAATTTTAGATGATACATATTGGAAAGTATTAGGATCACTTCTCATTTAGTTTTCTTTTTCTCTCCTTTAGTTATGAATTTATGCGATTAAGTTCCATATGATCTCTCCTCCTGAAATTTTCTTTCTCCCCCTTAATTGAGCATTCCATTTAAGAGTTTAGAATTTGAAAATAATTTTCAATAAAACATTCAAATTGTTAATCTGGAAAATATGTTTTCTACAAATTTCAGCATATTTTCTATTTAACCCATTGAGAGCATATTTGCAAGTATCAAATCATACTCATTTGAGATAATAAACGCTCTATAGAATTAAACACAAAGTATAGGGCTATATATAATTAAAACAAGTAATGGCAACACCAGGAGGTTTATCAAAAATAATTCATAAAATATTCAAGGTATGCATCATATGATGGTGACTTTTGAATAAGATGAAGAGAGATTGATATGTCTAAAGCTCCCCCTCAAAAGATGCATTCTTCTTTAATCATCATTTTTTTTATTGAATTTCAGATTTTAATGATAAGCGTGAATAAAACTGAAATTATATGATATCAAGAATGTAGTATGATCTAGAATTATTCAAAATTTATATCAATCACGCTTTTTAATTTTTCAAGAACAAGGCATGCTTCTTCTTAATCTTTGAGAAAATGTACTGAAATATTAATCTGAAAATAATTCTTTTGAAGCTCAATTTCTTTCAAAAGCAATTATATTTTCTTTCTTTTAAGAGTCATTTGCGTGAGTTAAAATATTCTAGCTTTAGGAGCATTCACTCTCTTTTAATAATAGCTTTTTCTTTTAGGATGGAAGCAAAAAACATGCAGAAAGGGATATAGAAGATCATTTAAGTGAATGTTTATAGAATTTAATTTCTTACTCATAGGTTCACAGCAATGTGTATATGAAACATAATAAATCTTCTTAATCATCAAAATAAAATCATATATTTAGAAATATTTGTTCGCAATCAAGATCATTGAAAGACACATCATTTAGACCAATATTAGTATACTTTAAAGATAAGAAATGATATGTTTCGGATGCGTATCAGAGCAATCAACCAAGGCATCAAAATTAATTCTGTTTTTTAAGTTATAATTTTCATCTAGAAATCATATTGAGTTATTCTACTGAATGATGCGATCATTGAAGCATATGACTAAAGTTACAAAGATGCAACGATATAAGCATTTTTTAATTAAGTTTAAGCTTTTATACAAAATCAGATTCTGAATTTCATAAGAATTTTCAAGAATGCTTTCAAAATTATAATTTGAGATATGTATCTTTTACATTGTAGCTCATCTTAAATTAATAAGTTTGTAAACACATATTTCAATAACATTAGAGCACATTCAGAATTTTTATAATTAATATGAATTTTGGTACAGATTGAAGCAATTTAACATGTATCAGGATATTATGTACCAAAGTTTAGGCAAGATGGAAGATAATTCAAAATCAATTCATTTTGCCTTAATTGCAAATTCATTCTATTCTTTTCTTTTATTTTTAAGAATATATTTATTAAAATCAGAAAAGTACAAAGAGAATCAATGAATCCAGAAAATACATATCATTGAGGAGTATGTTTTGCAAGTGAAAACCATTTTCATTAAGCTTTGGAACACAAGTTATTTCGAAGTCAAAGGTGAAGCAAAAACTTGTGTGTAAAGTTAAAGCCTATTTCAAATTATGAGTGTTATAAAAAGAAAAATAAATTTGTTATTGGTAGAAACATGTTTCAATCAAATTATTCAAGCATGGAGCATTTTAAACTGAATATTGAAAACATATAATTCAAAGTATGCAAAACATAACAAGCATGTCATGAATCAAAATCAGTTCTTTTCAAATAAACTTTTCTTACATAATTATGCATTGATTTCATCCTTAAGATGCGTTTTCAAGTGATTAAAACTTGATTTGATTCTTCTGGTATACTTTCATTTACTTTGTCATTCATTTTTTCATTTTTTTTGAATTTCTTTCCTTAACCAATTAATGAATATTTTGATTTTGATTTTTGTTTTTTTTTTTAAATTTTCTTATGCTCTATACTCTATTTGCTCCCTATCCGGTGGAGTTGGAAGGGGCACGAGGTACTACCACTAGTCTTCCTCTTATGCCGTCTCTAATATACCGTACACCGAATAGTTGGGTCAAATAGTGCCGGGTACTACCACTAGCCTCCCCATTGGCACCATCCCTATGATGAGCAATATAGAAAGGTTAAAATGTTCACTTCAAACTCCTCCTGTTTAAGTGTAATTAATTACGGATTTTATCCCTTTCAAAAGAATACTCATACAAGTCTCACAAATGTGCTGAATATATTATGCTTGTTTTGCTTTTTCTTAAGATTAGAGTATTTGCCTTTACTTAGATTTTACTTTCCTTGAATAATGTTCATTTTCTTTTCTTTCTCTCTTTTTGTTATTCTCAAGTAATTTACATGAAAGAGCAGAATAAAGAAATAATCTAATGTATCATATATATATATCATGCAAACAACATTTTCATTATGCTCAAGGATTCATAGCTTCTCACAAGTTATTTTATATCAAAATTTTAAGCATAAACTTGTGTATTTTATGGTTATGACATAGGCAAAGATATATTTTAGTTTGGACAAACCATGAAACAATTTCTAAAAGTATAAGTCAATCAATACATATATAGACATGATATCAAGAAATTAATAATTAAAGACTTTAATCATGCCACAATAAGATTTAAGTTATTGACTTTGCTCAGCTAATTTATGAGAGAGCTATCTAAAATTACCGATTCATTCTGCATTCTTCAAGTCAAATACCTACTAGATTTCTTATGTGTAAATTTTTGGCTGAAGAAGGTCCCCTTTCTTGTTTGCATGTGAATGTTTATTGTATCTTACGTGGAGGTGTTCTTCAAGTTGAAATCTCTCATTTTCTTGCTTGAGGATCCTGCATTATTAACAAAATCTTTTTCTTTCTTAAAGGAAAATCATTAATTTCTTCAAGATACAAAACTTTCATACAACATATTTCTTAACTAGATGACTCAACATAAGATATGACAATAATTGAATATTGAGTCACTTTACTCGAGAGATTGCCTAAATATAAGTAAGCACATGTCACTTGAACTAAAAAGATAGTTTCATTAACCAAGATGGTTCAAGGACAAGCATGTGAGGCAATAGGAAGATTCATCAAGGTCAAATCAATTTCTTGTTTTCAGAATCAATTTAGCTTAGATTCTATTTGCTTAAGATAATTATCAATAAGACATGCTAGCTAAGTTTTGATCAAATTATCTTAAACAGTTGTTTCTATCAAAATTCAGATTGTTACATAAAATCAAAATGATAAACTATATTATCAATAAAAGATATAGTTTTAATAAGAATAGTATGAATTGATATTTCTACAACTAGTATCTTTTCATTGAATATTCTATATGCATTGCTTGAAGAGTAATATCCAAAGAAACACTTGTTTTATCAGATTTGGCATATCTTTCATTGTTGAGAACATAACATGTACAACTGAAAAACATGAAAGTGTGCAACATTTGATTTTCCCTTTTTTTTTGAGTTCATAAGGGATTTTCTTCAAAAATAGATCTAATAGAAACCTTATAATATGACAAGCTGTGATGATAACATTAATTAAAATCAATTAAGCAAGTTACCATCACAAAGCATTGTTATTACACAAATTTTTCAAGGGTTCTATTTTTTATGTTTTTATAACCCCTATATGCAATGGTGTTCTTGGTGCAAGAACAATTGTATTCAATACCATTTTCTGTACAAAACTTATTAACAAATTGGTTTTCAAAGCTGTGGCATGAATTTTCATAGTTTTTAAACCTTTTTCATTTGAAACCTTTTGTAAGTTTGTGCCAAAATAGAAAATATTTCAATTTAAGTGCCAAGAATAAAACCAACGTTAGCTTTGAGAAATCATCCTCAATTACAAACTCAAGAAGCTTATCTCCTAGGTTCACTATCTTAGAGATCCAAATAAGTTCTTGTGGAGAATTTTCAAAGACTAAGAGGTGGAAACAATGTTTTCAGATTTAGAAATGATTCTAGTTTGTTTCCCTAGATGACATGCATAGCAAACTTTGACCTTGTAGAAATTAGTCTAAGTAAGCCAATGACAAGATTTTTTGAGATTAAGTACATACTAGCATGAGTTGATTTTATATGGCAAAAGTGGTTTCTTTAATCTTGGTATTTATAATGCATATATCTAAAAATATACCAAGTACACATTCTTATGTCTAAGATCAATAAAAGATAATGCCATGGATAAGAACTCTTAATCAAGCATATAGAAAATTCATAGAGTTATTCTTAATAAATTGATTAATCATTTAGCAACTTATCCAGCAGTAAGTAAAGTATACTATAAAATGAAGTGATTTGATTATATTTTTAAAAATATTACCTATATCACAAAATTGATTAATACCAGCAATTCATGTTTTAATCAGATGCTAAGGCAAAGAGAATGATGAGATGCAAGGATTACTAATTTTATTATTCTTTTCATTTCAATTACTTTTCTTAAGTATATTTTAAGTTTCATTCTTAAGTATATTTTAAGTTTCATTTTAGTATACTCGGGCACTTAGGGGTCGGCTCGTTCTCAGGATTTCAGAGAACCCATTTTCTGATTTTCTTCCTCGAGTCGACTCGGGTTAACTTGGAGTCGACTCGGCTGACTTGAGAGGCGACTCGAGGTCTTCGGGAGACGTCTCGCTCTCAGAGACCGAAAAACTAATTCTCTGTCTTTTGAACTGATCTGTCTCGGAGTCGACTTGGGCCTTAATGGAGTCGACTCGGCTAACTTGGGGGTCGGCTCTGGAACATTTGGAGTCGACTCGTTCACAGGATCTCCGAAACTGATTCTCTGCCTTTCAGACTGTTTTCCTCTGGCAGTCGACTCGGACAAACTGAGAGTCGACTCGCTAACAGGGTCTAAAATCCAATATTCTGTTTTTCTGTCTTTTTCTGCGGGAGTTGGCTCGTGAACAGTAGGAGTTGACTCGAGCACTGTTTCTTGAAACTCCAAAGTGCCAGAGTCGACTATGAACTTCCAGGAGTCGACTCGAGGACTGTTCGTTTGAATTTTTTTCTTGGAGTTTGCTCCTCCAACTTGAATCCTTTGAACTTGAACCTTGGGCCAATGAAGTGTGGCTTTCTTCCAACTTTTCTTGAGAACTTTTGAGGCCTTCTTGCATTCTTCCAACTTGTTATATTCCTTGCAAAACAATTTATCTTTCTTTGCAACACAACCATTAGTAATTATATTTCAAGGTTTTGTGATCATCAAAATCAATCTTTGGGTCAGCATTAAGTTATATGCCTATTGCTGAGATGTGGTTTGTTGTAATATTTTTTTCTTCATGTGATTAACGTCACCATTAATAGGCATGTTATCAAAGTTTTCTTGTTACATAGCAATGTGTGACAGGTGCAACTTTAACTTTATCATCATGAAGTTCTGTTACTGTGAAGACTTTTCCCAAGCTTCTAAGTACAATTTTGAGAGCTTCAACATCTTCTATCTGCATGATGTTCTATTCACATTTTTAAAAACAATTTTATGCTATTTTTTTCAATCTTATATTCATTTAGTATCCTTCTCTATTCTCATGTTCAGTTAGTATCTTTATGATGATGTTCTCCTTGGCTGTTCTGATACATACTCTTCATCAAACAGAGCTCAGCTTGGTGAATGTATTAAAACAATAATCCATGCCGATTACCCAGAACAGTGGCCTAGTCTTCTTCAGTGGATAAAGTGCAACTTGCAGTTGCAAGATCAACAAATATTTGGAGCCTTATATGTTTTGAGGGTTCTATCCAGGAAATATGAGTAAGTATGGTCCCTTGTGTGTATTCAAAGACCTTCATTATTGGTCCATATGCAATTTGTCTTTTCTTGCATATTACTGTCTTGGATGCTTCATGTGGATCCTTGGTTTTCATTTTTGTCAATATGATTAATATATCAAATAAAAACTGTTCACCAGTCTAGCATTTTTTTCCCCAACTCTGGAACATCGTTTGTTATGATTGAACTTTTGAGGTACTACAACAAAATATGCTTTAACTATACAATGTAGATGACATTCAAGCAAAATCTTGGTGATCATTGCTGTTTACTTTGATCACTTTGGATTATTGTAATTGTTGCTCATGTCTGGCATGCCAGTTTGCTCTTTTGATTTATTCTAAAACTAGACTTTCTGTTTAGTTGCCCCTTTCCCCTACTAATTATGCTTATTTTTTATTAGAAGAGGTTTTTGTCATGAATTTTCAAACTCAACCGAGTATATTAGTGTTCTCACTATTTGCATCCTTTCATTATGACACGTAAACATATTAGTAGAGGCTAATTGTACGAGTCCATAAGGTGCTGCCTCATAAATTAATGTTAGTAGGTGTTTCTTTAGTGTCTTTTCTGTGGACATGTCTATGGTGCTTCCATACTAAATGATTTTTTTTCCTATGCTCTTTATTTGTTTTAAAGGTTCAAGTCCGATGAAGAGCGAATACCACTTTATCTCATTGTTGAAGAGACATTTCCTCACTTACTGAGTATATACAACAAACTTGTTGAGATTGCTAACCCTTCAGTTGAAGTAGCTGATTTAATCAAACTCATATGCAAAATATTCTGGTCGTCAATATATGTACGTTTCTGTGATATGCAAGTCTCATTTTTTCCTGGAAGCTTCTGTACATGTGTAAGCTTATCTTTTATGTTGGTTTGAACCGTCTTTTTTCAGTTGGAGATTCCAAAGCAACTATTTGATCCCAACATGTTCAATGCTTGGATGGTTTTATTCTTGAATATATTGGAAAGGCCTGTTCCTTTGGAAGGTCAACCATCTGATCCAGAGGTTAGGAACTCTTGGGGATGGTGGAAGGTCAAAAAGTGGACAATTCACATCTTAAACCGTTTATACACTCGGTGAGTTCTTCAGTGGTAGAAAATGGGATACATGCTTTCTGTAATTGTGCATTTAATTGGCACGTGGAACATTATCAGGTTTGGGGATCTAAAACTTCAGAAGCCAGAGAGTAAAGCTTTTGCTCAAATGTTTCAGAAAAACTATGCTGGGAAGATTTTGGAATGCCACCTACAATTGCTCAATGTTATCCGTACAGGTGGATATTTACCTGATAGAGTTATCAACCTTATCCTTCAATATCTCAGCAGCAGGTTAGTCATGCTTTGATCTCTAGCTGCGTAAGTATTTTGCTTAATTCTGCAGTTATTTAATGTTTTTCTGTAGTGTACACTAGAAGTTATTTAATGAGCAATTATTTAACATTTTTTCTTTAGTATTTTGCTTGATTCTGCTATTACTACATGACATTTTGAAGGACCAAATCTTAATTGGATGCAAGATGCCATTGACATGGAGCTAATTGTGTGACAAGAAACACAAATACCTGAGAGGTGAAAGGGTAACCTGTCAACAATATCTGGTAGCAGGAAAATTTCAGCAAATTTGTAAAAATTATGAAATACCAGAAAATGTGGAAAAATGGAGTAAATAATTTTCAATAAAAATTGGAAGGGTAGATGCTTTTCTTTACGATGCAGCAATTCCTTCAATAGGATGGATAGAATAGTAATTTCTGAAATTTTGAGAAAATTTCAATAATCTATAGAATTCTGTCATTTTAGAAACGTGCTTAAGGGATGGATATACGCGCAACTTGGCATGACATGTCATGCATGATGTGTACTGTGCTAGTGCCTTATTGGCACATGGCATTTGGATGGTGGGAACTGTGCTAGTAATTTGCTTTCATACATGCAGTGCTTGCCTAGATTGCCAGGGCATGGCATGGTATATACCATGGTATGCTGAATCTGCCTGTACCAGCCGGTTCAGCATATAGTGTATCGGTTCGGGCCCTGATCAGTACAGCGGAGTCGTGGAAACCGGTATTAGGCCCATAGATGCCGAACCCAGCCGGAGTCAGGGAAGAAGAAGAGAAGGAGAGAGCGAGCGGGGGAGGGAGGGAGAAGGAGAGGCCTCCGCCGCCCATGGAGGACTGTGGGAGGCCGGCGGAAGGGCGAGGGAGCACTCGCTTTCGCAGGGAAGAGCTGGCCAGTTCGGTACCTGTTTAAATCGGTCTGAACTGGAATCGTACCGGTCCGGTAGGTGACGGTACGCCTACCGGTACTGGTACGGCGTACCTTGGTATGTACCATGCCAATATTAGTCTGGCGAACTAGTGGCATTTGATATTTCAATCCTTGCTTTGGTGCTAGTATTTTTATGAATTACATAGTTGGTTAATTGTACACCCTTATTGATTAAATAAAAAAGGGTAACCACTACACGGTAAATGTTTATTGTTGAGGCTTTGTATTTAAACATGTTACCTGGATTATCATGTGCTTGTTGCAGTTTGTAAATAATATTTTCATGTGTTGCTTTTTCTCTAGGTTAAATAATGGTATCTGCAAAGTCATGTTACTTTTTGGGTGATTTGGTCTAGTCCTTTTCCATTAATGTACGGGTTTTAGTGTCTGAATGGTTGGATTGGTTATTGGAAAACCCTATATATTTTAGGAGGCAGACTGTGGTTTGATATCTCTGCAAGTGGACAGTTATATCTATTGCTGAATCAACGAGTCTTGTTGATGCATGTTGTTGCCCAAGGTGACAAGTCAAGAGGGGGGGGGGGGGTGAATTGGTTTTTCTTGATTTTCGATTCCTTAATTATGTTAATTGATGAGTGAGTGATTTAGTTAATATAGATTAAGTGCAAGTAGTGAAGTTAGAACAATACACAATACAAACAACAAGAAGTATAGTGGTTCGGTGCTCTCCTATGCACCTACGTCCACTCCCCAAGCGACTCCTTGGGAATTCACTATAATTCCGCGGATTACAGTTGGATTGTTTTCTGGGCTCACAATCCAAAAATCTTTACACTTTAGTTTTTCCGGGATCACCAAAAACCTATGTTGGTTTTATGGGCTTACCAACAAACCTTCACCGTTGGTTTTACGGGTTCACCAACAAACCTACACCGTTGGTTTTACGGGCTTACTAACAAACCTTACAAGATTGTTAAGAAGAATAAGGTTGAAACTCCTAGATGAGCAGATATAACAATTATAAGCTACAAAGAAGAGTTAGAATATAGTTATCGCTTTGATAAGGCTCTTCTCTTCTTTGTCAAGGAATGCTTCACTTTTCTAGAGTTGGTGGAGCTCTTAATACCTCTTTTGATCTGCTCAACCACTTCCTTTTGACTCTTGAATGAAGCACCTTGATGAAGAAAATTAGGGTTTTGTCTTTCTTGAATAAGCTTTGATTTTCATACGAAAGATGCCTTGTTCTTATGAATAGTGTCATTATAAATACTTTCCCACATGTTTAGGTTACTCCCCATTGCTTAGATTTGAAAAACTATCCATTACTAGCCGTTGGAAGGTCAAAAAGTAGTTCTGCAGAATTAGCCGTTATGCTTCTGCCCGTGCTGGGGTCGACCCAAACTTTTCTGGGGTCGACTCACACCACTGTTCATCATACTTAGGGTCGACTCAACTTCCACTGGGGTCGACCCAACTTTTACTGGGGTCGACTCCTGCTACAGCGGGGTCGGCCCTCTCAGGAATCACAGAACCTTGTATTTCAGCTGTTTTTCACTAGGGTCGACTCAACTTCTTTTGGGGTCGACTCAAGTTACAGTGGGGTCGACTCAAGTTCCATTGGGGTCGACCCTCTCAGGGATTCTAGAGAGTTTTGAACGACATAGCCTTGGGGCCGACTCATGTTCATTTGGGGTCGACTTAAGCATTCTTGGGGTCGGCTCAAGAAAAGTTGGGGTCGGCCCTCTCAGTAAATTCTAGAGACTTGTTTTCTTAAGGCTTGAAGCTGGGGTCGACTCAAGGTTCTTTGGGGTCGACTTCGCTCCTGGGGTCGGCTCAAGCATTCTTGGGGTTGATTCCACTACTGTTCATCCATGCCATTTTTGCAGAGGTGTGCCTGATGGTTCATGATGTGCCAGGGTCGACTCCACCTATGTTGGGGTCGACTCATTCCACACTTTGCTGTATCTTAAGGTTAGACTTATCCATACAATTAATGAAATATATTTCAAGCAATTTTGAATGTATGCCATGGTAGTGCTACATACTCTTAACAATTAAAATTACTATTTTGCCCTTAAGAGTACATTTCACTTGAAACTTTGCTGAATTAGAATTTAGAATTCTCTATCCCTTTTCTATTGCAAATTTTATCTCATTATTAATCATTGAAAGAAATCTTGATCTCATTCTTCTAATGTATCGAGAGTGTCGAACTCAGTAGTGATGTATCACGTTAACTTGTAGTACTAATTAGATATTTCCTCAATGGTTGTGTTAATCATCAAAATAACACTATCATCCTCAATCTCCTACTTTTTGATTATTACAAAATATTAAGTATGAGTAGATTGATACTTATAAAATTAGAAGATTTGTTTT
Source organism: Phoenix dactylifera (assembly GCF_051530095.1). Taxonomy (NCBI): domain Eukaryota; kingdom Viridiplantae; phylum Streptophyta; class Magnoliopsida; order Arecales; family Arecaceae; genus Phoenix; species Phoenix dactylifera. The sequence goes on along the minus strand of NC_143193.1, from coordinate 20,523,316 downwards.
AGAAGAGCTCAGGTTGCTGAATTTCAGCTTTTCAATTTTGAAAGTGAAGACTCTTCCTTTTTCATCCAAATATTGCCAATTAGAACTTTTGATTTTCTCCCCCTTTCTTTTATATTTGGTTAAGGATGAAACTTCAAAAATTTGAGATAAAGCAAGAGTTTCAGGTTATGTATCGAGGCATGAGAGGTATGTGCCAAATTCAGAAATTTTGATTAAAAATTTAGACTTTCTTGTTTTTTTTTTTTAAATTTTCATTGTCACATATTGCTCCCCCTTAAGTGAATATTATCTCTTACTATAATTTTCAAACTTATTTGTCCCTTTATATTGCAATTTCTTTCTTTTCTTACTTCTCCCTCTTTTTGATATCATCAAACCAGTGTACAGCAATAGATGAGTAGAAGCAGTAAAAGATAAAAATTCAAACTTCATTGATCAAAATGGAATATTGTAGTACATTAATGCCAAAAGTACAATGTTCTTCAATTAAGGTGCAAAATACATCAACCAAGTAAAATGCATATAACCATAATGACCAAATCTCGCTCAGATATGTGATCAAATCTCCCAATTTTCGGCAACAAAATCCGACCTATGAAGTTGTGCAACAACCTCATCTTAGCTGATAGAGAGCTAGCTATCATATTTTCGGAGTAGTCAAAATCATTTCTCTCAAAGATCAACTGTAGAGCTCTCAACTTGCTTTCCGGTCTTTCTGGAGTTGCACCTTCGCAGGGAAGATGAAGCAACTTACTCAAACTTTCTTTTGAAATCCTAACCCTTACTCCTCGGATCTCAGACACAAGCCCTCCCGGTCCAACTTTTAGAAAGGCGTAGAACTCACGAACCAAGCCCGGGTAGGTCACCAAATCTAGGGAGCAAAGATACTCCCATCCTTGCCTTCAGATCCAATCCCCCAAACGGAACCCTTCTTGATTCAAAAATTCGGAGTGGATCCTTCTTCCCGTAGTTACTGGTCTTCCCGCATATTTTGCAAGTTGAACTGAAGGGGAAGGAGGAGGAGGAGGTTCTACACGTGTCTCACCTTGTGGGGCACTGTAGAAGAATCTCTAGCATGTCTATCTATAAGGGTTGGCCGTGAAACTCTCCCGGATCTCTTAGCAACGGCTCGCTTGGGTCCCATTTTCACCAAATGCTTCCTTAGGTCTTGATCCAACGGCTTGGGGAAGTAATCTTCTACTGTTTGGAGGTGATTGGAAGAGATTGGAAAGTGAAAAATAGGGTTTTAGGAAGAGGACAAGATGAAACAGTGCCCTATAATAGCTCACGGGTCCCTTTTTAAAAGTGGGGTCCTGTTGTTAGGTCGACCCCAGTTTCTGCTAGGGTCGACTCAATGTGGGGTCGACCCCATTCTGGCTCGGGTCGGCCCCAGTTCAGACTCTTTTAATTTTTTTTTTATTCTTCCTTTCTTCCAATCCTTATCAAATCTTTGTGGGACATTGATATATGAGTAAGGAGTCTATAAATAATTAATTTGACTAATATTTCATGGGTTTTTCAAAATGGGAGGAGAGTATCACGTGACAACTTGTTCTCTTCATTTGTTTTCAATCAAAGGGATCCGATATACCTAATTTCCTCATAAGCATACAGAATCTATTTTCACTTAGAGGTTTTGTGAATATGTCAGCTAATTGTTTCTCAGTACATACATGTTCAATACATACATTTCCATTTTGTACATGATCTCTAATGAAATGATACCTTATTTCAATATGTTTGGCTTTAGAGTACTGAACCGGATTTTTGGTAAGGTTAATGGCACTAGTGTTATCACACTTTATAGGAATGTTATCTAGTTTAATACCGTAGTCCTCTAGTTGTTGCTTGAGCCATAGTACTTGAGTACAGCAACTCCCGGCAGCTATATATTCGGCCTCAGCTGTTGACAATGCTACTGAATTCTGCTTTTTGCTAAACCATGATACTAAGTTATTTCCTAATAATTGACATGTTCCACTAGTACTCTTCCTATCTAATTTACATCCAGCAAAATCTGCATCAGAATATGCAAGCAAATCAATACAGGAGTCTCTAGAGTACCATAATCCTATGTTTGTGGTTCCTCTCAAATATCTAAAGATTCTTTTTTTTGGTACATCGGCGACTCACACATGACAAGTGTGAAGATGGCCAACAAAATCAGAAAACAAAATGCTGCGCAGAGGCGTAGGCACAGCCTCGTGGTCTATCCAAAAAAAGCCTCCCGAGTGATGAGCCGCGAAGGAAGCAACCCAATCTGCCGCACCGTTCGCCTTCCGATATACGTGCGAGGCTTGGTAGGAGACAAGTTCCCCCAAAGCTCTGCGGATATCGTGGAGCAGCGGCCGGTCCTCAACTGAGCACCCCCCTTCCTGGATCCACCGGATCACCGTGGTCGAGTCCCCCTCGAGAAGGATGCGACTCGCACCTAGAACCCGCCTCGCATAGGAGACACCCTCCCAGGCCGTCCGAAGCTCCGCGGTCACCACTGATGAGTAAAAAATCCGCCGTCCACCTACCGCCACAAGTCTGGCATCATGATCCCTAATAATAAATTCCACACCTCCGCAGCTTCCGTCCGCAGATACGCTACCATCGAAGTTCACCTTGAGAAAGCCAGGGGGTGGGGGCACCCAGGATACTAGTATTGTCCTGGACGCTGCAAGAATAGAATGGGGCCCCCAGATGTCCCTGACCAACCCAGTAGGTGAAGCCACAATAATGTCGGTGATCTCCGCCGCATGCCGTAGAGCTCGGTCCACCACCATCCTCGGATGGCGGCTCTCGCCGTCGAAAATCCGTGTATTCCTTTCCAGCCAGCAATGATAGGCCAGGTAGGCATCACGAGTCCCCCTCTCCTGTCGTACAGACCCCCGGATGGAGGCCTCCAAATGTTGTAGGAACTCAGTGGACGCCCACATCTGCCTCTGGTCAAGCTGAGCTGAAGCATGTCTTCATATCTGACTGGCCCTAGGGCACCCAAAAAGAACATGGTAGATGGTCTCCTCCGTCGCCTGACAAGCTCCACATCCGGCCGGGACCCTCACTCCCCGCCTCACCAAAACCCCACTGGTAGGTAAACACCCCCAAGCCACCTTCCACAGGAACAAGGCCACTCGGGGGTGAATGTGCATCCTCCAAATCCAGTCGCAGTCCATCTGTCGCGCTGAGGGCCCTCTACCAATCGACAAGAGGTCCTGAACTCTCACAATCGTCCTCCCTGTCCTGCTCCATACCCTCCTATCCACTGCCTCCCCCTCTGGGATCGACAGAGCTAGGACACGCTCAGCAAGGTGCTCCCCGAACACCTGCCGAACAAGACTCGCGTCCCACCTCGGCTCCCCCTGGGCAAATAAGGCACACACTCTGCGTCCCTCCATCCAACCATGGTCAATCTCGGTGGGCCAACCCTGCAATGCTACTTTAGCCAGCCATCTGTCCTCCAGAATACTGATCGTCCACCCATCCCCAATCTTCCACCTGTTCTCTGGCATCACTCATGGGGCGCGAGCGCAGATCTCTCTCCAGATAAAGGAAGCTCCTCGGCCAGCACGTAGGACGTAGTGGGGGGCAGGATCCCCGTACTTTGCCCTCAACAATGAGCCCCAAAGGCCCTCAGGCTCTAGGAGAAACCGGGCTGCCATCCTGGTCGCCAATAACTCCCTGCGCTCAACCAACGAATGAATACCAAGTCCTCCCCTGCTGGTCGGCTGGCAAATAGGCTCCCATGCCACCAGATGAACTCCGTCTCTGCCTCCCCGCCGTCCCCAGATGAAGGTGCGAAACATCCTCTCCAATCCCCGGATCGTTGCAAGAGGGACCAGGGTATTGGAAAGCAAGTAAGTGGGGATGGAGCTCAACACTGACCGTACCAAAATGACTCGGCCCATCATCGACAGTGCACCCGCCTGCCAACTCTCCAATTGGCGGGTGATGCTCAGCTCCATGGATGTACACTCCCTCCGTCGTAGGCGGCGTCCCGTAATAGGTACCCCGAGATATGTAAGGGTCCCCTCCTGCTCTCCAATCCCTAGAAGACTCATGATAGACTGCCTCGCCTCATGGTCAGTCTTCGGGCTAAAAGAAATGGCAGACTTGGTCAGATTGACCTGCTGACCCGATACTCCACAATATGCCCCCAAGATCCTGCTAATGGCCCGTGCTGATCTGCTCGTCGCGCGAGCTAACAGTATACAATCATCAGCGAATAACAGATGAGAAACCCTAGTCGTCCCGGTCGCCGGGCCATAGACCTCCAACTCCTGCTCATGGATGGCCTGTCTGAGTGCACGGGACAAAGAATCTGCACATAGGATGAACAAAAGTGGTGACAAAGGGCAGCCCTGTCTCAATCCTACTGACGACTCGAAGAAACACGATGGTGAGCTGTTGACCAATAAGGCAAAGGACGGGGACAGTATACATCCGAGCACCCATCTGACCCACTGTGGGTGAAATCCAAACCCCTCCAAACATCGCCGCACAAACTCCCATCTCATCCTGTCATATGCCCGCTCCATATCGAGTTTGACACCCATTAAGCACCTACGCTTAGGCGCTTTCTGGAGGTCAGCCATGAACTCATGAGCAATGAGGACGTTATCCGAGATGGATCGCCCCCCAACGAACGCCCCCTGTTCAGGGCAAATGAGTCTGGGTAGAATGCCCCTCATCCTCTGGACTAGTACCCTCGCCACCACCTTATACAAGGTGGTGCACAAACTAATCGGTCTGTAGTGGCTCGGCTCAACAGGGTCCTGTCTCTTCGGAATCAATGTGATGAAGGTCCTCCACTCCACGGGCATCGCTGTCGACACAAAGAACTGCTGGACCGCCGCAATCACCTCCTGTCTGACTATATGCCAGTACCTCCTGAAGAAGAAAGGAGGGAAACCATCTGGGCCCGGGGCTCTGTCCTCGCCTAAAGACCAAAGGGCCGCCTGTACCTCATCCCCGGACACTGGACTGACCAAAGCTGCGTTCTCCTCCACTAACACCTGCCTCGCTGGTGCCGGTCCACATGCTCCTCCATCTGTACCCCCTGACTCGGTCCATGTGTCGCGAAAAAACTGCACCAAGATCCTCTTGACTATCTCCTGGTCCTCAGACACCTGCCCACCGCTGTCCCTGATCCGGCCGATCCGGTTCCGGTGTCTCCTGATGATGGTAGACTGGTGAAAGAACCTGGTATTCCGATCCCCCTTCTTAATCCACTGGATCCTGGACTTCTGCCTCCAAAACACCTCCTGCTGCCTCAAAAGGGAGTGGTGTCTAGCCAATAGTCTCCTAAGCTCCCCCTGATCCACCTCTGAAAGACCGCCCCCACTATCCTTAAGTGCCTGTAACCTAGTGATGGATGCCTTTGTCTCCTCCACCCTCCTGAAGATGTTCCCCACCTCCTCCTTATTCCACCTTTGCAGCCGGCGTCTGGTTAGCTCCAGTTTCCGGGTAACCCTATACATCACATCCCCCCTAACCGGCGTCTGCCACGCCTTTCTCACTACCTCCCACGACCGTGGATAAGACAACCATACCTTCTCAAAGCGAAAAGGACAATGAATTGGAAAAGTATAAGAGGTACTCACCAGTACCGGGTAGTGGTCAAAAGCAATCCTGGGCAGGTGGCGCACCAAGAAATCCGGAAATCTCTAAATCCATCCGGGCGTCGCGTAGACTCGATCAATCCGCTCCCAAACACGTGCCATCCCCAGCATGTTGTTGCACCAAGTGAAGCGCGGGCCCGTGAAGCCAAGGTCAGCCAGCCCGTTGGACTGTGTAAAGTCCTGGAGCTCTCTGACCTCAATGTTGTTGGTGAAGACCTTACCCCCTCTCTTGTCCTCCGGGCTGTCAATGCAATTAAAATCCCCTGCCATCATCACAGGGTGGCCAAGCTGAATGAGATTGGTGGCCTCCTCCCACAAGACTCCTCTCCCGATACTCTGTATTGGCATATGTAGCTAAAAGGACCCAAGGAGGCCCGGCCCCTTCAGAAATCACTAAGATCACCTGTTGGTTGCACTTGTGGAAGACATCAATGCCAACTCCCCCTAGCCTCCATAACACAATGATGCCCCCTGAGAGGCCTCGAGAGTCCACCGCATATGTCCCCCATGATCGCGGGATGGCACGCCTAGCCCGTTCCAAACTAGATCCCGACAATCGGGTCTCAAGCAGAATACAAACATCTGGGTCATGCAGACTCACTAACCTGCGGAAGGCCGACCGAAAGGAAGGCTTCCCCGCTCCCCGACAGTTCCATAGAAGAACCTTCATGACAACACTTGGGTCTTTTGGTGCATGGCCACCCCCTCAGGGTCTTGCAGCCCTCCCACCTTACCAAGCGCCTCACCCTCTTTTGGACCGGCCATCTCAAGCACATCCTTCACCTTGTGTACCAGAGCTTCGTGTGCCGGCCCTCGTGGGTGCCCGGTGCTCTCAAGCTCATACTGATCTTCCATCTCCCTAGGCTTCCCTGCCATTCCCTCCTTAGAATTCTCACAGTGGGTCTTCAACTGGTCCAATTGAGTCTTCCCACATAAACAATTCCTGGAAGTGAGCAGGTTCCCCTCCCGCACAGATTCGGCCCTGAGACCCTTCCCCATGCTTCCGCTGACCGATCTGGGTTTCAGCCTCTTGTCCGCTGGCGGGAGGCCACCTCGCCCGGGCTCTTCCACCGTCCGAGCAACCTCACAGCCTGGCGCCACCGGACGCAGACCCCCAGCTCCACCTCACGCCGCCGAACCTCGTCGAGAAATGGGATCCGCGGATGTTCGCTCCCGACTAGATCCGCCCTTGCCGCCCCCGCCGGTAGACCTCCCGGGTCGCAGGCCTTCCACGATCGCTGGCGACGCGCTCCGACTCCTGAACCGTCGCCGATCACCGTTCTGGTTCGCCGCCCTAACCTCCGGCGCGTGAGGCCCCGGCACGAGGGACCCAGGCACAGAGGGCGCCGAAAGGTCTCGGACTAGTCCTCGTTCCAGCCCAAGGGCCCTCCGCCATTTGGATGGGCTTCTGGCCCTTTTCATTGGGCTAGGCCCACTCTCCATACCGGATGGGCCCAGACCGGGCCCCTGATCACAGGCCCTGGTCTGGACCGGGCTCGCTGGGGCTTGGACGGCCCCCTGCCGAGCTTGACTCGGTGTCAACTCGGGTCGCTTCGTCGGTGTCGCCGCCACTCCCAACATCGGTTCGACACCCCCCGCTCCCTTCGCCGGCGATATGCGCCGAGCAATCTTCTTGGGCTTCCGCCAGCCCTCAGAGTTCGGCGATGACTGAGGCTCGCTCGGCCCTCCCTTGGCCGGACTCGGACCCGAGTAGGCATGAGCCGGTTCCCGAGTAGGCTCAGTTCGGGAACTCGTCGTCCCCTTCGGCCTTGCAGCAACCCTAGCCGCACCTCCTCCTCGCTGTGCCGGAAACCTGGAAGAGGTCATCTAGGGACCGAACACTCTCGGCCTCCTCCCCCCGGGTAAGTTCCCCTCCGCTGCCGCTGAGGAACCTCCAAGATCTCCATTAACCGCCGGGTCTGATCTCCCTCCCGCCTCGCAGAACCGGCACTCCGCTGCCTGGTGACCGGTGCGGGCACAGAGGTAGCAGAGGCTCGGCAGGTCTTCGTAAACGAAGGCCTGCCAGAACCTCTTCTTCCCCCACTGAACCAGCATGCCAGGTACTAGAGGAAGGCTGGCGTCGATCTTGACCTTAGCTCGGGCATAGTCGACCCTCCGCCTTTCACTCGACACCGTATCGAGCGCCACTGGCCTTCCTGCCGCCGCCACCATCTCCAGGATAGATGCACTGTCCTAATACTCCAGAGGCAGCCCCGGTAACCGGATCCAGACCACTGTCCGGCTAACCGAGTGGACGCCCGGGATGAAAGTCGGGACGCCAATCTTCCATCGCCATCAATTGGCCCCCCACCAGCCACGGGGCCGCTGCCATTGCCTTCGCCCGGTCCTCCCCTGACTCGAATCGGATGGTCAAAAGGCCCTTCGCCATTGGAAGAACCTCCACCGCCCCCTAAAGCTTAGCCTGTCCTTTGAGGTCGCGAGCACAGCTCTCCCCTCCCAATCACTCCTCGCCTGCATCACCCTCTCCGTCGGCAAAGTCACCACCCGAGGAAACCGTCGTTCGAGTTCAACCAGTTCCTCCTCGGTAAACCGATGGCACACCATCTTCGGTTGAGCCGGAAGCCCTCGCGCCACCTCAGCCCACCTGGTGTGGTCTCAGCCAGGCCTGGCAAGGGGACATCCCGTTTTCCCTGGTCAGGTTCCCCGCCGGAAGCAGCCATCCGGCGCACCCACCAACTGCTCGGTGAAAGACCGAGCTCAGCACGAGTCGGTGAAAGGCCGACTCTAAAGATTCTTTTGACAGCACTTAAATGTGATTCCTTAGGATTTGATTGGTATCTAGCACATATTCCCACACTAAATACTATGTCTGGCCTACTGGCAGTTAGGTAAAGCAAAAATCCAATTAATCCTCTATAGAGCTTCATATCTATACTTTTTTCTTTTCATCTTTGTCTAGTTTGCTAGTGGGGTTCATAGGAGTGCCTATCCCCTTATGATTTTCATTCCCAAACTTCTTTAGTATTTTCTTTGTGTACTTAGTTTGATGAATAAAGATGCCTTCCTTAGTTTGCTTGATTTGTAATCCGAGAAAGAAATTTAGTTCTCCCATCATACTCATCTCGAATTCTCCTTGCATTAATTTAGCAAATTCTTTGCAAAGATTATCATTAGTGGTAGCAAAGATTATGTTATCTACATATAATTGTACTAATAGCAAATTTTTGTCTTTTCTTTTGAGAAAAAGTGTTTTATCTATATTTCCTCTACTAAAATTATTATTTAGCAGAAATTTGCTTAGTCGATCATACCAAGTCCTAGGTGCTTGTTTCAATCCATATAATGCCTTATGTAATCTAAACACATGATTTGGCAATTCATGATTCTCAAAATCAGGAGGTTGCTCTACATATACTTCTTTCTCTATATAACCATTTAAGAAGACACTTTTTACATCCATTTGATATAATTTGAAGTCCATGAAGTATGCAAATGCTAGGAGTAATCTAATAGCTTCTAATCTAGCCACGGGAGCAAATGTTTCTTCAAAATCTATCCCTTCTCTTGATTGTATCCTTTAGCTACAAGTTTAGCTTTATTTCTTAAAACAACCCCATTTTCATCTAATTTATTTCTAAAAACCCATTTTGTACCAATTATAGAGTTATGCTTTGGTCTCTCAGTTAATGTCCAAACATTGCTTCTTTTAAATTGATTTAATTCTTCTTGCATAGCATTAATCCAATTTATGTCATTTTCAGCTTCTTCATAAGTCTTAGGTTCTATTTGTGAAACAAAAGCAAGATAGTCATTTAAATTTCTAAGAGAGGATCGAGTTCTTACCCCTTGAGATGGATCACCAATGATTAAGTCTTTAGGGTGTCCATGTGCGTACCTCCATTCTTTTGGCAAGTCTTGAGATTGTGGTGGCACGCGATCTTCCTTTTCTTGATTTGGCATGTCATTAAGATTTAATTTTTCAAAATCAATAATTCCTGCATCATCATCAAGAGTATTTTCTCTCTTAGGAGACTCACTATCAGACTCATCAAAAATGATATTAATTGACTCTTCAACTACAAGAGTTATTTTGTTGAACACTTTGTATGCCCTGCTAGATGTAGAGTATCCTAAGAAGATACCTTCATCTGACTTAGCATCAAATTTACTTAGATCCTTCTTGCCATTGTTTAAAATGAAACATATACATCCAAATACTCTAAGATATTTAGCAGTTGGCTTCCTATTCTTCCAAAGTTCATAAGGAGTTTTCTTGGTTATAGGTCGTATTAAAACATGATTTAAAATATGGCAAGCAGTACTTACAGCTTCAGCCCAAAAGTACTTTGGAAGATTTGACTCACACAACATCGTGCGTGCCATCTTTGCCAAGGTCCTATTTTTCTTTTCAACAACCACATTTTGTTGAGGCGTTCTAGGTGCTGAAAATTGATGGAAGATACCATTTTCATTACAAAATTCTTCAAAGTGTTGATTTTCAAATTCAGTTCCATGATCACTTCGAATTGCAATTAAGGTGAGCTTCTTTTCATTTATAATATTTCAAGAGTACTGAAAATGATTCATTCTTATGTGCAAGAAATGAAACTCATGTATATCTTGAGAAATCATCTACTATAACTAGTTCATACTTTTTTCCTCCTAGACTTGCAGTTCTAGTAGGCCCAAATAGATTCATGTATATGAGTTCAAAGGGCCTAGTGGTTGATATTATATTCTTTGATTTGAAGGATGATTTTGTTTGCTTTCCCAATGAGCATGGTCCACAAATTGTCTTTTTCAAAGATTAATTTTGGCACATCTTTTATCAGATCCTTCTTGACTAGTTTTGATATTAAGTCCATACTAGCATGTCTTAGTCTACGGTGCCAAAGCCAACTTATTTCACTTTTTCTTTCTTCATTAGTAATTAAGCATAATCCATTTTTCTTGTCTAAATCATGAAGATCTACCATATAAATATTTTCATGCCTATGTCCCATAAGTACAATGCTATTATCTTTTGGATTTGTAATTATGCATACTGAAGCTTCAAATATGACTTTAAGACCTTTATCACAAAATTGACTTATGCTAAGCAAGTTATGTTTCAGACCATTAACTAATAAAATATTTTCTATAAATGTGGATGGAGTAATATAGATTTTACCCTTTTCAATGATAAGTTCTTTTCCATTGTCTCCATAGGTTACCACTCCATCCTTCTTAGATTCCAAGGTGACATTGTTCTATGTCACCTGTCATGTGTCTTGAACGGTCGCTATCTAGATACCATCGTTTATCCCTCTTATTAGCTGTAAGACACTCCTGGAATCAAAGTCAAGAATGTGCTTTAGGTACCCAAACCATGTTGGGTCCTTTAAGATTAGTACTTGATGTTCCTTTTGGAACCCAAATTTTCTTGGACTTTAGCTTACTCTTATCACTCAATTTGTTATAGCTAGGCTTCCTAAAATTGCATTCATATGCTTTGTGTCCTACTTTATTGCAACAATGACAAGTTATATTTTCAGTTTTGGCTTTCACAAATATGTTCTTTAAGTATTTTTGCTTCCTATTTGTTTTATATCCCAAACCAGCCTTATCATATACAGCTTTTTGACTATCAAGAATCATATTTAATTTAGTTGAACTAAGTGTAAACTTATCCACTAAGGATTTGTATTTTTCTGCATCTTCTTTTAGCTTGACATTTTCAGCAATTAGATTTTTGGTTTCATTTGTGAACCTCCTACTCAATGTTTCATAGTCATTAGATAGTTTTAGCTTATCTTTGATAAGAGATTGATTTTCATCTTTTAGAACTTTATTTTTATTGATTAGCTTCTTGTGTTCTTCTATCAGTTCTAAAAATGCATCATGTAACTCTTCTACTGAAAAATCACATTCAAGTTTAGAATCTACCTCATCGTTATTGGCCATGTAGCAGATTTGGACCGTCTCTTGTTGATCTTCCTCTTTCGAACTTGACTTCTCACTTTCACTCCATTCAGCTATGAGGTTGCTCTTTTTAAGTTTTCTTGCCATCCATTTTAATTCTGGATAATCTATCTTAAAATGTCCGGGCTTGTTACACTCATAGCAGATTGGCGTTTTCCTTTCTTTTTCTTTGTTATTTCTCTTTTCCTTGCTCGAGCTACCTTTGAGGAAGGTCTTCCTTTTATGAAATTTCTTCTTTCCTTTCATAAACTTTCTGAACTTTCTTGTGAGCATAGCCATTTCTTCTTCATCATATTCCTCCTCATCATCAGATTCTTCTGATTCAATTTTCTGTTTTGGAGTTGTAGACTTCAAGACAATAGTCTTCCTTTTCTTGACCTCATCTTCTGAATTTTGCTTCATGGTCAACTCATGGGTCATGAGTGATCCTAGAAGTTCTTCCAATTGTAATGTATTGAGGTTCTTTGCTTCTTGAATTGCAGTTACCTTGGCCTCCCATACTTTTGGTAAAGATCTGTGAATTTTTCGCACTAGTCCAGAGTTAGTATAAGACTTACCTAAACTCTTTAGTCCATTTATGATTTCCGTGAATCTAGTGAACATTTCAGTTATGGACTCTTTAGTCCACTCCTCAAGCGATCCCTTGGGAATTCACTATAATCCCGCGGATTACAGTTGGATTGTTTTCCGGGCTCACAATCCAAAAATCTTTACACTTGATTTTTCGGGATCACCAAAAACCTATGTTGGTTTTACGGGCTCACCAACAAACCTTCACCATTGGTTTTACGGGTTCACCAACAAACCTACATAGTTGGTTTTACGGGCTCACCAACAAACGTTACAAGATTGTTAAGAAGAAGAAGGTTGAAACTCCTAGATGAGCAGATATAACAATTATAAGCTACAAAGTAGAGTTAGAATATGTTATCGTTTTGATAAGGCTCTTCTCTTCTTTGTCAAGGAATGCTTCACTCTTCTAGGATTGGTGGAGCTCTTAATGCCTCTTTTGATCTGCTCAACCACTTTCTTTTGACTCTTGAATGAAGCACCTTGATGAAGAAAATTAGGGCTTTGTCTTTCTTAAGTAAGCTTTGATTTTCATACAAAAGATGCCTTGTTCTGATGAATAGTGTCATTATAAATACTTTCCCACATGTTTAGGTTACTCCCCATTGGTTAGATTTGAAAAACTATCCGTTACTAGCTGTTGGGAGGTCAAAAAGTACTTCTGCAAAACTAGCCGTTATGCTTCTGCCCGTGCTGGGGTCGACCCAAACTTTTCTGAGGTCGACTCAAACCACTGTTCATCATACTTGGGGTCGACCCAACTTTCACTGGGGTCGACTCCTGCTACAGCGGGGTCGGTCCTCTCAGGAATCACAGAACTTTGTATTTCAGCTGTTTTTCACTGGGGTGGACTCAACTCCTTTTGGGGTCGACTCAAGCTACAGTGGGGTCGACTCAAGTTTCATTGGGGTCGACCCTCTTAGGGATTCCAGAGACAGTTTTGAACGACATAGCCTTGGGGTCGACTCATGTTCAGTTGGGGTCGACTCCATTGGGGTCGACTCAAGCATTCCTGGGGTCGGCTACATCTGGGGTCGGCTCAAGAAAAGTTGGGGTCGGCCTTCTCAGTAAATTCCAGAGACTTATTTTCTTGAGGCTTGAAGCTGGGGTCGACTCAAGGTTCTTTGGGGTCGGCTCAAGCATACTTGAGGTCGACTCCACTACTGTTCATCCATACCATTTTTGCAGAGGTGTGCCTGATGGTTTCATGATGTGCCAAGGTCGACTCCACCTATGTTGGGGTCGACTCATTTCACACTTTGCTGCATCTTAAGGTTAGACTCATCCATACAAAGAATGAAATATATTTCAAGCAATTTTGAATGTATGCCATGGTAGTGCTACATACTTTTAACAATTAAAATTACTATTTTGCCCTTAAGAGTACATTTCACTTGAAACTTTGCTAAATTAGAATTTAGAATTCTCTATCCTTTTTCTATTACAAATTTTATCTCATTATTAATCATTGAAAGACATCTTGATCTCATTCTTCTAATATATCGAGAGTGTCGAACTTAGTAGTGATGTATCACGTTAACTTGTAGTACTAATTAGATATTTCCTCAATGGTTGTGTTAATCATCAAAATAACACTATCATCCTCACATGTTAATATTAGATTTTCATATTGGTAAAAAAGAAAATTACTCAGTAATAGTTTCCTGATTTTCAGGCTACTCTCCTTGGTGCTTATGTGATGATGCAATTATCTGCATACCAAATAGTAATAAGGTCTTTATTTTGCTTTTTTGTTCTGATTTTTTTGCTAATCTTAAGGGTATCCTCTCCATTCTCCGCAGCAAAAAAAAAGCATTTTCTGATAAATTAATTGTGACAACACTGCAACCATTTATTTTAAAGACAACTCAATTTACACTTATGTTGCCCTTCTTGCAGTATTCCAAGAAACAACATGTATCAATTGCTGCAGCCACACCTTGACATTGTTCTTTTTGAGATAATTTTTCCACTAATGTGTTTCAATGATAATGATCAAAAATTATGGAATGAGGATCCTCATGAGTATGTCAGGAAGGGCTATGGTGAGTCTTTAGACTTCTGTAATTATACTCTTCTGAAATATAAAGTCATAATAAGGATAATATTCAGGATGATTTTATGATTCTATACAGATATTATCGAGGATCTATACAGCCCTCGGACTGCTGCCATGGACTTTGTTAGTGAATTAGTGAGAAAACGTGGTAAAGGAAACCTCCATAAGTTCATTCAGTTCATTGTGGAGATTTTTAGGAGGTATATGATATCCACAATAAGTTGATTCTGTCTTAGATGTTGCAATTTCATGATTCTGTCATACAAGATACTTACTTTTTCAAGGTATTTACTTGTAACTAGATATGATGAGGCATCTGTTGAGTTTAAACCATATCGCCAAAAGGATGGTGCTCTTCTTGCTATTGGAACATTATGTGATAAATTAAAGCAAACTGAGCCCTACAAGTCTGAGCTAGAGCGCATGTTAGTGCAACATGCTTTCCCTGAATTCACGAGCCATGTTGGTCATCTTCGAGCAAAGGTTGCATTTTTTTATTTTTTCCCTTTTACTTGCAAATTACCCTACTACATTCTTTCCTGTTGGTTGTCTGTATTTAAGTCCTTTATTACTTTTTTGTATGGAGAATTGAAATTTAAAATATTATATTTGTTTAATCATGTCTTACGAGACACATTTCTGAATGCTTCTTTTACTTCATTTTCTTACAAGTAAATGTCAACCACTATTTGAGTGTTGTTTTCTTGGACAACGCAGGAATTCTATATGTAATGTGTACTTCAAATTGTTCTGCTTGTGTGTAGTGCACCAATGGGCCTCAGGTTTCATAATGCAGTGAATTTACGAAATATGGAGTGCATATTCTGCTGCCTAATTTTTATGGTTACATATTTAGAAAATCTGAAACCTGGAACACCTCTGAAGTTTTATATGCTTTTTCCTTCATAAGCTATAGAATGGTAGAGTGCATTTTTGTAAAATATGCATAGTAAACTCACCTGCGTTAGTAAAGCAGTTAAATAGGTGAAGAAATTTGCATTTATTTTTTAGCTATTACAGATAAATTAACTTTGTTATCTGGCCCTTCGCCAGTCCCTTTGGATCCAACTAAAAAGTTAGCTGTTGGATAATATTGTTATGGGTTGGAATAATCTTGTTGGATGGTGGAGAGGTGTTCCTGGATCATTGAACATTTGATGCTCCCTGAGAATGATGAAAATTGTTTAGTATCATTTGTTGAGATATAATAATGGTACTGCAAAGCTCAAAGTCAGAAATGAGCACAAAAAAGGTGGCATTAGAATTGCATTAGCAGGTAAACTTAGTTATAGTTAATTATGTTTCCTTGTTCATATCTTATCTATAATGAAGACTTTGGATGGTGATGGGCATTTTATCTGGCTGAAGCTAAGATGGGAATAAACCAATAAACTTTTGAAGTTGTGGGCGAGGAAATTAATGGATATCTGTTTTTGGGATAAAATGCTTTTAGGGAGCAAAATGCTCAACTCAAAAAGAATTAGTGGTCAGAAAATAGGAAAGCTAGGATAGAAATGTTTAAATGTATTCTAATTTCTTATTTTTTAAATAATTGTTAATTTTATAGGTTGTCTGCTTGTACGTGTAGTTTTGTTAGAACAACTGAATATCAATTCATATGCTTGTTCATCAACAACAGTTCTTGTTAGTTTCTTTCTAGATATGGCTCATACACCAGACTAGTTCCATTCCCAAATTGACCCAATTTTTGCAGCAATTATGGACTAGGTGCATATATTTTACAAAGTGAAAGCTTCAATGCAAGGATTGCCAAACCATGCTAGATCGCCCTGCTCGGGGTGTACCAAACCGGATCGGTCGATTACATACACATTTTAGCCTCTAAATTCGAAATGGGCCTATAAATTGGTTGATTTGCTTGGATTTTCATCTCGGTCTCTCTTTTTGTTCCCCCCATTCGCTTGTGTGTTGCACTTGTCTTAACCTTGCTGCCCTTGCCAGTCGACAGGTAAGCCATCCGTTCAATGACTTCGATCACTTCATTCGATCATTTGAGACTTAGCACCGCTCCTCTGTTCTATCGTTTGAGACTTGAGAGCGGCCTTCCACTTCGTTCGAGACTTGAGACCTCCGGTAAGTCTCATTCACTTTTCCATCAACCTCTAGTAAGTCTCCCCTCCTCCCTCCCTCCCTCCCTCTCTCGAAACCCTCGCTAGTGTTTTTGAGAACCGGTCGATTCACCCACCATCAAGCTCAAAACCCTAGATTTCCTTTCCATCTCCCTTGATGCGGTTTTGGTATGCCATTGTTTGGTACAATATGGACTGGTACAATACTCTACCGGTTGCTTGCCGGTATACCTGTCGGTAGCGGTTCTTGCAATCTTGCTTTAGCATTCCATTTTGGAGAATAAGCAATTATTTTAGCAGTGGATTATGTACATCAAGTAATTCCTCAAGGCAACTGACTATTCTATAGAATGTGATCTTAAGTACCTTTGCAATAATATAAAAAGTTAAATCCGTAATCCTAAAATTATGCTGATATCTAGAATGTAATCGCATCATATGGCTTCAATCGCAATAAATTGAAGTTCTAGCTCTAATTTTCATTATTTGATTTGCAAAACTTGATAATGGCAGTTGACATTCAATTTCTTGCTTAGTGATTGGCATGATATTCACTATTTGATTTGTAAAACTTGATAGCAGAAGCTACATGCTCAGTTTTTTGTGAAGCGACTAGCATATGTAGGAGGTGTTGCAAGCTTTTTGATCTTGTTGCCATCAATAGGAATTTGGTTGGAGCCTTATGGAGATAAATGGTCCTTCATACTTTTATCATGATTAATACCATTTAAAAAATCTTCCTCAGCTATTTAATATCTGGGTGTTCTGTTAAGTACTCAAGCAATTGGTTCCTTGCGGACCAGAGCTCCTATAACATAATGAATCTCCTCTGTATTGCCTTTTAGACCTGCAATAGTCTATTATTATCTTTTGTAACCATATAAGTATTGCAACTTCTTTTTGTGTTTCTTATATCTGATAAATAAGATTTGCTTGTGTAATATCAATATAAATAAGATTTGCTTGTGTAATATCAATATCCAATTATGATTATCCGATTCTTTTCTTGCTCTAATTTGATGCAAACACATGACATTTAGCTTGAAAGTTAACATTTTCAGGTACTTTAGATATTCACCAAACACCTTAATGACATGTTCTATCAAGGTTGAACTCTTCCAATCAAGATCTGTAGTACCAGAACCAGCATCTGTGCCTGTAAGCTGGTAGTACGGTATGGTATTGTGCTATGCCGTTTTATTAAATGCATATCAATAGAAAAACCAGTGAGGGAGGGGGAGAAGGAGAAGGAGAGAGTGGAAAAGAGGGAGACAGAGGGAGGGAGGGAGAGAGGGCTTTCGAAGCCCCCGTTTCGTTTCAAAACATGGGCTTCGCCCCCTATTCCGACATCGTAGAGGAGAAAGCCCTCTCTCTCTCCCTCCCTCTGCATCTCTCTCTCCATTGCCCTCTCCCCCTCTTTCCCTTCCTCTCTCTCTCCCTCTCGCTCTTTTTGCCTCTCTTTCTCCCTCTTCACCTCCCTTGTCGGTTTCTCGAATTAAGGGAAGGAATCATGCCGATCTGCATCAAAGCTGTCATGCCCCCGGTCCGAGATCGCGAACTGGGGGTCGCGCCAACCGCCGCACACCCGTAGGAAACTCTCCCCATGAGTATGCAAGGCATCTTAACCAAACATTTCAATTTTATAAATCTAAAATAATTCAACCAAATAAATGCAATCATATTCCATTGACTAACTCAAGTCATAAAGTCTCACAATTCTAAATACGCAGCGGAACACCAATTTAGCAACATGCAAACTTAGTTCTTAAAAAAAAAAAACCTTGCAATGTCCAGCAATCATAATAAATGTCTAAGATAATAGTTTAACTTAAATAACCCTAATCTAAGATAGCTTGCGCCATAATCCTGCTAGTCACTCTCCCATTTTGGAACCACAATAGACTAGTTCTCGAAATCTGTATAACAACAAGAAATTGTATAATGAGCTAAACAACCCAGTAAGTAATGAACACTCTAACTAGATAAATCAAGCAGTAATACGTAGAAAATAAATATATATGCAGTTCCAAGGTACAAGTCAAATATTTCTTAAATTCTTAAGATTCTTTTCACGGTTTCGAGATTCTTTCATATATTCAATTCATCTTGTCGATCCTGGACTATGACCACATGTTCCCTGTGGCAGGGTCATCAACACCCATTAATCTTCTTGCGGTGAGTCCTTCAGGATTGTCAATTGCCAATGTATCCGCCCCCATTGGCGGGGTCCTCAACATAGCCAGGTCAAAGTTCAATTAGTTTTCTATTTCATATTTTAGTTATGAAAACATGCAGTGTCAAAATCAAATATCGTTCATATCTTAATTTCTTTCAATTTATCAGATTCAACTCGACAGCCAGGAATTATGACCACATTTTCTATGGCAGGGTCATATCACCGACTAATTTTCTTGCGGTACCAATGTATTAGCCCCCATTGGCAGGGTCCTCAACATAGCCCGACTGCGAGTTTGAATCTATTTCAAGTTATCTTTTCTCACATTATGTTCGGTGTTCCAAATCGAAAGGTACAATGTTAGAGCAATCAAACACAATCCAAATTGGAAGCAAATACGTTCAATCAGAATCATACAATATTCGAAAAATATACATATAACCCACGCATCAAATTCGTAATCACGAATAATTCGATTCGTAAAATATATATAGTTTGCCGATAAATCTAGTAAAGATGTTACATCATTTACTTCGCGAACACGATCCATAATAAATTCAATTAATTTCGCAAATCTCTCGCAGCACCTAATATCCAAAAATCATATTCTTCTTTTAAAATTCATCACAATATATGTATAAAAAAAAACTTAAATTTTAATATTCTTCCATGACTGACCTTGCAGAAGTGCCTAGCATCCCAAGTAAACCACCCCTCCCTTTATTTATTATTTTCTTTTTCTTTCTTTCTTTTCTTTTTCTTTCTTTTCTTTTCTTTTTTCTTTCTTTTCTTTTCTTTTCTTTCCTTCCCTTTTCTTTTTCTTTTTCTTCTCTTCTTCTCCAGAATCTTCTCCAGACTTCTTTCTTCTTTCTTTTTCTTTCTCCTCTTCTCTTCTCTCGACTTCTTCTCCTTCCCCCCCTTTCTTTCTTCTTCTTTCTTGTCCTGCGAAGGGAGGTTGGCGAGCTCGGGAGAGGCCAAGTCGAGGCCGGCGGCGCCCGCGGCGGCCAGCCCTTTTCTTCTTCCCGCGGAGGAGGCATGCACACGGGAGAAGAAGAAGAGCCCGCGACGGTCGGCCTTCTCCTTCTTCCCTCTCTTTTTTTTTTTTTTTTCAAATGGTATAACAAAGAAGTGAAGGGTAGAAACCCTTACCTCAGCCCTGGCGAAGATCCGGCGACAAAGGAAGAAGAAGGCCACCCAACGACCCTCTCTCTCTCTCTTTCGGCGGCAACACGAAGAACCTGAAGGGTTCTAGTATGCTATAATGGGCAGCCGAAGCTAGGAATTTTAAAAATTTCTTGATAAAGTTCCTTAACATAAAACCCTTATAAGCCAAGATCACCTTAATGGAAGCAATCAAATAATATAATATAAATGCAGAAATAGAAGAATACCTCTAACGCTAATCCAATATGCAGAATTTTCACTAGGTACTCAAGTGCTCACCCTCCAATGTTGATCCACACGAAAACTTGATTTAAGTCTTAAGCTCCAAAGACTTTGATCCTTAATGCAGAATTCTTCTAAAGAACTCTAATGGCTTGCTTTCCTTTCTTTCTATTTTTTTTTAACTTTCTAAAATCACTTCTAATCCTTTTGTCCTAAAGAAGACCACCTTGTCTTGGCTTAGGACACACTAGAAGCAATGCTAGAAAGAAAGAAACTAATGTAAGAAAGAAAGAAGAGAGGAGTGGGGTGGAGTTGGAATGATGAAACCCATGGAGTGCTAGCCTATTTATAATAGGTGTAGGGATGCATCTCCAAGGGATGTATCCCATCCACACATCCTCTCATGAAAGGGCATCATCTAAAGGGCCATATCAAATAAGTGGAGGTGCAGATCAAGTGAGGAGGTGTATCAAATGATATGTCCTTTCATGTGGTGCCATATTTTGACCAAGTCAACATCACATGCTAATCACATGTCCATCACGCCTCACCTCTTGATCTTTCATGATGATGATCCAAGGGCTCCAATGCAAGGCGCCATTCACTTGACCCATTATGTCTTCATCCAATGGTGGGATTAAGATCCAATGGTCAATTATGGTAGCCATCCTCTAACTCAATCCAATTGGGTTAAACCAACTCTCCATTATGTCTTCATCCAACGGTAGATCAAGATCTAACGGTCTAGATTGAATGATTTATTAAATCTAATCCAATTAGATTCAAACCAAGCTAATTAGGTGCCAACTCTTGGCTAATCCATATTAGAACATGATCTAATCAAATTAGATCAATTAAGAATCGGATTCGAATCCAATTCGAATCAAGAGCTAAGGATTTGCAACACCTGCTAGGATGTCTATCTTGCAAACATGATCTAATCCAATTAGACCCTTAATAAGTTTTCTTGTCTGTGACCCATTGGGTTCCATACTTAGCCAGCAATAGGTGTGAGTGCGAGTTGACCCAACTTGATTAGAACTCTTCTAATCGATTTAAGTCCAAACTGCGCGAACCTGAACTTAACAATTAGAATTCTTTTTAATTGGTGATCGAATTAAACTATTTAATTCGATCAAACCTATAAGACAAGATTGACGTCTAGTAACGTGTCATGTCTACCCAGAAAATATGGAATTTGGTGGAAATACCAAAAATACTCTTCAGTGGCAAGTTACCGTGCAATTCAATCCTTTAAATAAACTGCATCCCGAATATGTATATGAGTATGAATATATGTCAAACTCAATTTCATATTCATATATTTCTCAATCTTCTAATGATAATTCGAATAATGAAACATTAGAAACTCTTTCTAATTTTCATTGTGCTTTGATCAAAGGCTTCCTGAATTATCATATGATTAGAATAAATAGGATGCGATCTTCTTTTACTAGAAGTGATTAATTCCTTGTTGACCTACTCATAACCTTCGTACACAATCCACCATATCCAGAAGACCTCGTACTTAACTTATTATCATGAATGAGTGGATACCAAAATATGGATTTATGTGCACAAGATACTATGCTGATCTCAGGTCAAAGGATCAGTTGCACAACTCCCACTAAGAGAATCATCTTTTGACATGTAAGTAAGACTTCATAAGATTTCTTTTTGTAGGTCAATTCAGTGAACTCATTTCTCTAATGAGCACCCACATCTTTGTATTAGTGTCTCCACACAAGTGATTGTGAGATCAATCACCTTCTGCATCGAGCATACATAAGATGTGCCAGTCTTTCCGGTAAACATTGATCCCCGACTCAATGTACCAATGACTGGGAATATTTAAGATTAGGATTTTAGAATTTTAGGTCTCACTAGTATGATCTCATCATAGCCTCAAAATCATTGCCTTAATCTAAGGGGTTCACAAATATAATCAACAGCATATGATGAAACACAATGCCTTTATTTATATTAAATGTCATGTACATGATTTGGAAAATCAAAAGAAAATCATTCACAATACATATTATGATTGGCTTGTAGGGCATCTACTCTTTCAGAACCCCCCCTCTTCCTTGGGTGCGTTGGCTCTGCCTCGATGGCATCAAAGGAGGAGAAGCCCTAAAACAGGGCTTCCTCTTCGGGATGGATCCTTCCATCCACGTGAGGCCGAAACTTGGGACTGGGCCAGTCAAATGGACCGGGCCAGTCAAATGGACCGGGCCCAGTTTCCGGGTCTCACATTTCCCCCTCTTAAAAAAAAAATTTCGTCCTCGAAATTTGCGTACCTGCAGTTTCGAAAAGTTGAGGGTATTTCTGCTTCATCTCATCTTCCAATTCTCAGGTAGCTTCTTTTTCAAAATAAGACTAACCTTTCAACCATGGATTAAAATGCCATAAGTCTTTTCTCCAAGAAATTAATTGTTCTTGATTAACCGATCTATCACAAGATTATATCATAAACAATTCTAATCCACCCTTAGTAGAATTTCATCAAAGTCGATTGAAAACCTCAATTTCTTTCAATCAGACAGAGGGTTGATATTAATTGAAGAGGTACAAGCTTTAGATTTAGGAGAAGACATGATCCAAGATCAAAATTGATGATCCATTAATTCTAGTCTTAAGATGCTTAGTATTTTCTTAGCACGACATCAAATTGGAGAACCTAGGATAGTGCAGCGATATCCAAGTATCAGAACATTTGCTTTTCGTTTATCAAAAAAAAATCTTACTACACAAGGAAATAGATCAATTCTTTTGTTTTTAAAACTTGCCAAATCAAAAAGATAATACTTCTGATCAGCTTAAAAAAGATAATTCAGACCACTACGCTTTCGCTGCGCACTCTGATTCAAACTACCAAAATCCTTTGCATTCACTAATAACTTTTGATCAAAATACAACTTATATTATGAACTAAAGAGATCGAAATTTCAATTCAACTCCTATAAGTAAAACATCCAGAAGAATTTTCGCATTGCTCCACCAAGTTAAAAGACCTTAAACGACACAAATGAGTAAAACCGACTCGATCATCTCTCCTAGAGTTTCCTTCACTGAGATCTTTAGCATTTATTAGAAAACTTCCATCATAATCATGTAAGCCTCTAAAATTCAAATTCTTTATGCAAATCTAGGTTTTATCAGCAACGACAACAATATTGACAGAAGACCCTAGATCGGCTTATAAATCCAAACTTTGAATTAAAGTTTCATATACATTACATAGTTTTCGATAAACATGAACAAGATCTATTATTTGGATCCAAAGACGATAATTTAAATTATTAATAATTCCACCGAGATGAATACTTTACAATCTCCAATAAAATTATCACTTCAAGATTGATAATTATTCCTTAATTCTGTCAAAAGCATAAGCTATAAATTTAAGAGAAAAGAGATCTAGGCTAAAACATTCCAAATCCAAGATCAGCTAATGCAAGAACCATTAATCCTAGACTTGGGATGCTAGATTTCTCTCTCTCTCTTTTTTTTTTTTTTACAACAGATAGAAGAACCTACTAATATCATGATAATATCCAGTTAAAATCAAAAACACTATTCTTTTTTTTGACAACGAAATTCTCCTTAACAAGGAAACCCATCAGAAAATATTTTCCAATCAAAGAGTTAATATCGTTGATCATCTTAAAATAATTTAAACAACCAATATTCTCATAATTTACTAAATCACTTCAAATCAAAATCCCAATCTACATTGTAATTTGAAAAGATAAAAGATCAACTTGTAACATTTCTAGGTCTTTTTGCTCCTTCAAATTCAAGTGATATTGGTGCTCGCTCCGGAAAGAGAGGGCCGGCTGGGAAAGAGAGAGAACCGGGCCGACCGCAAGACAAGATAGTTTGTGGATGGAAATCCAAGGAGGTGGCTTACTTATGAGCAAAAAGGGAAGTCCCCTCGCCTATCAACAAGAGAAGAGTGTCTGTCCACAGGGTTTTTACGGAATCCTGTTTCGATATGAGACTCGTCCCCTTTCGGTCTCGGGGGCCCACCGAAATGAACCTGACGCACTTTGGCCCCAGATGATGGTTAGAGCGTTAAGCGCAGTCTCTCTCGATAAGGGAGTTGTGTCCACGCCAATTCCTCCATTTAAGACCTCGCCGCCGACAGACCCATTGCTGGCTACAATACAAATACTACCACACCAGCTTCTTTTTTATCGACTAGGAATATTTTGGTTGCTTTTGGAAATGGAAACTCGACACAATCAAACTGAACTCCACATCACGTAGCCACTAGCGAAAAATGAAAATTCGAGTTTCTATTTCCACCAGTGTCTACTATGTGGGTTCACTCTTCTGACAAAAATCAAAACATTGCTATTGCTTGAGCTCTAGCTCGAGTGTGAGTTTCACAGCAAAGCTAAAGCTCTGAGTAAAGTATGAGTTCTAGCTTGGGCTTTTGCACCAGCTCTTTTTTCTAATTTCTTCTCTAGCCGAATGTGAGAGATTGCCATTTGATTTACCGGAAGCAGAGGAGGAATTAGTAGCTTCATAAGTTTGAGATTTGAAAAAGCCCTCCTTCCTAAACAAGTCAAAAGACTCAGAATCGGGATCACGGTTGTTGGAACTCTTCCCCTCTTCAGCGTCTGGTTCGGCTTTAGCTTTTTCCGATACGGATGCTTCTGTTTCTGCTTAAGCTTCTGCTTCTTTTGATGCTAATGCTTTAGTGGCAGCTGCGTCTGTTTCGGCGGATGATTCGGATTCTGCGGATGCGGATGCTTCTGTTCACGCTTAGCTTCTTTGTCTTGTTTGTGTTGTAAAGTGCGCGTCTAAAATTTCAAATTCTCGGTAAAGCCAAAGAATAATTGTAGAATTTCATCCCAAATATATTCTCCATCTACACTGAAGTTTCATACATGATCCACATACAGTTTTCAATCCTCGAAGAATATTTTAAGGAATATCATGAAATATATATATATATATTTAAACCCAAACCTTAAACAACATTTCATTTGTGAACCTCAACTTGTCACCAAATTGATTAACTTCAAGCTAAAAGTAACATCACCATACCCGATATCAATTTGAACTTCCAAAATACTTACATTGCACGATAATATTTCATGACTAATACTCTTTTACTTAACTTAGTCAAAATCCAATTAATCATAACTTGGAATACAAATTACTCCACTAAGAAAACTCTCAAAATAGCTTATTCATACTTTGGCTACAAACACAGTTAGCTAGCATTCTGATTTCAACATCACAAAATTCAGATAAGATAACACAAATTTACCACTAACAAAAGTAAACAAAGATATTTGTCTTCTTGCCCCATCTCACACTTTTCGACAAATTTCTAGAATCCTAAAAGCTAAGCTCTGATATGACTAATCACGATTTCCTAGTAATCTTAAACCTAAGCTCTGATACTATAAAAGTTGTCACGCCCCCGGCCCGAGATCGCGAGCCGGGGGTCACGCCAACCGCCGCACACCCATAGGAAACTCTCCCCATGAGCATGCAAGGCATCTTAACCAAACATTTCAATTTTATAAATCTAAAATAATTCAACTAAATAAATGCAATCTTATTCCATTAACTAACTCAAGTCATAAAGTCTCACAATTCTAAGTACGCAGCGGAACACTAATTTAGCAACATGCAAACTTAGTTCTTAAAATAACAAAACCTTGCAATGTCCAGCAATCACAATAAATGTCTAAGATAATAGTTCAACTTAAATAACCCTAATATAAGATAGCTTATGCCACAATCCTGCTAGTCGCTCTCCCATTTTGGAACCACAATAGACTAGTTCTCGAAATCTGTAAAACAACAAGAAATTGTATAATGAGCTAAACAACCCAGTAAGTAATGAACACTCTAACTAGATAAATCAAGCAATAATATGTAGAAAATAAATATATATGCAGTTCCAAGGTACAAGTCAAATATTTCTTAAATTTTTAAGATACTTTTCACGGTTTCGAGATTCTTTCACATATTTAATTCATCTTGTCGATCCTGAACTATGACCACATTTTCTGTGGCAGGGTCATCAACACCCATTAATCTTCT
This sequence comes from Phoenix dactylifera, assembly GCF_051530095.1. Taxonomy (NCBI): domain Eukaryota; kingdom Viridiplantae; phylum Streptophyta; class Magnoliopsida; order Arecales; family Arecaceae; genus Phoenix; species Phoenix dactylifera. The sequence goes on along the minus strand of NC_143193.1, from coordinate 20,497,438 downwards.
TGCGGTGAGTTCTTCAAGACAGTCAATTGCCAATGTATCTGCCCCCATTGGCGGGGTCCTCAACATAGCCAGGTCAAAGTTCAATTAGTTCTTTATTTCATATTTCAGTTATGAAAACATGCGTTGTCAAAATCAAATATCGTTCATATCTTAATTTCTTTCAATTTATCAGATTCAACTCGACAGCCAGGAATATGACCACATATTCTGTGTGGCAGGGTCATATCACCGACTAATCTTCTTGCAGTACCAATTTATTAGCCTCCATTGGCAGGGTCCTCAACATAGCCCGACTGCGAGTCTGAATCTATTTCAAGTTATTATCTTTTCTCACATTATGTTCAGTGTTCCAAACTGAAAGGTACAATGTCAGAGCAATCAAATAAAATCCAAATCAGAAGCACATACGTTCAATCAGAATCATACAATAGTCTAAAAATATACAAATAACCCACGCATCAAATTCGTAATCACGAATAATTCGATTCGTAAAACATATATAGTTTGCCGATAAATCTAGTAAAGAGGTTACATCACTTCGCGAACACGATCCATAATAAATTCATTAATTCCGCAAATTCCTCGCAGAACCTAATATCCAAAAATCATATTCTTTTTTAAAATTCATCACAATATATGTATACAAAAAAACTTAAATTTTAATATCTTCCCATGGCTGATCCTGCAGAAGTGCTTAGCATCCCAAGTTCAAGTTCGGGTTCGGGTTCATACCCGTAAACCACCCTCTGCCTTTATTTATTATTTTTTCTTTCTTTCTTTCTTTTCTTTTCTTTTCTTTTTCTTTTCTTTTCTTTTCTTTCCTTCCCTTTTCTTTTTCTTTTTCTTCTCTTCTTCTCCAGGATCTTCTCCCGACTTCTTTCTTTCTTCCCCCCTTTCTTTCTTCTTTCTTTTTCTTTCTCCTCCTCTTCTCTTCTCCCGACTTCTTCTCCTTCCCCTCCTTTCTTTCTTCTTTCTTCTCCTGCGAAGGGAGGTCGGCGAGCTCGGGAGAGGCCAAGTCGAGGCCGGCGGGGCACGTGACGGCCGGCCCTCTCCTTCTTCACGCGGAGGAGGCATGCGCACGGGAGAAGAGCCCGCGACGGTCGGCCTTCTCCTTCCCTCTCTTCTTCTTTCTTTTTTTTTTTTTTTAAATGGTATAACAAAGAAGTGAAGGGTAGAAATCCTTACCTCAGCCTCGGCGAAGATCCGGCAGCTTCTTTCCGGCGGCAAAGGAAGAAGAAGGCCACCCAACGACCCTCTCTCTCTCTCTCTCTCTCTCTCTCTCTCTTGGCGGCAACACGAAGAACCCCCCCTCTTCCTTGGGTGCGGTGGCTCTACCTCAGTGGCATCAAATGAGGAGAAGCCCTAAAACAGGGCTTCCTTCCTCTTTGGGATGGATCCTTCCATCTCGCTGCCTCACGTGCAACGCACGTGAGACCGTAACTTGGGACTGGGCCGGTCAAATGGACCGGGCCCAGTTCCAAGGTCTCACAAAAGCCCTCTCTCTCCCTCTCTCCGCATCTCTCTCTCTCTCTGCTGCTCTCTCCCTCTCTTTCCCTTCCTCTCCCTCTCCCTCTCTCTTTTCCTCTCTCTCCTTCTCCCTCTTCACCTCCCTTGTTGGTTTCTCTAATTGAGGGAATGAATTGTGCCGATCTGCCCTTTGTATGCTTTGGTATGCTCCGAATTGGGTGGTTTGGGATGGTGCCACTGACCTTACTTCCAGCAATGAGTTTGACTTGATCATGTGATGTTTTTATAGCTTGGTTAAGGGTGGAGATATAAAAGAACACATTTTGCGAAATGTAATATTTTGATTTCTTGAGTCAAATCTGGTGTTCGAATGAGGAACACGTATTTTAGTAGCAATGCTACTATGAAGACATATAACACAATCCTTTTAAAAGGTTTTAAAAAATAACATGCTACATACACTTTCGGTGCCCTTTCGCATAATTTTTAACTCAGGAAATGAGCTATCCTATATCATAGTTTTTTCTCATGACCTCTATTTAGGATTTGCAAGAACATTGCTAATAACCATTGTTACACTGTACAACATACACATCAAATTGGTTACACTCATTAAAATGAATGAAACTCAAGAGGGACATAAGGAACTAATCCATCACAATTAATAGTTGACAAGAAAGAAAAGCCTGTGACAAATTTATTTGCAAGTTGAACCACCTTAGTATAATACTTGTGTCAAATACAAATGATGTTTGTGGCTTATTTGAGAGGGAGGAGCATATGATGGATGGTTTGTGATCCCATATTTCTTGATTCTTCTTGGAGTATATACGTGCATGCAATTTTGTACAAGAGCAGCACATGATGAACAATTCTGACTTGATAGCTGTAGTCCCTGTTTTAGTGTTTGTACTTTCTTTCTTAGTTATGGATTAGAAGGTGAACGGTGTATTTATTAAATGAATTGTATTTATAGAGGTGGAGTGAGATAAATTGTCTTTTCCCACTCTAAAGAGACATGACTCCACTTACAACCCATAAGAAGAATGCAGAAAAAGCTTTTCTAATTGTATATGGTAAGAATTTATAATATCCTAAAATATTTATAAAAATTGGTTAGAATTTATCTATGTGCTTCTTTCTTTGTTCTATTTTATTTGTTGTATTTCTCCTCTTGACGATCAAACACTTGGCTGTGTTTGAAGCCATCTCTTATGTTTGTGTCCATGTGGTACTAGACTTGTCTTGATTCACCATTGATGTTTAGCAACTCATTCATTGTTATTTTGTTATATGTTTTGATTGCATCCAATTCTTGGAAAAGAACTTTTTCTTAGGTACTAATTGATGTATTGCTAATTCTGGGTTAAACTGAGATATAATTTGAGATCTCAACAGAGATGGATAGAATTGTCTTAGGTGAATCTGTACATCAAACAAACTGAAAAGTAGAATTTTAATGTTTAAATACTAATGATGTTGCATAGAAAATAAAATTCATTGTTCAAACTATCAAGGTTTTAAACAAGGTCGGAGGAACCGGTACCAGACGTCGTAATAGTTCTCCGGTGGGACAGCTCGGTACGGGCCCACGCCATGCCGTGCTGGGCCCGTACCGACACAGCGAATAGACGGGAGAGGCAAAACAAGAGAGAAAAAGAGAGCGGGGGAGGGAGGGAGGGAGAGGACATCGGAGGTGTTAGGAGTATGCCCTAGAAGCCAATTTGGCAGACACATTGTAATTATTCTAGAGGCATGAAATTTGTACTTGATCATTTTATTAATAAATAAAATAGGCATTTTTGTTCATTCATGTTATTATGTGTCCATGAATCGCCCTAGAAATTAATAAGATGATAACACATATTCCCAAGAGTTGAAAATTTAAGGCATGTGTAATTAATAGTTAATTCCTAAATTGCTCCTGATCGTGAATCATCACGAAGGACGGTGATCGATCCGATGAGATTAGTGCACAGATCATTTTCCTTGATGGACGAGTCTTAAGTCCACAGTGTGGTGACACTGGGGTGATTGTGCAAGTGCTTGTTAGAGAATAAGAGTACTGAGCGTGACCAAAGCAAGAAGTCACTTGGATGTCTATCCATTCGTCAGTGACTTACTTGATGCTGCAGTTGTATGACTAGTACTTAGATCTGCGATGCCTCAACTAGTCACGGTGAGGTTTCTGTAGTTTGACGAGCACATAAACATGAGCCCTAAGTGTTCTTGTGGTGCAGATTGGCTGCAGTAGGTTCGCTGTCGGATTAGGGTTGCATCTAGATGGGATCTATCGACCTTGATAGATTAGGAGTGATCCTATGTGATTTATAAGATTAAGTTCGAAAGACCTTGGTCAGGGCAGTTCTGAAAAAAGAGTTTTCCAATCTCGAACTTGAGTCAAAGAAATCTGACATAAGACAGACGATGGGATTTGACGAGTTATTCATAACTTTCGTCATGTCAGGATCTACGATAGAGGTACTATATCATACGCTAACTGCACCTAGAGGTTCATCCCTTCTGTTCTGCTGGGTTGTCACTATATGCTGCTAGGTATCACTAGTGGATTGTGAGACTCAAAGGCATTCACTTGGTGATCAGTGAATCCTAAGAGTACAGTTGATATCGTTTCAACCCATTGAAAGAAGTTTCGATGATATTATGATGGAGATCATAATATATCTCACTACCAATCAGAATAGAACCTACGGGGTCACAAACATTAGAGGTTTTGATCGTTCCGACGGTTGGATTGCGGTTTAGATTCGCAATTAAAATTGATTGTCAATTTGATTGACAATTGGTTTAACCCGCTAAAAGTTAGTGAGTTAAAGAAGAAGGATTTGCAATTGGATTGCAATTTAATTGATTTAATTGGACCTCATTAAATTAGGCTTAACCTTATTGGATAAGGATGGGAAGGCCTAATTAATTAGAACTCCTTATTAGATAAGGAACTTGATTCATGAAGTCCAATTCAAGTCCTAATTGGATTAGGATTCATATAAATCAATTTGGAGGACACATTTAGTTCTAATTAGATTAGAATTCAATTGGCCAAGTGGGACCATGTAATTCCTAATTAGATTAGGAAATAAATGTATGTAAAACCAGGAAGGGATCTTCCTTCATGCCGTGTGGAACAAAGAAGGAAAGGAGGGGCGTCCACCCCTCCTCACACGCATGAAGAAAGGAGGGGCGTCCGCCCTTCCTTTCCTAGTTTGATCCCATGCCACATGGAGGGCCGGATGCTCCTCTTTCACGCGGATTACCACATGGCACGAGCACATCCCTTGGATTCTCTCCAATCACTTTTAAGTAAGGGTTGTGATAGAATTAAGTAAGGGGTGTTGCTGATTTTGGAGGGATGAATCAAGGATTGATTGATTGATGAAATTATTCCTTGTTTGTGTAGGCATGAGATGCCTATTTAAAGGGACCAGGCGTGATGCATAAGGAATTGGAGCCTTCAATCAGCCGCCATCCTCTCCCTCCTTCCCTTTGGTGTGAGCAAGAGAGGAAGAAGAAGAGCCGTCGTCTTCTTCTTCCTCCCCTTTGACGTTCGTCGTCTTCCTTCTTCTTCCTCTCAAAGTAATCAAGAAGTTGATTAAAGAGAGAGGAATTCAGCCATCAAAGGTGATCTCTGCAAGGGAGCTAGCACCCCGGTGAGATCTTGGAGCGATCTGTACCTCGTGTGGATACCTGTAGAGGCCGGATGCTTGTGCGGATCGTCGCAACCAGAAATCCTATGATTATCAGATAGCGGTGAAGTTCTACCTGCTCAAAGCTAAAGATTAGATCTTTATAAATTCTATACAATTAGGAATTGTAGTAGATCTGAAATTAATCATGTCTTTTAATTTTAATCTTTTCTTTAGATTTCATAAAACTGAGTTAGAGAACTCTAGAAAAATTTTGAAATCTATGTTCCTTAGAACGTTCATGAGATGAACGCCCCCGCACGTGTCTTTCCGCTGCGATCGTCGCAACGCGTGTGGGGGTAACACAATAGAAGGAGGGCTAGCGAAGCCTGGTGGAGCCCGGCGGAGGTTGCGAGGGGGCTGGCATCGAGGAAGAAGGCCGCTTAAGTGAAGTCGATTGCCGACTTCACTTATGAATTGGCAAAATTTTTAAGCGGCCTTCTTCCTTGGCGTCGGCCCCCTCGCAGGCTCCGCCGGGCTCTATCATGCTCCGTCGGCCCTCCGCCGGCGTCCTTCCCTCCCTCCCCCGCCCTCTTTTCCTCTCTCGTTCTGCCTCTCTCATGGGTCGACCGCTTAAGTAGCCTTTCTTCTCCAGTGCTGGCCCCCTTGCAGCCTCCGCCGGGCTCTGTCGGCCTTTCGCCGGCATCCTCTTCTTCTCTCTCTCTCCCTCCCTCCTCCGCTTGCTCTTTTTCCTTCTTCTTCAGCTCCGGAAACGTCCTATTTTTTTGAGCCGGAACTTTACCGGTGAGCCACCAGTATGGTTCGAAACGGGCAGAACCGGACGGTTCAGGTTGGTTCTGCCGACATTGGTTTTAAAAGTTTTTGTTGATAACTTTGTTGGTTATCAAATGATAGAGTATGCCTCAATATGTGCCATGCTGTCCAAGGGCATGAGTCTTCATGGTCTTGGGGGGTCAGCATGCCAGTGTTATTCTATTATAAATTGTCCTTACCTCACTTCTGCATTAATTATGTAGTGGGCTCATAGGCATCCTCATTAGCTGCCAGGTTCTTATTGTGGTATGCAACTTGAACAATTATATACATCTCTTGTGCTTATGGTATGCAACTTGAACAATCTGCATGGGCATCAACATTTAAACACCAACTGCAACAAGTTGGTATGGAGTTATTTGATTATAGAAGGTAAGCATCTGTGTTATTGTATCTCCGAGAACCCAAAGATACCTTGATTCACCATAATCTTAGAGGTTGGATGTGGTTGTGAGTCTTGCATGTGTCTTTGATTATTGGAGATGATGCAAGAGATCAAGGTTTTAAATCTCGTGGGTTGGGGCTGCCCTCGTTTTCCTATGGAACCGGACATGCTATTGTCTCATCTTGTTCTGACACTTGGGACAAGGGATATTCCAAGACATGCCAATTGGGATGATGGGACAATGGTAGGATGGTTCTATCCCAACACTCGGGATGGTACCCCATGTCGGTGTCCTATGGAACATCCCGTCGGGACTTGAGTCATCACAAGAGATCCCTCATTTTATGACCACAAGTTAAATGTGTCATGGATTATAGAATGGATGTCGATGATGCATTCTGCTACGGATATTGATTATCAACACTGGACTACCCCATTGAGCTAACTTTTTTCTGTGATAGCATCCATACCCTCTCGATGTCCCCATCTGGAATTTGTGCCCCTTATGGCTGTTTGTAGGCCCCCTGTTTCCCTTGCCATTGCTCCTCCTTAGGTATGATCTCTTAAAACTAAGTTACCTTTGATCAAGATTCGCCATCTCAGTACCGGGTCCTGTACTGATGCCATCCTATTACTATATCAGTACACCTAGTACGGAGGCTGGTTTGGCGTATCGACACTCAGTATGCCTCTCGTACCATGTATTGGTATGGTACGGTATGGTCGGTACGTATCAGTACTGTTTGGTTCGGCAAACCATGCCTTGACAGAGATCAGAATTTTGGATTTAGTTACCAATTGGTCTTACAAGTAAATGGGCTCAGTGACCTGTATGATTGCCTGTGTCCCATGCCTATGCTACCATCACCACATGTAGTCCTAAAATCTTGGCTAGTGTTATCATTCTTGTCGTTATCTCTGGATGATTTGGGGAAGCCGCAATCCAGACCTCCAAAAGATATGGTGTTTTCTCTTCAGTGCTACTACTCTTTTGCTTGTTTCCAGCCTTATAGATTTGAGGGGTACTCTTGTTGTTTCTGATGTTAAGAAGTTCCTTGATTCTCCTGCCATCATGATTTTGATAACCCTGGCCTGCCCTGTGACAAAGGAAAATTAGGCTCATTTACTTGGGGCTCGTCTTGATTATGTTAGTCCTTGAGGCAACTAATCACAAGATTCTTTGTATCATGTGTGTACTCCGCGTTGAGAGGATCAACTTACACCTTTTGTTGTTGGCTGGTGTACTTTAGCCTTAACTGCATGTATAACCTTTCGAGCCAGTGATGTATGAGGTGATTTCTCTCTTTTGAATGTATATGGGAGTTTTGCTAGATCCTCTTGTATCCATTGAATGTGACAGTTTGCAAAAGGAGGATGTTGGCTTTCACTGGGGTGGTGCAGGTTCGAAACGCGCGAGCGTCGGTTAAATTTGGGGACCGGATGCCCCACGCCTGGATGCTGTCGGTGGAAGCGCTACTGGTCCGCTGGTACCGAGGTGGCGCTGGGGTGATGTACTCACATATGGGTGATGAGCCCAGTGGGGGGAGCTCATGGGTCAGGGAGGGTATGCAAAAACTTGGAGGATGTGAACTGTAATATTTAGATTCGCTACATCTCTAGAATATTAGAGCCACCAATCATCTGCAAGCCAAAAGTATTCATGTAAGCCCATTTGCAGGTAATCTGCTAGCAGGCACTGTTTGAATTGAATTCTGTAAAATTTGTATTGTAATAAATCACACCGGTCTCAGGCTAATCTCTCCCAAAAACTCATTAGCCTCCTTAAAGCTATGCATGACTGGCAAAATTTTTCTCCATTGGTTCAAATCCTTTCATGCTAGAATGATGTTTGAGACTTGCACTTAATTATTACCGATAGTCAAACTCCCTTAAAATCAGTATTACCTCTCTAATAGCAATAGATGCCTCTCTTTTGAGTCATCTAGCCTGTTCACCATTTCCTTTACAGCCAATAGGAGATCACCTCTAACAGCCATACGGTGCATAATCTGGGTTCAAAATGTAATCTGTAAGAGATTGATCATAATGATGTCTACTAACATTTCACAGCTAGAATACATTAAGTGGGAATGGACAAAATGAATGCACATGAGTTGTGCATCTGCATCTCCAACTCTCACCAATAATGCTAAGGTATATATGTGTTACCTAGACACTTTATGTTTTGGGTTTCTAGATGTATGGGACACATGGACACTTCGGATGCTTTATGACACTCCTTGACACTACATACTATTTAGTTATGATGCAATCATTATGCATGTCTTATTTTGGCACTTCAATGTGAAAGTTATTTTATTTCTGGCATCATAATTAGTGACGATCTTGTTAGACTTTATGAACTTAAGGAGTATAGGTCTATCTCATTATTTATTATATGCATACATCAATGTGTACTTAGACTTACATATGTAAGATACTCAGTGTCGAATTTTCAGAAGATTCCCATGTTGGCACTTGACCATGTGTCCAAGTAACATTGGATATATTTGATAACTTTGGGGATTGTTTGTATTAATGCTCGCTGTGCATGACTTGAGATATGTTTAAGGTGTTAGTTGAAAGTTTCGCAAAATCCAATCATGTAAATAAATTACATCAATCAAATGGTTATTAGCTTTTGGAAACAAAATCTTGTTCATATTTATGCTTAAATCTTATCATTACCCTTTTTCATCCTATGTTCTACAGTTGCTTCAATAAGTGTCATCAAGGTATGCCGTCTTGTTATTCGGCTTTGTACCAGTGCCAATCTGTTACTATGTTGGTATGCCCGGTATGGGGTTTGGTTTGGCAATACCGACACTCAGTACGCCCTCTATATCACATATACCGGTTTGGTACCGATACGGTGCGGTATGCGCTGTACCGTCCGGTTCGGTATGGTATGGTGTATCTTGAGTGTCATTTTTGTTGATTGTTTCTTCTCTATTTCTTTTTCAAATCCATTTTAATGGTGTATTTGTTGAAGTTGAATTAATTTTTTTGCTTTACAAAGTTATTTGTTTTTGTTAATTGATTCATCTGTATTCTGGACTATCAGGCAGCATGGGTTGCAGGGCAGTATGCTCATATCAACTTTCAAGATCAAAACAACTTTCGGAGGGCATTTCACTGTGTTGTCTCTGGATTGCGTGACCCAGAGCTTCCTGTCCGTGTTGATTCAGTCTTTGCATTGCGCTCTTTTGTTGAAGCATGCAAAGGCATGTTTTCTTGGCCTCCTATTCAACTTTTTATACTTTTTATATTTGTTCTCCTGAATTTTCTAAGAGTTCTATTTCTGATATAGATCTAAATGAGGTCCGTCCAATTCTTCCTCAATTGCTTGATGGTATGTATCTTTCTTATAATTTTATAAATATTTCTGTCTGAATGGATATTATTTAGTAGAATTTTGAATTCTCACTTGCAGAGTTCTTCAAACTCATGAATGAAGTTGAAAATGAGGACCTTGTCTTCACTCTTGAGACTATTGTGGACAAATTTGGTGAAGAGATGGCACCATATGCTATTGGCTTATGCCAGAATCTAGTAATTTACTTTCGTGTCTAACAATTCTCTGTATATTCATGTGCTGCAAGGCAGTTCCTTATCATATATATCTGCGGAAAATCTTTGCCTAGGCTGCTGCATTCTGGAGGTGCATGGATACATCTGAAGCAGATGAGGAGGCTGATGATTCAGGTGCTCTGGCAGCTGTTGGTTGTTTGCGTGCCATAGGCACAATTCTTGAGTCTGTGAGCAGGCTTCCCCATCTTTTTGTCCAAATTGAGCCTACATTATTACCTATAATGCGAAGAATGTTGACTACAGATGGTCAAGGTAACTACTTTTCGAGTGCATATAACAAATGTAATTGACCAAATATATGTGGTGAATATCAATTGTTCATATACATGTTGCCTTATGACATATACCAATGTTAAAATGGCATGATTTGACCTTGCCTCTTAAGTACGTTTCTCTGTCATATGATTATCTAAATTAATATCTCATTTATCTAGCAATGCTAGTATGCTGCCCGCTCCTTTATTCTTGGAACATATTGAAATGGGCATGTAGTGTCATAATCACAACATTGTCATAATAATCAAGTTATTCTTTGTTTCTCTGTGGTATATTATTGTCCCTTTATGGGTGCTTGGCTTGCTTAAGTAGCTCAGAGTTTGTTGCCAAGCAATTTAATAGATATTTGGCACTGAAGCTATGTTTCTGCCCCTCTGGAAATTCTATTTCTCGGTGAGTGTTGGTTCTACTAATTGTTTTAGATCTTATTTTTGAATTAAATATTTAGAAAAGAGTAATAGAGTCTAAGAAATCTTCAAGTGCAAGATCAAATGTTCATGTTTAAAAGCCCAAATCTTAGCATGGAGCTTTTGTAAGAGTTGAATGGAACCAAAAATGAAATATATGATGGACACAAATAAAGTCCAACATCATGATGCGGTGGAAGATTAATACTTAGATTGCTCTTTTTCGATAATTACCAAAAAAAAACATATATTAAATGCATAATAGCATAGATTAATTTCTACAGCGAAAACATGAGAACATAAAAAATGGAAGAAGATTGGTTGAAAGACTTGGATCCACATAGAGTAATCGCACCCAGCAGGCCCTCCAAGAATTACTCGACAATCTCATCTCTTTCTTTCTGCCCTATTTCTTCTCTCAATCGCTCTTTTTTGAGATTTCTACATGAGATATCTGAAAAATAATACATTGCACACCTAAAAACCTGCCTTCCTTCCTATTTGTAACAGGAGGAGCCGACCTAGGGTGAAATCTTAGGTCGTGCATGCCACCCTTGGAAACCCTAGGTTTGTGGCGCTCGCTAGTGATAAGACCTAGCATGTGGCGGCCACCTAGGAAGTGCTTGGTGTGTGGCCAACTAACCTAGGGTTTTCTAGTGGTGGGTCAGCCATCTAGGGTTAACCCTAGGAGTCGGCTAATCCAAGGTTGGGCTTGGTCTGATCCATAAACCAGCCCAACAATGTTATGCTAGCCCATAAGAATCAATCCCTATACCAAGGGTTGGATTTACCTGCTCAGTTGATTGATTAAGAGTTTGGTGGGTACTTGAGAAATTCAGTGAAATGCTAAGGATGGTGTAAAGTATGGGACCCCAAGGTTAACTTGTTTTTCTAATCTACCATGCCCTATCTTGCTTGATTGATGTGTGATTGTCCAATGAAACAAGGTAGGCCAGTTTCCTTATATATAGGGATGTATAATCATGCTAATCCCTAGTAGATAGAATGGACAAAAAAGTATCCATTCATAACAACTATTGCTGCAATTCAGTCCCTCAACCTTCTATCCTTGATGGATCATGTGGAAAATATATAATCAATATAGTAGGCAGTCAATTTCATGGCCCATCAGAACCTTGGATCGCATGTTTGAGACGACTAAAAACTGATTCACATGCAAAATCAATTTTTGAATAACATTTTTCTATATTGAATGTATATAATATTTTATAATATAAAATCAATTCGATTAAAATGCTGCTTGGTTGCAAGACACGTGCCTCTTTGATGTGGAAAACATGCTGTAGGTAGATTCCTTGGATAATGCTTATCTATCATGACAAGGCGGAGCCGCAGAATAAACTACTGTGCTCTCTATTAAGGATAAAATCCAGGGGATTATGGACAGTAATCAAAATGAATCAAAATGATAGTGGGTAGTCGTGTTCTCAAGTCAAGAGACCACTTGCATGTTGTACATACGAGATCGATATCTCCAACTTTGATAGTGGTTTCCAAGATATGGTCTTGTTCTATTGACCTTTTAGTATGAAGCCTATTCATTATGATAGTGCATAGTCAAATTTTTTGATGACTATGAGGAAAACATCCACTCTAATCTTTTATCAGATATTGTACAGAATGATAGCCATATGAATGCGGTGCCCAACCTTACCTAAGGCTGCAAATGGGTCGGGTTGACCCGTGACCTGACCCGACCTCAATTGGAGGACCCACGGGGCTGGGTCGGGTCCTAAAATTGGACCCATTCTATTTTTCGGGTCGGATCTGGGTTTACTGAATCTCGACTCGACCTGATCCCTTTTTTTTTTGGATCAATTTTGGATCATTTATCCAATGATCCGATCCGACCCGACTCGAATCTGAATTACCCATTTAGGCCCGAGAAGCTAAACCTTGCCTTTTTCCACACAAATGTAACCCACCGCCCTGTTTCAAATGCACCTCACGAACATCTTAATTCCCCAGACCACTGACCACAACAAAAGAAGGCAAATTTATATCCCTAACAAGAGTACATGACAGCTAAAGGAGGTGGGGGGGAGTGGTACGACAAAAGAGGCGTGATATAGTTTTACATGCATTTGGATCTCTCTATCTCACCATTTAAAAACAACAATCCTACAATATCAGGTTGAGGGCAGATACTTCGTTAAATCTAAACCCATGGACGCGGTTGCCATTGTGCATTCCTATGCATCTGGGTTGTTGTAAATCCCCGGAGAGAGAGGGTTGTGGTGGTGCGGTTTTATGAGGGCTGCGTCATTGTCCCAAAGGAAGACACATTTGAGACTCCTCCGCTTCTATTCCCCTTGGTCTCTTCTCTCTCTCTCATTTCGTTCTCTACCCCTATCTAACTTGAAGAAGGAAAGAAAATTTAAGTCCGACTGAGGCGACTACCCAGGAGTAGTCGCCGCCTCCTTATCCTGTCCCCTCCGCCGCCCGCCAACCGTCCGATTGATGACTAGGGAGCTGAGGTGGACGACGGAAGGAATGAGAGGTAGTGGAGGGGGATGTCCTTGATTTTTGCCTGCGTTGAGGTGGCCCAAGGGTGCCACGGTGGGGATAAAGGACTGCGTCAGCCTCTCGGCATACCTGCAGCAACAATGGCATGGAGACAACAGCAACAACAAAGGAGAGGAGGAGAGGAATGGGTTTTTTACTTCTTTATAGAGGTGGAGGACTCCTCCCATCCTCTGAGACCTCTTCCTTCCATCGTTAAATGGTGAAGCAGCAGCAACAGCCGATCGTCATATGACACGTGGCGAAATGTCATGTTGCCCTTAATGATGATGGGATGGTTGTAGGAAAACTTTTAAAAGAGAAAACGAAGTCCGGACCCGATCCGGATCCAAACCCATCTGGACCCGACCCGACCCAACCCGAATGACCTGTTGGGTTAAAAATTGTAACCGCGGACCTGAACCGATTTTCAATTGGGTCGGGTCTGGGTCCAAAATTAGAACCTGAATAAGAAATCAGGTCGGATCGACCCGACCCATTTGCACCCCTAACTTTACCTGTAGTTTTGGACAATTTCAAGTGTCCAAAATGATCTGATTCTCTTGATGGTTTACACCACTTACACTTGTTCATTCTCTCCAATTGTGACTTGCAGACTCTTCCAGCTCAAAGGCCAAAGTGTGACACAACCCTCTACCTGTTGGCTTTGTGTTCATACCCTTCTTCCAAAATAATATAGGTAATTTCATTAATCATCTTACATCTTTTTGGCTATGGATTTAAACCTCCATGTATATGTCATAGTGAGGAACCAAATCTACGCATATTAGTCAGCTTAAAGAATTCAACACAATTTGAACCATAAATTGACAAACCTATCTGGTGCTGCTAACAATCTGTTTCGTCGTCATTTTACTTGCTCATTTGGAATGGGTGCTGATTGTCTAACTGTCCTCAGGTGTTGCACACACATGTATATGTTTATAATACATATACATATACATACATCTATCGTTTTGATGCTTATCCAGAAATGGAAAATTGAACGAGAAAGAAGATATATATATATATATGATGTCTAAAATACAAAGTTATAGAACAGGCATTGTATAAGTTATTCCTTAGATATATTTAAGGTTACCTAAGATTTGTTTTTAGGTACTCGTGTTGATAAATAATAATGGTAACTTTTGTTATTGTGCTTAAAGTGCACATCACTTGATATTAAGATTCCCCTAAATGACACCCCGGAAAAATGTGACAAGTGTTGGCACTTCTAGCTGAGGTCAGCTTCTGCAATCTAGATAGTTTTTAACAAGAATTGTTAACCAACCTTGTCCCATATGTATTGTGGCTTTTAATCACACTCATTTCGATTAGGTTGTTCATTCATTTTGATGGTAGGCTGTTAACTTGACAAACCCTCCACATTTTCTATAATGGCTTGTGACCAGCATTGTTGGTATTTGAGCTTGGAATCATATATTGGTTTATGTAATAGAAGGTATGTCTATATGTGCTTGAGTAATAAGCCTCCCCTCTATTAACTTCCTTTTATTTAGATCTAACTTGTTTCTTGTGCATATTTTTTAATATTTGCTAAATAGATATTGTTTTCTTAATGGTTGATTGTCTACTTTAGTTGCCACTACTGACTGTTTTGTCAGTCTTGTTAAGCATTGTGGATATTATTTGGTAAGGATATCTAATATTTTCATGTTATGTGCATGCCATTATCGCTTTATCTGATGTATAAGCTTCACTTCAGTTTTGCCAATTGGAACTCCTTCCAGAAAGCTTGCATCCTATTTATGAACTTATTTTCTCTTGTTGTCTTCCTTCAACTCTATCTGAAAGTTTGCTTCATCCTTTTAGGGTAATCTTATTTTTCTTTTATTATACTCTTTATTATGCATGGCAGATGTTTTTGAAGAAGTTTTGGAAATTGTCTCCTACGTGACGTTTTTCTCTCCAACAATTTCATTGGAGATGTGGAGTCTTTGGCCTTTGATGGTGGATGCTCTTAATGATTGGGCTATTGATTACTTTGAAAGTAAGTGTATACATCGCAATGAACTCATTGCCGTTGTTTATATTTTCTGAAGTTTCTATACTCTCATTGTTGACAAAACTGTTTCTCTCTTCAATGGGGTAAAGGGTTCTGCTTAGTAGAGCAGGATTTCTATTAAAATTCCTGCATGCTGATGTTGGCATCTTATTTTATGTTCCATATATGTTATGTATTTTGAATATACAATTTATGGACTTTCCATGGTAATATACTTGATGATTTTCTGTTATGCTGGTTATGCTAAATCTTGCTTAGTTTCTTTTTAAATCTTGATTTGTAGATTACAATTGATTATAAAAATATAACTTCTTAAAAAAATTTCATAACTTTTGCTAAGTGAATTCATTGAATTCTTCACAAGGAGTCATTTCAAAATTGTTTTGATTTGCTGGAATATTTTTGTTCTGGTTGGGATGGGTTAAGTAAAAGATGCATGGTATCCACTAGGAAGTATAACTAGTGAAATTTTAATAACACGTGATTGCATTTTGTTAAATGCATGCGATATTAAAAAAATATGAGAATGCCATTGAAATAAATGTTTATTTCTTGTGTTACATACGTCGAATCTGATGTAATTGGAGCTAGTCATTATGGAGCGCATGTAGGCCTGTCTCCGTTTCGAACTTTTAGCCAAAGCCTGATGCCCTAATCTACCTCTTCTCAAACACGTTGTAATTGGTTATTGTGAGATGTCCTTTGGCCACGTTGCTCCTCTGAAGTTTCTTGATATACATGCCCTTCACTATTTTTGAATCCATGAGTTGGATTATATGTCATCTTCTGAACTTAGGGAAAAATGTTTTTACATTTTGAGAAACCAAACAAAAATTCAGCCATATTTGCCAATCCTAGAATTCTTTGCACTTTTTCTTTATCTGTAAATAAGTATTGCTTCCTGATCTGAGTTTATCAAGTCAGCATTTATAAGAAAACGGAGCATGTATCAGCTAAGAACTTTGTCTTGGATATAGATCAATAAATCCCTGGTAATTTATATAATGAACCAAAATATGTAATGAATATTATGCACAATAATGGGGATTATTATACTTTCTGTGAAGAGGAATTAAGGTGTTGTTCTCCCATTAGGGAGGAAGTTGGATCTGTTTCTTGCAGTGGATGCTTGGTTGCCTCTATTCAAGTGTTGTGTCTGAAGCATGGTCTACCGTACCGATCGGTACGGGTCGAAACGGGCTGGTACGGTACAGCTATATTTTTCGGTTCCAACTATTCGCAACCCGTATCGGTCAGTACCGGCCTCGTACCGGCCCGGTACCGACCGGCTCGTACCGACCTCAAATTTTTTTTAGCTTTTGGCCCGAACCAGCCGAACCGGTACAGTATCGGTTCGGTAGGGTACCGGTGCCCACCGGTACGTCGGTATGATCGGCACAGCGGACCTACTCTGAAGGAGATGTTAACTTATATCAACAAAGCATTGATGAGACCATTATAAAGTTCATATAATTTCAAGTAATGAATTGGATGGGATTATAAAGAGAACTGAAACTTATTGCATTTTTAGATAAATGAGGCTCACTATCCAGATTTGTGTTCGATATGTCATGGGTGTTTTGCTGTGAAGGAAAGAATGCAAATGTTCTTGAGGTTTTGAGCGCTTAGGAGTGGAAGGGAGTTTGGAGGCTAAAGTTTTTGGGCAGAGCAAGGACCGGTGATGACTCTGATTTTTAACAGAAAAGACAAAATTAAAAATAAGTTGCTGGCAGAATAGAAGATTTGAATAACTGTTTGTCTGACTCTACCAATAGTCTTCGTGCTTTTTGGTTTGAAATGGTTTGCTGAACCGACCGGTACGGTACAGCCCGTACCGTACCGGTACCGACAGGCACCGGTACGATACGGCTATTGAAATCAGTACCGACCCAATCTGTATCAGAATGGATTGATTCATGGCCTGTACTGGTGCAAACCGAGCAATCAGTACCGACCCAATCTGTATCAGAACGGATTGGTTCATGGCCTGTACCGGTGCGAACCGAGCCGGTTCGCACCGCTACAGGGTGTTCTTCATGGAAGATAGTGCGTGGCTAAAGCCACGCGCTAAGTGCCGCACACTGTGGCACTTTCGGTACAATACCGGTTTGGCTCGGTTCTGCACCGGTACGTCGGTACGGTCAATACGGCGAACCTTGCTTTGAATCCTTGGAGAAGGCAAACCTTCAAAATGGCTGCTTTCTTACTGCCGAGGAGATGGAGGATGATGAGAAGGAAAAGTAGATGGATGAGAAATATGGGAATGGACATGATTAGTTCTTCTGTCATGAACTAGTTATTGGATTACATGGACTGTACATTCCATCAAGTTATTTTTCAACAGGTATCTGCATATGTGGGAATCTGTTTCTTTTCTAGTGTTGCTTAATTGGTTTGATTGTTATGATTATTTCTAAGAATTTTTTTTTTGTTATTTTTCATAATGAAATTTGAAACCCGCTTGGCTTACATTTTATGTTCATATAGTTCCATCTAAGAAAAGCAGATATGTACAAAGTTTACTTGCATTTAATTGCTTTCTTTCTTAATTCGTTATATGCTTTGAGTGTTAACTTGAATGTTCAAATTTCAACTAGCAATATTTTTGACAGAAGTCTTCCGGCATTTCTTTTTCTTCCATTTTTAAATGCACCTTTAGATCTTACAGGGTTATTTTCATGTAGATATTCTTGTTCCACTGGACAACTACATATCCAGGGGGACTGCACATTTTCTAACATGCAAAGATCCTGACTACCAGCAAAGCTTGTGGAATATACTTTCATCTGTGAGTCATATTACCTTTTTTTTTTAAATTTCTGTCTTCCTGGAATTTCTTTTCTGTTCTTCTCCACATAACCATGAATATCAGAAGTCTAATCCCATCAAATTTGTTTCCAATATAAAATTAATAAATTCTAAACGTTGTCGAGATCAGTTGCAATTAATAAATCATGGAGGCTGTTAGATTGGATCCCTTGTAGATTAAATTGCAGACTGTAAGATTGATTTTATAATTTCTTCAAGAATTTAAAATGTATAATATAATTTGAAAATAGGAAAATGAGTCAATTATAATTAGATTGATGAAGAATTAAAAGCCACACATATGATTATTAGTTTCCACCATCATAAACTATATAGGGCATGTCTCATGGTACAAACATCTTGTCTAGCTGCCAATTCAAGTATCATTTCAGGTAGGATATTTTGGGAAGAAGGGAATTGCATTTTAGCAGGTGGTTGTAAATATATGCAAATTTTGATATTTGATTGAAACTTAACTGCAAAACTTCTTTTTCTGTCTTTATAAATCAATCCCTATCAAGCTTGCTAACTTTTTGTGCTTAGGCTTATTAGAGACAAATAAGTGATTCTAAAATCTGCATAGTCCAACAAATTATATAATATGGACTTCCATATGATTCATGCTCAAGCTGGATCTTTTGATCCATGATACAGATCTAGATATTTTGATCCAAACTGATACTGATCCAAAGATGAGATCCAGATAATTTATAGCCATCTTGAAAACATTGATTCTACTTGCTGTTTATACTCGATCTGAACAAATATTTTATGAAGTAAAGATTTTGTTTTTTGATGCAAATCGATTACAAAACCTATGTATTATGCATTATGCAGATTATGTCGGACAAAAACATTGAAGATACTGATATTGAGCCTGCACCAAAGCTTATTGAAGTAGTATTCCATAATTGCAAAGGTCAAGTGGATCAATGGGTTGAGGCATATCTCAGGATTACAATTGATCGATTGCGACAAGCAGAAAAGCCATTCTTAAAATGTTTATTAATACAAGTGGTAAGAGTGTATTTGAGATGTTGGCGTTCTTAAGTTCCTAGCTTGTTTTTATGTTCTTATGGTCATGCTGATAGCATATTATCGTAAATCTGACATGGTGGATAATTTATCTGGCACATAAAATTTTAGCTTTGGTGTCTTATAGCTAGCCAACCATAGTGACAAGCATTTTCTTTCTCAATTATGGTAACTGTGAGTAAATTAAGAAACCAATCATACATGCTTATTCTGTATATAATCGTTGATGGCTACAAGTTTAGTAGCTAATTTGACTATGAGCATAGTTATCATGGGTGCTCAGCTAGGCTGGTAGGTGTGGCCTGCCCAGGAGACCTAGCATGCGAACAAGTACCCTTTTGGACACCTGCCTGGGTGATCTGGCAAGGCTTAGGTGATCCTTTTTGATTGGATGTTTACTTGGAATGGTGAACCAATCCAGCCCAACATGGCATAATCCAAACACCAGAGAGAGAGAGAGTGTTGCCCGAGGTGACAACCCAAGAGGGAGGGTGAATTGGATTTTCTAAAAATTATGTTCCCTAATTAACTTTGAATTGAATGCAGCGGAATGATAAGATGTTATTTACTTAAGCTCTAGGCAATTACAAGTAAAGCAGTGGAAAAATAAGCTAGAGCAATTATACTATGGCTTTAGGGTGCAATTGATCTAAAATTAACTTATAGTTGTATGATCAATTTTAATCTATGTGAATGGTAAGAATAGAGTATAAGCTAAGCAAGTTCTAAACAATCACTTATAAATCTATAGGAAACAAAGCTAGAGATATTACACAATCAAGTATGAATGTAAGGCATGAAACACAAGAGATAAGGCATCACAAATACAAAGATGTATAGTGGTTCGGTGCACCCCAGCACTTACATCCACTTTCCAAGATCTCTTGGGAATTTCACTATAATCCCTCAGATTACAGCCGGTTGTTTTACAAGCTTACAACCTAACTTGTTGTTTTCACGAGATCACAACGAACTCGGTTGGTTTTCACAGGCTCACTAACTAGAACCAATCCGACTGTTTTCACGGGCTCACAATCCAACCCAGTTGGTTTTTTCCGGATTACCAACTACAACCTACAACGTTGGTTTTCACTGGCTCACCAACAACCCTTAACCCCTTGATTCAATCCCTTGATTGAATCAAGTTACAAGATGTCAGAATAGGAGTTTAAAATAAATACAAGCTTTTCAAACAAGCAGATATAACAAATATAAACAAATAGAGTAAAGAGAAGAAGCCCTTAAACAAGTTTTGTAGATGAAGGAACTCAGCTTCTTCTTTACTTGACCCTCTTCTGATTTCGCACGAGGTAGAGGATTACTGAGGCAGCACACAGTTGGAGAGGAAGCTTTGGGATTCACTCGGATGCTCTTTTCTCTCTTTTGCTTTGAATGGCCCTTTTGTGCTTTTGGAAGGTTTCTCTTGAAATCTCTTTGAAATATCTTCCCTATGTGTTCTCTCTCACTTCCTTAACTTCTCCCCTAGCTCTTTCCTTGATTTTATAGCTTTGGATGGCGTGGGAACAAAGATCTAGCCGTTAGAGACAAAAATAGAGCCATTGGAGTTGAGAAAAAACTAGCCGTTATGCCTTCCAGCGTTCTCGAGTCGACTCGTGAATAGGAGTCGACTCGAGCACTGTAGCGCTGAAAATCAACTCTCTGTCTTTTTCTACGAGAGTCGGTTCGTGAACAGTAGGAGTCGACTCGAGCACTGTTCCTTGAAACTCCAAAGTCGACTCTGAACTTCTAGTAGTCGACTCGAGGACTGTTCTTTTGAATTTTTCTTTGAATTTGTTACTCCAACTTGAATCCTTTGAACTTGAAACTTGGGCCAATGAAGTGTGGCTTTCTTCCAACTTTTCTTGAGAGCTTTTGAGGCCTTGTATTTTTCCAACTTGCTATGTTCCTTGCAAAACAAATTATCTTTCTTCTTGCAACACACATTAGTAATTATACTTTAAGGTTTTGTGATCATCAAAATCAATCTTTGGGTCAACAATCTCCCCCTTTTTGATGATGATAGAACTTGGAGTATATGCAATATAAAATAGATTGTGTTATAGAACTAATGTATAGCTAAGTTGCATGAAGTAGAAAACATGCATATTTAAAACATACTTCATGATAATGTTTTAGATTTAATCAACTTAACATAATCAACACATAAAACATTATGAGCATATACTCAGATATTTCTTCCTCTTTTTGACAACATCAAAAAGGTTGCAAAATAATAAAACATTAAGCGCAAAGTAATAAACTAAACTTAGATATTTCTCTCCCTTATTGTACTCTGGTTTTCAGTCAATGCATGTGGAATTATTGCAAGAATATGAATGATATAACTCAAGGCAATAATGTCAGAACAAAATTAATGAGCATGTATCAGAGCCAATTACAATGATTTCAGAGCAAATTTAAATGAGATCACATTGAATTTGATAATTTTAACATTCTTTTAAAGTTCTTTTACCCCTCTTTCAAAAAGAATAAACTCGAAATTATTTGGCTTTAAGAATGTCATCAGAATCAAGAATGAAAAGTTTGGCTTTAAGAATAATACATTTGAGATACGAACCAAAAGAAACCTTTAAATATAGATTCCAAAGATAGTTTTCAAATCAAGTGCAGGTGGAATCTTTTTCAAGTTAATTCAAGGAATGTCAAGAATGATATTCAAAGAAAGCACGAATGAAAATCTAATCTTTTTTTTTTGGGAAAGATCTTTAATAACAAGTATGAAAGTTTGGTCATTTAAGATCTTTTGCCCAATATATTAAGTATTTAACAATATGAGTGCAATCTAATTAATTTTCAGAGTATAAGATCAAAACTTATATACTTGAAAAATATACCATCATGTTGGATCATCGATTCTTAATGACTCTAAAGTTCTTTTATGATAATAAAAGCATTCGGGCACAAGTACCAAAATACGAATTCATGCAATTTATGATATATCTTAGAACATACATAAAATTCAAAGCTTTGAAGGTTCTTTTAGAGCTCTTTTAAAGACTTTCTTTTACTCCGTTAAAGAGAATAACATTAAAATCAATTAAAATGAATTGGCACAGGATTAAAACTCTAAAGTGCAAGCCAATAAGAACTCATTAGTAGATTCCAATGAAAATTTCTGGTACTAAGACAGGTGAAATTCTTCACAACAAATGATTTACCAATTAAGTACAAATGAAAATTCAACTTTCAAAAGATATTCAATGAAGCACAAAGTTTGATACCAAAAATCTGCTTAAATTGATACCAATTAGACATTAAAAGCATACTAAAAGTCCTTTGCCAAATTTACATAGAGTATCCTTTATTGATTTAGTTTTTAAGAACATTCATTTTTTTCATTTATGTAAGCCTCTTGAGATCTATTCATACTTTTCAGATATCGACAACAATGATCATGAATCAGACATAAAACATTACGTTCCAAGCTATTTTTTTACTTTTATTTTTCTCCCCCTTTTTTATTAAATTAGAGGCACTTAAGATCAACTGTTTGAATTGCAATTTGGTTCATGGTTGATGTATAAGATATACTAACCAAATAACATAAAGATTTTCAGATTTAAATTTCAGATGATACATATTAGAGAGTATTAGGATCACTTCTCATTTAGTATTCTTTCTCTCTCCTTTAGTTATGGATTTATGCGCTTAAGTTTCATATGATCTCTCCCTCTGAAATTTTTTTTCTCCCCATTAATTAAGCATTCCATTTAAGAGTTTAGAATTTGAAGATAATTTTCAATAAAACATTCAAATTGTTAATCTTGAAAATATGTTTTCTACAAATTTCAGCATATTTTCACCTTAACCCATTGAGAGCATATTTGCAAGTATCAAATCATATTCATTTGAGATAATAAATGCTTTATAGAATTAAACTCAAAGTATAGGCTATATATAACTAAGACAGGTAATGGCAACACAAGGAGATTCATCAAAATCAATGCATAAAATATTCAAGGTATGCATCATATGATGGTGACTTTTGAATAAGATGCAAAATCTAGAGAGATTGATATGTCTAAAGCTCCCCTCAAAAGATGCATTCTTCTTTAATCATTCTTTTCTTATTAAATTTCAGATTTTAATGATAAGCGTAAATAAAACTGAAATTTTATGATATCAAGAATGTAAAGTGATCTAGAGTTTTTCAAAATTTATAGCAATCACTCTTTTTCATCTTTCAAGAACAAGTTATGCTTCCTATTAATTTTTGAGAAAATGTACTGAAATATTAATCAGAAAATAATTCATTTGAAGGTCAATTTCTTTCAAAAGCAATTACATTTTCTTTCTTTTAAGAGTCATTTGAGTGAGCTGAAATGTTTCTAGCTTTAGGAGCATTCACTCTCTTTTAAAAATAGCTTTCTTTTAGTGATGGAAGCAACAATCATGCAGAAAGGGATAGAAGATCATTCAAGTGAATGTTTATAGAATTTAATTTCTTACTCATAGACATCAATGTATACATGAAACACAATGAATCTTTTTAATATCAAAATAAAATCATATATTTAGAATCAAGATCATTGAAAAATACATCATTTAGACCAATTTTAGTACACTTTAAAAATAAGAAATGATATGTTTCAGATGCGTATCGGAGCAATCAACCAAGACATCAAAATTAATTCTATTTTTCTTAAGTTAAAATTTTCATTTAGGAATCATATTGAGTTATTCTCCTAAATGATGCGATCCTTGAAGCATATAACTAAGGTTACAAAGATGTAATGATATAAGCATTTTTAAATTAAGTTTAAGCTTTTATACAAAATCAGATTCTGAACTTCATAAAAAATTTTCAAGAAAGCTTTCAGGATTATAATTTGAGATATGCATCTTCTACATCGTAGCTCATCATAAATTATTAAGATTGAAAACACATATTTCAAACACATTAGAGCACATTCAGAATCTTTGTATTTAATATTGAGTTTCGGTACAAAATGGAGGATATTTTAACAAGTATTAGGACATTATGTACCAATATTAGGTAAGTTGAAAGATAAATTATAATCAATTCATTCTGCCTAATTTGCAAATTCAGATTATCCTTTTCTTTTATTTTTTCAGAAGATATTCATTAAAATAGAAGTATCCTTTTCTTCTTCTTTTTGTAAATATATTCAACTTTCAGATTTCAAAGGTGATCATGAACGACAAATCTAAAATTTCTTTCAAAAATACTTTTAGAAAAATTCTTATGTAATTTTTCAAATATTCAAGCATTGGAACCGATTTAATAAGAAAATTTTTTTAATCAAAAGAGTACAAGAGAAATCCAAAATATCATTGATGAGTATGGAATGCAAGTGAAAACAATTTTCATTAGGCTTTGGAACACAAGTTATTTCGAAGTCAAAGGTGAAGCAAAGACTTGTGTACAAAGTTAAAGCCTATTTCAAATTATGAGTTTCATAAAAAGAAAAATAAATTTGCTATTGGTAGAAGCATGTTTCAATCAAATTATTCAAGCATGGAGCATTTCAAACTGAATATTGAAAATATATAATTCAAAGAATGCAAAACATAACAAGTATGTCATGGATCAAAATCAATTCTTTTCAAATAAACTTTTCTTATATAATTATGCACTGATTTCATCCTTAAGGTGTGTTTTCAAGTAATTAAAACTTGACTTGATTCTTCTTATATACTTTCATTTACTTTGTCATTCATTTTCTCATTTTTTTTTGAATTTCTTTTCTTAACCAATTAATGAACATTTTGATTTTGTTTTTCGTTTTTACTTTCTTATGCTCAATACTCTATTTGCTCCTTATCCGGTGGAGTTGGAAGGGGCACGAGGTACTACCACTGGCCTCCCTCTTGTGCCGTCCCTAATACACCCTACACCAAATTGTTGGATCAAATAGTGCCGGGTACTATCACTAGCCTCTCCATTGGCACCATCCCTATGATGAGCAATATAAAAAGGTTAAAATGTTCGCTTCAAACTTTTCCTGTTTGTGTGTAATTAATTACGGATCTTATCCCTTCCAAAAGAATGCTCACACAATTCTCACAAATGTGCCGAATATATTATGCTTGTTTTGCTTTTCCTTAAGATTGGAGTATTTGCCTTTACTTAGATTTTATTTTCCTTGAATAATGTTCATTTTTTTTTATCTCTCTCTCTCTTTTTGTTATTCTCAAGTAATTTACATGAAAGAGCAGAAATAAAGAAATAATCTAATATGCTTCATAACACATAAGTATATATCATGCAAACAAAATTCTTATTATGCTCAAAAGATCACAAATTAAGTTTTAATCTAATTGTCAGTTGTTTCTATCAAAATTCTGATTATGATTTATTTGTTATCAATAAAATATGATTCATTAGAGTTAGATTGAAGTCTTGCACAAGGGCATATAATGAGCATACAATCTGGTCTACTAGCTGTATGATAAAATAATTATTCTATCATGCTTCAATACAACTTTAAAACAATAGATCTACATTGTTCATCCTTTTCAAATTCTACAAGATGAGGTTATAGACATACTTTCTTCATGCCAATTTTCTATAAGAGTTTTCTTGTGGACTAACTTTGGTCAATGAAGATCTCCTTTCTTGTTTGTCTTAATTTGGAGTTTGAGAGAAAATGTTAACTCATTCATCATATATATTTCAAACTCACCTTGCAAGAGCTTAGTAAAATCTTCATTAGTAAAACCAAAAATGATGTCATCAATGTATACTTTGAGTAAATAGGATATCACAAATTCTTCTTTTTGATGCATAGTTTTATCACTATTACTTTCTATCAAAAAGTTACTCAAGCTTTTATATCATGCTTTTGGTGCTTGTTCCAAATCACATATTGCTTTATCATATTTGTAATGAGTGTTTTCAAATAAGGTGGTCATTTTACATAGATCTTTTTTAATGAAATAACCACATAGGAGTGTATTCTACTCATTCATTTGACAAAATATAAAGCTCATAAAGCAAGCAAATGATAATGGTGATCTTTACTTCTAATCATGCAAGAAATTCATCAAGATCTATTTCATCTTTTCTTGATTAAATCTTTTAGTAATCACCAATTTTTCTTCATTAAGTGCATTTCTGAAAAACTCAATTTGGTTCTAATTATAAACAAGTTTTCAGATTTTATTGGCAAGGTTTCAAATTTTATCTCTTTCAAAAATGATTTAGTTTAACTTGACTAATTATAATCTTGTTCAAGTTTAAGATTGTTATATGTAAGCAAAAAGATTAGCCATATACATATATAATTTGATTTTAGTGTCTTGATGAAAGATCATTAGTCTCATAAAGAATAAAATGAATTGATATTCTACAACTAGGATCTTTTCATTGAATATTCTATATGCATTGCTTGATGAATGATATCCAAAGATAGGAATATCTTTATCAGATTTGGCATTATTTTCATAAGAACATATCAAACATAACATGTACAACTGAAAAATATGAAAGATATGCTATAGTTCATTTTCTATTTTTCAGAAGATCAAAAGAAGTTTTTATCAAAAATAGATCTAATAGAAACTATATGTATGACAAGCAGTGATGATAGCTTTTAACAGAAATCATTTAAGTAGATGACTATCATACAACATTGTCTTTTTCATTTCTTCAAAAATTCTATTAACCCTATTTTACTTATGGTGTTCTTGGTACAGAAACAATTGTATTCAATATTATTTTCTGTGCAAAACTTAACAAGAAATTGGTTTTCAAAACTATGCCATGATACTTCTTTATTTTCACAGTTTGCAAACCTTTTTCATTTGAACCCTTTTTGTGAGTTTGTGCCAATGCAGAAAATATTTCAATTTAAGTACCAAGAACAAAACCAACGTTAACTTTGAGAAATCATCCACAATTACAAAATCAAGAAACGTATCTCCTAGGTTCACAATTCTAGAGATCCAAATAAGTTCGTGGAGAATTTTCAAAGACTATGAGGTGGAAACAATGTTTTTCAGATTTAGAAATGATTCTAGTTTGTTTTCCTAGATGACATGCATAGCAAACTTTGACCTTATAGAAATTAATCTAAGTAAGCCAATGACAGGTCTTTTGAGGTTAAGTACATACTAGCATGAGTTGATTTTATATGCCAAAAGTGGTTTATTTAGTCTTGGTATTCATAGTGCATATATTCAAAGGCATACCAAGTATACATTCTCATGTCTATGACCAATAAAAGATAATGCCATGGAGAAAAACTCTCAATCAAGCATATAGAAAATTCATAGAGTTATTCTTAATAAATTGATTAATCATTTAGCAACTTATCCAACAGTAAGTAAAGCATACTATAAAATGAAGTGATTTGATTATATTTTTAAAAATATTACCTATATCACAAAATTGATTAATACCTGCAATTTATGTTTTAATCAGATACTAAGGTAAAGAGGATGATGAGATGCAAGGATTACTAATTTTATTATTCTTTTCATTTCAATTACTTTTCTTAAGTATATTTTAAGTTTCATTTTTTAATATATGTCTAGAGCATCCAATATCCAAATTAACATCTTTTGTTGGAGCCTTGAGTGCTAGACACCTGCAGAAAATATTCAAGTTTTCAACTTAGGAACCTAAGCTCTTTTGGGTCCTTGCAGGTTAGCTATTATTGTTCCTTTAGGAACCCATATTTTCTTAATAGTTATTTTGTCCATAGGTTTGCAGATTTTAGGATTACGAGGAGTGTATTTCTACATCCTCTTATTAAATTTAACATAGATTTAACATGAGTAGTAGATAAACCTTCAGTTTTCTGTTTTTGCCTTTTAGATTCATCTAATTTGTAATGTAGAGATTTAGGAACAACAGAAGAGATTTTGCATAGCTTTTGTTCCTGTTTATCAGCATTATAAGAATCTATTTTAAAATAATTAGAAACTGTTTTAACAAACATATTCTTGAAATTTTTTTGGGTATACCAAGGTTGATATCCCAATTCAACTTTATCAAATTCAGCTCTTTGATTATTTATCATTAGGTTCAACTTTTCAGAGCTCAAAGTAAATATTTCAACAACAGGTTTTAATTTGTCAACTTCTTTAGTTAATCTTCTGTTATCTTCTGAAAACAATTCATTGTTTTTCTTAAGTTTATCATGGCTTTTAGTGAGAAGTTGGCTTTTTAGTTCTTTATTTTTCTCAATTAAGATTTCAGTTTTATTAGTTAGTTTTAGTTTTTCATCTATTAGGATTTGATTTTCATTCTTCAAGTTCTTGTTCTTACAAATAAGTTTCTTATATTTTAAATACAAATCAGAAAAGGCATCATGAAGTTCATCAAATATAAAATCAGATTGAGTTTCGGCATGTACTTCATCTTTGAATGAGAAATCACTTTGTGTTCTAGTACATACCTCATCTTCATGTCCCACAAAGCAAAAATTTTCAATTTCAGTTTGCTGTTCTTCTTCAGAGCTAGTTTCAGATTCACTAAAAATGTGAGTGCATTCATATTTAACTTCAAGCATATTCCAGATTTTCTTAGCAGTTATGCAAAAAGATATGTTATTAAGTTCACTATCATCTAATGCACAATATGGAATATTCATGGCTTTTGTATTTTGCTGAGCCATTCCCTTATCATGATTAGTGTTTATGTGTGGACCATTGACTATGATACTCCATAAATCATAGTCATGTGCTTGAATGAAAATGCGCATGCGTGCTTTCCAATGTGTGTAGTTTATGCCATTAAATAGTGGAGGTCTATCAATTAATTGTTCCTCTCTTAGAAAACTATCTAAGTTGTCATGATCTTTGGCTCTTGATCGTGAAATTAACAATTAACCTTAGAGCACCTGCTCTGATACCACTTGTTGCCCAAGGTGACAACCCAAGAGGGGGGGTGAATTAGGTTTTTCAAAAATTATGTTCCCTAATTAACTTTGAATTGAATGCAGCAGAATGATAAGATGTTATTTACTTAAGCTCTAGGCAATTACAAGTAAAGCAGTGGAAAATTAGGCTAGAGCAATTATACTATGGCTTTAGGGTGCAATTGATCTAAAATTAACTTATAGTTGTATGATCAATTTTAATCTATGTGAATGGTAAGAATAGAGTGGAAGCTAAGCAAGTTCTAAACAATCACTTATAAATCTATAGGAAACAAAGCTAGAGATATTACACAATCAAGCATGAATTTAAGGCATGAAACACAAGAGATAAGGCATCACAGACACAAAGATATATAGTGGTTCGGTGCACCCCAGCACCTACATCCATTTCCCAAGATCTCTTGGGAATTTCACTATAATCCCTCAGATTACAGCCGGTTGTTTTACAAGCTCACAACCTAACTTGTTGTTTTCACGAGATCACAATGAACTCGGTCGGTTTTCACAGGCTCACCGACTAGAACCAATCCGACTGTTTTCACGAGCTCACAATCCAACCCAGTTGTTTTTTTCCGGATTACCAACTACAACCTACAATGTTGGTTTTCACTGGCTCACCAACAACCCTTAACCCCTTGATTCAATTCCTTGATTGAATCAAGTTACAAGATGTCAGAATAGGAGTTTAAAACAAATACAAGCTTCTCAAACAAGCAGATATAACAAATATAAACAAATATAAACAAATAGAGTAAAGAGAAGAAGTCCTCAAACAAGTTTTGTAGATGAAGGAACTCGGCTTCTTCTTTACTTGATCCTCTTCTGATTTCGCTCGAGGTAGAGGATCACTGAGACAGCACACAGTTGGAGAGGAAGCTTTGGGATTCACTCGGATGCTCTTCTTCTCTCTTTTGCTTTGAATGACCCTTTTGTACTTTTGGGAGGTTTTTCTTGAAATCTCTTCCCTATGTGTTCTCTCCCACTTTCTTAAGTTCTCCCATAGCTCTCCTCTTGATTTTATAGCTTTGGATGACGTGGAAACAAAGATCTAGCCGTTAGAGACAAAAATAGAGCCGTTGGAGTTGAGAAATAACTAGCCGTTATGCCTCTCAGCGTTCTCGAGTCGACTCGGCTGAAGTAGGAGTCGACTCGTGAATAGGAGTCTGCCTGGCATTGTAGCTGGAGTCGACTCGAGCACTGTAGCGCTGAAAATCAAATCTCTGTCTTTTTCTGTGGGAGTTGGCTCGTGAACAGTAGGAGTCGACTCGAGCATTGTTCCTTGAAACTCCAGAGTGTCAAAGTCGACTCTGAACTTCCAGGAGTCGACTCGACGACTGTTCTTTTGAATTTTTCTTTCAATTTGCTACTCCAACTTGAATTCTTTGAACTTGAAACTTGGGCCAATGAAGTGTGGCTTTCTTCCAACTTTTCTTGAGAGCTTTTGAGGCCTTCTTGTATTTTTCCAACTTGCTATGTTCCTTGCAAAACAAATTATCTTTCTTCTTGCAACACAAACATTAGTAATTATACTTCAAGGTTTTGTGATCATCAAAATCAATCTTTGGGTCAGCAGAGAGAGATGGGAGTGCTAAAATTCTATCTGCTATCCTCTCTGCTTTCTCCTTTATCCACTCTAAAGTTAAACTACTTTATGTCATTAAGTTTGGATTTGATGTTATTTGGCATTTTCAGTTTTCTATGCCTTCTTTATTATAAAATCTTGTTTATGCTGCAGATTGCAGATGCTCTTTATTACAATGCCTCCTTGACACTTGGGATTTTGCATAAGCTTGGGGTTGCAACAGAAGTTTTCAATCTCTGGTTCCAGATGCTACAACAAGTTAAAAAGAGTGGTTTACGTGCTAATTTTAAAAGGTAAGATTACTAGCTCTTCCTTCTCCTATGCTCTTTTCTTTATAAGTTTTCTTTATATGTCATCTTTTGCCTTCCGGCTGGACATCAACATCCTCTTATAATTGCAGAGAACATGATAAAAAAGTTTGCTCCCTAGGATTGACTTCACTTCTTGGCCTCCCTGCGGACCAGTTACCAGGGGAAGCTTTCGAACGTATCTTTAAAGCAACACTTGAACTACTTGTCTCTTACAAGGATCAAGTTGCAGGTGGTGCATCTCATTGCCATTTTCTGCTATAGCTTTGTATTGTTTCTGAAGGGTCTTTTTCTTTGATCGCTTATATGGGTTGCAAGATGGCCTTTGCTTTGAAAATGTTATGTTGCTATCTTTTAGTTGTCTTCTGAGAAGCATCTTCTTATGTATAGTTACGTTTTCATGTATCAGTTGGATACACTCTTCTTAATCCTACCAGCTCCATCTATTGTACCTGAAAAATTTAATCTGAAGTTCCAAGTGTCCTTATGCGGGTTATATTTTGCATATAGGATTTGTTCTGTTGTCAATTCATTTATAGATGACTTTTTGATTGATTGCTTCAATCCAGCATCAACTTTTGATCTTGTATATCATTTTACAGTGTGGTATATTGAACTCCCCATGTTATGGTTGTATTTCCATTTTCAGCATTTCTCTTGCTTTTCTTACCCTTCTTCGCTTTTTCTAGTCATTATGAAACTAAATAATCTATGCTTACACCTTTTGTTGGGTTTTGCTGGACAGAGTCTATGAAGCAAAATGATGTCGATGATGATGAAATGGATGGCTTTGAAGCTGATGAGGAAGATGAGGAGGAAGATGAGGAGGACAAGGAAATGGGAGTTGATGCTGAGGATGGAGATTTAGCAGACAGCCTCAAGCTCCAAAGGCTAGCTGCGGA
The DNA here is from genome assembly GCF_051530095.1 of Phoenix dactylifera. NCBI lineage: Eukaryota > Viridiplantae > Streptophyta > Magnoliopsida > Arecales > Arecaceae > Phoenix > Phoenix dactylifera. The sequence continues at coordinate 20,465,778 of NC_143193.1, read as the reverse complement.
GGTTAGTAGTATAAGCCGCAAAGTCGTTTTTTAGAATCCTGCTTCATCTTCATGTCGGTCTAGCATCAAGTGTTTTGTCCCTCCTAAAAGGATGTTTGGCTTTTGTCAGTTTCAGAGATTTGTCTTCACGTTATTTAATGGAAAATATTTTTCTTATAAAATTGTTTATGTATAAATTTTGTAGTCTTAATATTGGTTGTTAATTAGAGGAACAATGGCAGAAAATTCCAGGTTAAGACTTTTCATTGTATTCAGGTTTCAATTCCCCTCAGATATTTTACCTTCAGAACATCTTGAGAATGAAGTTTTTTGGTTTTTCATAAATTTTTTCAATTGTTTATGAGAAATAAGTGGGTTTGTTGTTGCTGAACCTCCTCTCTCTGTGTGTACAACAGCTATACCTCTCCCCCCACCTTTTTTTTCCTTCTTCCCTTGGTTCTTAACATCTTCTGTCCTCATTATATTCTAAGTTTTACTTAGAAACCTGGCATGCTTACGAAGCATCGTTTCATGGTAAATTCGGAAAAACTCCGAGTTTATTTAGTATGAACCAATTAACTGATAATTTTTACCCCATATGTAGGGTTATTTCTATGGATCATGGTATGATCCCTATAAGCTTGAGTCTTTTATGGATGGCTATCTACCAAACCTTAACATCAAATCACTGGTATAGAATTTTACTCAATATTAAGTTTTAGGACTTATTTCTTATGCAACCTAAGTTCATTAACTTGGGGATTAACCGTCAAATTTGCCTTCCAATTTTGAAAACCTAGATAAAGTGAGAAGGACCAGATTGAAGTACAATCAGGGTCCATACCCCTTTGTTGGTATAGGTCCGTCTCACATATGGTTTATTCAGATGAACATGTCTAAATCATGTGTACATGAGCACCTTCCTGTGATATATTTACTATTTGAAAATAATATACTTGAATGAATAAGTGTTATTAGTTTCTGTTAACATGAGGTAATACATTCAAGTATTAAAGCATGTACTGTCCAGCAAAAAAGAAATCAGTATCAAATGTTATGTTTAATGTCTGGGCCACTAGCAAGCTACTACAAAAAAATCAAATCAGTGCAATATGTGGACATTTAATTAAAACAATTTTCAAACTGAAATTTCTGGGTTATTGTCGCTCTATCAGCTTGGACATAAAAGTTTAATGATTTTGATGTTAGATCTTTTTCTTCTTTGCTGTTAACATTTTTCTTAATAAGATATACACTTCCTCATGTACATGAAACCAGTGCCTTGCTTGGGTGATATATGAAAATATGTAAGCCCAACTTATAAAATATTAATGTTGTGGCTTGAACTTTCATCTGAAACTCTGTAATTGAAGTCAATTTCCAAGTTTGGCTGTTCTAAACCTAGTGTGCGTTTCAAAGTTTTTTGACACCTATACAGCCAAATTTAGTGGATATATGGGATGTTTATGCTTCTTTTCCATTTCTTCATTTCTTTAAATGCTAAGAAGGATTTTCTCTAGATTAGACTAAGACTGCAAATTTAAGAAGACTGGAATAATTTGAACATCAGATCCTAAAGAACTTCAAGAAAAAGTAACCTTTTTCATTGTAGTTTCTCTATCCTGAAGCTCAAATCTCGTATACTAGTTTTCTGAATGTCAATAAGCATTATCAAAGCATAGATATTGCAAAAGAAGTCAGGTCCCAAGTTGGAATGACTCAGCAGGCCTCAGGCCAGTCAGGTCAACCATTACTATGGGAAGAGGATCGAGCATGCAAATGAAGAGTAATGTGGTTGAATTATTGTTGAAGGTCACAAGGAACGGTCTGTATTTACCATGGTGTTAGGATTGGCATGTAGGACTGGGGACAGAATATCCTGCTTGATCTTTATCAAATGGTTTGAAGATCTAGTGCCTAAAGGACTAAATGTAATTTCCTTGGCAAGCACTTCTGATGATAACCTGTTGGCTGCACAATTTGATCTCTGCATGGTGTAACTACTGAAGTTGTCTATACTAAAAAAACAAGTTGTTTACAATGTTATGTACCATCAAAATTGTGTTAAGAGTTAGAAGTATATTGGATGCCTATTTATTTGTGCCATGTATTTAAGAAATCCACGTGGCATATAACATACAATATGAACATTGGGGCCTCTGATTTCAATGTGCCCCATGTGTTCTAAACCAGCAGAAAATGTTACCTAGCCACAGAAAATTTAAGGTTTTTTTTTTTCTGTGCCCCCACATGGACATTGTACTGCACGTGAGATGTGTATTACATGTTAACAAAGCTCTGATCTTGTTTCACTCAAGAAGGAAAAAATCGAGAAAAATACGAGATAGAAGAGGGTAGAACTAGGGCTTGGCTGAACAATTTTTTCTTGGCCTCCAGGTCCTCAAGTCATGCCTGCTACCTGTTCCACTGCTCCCACAGTTGTCTTCTTTGGGGCAGACAATTGCAAATAATCTGGCAATCTCTCTCTGTGTTCAAGAAGGTAATCCTGGCAGATCTGTTGATGGGCATGTCCATCACCTTTCAGCCATCGGAGGCATCAGGCATGATCATGTTAACCATTGCAGTCCGCAGGTATTTTAGAGAGTCAGAGAGGGAATTGAGTGAGTTGGAGAGGACAATAGATCTGAAGCCACGTAGGGAAAGATGGGTTTAAGTTGATTAGATCCGGTCTAGCAAGGGCCAAGCAGATTGGGCTTTATGTTGGAGAAAATTTCAAATTGTCCAAAGTGGTTTTGTTCAGCCTTCAGAAACAAACCAAGTGGTTTGGGGACTTGGACACTTGACTTCTGTGTCTGTGTCCAGCTGATACTGCCAGCAGCTGAGTTATTGCATCGAGTGACGAAGATGAGAACATGGTCTTGGATAGAAATTATTGTCACATAGGACTCATGAAGATGACAAATACATGCCTATCGTTTGTTTACACCCCTGTTGACTTAAGCCATCATTTAGGTTGAGCATTCTGTAGGTTTTGGACTGATCAATCCTTTGGATGTGATACATGTGCTCTTATTATTGTAGGTTCTACTTACAGTCAAGTGCATGTTTGATGCACTGACGTGCCTAGGTCAGTGCATTTCTCTGGAATAAAGCTTGCTTGTGCAGACATTGAGCCTTTTATCTTTTGTATGTTCTCTGGTGCTATTTGTACTCTTACAATTGTAAAATATTTTGCCAGAAAATTCCTGAACTTTCTTATTTCTAAACATCTGTTACATACCCTTTAATGAATCCCGATAATCTGGTTTTCACTTCTTTTATTTGCGTAGTTTTTGATCCGGTCCTTGAAGCTCATTTATCTCATTCTTAATTATTAAATTTACTGTATATTTTATTCATGGAAAAATCAGGCGAAAGCTTTCCCGTCGAATGATGAGGATGATGATTCAGACGATGATTTTACTGATGATGAAGAGCTGCAATCACCTATTGATGAGGTGGATCCTTTCATTTTCTTTGTGGAAACAGTCCAAGGCAAGCATTACCTTTTCAACTCTAAAATCAATTTTTATTGGCTCCAGTCAGTTTCTTCTTTTGTAGATTTTAAGGCACAGAAACATCTGACATGTAACAATTATGTGCAGTTGTGCAAGCATCCAATTCAACTAGGTTCCAGAGCCTAATGCAGACCTTGGACTTCCACTATCAAGCACTTGCCAGTGGCATAGCTCAACATGCTGATCAGAGAAGAGTAGAGATTGAGAAAGAGAAGCTGGGCAGCACTACTACTCAGTGATGATTGTTGCTGTAGTGCAGATTGGATTTGTCTTGGTATTCTTGTTGTTTACCGTTTCCTCAGCTGGGGTAGAACTGATGTAGGTTGCAGAGTTCCATGTATTGGTTGGCTCTGTTCTTGAGGACCTACAGTGCCATGGTCTTCCTGAGGTCTGATTGTTAGGGCTTGTTCTAGGTTCCTACAATTTTTGCTTCTCCCATGTCAGGTGAACCGGAGATGACAGATTCAAGGTGAGGAATCATCTGTTGTCTATGGTAGTGCTATTAGCATTCTTATTGATGGATGTGACAGCTTCTCCGGTTGAGGTTGTCATGCCTAAGAGTGCCTGTTGTTTTTTCCTCTTTCTGTTGTTTTCCCCTTTAGAAGTTTACAAGCTTTATTTCTTTGGAGGAATTTCCCTTCATCAGCAGATCTGTCAAGAGAATTTTGATTTAAGCTTTGTAGTTGTCTTTGTTTCAGACTGGGGGTTCTACCGGTATAGAGTGTATATGATATGATTGTTCTATCAGGTATACTGAGGACAACAGAGAGGCATGTGAGAGGCTGTGTTACATAATTTTGTGGCGTCAAAAATATCTTATTAGTTGTTGAGGTTCAGGTCGCGACCTGCATTAGTGGTTGTATTCAAACCATCTATATTCTTTTAATGGTCTTGATAATTGGAGATTGGATTTGTTAAGCTGGGAGTTTTCCTTTTTTCTTTTCAAATCTATAAGAAAAGATTTTAAAGATATATGATGCATGATGTGATTCCTTTGTACTAACCCACTGATGGCATGTGAAGTGCATGTGTTCATGTTACGGTTTCTGGTTGAAGCTGGTGAACGTACGTTCACTCAGTTCTGTTGTGACGGTATTCATGATCTTCCAGCATGCACGGGTTTAGCAATTAGGTTTAGCAATTATTTACCTGTAATTTCACTGTCCCAACTTCCCATTTAGCTTTTTAACTCTATTATTTTAGATATACTGTTGGCTGAGTCTTCAAGGTCTCCTTACAAAAACCATTCAATGTACTGGCCGGAAACATCATCATTCGAAATGAGAGAGGTAGAGGGTAAATCTTAATTCAAAGTAAGATGCAGACATGCCGGGTAATCTGCTTCCTTCGAATATGCATTAACATTGTTGTGGTTCTACGCGACTGTTGCGGATCTGCACAAAGCTTCACCGGTGTTTCTGGTGAGGGCCCTCAGACGATCAAATTAGAGTGGGGTAAAGTTGGTCTAGCTAAAAGTCCCTTAGAAATTATCTGATCGAGCTATTTATAGACTCGGTGGAGTGGCTCAGACGGTGGAGGTACTGTCAGCCCTCATCATGAGGGGGCGTGGTTCTAAGCCGGATGGCGCGCAGCTCAGGCTGGCTGGTAACGTGCGGTACAGTTCGTTCTTGAGAACGGTAGGGTGTTGACAGTTATGGCAGGGTATGGCTGGAGTATCAAGGTGCCGTCTGACTATTGTAGGCTGGTTATAGAGACATGATACGGTAGTGTTGTGAAGTACAGCTACGTAGGTGGGCGCAGGCCCGCACATATGCGCAATCATTGGCGAAGCCGTGCTCGTCAAGTAGTCGCATCATGCGTTTGAAGAGGTCGGCTCGGCAGGTGCCGGGAGTAGCTCGGCTTCCTAGGCTCCGAGGCGTGTTCGCTGGAGCGCTTCGAGCTCGAGGGTCGGGGCATACTGCTGGGGTTGGCGCCCCGATCGGCGATCGTCTGGAGGTATCCCGAGCTTGGTCGAGGGAGTCGGCGAATATCCGAAGTTAGTGGAGCCTTCAGCGGGGTCCCGAAGACGAGCTGACCTTGGGCCGAAGCGAAAATTTAGCTAATTGTCGTTGGTGTTTACTGGGCCGAAACTGGGCGGCCTTTTAGTTGTGGGTTGGATGATCCATTTTTTCCTCTATCATTTGCCCCTCACTTCCAAGGCTGAGCTGACTTGCTGCTCGGATGATGGAAGTAGTCAGACTGCTGATCGTCCAGTGCTTCAGTTACATAAGTAAAAAGAGGCGTGTACCGAACTGGGTATGCATGTTAAGGGTCCGTCTCTTTCGGTCGCATTTCGTGAGGCGAACTTGGACGGATTAGGTCGCCACGTCAGCTGAAGAGGAAGGGGTTGCTAGAGTTCCTTTAATGCCTTGCGTGCGCGTTTCCTTTCGAAGCGTCGTTGGGCGGAACACGAGGAACGCGAGGGGCTTCATCAATGCCCCGTTTTCAAAAGCGCCCGCCATGATGACCGGCCTTTAGTATGACAGTCTGGGGGAAGATTTGCTATGACGGCCCCGGAGGGTTACCGCGTGGCGAGATTTGATCGTCCCGTCGTTTCGGGAAGTCGATCGGAGCCGCTGAAGCAGGCTATATAAAGCCTTGAGAGGGAGATCTCCAGGATTCCTATTTTTCTTTCTTTTTTTATCTGTTGTCGCCTTCTTTTCGAACCTTTTTGGAGATTCACGGAGCAATGTGAAACTTTCGGCGAAACTTTCGGCGACCCTTTTCTGTCTCTTTTCTTCGGTGAGTCCCTTAAGTAGGTGTCCTAACCCCTTGTTGGTTGCTCGGAGGGACTTTTCTTTCTTTATTTTCTTCCTTTACTGTGGGCAAGGCAATGGGGTCACCCTCAAGGGCCCTTGTGCTTGATGCGGGCCCATCTCAAGCTCGGGTTTCTTCATCGTCGGAGGAAGCTGAGCTTGATGGGAACCTTGACCCGTATGGGCTTAGCTCTCGCATGGTTGGGGAAGAATTGTCCCATGTTCGAGCGCAGTTTTTCATTCCCTCGGGGTTTACCTTGGAACTCCCTGGTCCTGGGGCTCGCGTTGACGATCCTCCTGAGGGTCGGATTGGGGTGTACATGGATACACTCCGAGCAGGACTGAGATTCCCCTTGCATGGGTTCGTGAACGAGCTCCTGGCGTCTTACTGTTTAGTCCCAGCGCAACTTACCCCGAATTCATGGAGGATGATAGTGGGCTTCCTCGTTTTGTGCCTTGCACATAGCCTACTTCCCTCGGTTAATGTCTTCCAGAGGTGCTTCATGCTGAAAGCTAACTCCGCAGGTAAAGGGTGGTGCTTCATGCTGAAAGCTAACTCCGCAGGCAAAGGGTGGTGCTTCATGCTGAAAGCTAACTCCGCAGGCAAAGGGTGGTAGTATTTATCTCCTCAGGGAGGCTACTCACTCTTCCGAGGGGCGCCTTCCTCCATTCATGGGTGGAAGTGCAAGTTCTTCTTTATTTCCTCCGAGCAGCCGTGGGGTTTTGAGTCAGCCTGAGACATGTCGCGGGTTATCATTAATAACAGGCTGCCCAAGTTATCACAGCTCGAGCAGACGACCCTAGATACGCTGCTCAGTTTGGAAGAAACTCCAGGACTCCTCGACCTACTCACTGAAGAGGTCTTGGTAAAGGTCGGCTTAAAGGCAAAATATTTATTTTGTTTTTTTTTATTATTGTTGAATTCTGATGGAATTTCGTTTGCCAGTGGTTGCAAGGATGTGCCTGGATTCTGAGACTTTAACGGCCAAATACCGCAAAAAAGCGGTGGCCTCTGATGGAGCTCGGCCAGAGTCGAAGAAGAAAGCTTGAGCTGCTTCGGGACCTGGTGCCGAGAGGCGCCGTCTTGGAATAGTTACTGCTGAACTTGCTCGGCCCGAGCCCAAGCAAGTTACTCCACTCGGAGTAAGGCCACCACCGCAGGTGGCGGGGAAGGGCGCAGGAAAGCGGGCGGTCACATCACCCGCTGAAGCTCGTAGCGCCAAGAGAGTCGCCCGATCGCCTTCATCGGGTCTCGAGCTTGGGAATAGACCTAAGGCTCGGGTTTCTTCCATGACCGTGGCTTCGTCCGAGGTTCGGCCTACTCCCCCGGAGTCCAGAAGGAGGCCGTTCCATCTTGATTGCTAGCTGTTCGAAGATGACACAACACTGCAATCAAGTGAGGTCACGCGTAAGGTTGTGCGTTGGGCCTCACTCCCGTGCAATCGTGCCGAGTTGGTGGAGCTCGGACTACCTGGAGTCGTTGACGAAGCCTACACTACCATTGTTTCGGTAAGCGATATTGCTTTTGCATAGGTACTTGACCTTGGCTTACTCTTGTTCTTTTGTACCAGATAATGATTGGGTCGATATATTGGTGATCGCCACGACCAACTTCTGGAAAAAGATTTGGGATTTGCGGTCGGACGTAACCACCGAAAAGCAACTGAAAGTGAATTCTAGGTTCTTCGGTGTTAAGCATGTTGAATTTTTTTTTTTAAATCATGGCTGAACCTGATCGGGTTGCCTATGTACCACTTCATAAGGGGGATCAAGCCATACATAGTTTTTTTTAAGTTTCAAAAATGCAGCGGAAAAATCGAATCAAACAATTTAATTCGTGCATGCTTATAAGAACAAATCTAGAAATCAGCATTGTAAGAACACATAGGATTATGCCGGAATCGTTTAAACAATTATGCTAAAACTTTATGCATGATTCACTATCAGATCTGAAAGTTAAACACTCTATTTCAATTAATCTCCGAATATCCATCGAATGGATTCTGGAGATAACTCCGTGAGGAGCCCCAAAGGAGGGTAAAACTTCGGAGAATCGGACCTAGACCTTGACACCAAAATAAAAGATTGATGTGGGATTAATACCTTTTATAATGGATGAAACTTGTGGATCTGATCTTTGACTTCGCAGCTATGCATACGAATGGCCTCGTAGTACGAGAAGTACACACGAAGTTTCCGAAGATATCCAATCCTGCGGAAGTGCTAGCTTGCGCAGAATTTCTTGAGGCTGAAATTTGATTTTTCCAATGCTATCAACTTTTGATTCACCTTCTTGGAAGAACTTGGAGGAAAGGTTTAGAGGGATGGAAGAGGACTTAGATATGATCTAAAGACTCTTGGATCCCTAACAGCTATGGCAACATGAACTTAGTAGATGAACTAATGGCGAGTGGAAGGCTGATTTTTCTTTTCATGCATTAGGCTTCTTCCTTTTTTTTCTTCTTTTTTTCTTTCTTTTTTTCTTGAATTCAACCACCAGCTGATGGAGGTCCTTTTAATGTTGCTCTTCCCTCTAACTTCACGCCAACCATCCCATATTTGGGAAGGATTTTGTGGGGTTTTGAATTTTGAATTCAAAATTCAAGTTCATACGCCATAACATGATGAAGCTTGATCTAATCTAAACCATTCATCATATCGTCACTTCCCTCTTTCAATTTCGAATTTCCATGCCCACAACCAGATTAGAAAGTCATGTGGTGATTTTGTGGTGTTTAAATTCGAAATTCAAACTTAATTAGAAGTGAGATAAAGATAAAGATGACATATGCCATGAAGAGAGAGAATTTGATCTTATCCAATTCTTTTCATGAATTTATCTCTCCATGTCACCCCATCTGATGATGAAGGAGGCCCCTAATGTGTACCACATGTCCCATGGCGCCATTAAATAAATTAAATTAAATTTTAATCATATTAAAAAATTAATTTATGGCGCTATGCATGGATATGTGACATGTGGATTTAAAGATCCAAACAGTTTCAGATCAAACCCATTTAATTAAATTAAATCCTAACAATTAGGATGGTCCAATTACCTTGGGTTGAACCTAATCTAATTAGGTCAATCCCTAATTAAGCACAAATTTAATCTAATTTAATTTGGTTAACCTAAGTCCTCTTGATTCAGACCTAATCCAATCAGATTAAAAACCCTGAGCCTAGAATTGAATCCAATTCAATTTGGCTCATCCTTAGTCCAATTACTGAATCAAATTGAGTTTATTAGTAATCTAATTACTAATTAATCCTCTAATAATTACTTTAATTATTTTATGGGATAATTTGTCAATCGAATTGACCAAATTACCTCTGAATGATTCTCAATCATCTATCAGCCATCTTGATCAATTAGGAAACTTCTATACATATGACCTCATAGGTTCGAACCTAAGCTGGTGGTATAGGAACGTCTTCCTACACTAATCGATGTGACCATCTAGCAATGGTACCCGACGTCCGGATAGGCCGAATATATGCGAAGCAAATATTCTGGAACCCTGAACTATGGTTACTGTATAATTCAATCACTTTGACTCGTAATGCCAGGATGAATTAAAGCTCACTGTCAACCCTATAATTAGTACATCCATTATATGATTAACTTTAGATATCCCGTGACTCCTCATGGGATTACCCTAGCCAAGGTTTTGCTAAATTAATCACAAGACATTATCTCCTATTTTTAAGAGGGTTCAATTCCATCTAGACTCACAACTGACTACGCAAGTACTTGACTGCACCCAGTCACCTTCCGTCATTGAATTAGAAATTCGGGTAGTTCGGTACCAAAGTACAGTGAGTTGCTTGATAGTCACAGGTTGCGGTCTCAAGTCAGAGGGCCAAACTTATACCCATATCCACTCGGAACATCTTTGACAGTAGAGTGTTCCGAAATTGGTCACGTTTAGTGAAATGTACTCTTACACTTCACCTGTGTGGCATACCAGTGTCTCCACACTTCTTGGTTAAGAGGACAACCAACGTATATGTCACACAACGACCTAATCTCGATAATGCTATCATCCTAGTAACAACAATCATTTGGTCGCGAACAAGTTTAAGGACTCAAAGATAAATCCTCCTTTATCATAATATAATTCCTAAGGACTTCATCATATAAGAGTTTATTTGAAGATGAAATGATGAATAATGCCAAATAACACTTTATTAATATGTCAATTCATTTACAAAATTCAATCATCAACATGCTGATGATTGACATTTAGGATACAATTCCCAACAGCAACGGAGAGAAGAGGTCGAGTCTTGGGTCGAGGCTGAGCTCGCCCGAATTCAAGAGATGGAGGCCGAGCTTCTTCAGGTGCGATCGGCCTCCGAGGGTCGCATCTCGGAGTTGGAGTCTGCGCTAGCCAACCGGGGGCGCAAAATTGAAGCTCTGGAACAGAAGGCCAAGTAGCTTGGCCGGTTCACTAAGGAGCAAGTTTCAGTGGCCGTCCAGAACTTCCGCGAGTCTAGGGAGTATATGGACAAATTGGCAGAGGTGGCGGCGGATGCCATGGTCCGGGGTTTTGACAATTGTCGGGACCAAGCCCAAAAACTATATCCCGGGGTCGACTTTAGTGGCTTATGCCCGTGTTTGGACGATGACAGATAGGCGGGCGAGTCAGTGGAAACACATGGATCCACTGTTGGGGCGGCAGACCTCGTTGAAGCTGCTACAAAGGCCACGACGGTGCCCGCTACTGAGGCTGAGAGTGAAAACCTCTCCCGAAGTTGACCCGAGGTGGAACAGGCCGATTAAGCCTTTGGCTTAAGTGTACATTTTCTTTTTTCTTTTCTTCTTTGTAAAGTTGGCCACCTGGGAGGCCCTTCATATTTTGTCTGACCTTGAGGTCAACTTCCCTTGTATTTGGCCCTCGCCTTTTGGTATTAATGAAGTAAACTTTTTCTCCTTTAATTCCTCTATGTCTTTGAATTCACGTGGCCTCGCCTTTAAGAACTTAACCACGTATTCAAATTTTTCCGTCTTTCGCCCGTGTTGCCCAAAGTGATAAGCTAGGAGGGGGGGGGGGGGGGGGGTGAATTGGTTTGGTTCTTCTAAATTTTTTTGGTTCTCCAATTAAATTGTTAGAAGATTGAATCGCTTAGTTAATACTAATTAAGTGTGTGTAGTGAAAATAGAAAGACACACAAGGCAAACACACAAAAAGAATAGTGGTTCGGTGCTCTCCTAAGCACCTACGTCCACTCCCCAAGCGTCCCCTTGGAAATTCACTATAATCTCACAGATTACAGTTGGATTGTTTTCTGGGCTCACAATCCAAATATCTTTACACTTTGGTTTTTCGGGATCACCAAAAACCTATGTTGGTTTTACAGGCTCACCAACAAACCTTCACCGTTGGTTTACGGGTTCACCAATAAACCTACACCGTTGGTTTTACGGGCTCACCAACAAACCTTACAAAGTGATTAAGAAGAAGAAAGTTGAAACTCCTAGATGAGCAAATATAACAATTATGAGTTACAAAAAAGAGTTTAGAATATAGTTATCGCTTTGATAAGACTTTTCTCCTTTTGGCTCGTTGAATGAAACACTTGAATGAAGAATGCTAGGGCTTTTTCTTTCTTGAATGAGCTTTGATCTTTTTGCAAAAGGATGCTTCCTCTGATAAATAGTATCACTTTAAATACTTTTCCTCATCTATTGGTCACTTTCCGTTGGTTAGATTTGAAAAACTAGCCGTTACTAGCTGTTGGGAGGTTAAAAAGTACTTCTGCAGAACTAGCCGTTATGCCCTTGTCCGTGGTGGGGTCGACCCAAACTTTACTTGGGTCGACTCAACTTACTATTTATTGGACTTGGGGTCGACTCAACTTCCTCTGGGGTCGACCCAACCTTCACTAGGGTCGACCCCTGCTACAGTGGGGTCGGCTTTCTCAGAAACCACAAAAACTTATATTTTCAGCTGCTTTCACTAGGGTCGACTCAACCTTTCTTGGGGTCGACCCAAGCTACAGTGGGGTCGACTCAAGTTCTATTGGGGTCGACCCTCTCAGGGATTCCAGAGGCATAGTTTTTGAGCATATATCCTTGGGGTCAGCTCATGTTTAGTTGGGGTCGGCTTCATTAGGGTTGACTCAAGTATTCTTGGGGTCGGCTCCAGCTGGGTCAGCTCAAGGAAGCTTGGGGGCGGCCCTCTCAGTAAATTCCAGAGAGTTGTTTTCTTGAGGCTTGAAGCTGGGGTCGACTCAAGGTTCTTTGGGGTCGACTCAAGCATATATGGGGTCGACTCCACTTACTGTTCATCAGTACCATTTTTGCAGGGGTGTGCCAGATGGTTCCATAATGTGCCAGGGTCGACTCCACTTATGTTGGGATCGACTCATTCCACACTTTGCTGCATCTTAAGGTTAGACTAATCCATATAATCAATGAAATATATTTCAAGCAATTTTGAGTGTATGCTATGGTAGTGCTGCATACTCTTAATAATGAAAATCACTGTCTTCCCCTTAAGAGTATATTTCACTTGAAACCTTGCTGAATTAGAATTAAGAATTCTCTATCCCTTTTCTATTACAGATTTTATCTCGTTATTAATCATTGGAAGACATCTTGATCTCATTCTCTAAATGTATTGAAGGTGTCGTATTCATTAGTGATGTATCATATTAAATTGTATTTCTAATTTGATATTTCTTCAATAATTGTGTCAATCATCGAAATAACACTATCATCCTCAATCTCCCCCTTTTTGATGATTACAAAACATTGAATATGAACAGATTGATACTTATATTGAAATTAGGAGTTCTGTTTTAGAAAGAGCTCAAGTTGCTGAATTTTAGCTTTTCAAATTTGAAAGTGAAGACTCTCCCTCTTTCATCCAAATATTGCCAATTAGAACTTTTGATTTTCTCCCCCTTTCTTTTGTATTTTATTAAGGATGAAACTTCAAAAATTTGAGATAAAGCAAGAGTTTCAGGTTATGTATCGAGGCAAGAGAAGTATGCGCTAAATTTAGAAATTTTGATTAAAAATTCAGACTTTCTTGTTTTAAAAATTTTCATTGTTACATATTGCTCCCCCATAAGTGAATATTATCTCTTACTATAATTTTCAAACTTATTTGTCCCTTTATATTGCAACTTCTTTCTTTTCTTACTTCTCCTCCTTTTTATTATCATCAAACGAGTGTATAGCAATAGATGAGTAGAAGCAGTAAATGATAAAAATTCAAATTTCATTGATCAAAATGGAACATTGTAGTACATTAATGCCAAAAGTACAATGTTCTTCAATTAAGGTGCAAAATACATCAACCAAGTAAAATGCATATAAGAACTAGATAAATCCTAGGCACTATTCATGATGGACTCTTGTAGTGCTAACATCGGGCCTAGGGAAAATCTAAGGGCTGTGATCTAGTCCTCATCCTCCTAGCATAAGTGGCGAGGGGAGGTCGAGCCTAATGGGACTGAGTCTGGCGTGGACCTCACTGAGCTGGGTGACTCTGTGCCGAAACCTCCGACTCAGCTGCTCGAGACACAGATGGACCATGAGCCTCTCTTTCTCTGTAATGCTCCCACCTGGTCTCTGAGGTGTCTAATCTCAGCAGTCATAATATCCATCCTGCTCATCATCCCATCAGAGAGAGTCCTCACCTGAGCTGACACAAGCTCAGTCATCCTACTCCAAAACTCCTCTGTGCATCCCGTAGGTACGGATGACGAAGGTCCAGCCTCTGAAGGTGCTGTAGGATGATCCGCAGATATCTCATGCTCAGGGACAGAGTCTCCAATCTCTGGTGCATCACCCTCTGGTGCATGTATCCCTGCTCCTCCATGCACCCACTGACCGTTCACCTTCTCATAACCCATGCGAACTAAGGACCGTGCAGTATAAGTGTTAGTAAATAGCAGATGTCTGGATATCTCTCCCTCCACAGATATGTCATGCTGTCGGAATATCAGGATGAGCATCATACCGTAGGGCAAGGAAACTTTCGATTTGCTAATGGCCTCTCTCATCTGCCTGATCATCATAGCTGGAAGATTCAGGGGAATACCCTGAATGACATGCTCCATAATGACCATGTCTCGCTCAGATATGTGATCAAATCTTTCACTCTTCGAAAACAAAATCCGATTTATGAAGTTGCGCAACAACCTCATCTCAGCTGATAGAGAGCTAGCAATCATATTTTCGGAGTAGTCAAAGTCATCTCTCTCAAAGATTATCTGTAGAGCCCTCAACTTGTTGTCTGGTCTTTCTGGTGTGGCTCCTTTGCAAGAAAGATGAAGCAACTCACTCAAACTTTCTTCTGAAACCCTAACCCTTACTCCTCGGACCACAGACACAAGCCCTCCCGGTCCAACTTTTAGGAAGACGTAGAACTCACGAACCAAGCCCGGGTAGGTCACCAAATCTAGGGAGCAAAGATACTCCCATCCTTGCCTTCGGATCCAATCCCCCAAACGGAACCTTTCTTGATCCAAAAATTCGGAGTGGATCCTTCTCCCCATAGTTACCGGTCTTCTCGCATATTTGCAAGTTGAACTGAAGGGAAAGGAGGAGGAGGAGGCTCTACACGTGTCTCACCTTGTGGGGGCACTATAGAAGAATCTCTAGCATGTCTATCTACAAGGGTTGGCCGTGAAACTCTCTCGGATCTCTTACAACGGCTTGCTTCGGTCCCATTTTCACCAAATGCTTCCTTAGGTCTTGATCCAACAGCTTGGGGAAGCAATCTTCTACTGTTTGGAGGTGATTGGAAGAGATTGAAAAGTGGAAAATAGGGTTTTAGGAAGAGGACAAATGAAAATAGTGCCCTAAAATGGCTCTCGAGTCCCTCTTTTAAAAATAGGGTCCCGCCGTTGGGTCGACCCTAGATTTTTCTTGGGTCGACTCAACGTGGGGTCGACCCCATTCTAGCTCGGGTCGGCCCCAGTTCAGGCTTTAAATATTTTTTTTTAATTCTTCAGTTCTTCCAATCCTTACCAAATCTTTGTGGGACATTGATATGTGAGTAAGGAATCTATAAATGAATAATTTTACTCATGTTTCATGGGATTTTCAAAATGGAAGGAGAGTATCATGTGACAACTTGTTCTCTTCATTTGTTTTCAATCAAAGGGATCACATATACCTAATTTCCTCCTAAGCATACAAAATCTATCTTCACTTAGAGGTTTTGTGAATATGTCAGCTAATTGTTTCTCGATACAGACATGTTCAATACATACATTCCTATTTTGTACATAATCTCTAATGAAATGATACCTTATTTCAATATGTTTGGCTTTAGAGTGCTGAACCGAATTTATGGTAAGGTTAATGGCACTAGTGCTATCACACTTTATAGGAATGTTATCTAGTTTAGTTTCATAGTCCTCTAGTTGTTGCTTGAGCCATAGTACTTGAGCACAGCAACTTCCGGCAGCTATATATTCAGCCTCAGCCGTTGACAATGCTACTGAATTTTTGCTTTTTACTAAACCATGATACTAAGTTATTTCCTAAGATTGACATGTTCCACTAATGCTCTTCCTATCTAATTTGCATCCAGCAAAATCTGCATCAGAATATGCAAGCAAATCTAGACAAGAGTCTCTAGAGTACCATAATCCTATGTTTGTGGTTCCTCTCAAATATCTAAAGATTCTTTTGACAGCACTTAGATGTGACTCCTTAGGATCTGATTGGTATCTAGCACATATTCTCACACTAAATACTATGTCTGGCCTACTAGCAGTAAGGTAAAGCAAAGATCCAATTAAGCCTCTATAGAGCTTCATATCTACACTTTTTTCTTTTTCATCTTTGTCTAGCTTACTAGTGGGGTTCATTGGGGTGCTTATTTCCTTGTGATTTTCATTTCCAAACTTCTTTAATATTTTTTTTGTGTACTTAGTTTGATGAATAAAGATGCCTTCCTTAGTTTGTTTGATTTGCAATCCCAGAAAGAAATTCAGTTCTTCCATCATACTCATCTCGAATTCTCCTTGTATTAATTCAGTAAATTTTTTGTAAAGACTATCATTAGTAGCACCGAAAATTATGTCATCTACATATATTTGTACTACTAGCAAATTTTTGTCTTTTCTCTTGAGAAAAAGTGTTTTATCTACATTTCCTCTACTGAAATCATTATTTAACAAAAATTTGCTTAGTCGATCATACCATGCCCTAGGTGCTTGTTTCAATCCATATAGTGCCTTATGTAATCTAAATACATAATCAGAAAATTCATGATTCTCAAAACCAGACGGTTGCTCTATATACAATTCTTCTTCTATATAACCATTTAAGAAGGCACTTTTAACATTCATTTGATATAATTTGAAGTCCATGAAGTATACAAATGCTAGAAGTAATCTAATAGCTTCTAATCTAGCCACGGAAGCAAATGTTTCTTCAAAATCTATCCCTTCTTCTTGATTGTATTCTTTAGCTACAAGTCTAGCTTTATTTCTTAAAACAACCCCATTTTCATCTAATTTATTTCTAAAAACCTATTTTATACCAATTACAGAATTATGCTTTGGTCTCTCAGTTAATGTCCAAACATTGCTTCTTTTAAATTGATTTAATTTTTCTTGTATAGCATTAATCCAATTTATGTCATTTTCAGCTTCTTTATAAGTCTTAGGTTCTATTTGTGAAACAAAAGCAAGATAGTCATTTAAATTTCTAAGAGAGGATCGAGTTCTTACCCCTTGAGATGGATCACCAATGATTAAATCTTTAGGGTGTTCATGTGCGTACCTTCATTTCTTTGGCAAATCTTGAGATTGTGGTGGCACACGATCATCTTCCTTTTCTTGATTTGGCATGTCATTAAGATTCAATTTTTCAAACTCAATAATTCCTGCATCATCATTAAAAGTATTTTCTCTCCTAGGAGACTCACTATCAGACTCATCAAAAATGATATTAATTGACTCTTCAACTACAAGAGTTCTTTTGTTGAACACTCTGTATGCCCTGCTAGATGTAGAGTATCCTAAAAAGATACCTTCATCTTACTTGGCATCAAATTTTATTAGATCTTCCTTGCCATTGTTTAAAATGAAACATCTACATCCAAATACTCTAAGATATTTAGCAGTTGGCTTCTTATTCTTCCAAAGTTCATAAGGAGTTTTCTTGGTTATAGGTCGTATTAAAACACGATTTAAAATATGGCAAGCAGTACTTATAGCTTTAGCCCAAAAGTATTTTAGAAGATTTGACTCACATAACATCGTGCGTGCCATTTCTGCCAAGGTCCTTTTTTTTCTTTCAACAATTCCATTTTGTTGAGGCGTTCTAGGTGCTGAAAATTGATGTGAGATACCATTTTCATTACAAAATTCTTCAAAGTGTTGATTTTCAAATTCAGTTCCATGATCACTTCGAATTGCAATTAAGGTGAGCTTCTTTTCAGTTATGATATTTTTATAATATTTCAAGAATGCTGAAAATGCTTCATTTTTATGTGCAAGAAATGAAACCCATATATATCTTGAGAAATCATCTACTATAACTAGTCCATAGTTTTTTCCTCCAAAACTTGCAGTTCTAGTAGGCCCAAATAGATCCATGTGTATGAGTTCAAAGGGCCTAGTGGTTGATACTATATTCTTTGATTTGAAGGATGATTTTATTTGCTTTCCTAATGAGCATGGTTCACAGATTTTGTCTTTTTCAAATATCAATTTTGACACATCTTTTATCAAATCCTTCTTGACTAGTTTTGATACTAAGTCCATACTAGCATGTCCTAGTCTACGGTGCCAAAGCCAACTTGTTTCACTTTTCCTTTCTTCATTAGTAATTAAGCATAATCCATTTTTCTTGTCTAAATCATGAAGATCTACCATATAAATATTTTCATGCCTATTTTCCATAAGTACAATGCTATTATCTTTAGAATTTGTAATTATGCATACTGAGGTTTCAAATGTGACTTTAAGACCTTTATCACAAAATTGATTTAAGCAAGTTATGTTTCAGACCATTAACTAATAAAATATTTTCTATAAATATGGATGGAGTTATATAGATTTTACCCTTTTCCATGATAAGTTCTTTTCCATTGTCTTCATAGGTTACCACTCCACTCTATTAGATGTATGCCCTAGAAGCCAATTTGGCTGACACATTGTTGATTCTAGGGACATAATTTTGTACTTGACTGTTTATTATTGAATAAATAAAAGGCATCTTTTCATTCATATTATTTATGTGTCTATGAATCGTCCAAGGAATTAATAAGATGATGATACATATTCTCAAGAGTTGAGAATTTGAGCCATGTATCATTGGTGATTAATTTCTAAATGCTCCTGATCAATGGATCATCACGAGGACGGTGATCGATCCGATCAGTGCACAGATCACTTTCCTTCTGGATGGACGAGACTTGAGTCCACAGTGTAGGGACACTGAAGTGATAGTGCAGGTGCTTGTTAGAGAACAAGGGTACTGAGCGTGACCAAGACAAGAAGTCACTTGGATGTCTATCCACTCGTCAGTGACTTGTTTGATGTTGTAGTAGTGTGACTGGTCCTTTGACCTGCGGTGCTTCGGCTACTCACAGTGAGGTTATTGTAGTTTGACTGCACACATACATGGTCTCTAGCCATATGGGTCCATGCAGTGTAGATTGGCTGCAGTAAGTTCACTGTAGGAGTAGGGTATGCACCTATAAGGAATCTATCGACCTTGATAGAAGAGGAGTGATCCTATGTGATTTGTTAGACTGAGTTCTAAGACCTTGGCCGGGGCAGTAATATAAAGTGGAAAAAGAGTTTTCCGCTATCGAACTCAAGTCGAATAAATCTTGACATATGACAGACGATGGGGTTTGACGAGTTGTCCATGACCTCCGTTCTGTAGGGATCCACGATAGTAGGACTGTATCACATGTTAACTGCACCTAGAGGTTCATCATTCTATTCTGCTGGGTAGCCACTACATGCTGCTAGGTGTCACTGGTGGATGGTGGGACTCACAGGGATTATCTCGATGATCGATAAACCCTAATGAGTTGAGTTGGAATCGTTCCAACCCATTGAAAGGAGTTTTCAATGATATAGTGATAGAGATCACAATATATCTCACTACCAGTCAGAATAGAACCTATGGGGTCACACACACTAGAAGTATTGACCGATCCGATGGTTGAAATCGTGATTAGAAATCACAAGTAATCAATTTGATTGATAAGAAGTTGAAGAAGGAACAAAGAAAATTAATTAATTGGACTTGAAACAAGAGTCCTACTTCGGGTAGGATTCCTAGAGTCCTAATTGGATTAGGACTGGGAATCCTAGTTGGAGTAGGACTGGGATTCCTACTTGGAATAGGATTCCTACAATCCTAATGAGATTAGGAATTTTGAATTAAAATTGGATTCCTACTTGGAGTAGGATTCCTAGAAATCCTAATTGGATTAGGACTTCGGATTCAAATAGAGTCCTAATTGGATTAGGACTAAAATTAAATACATCCTATTTGGATTAGGATTCCTTAAGTCCTAATTAATTATTAATCTAATGAATCAACATGACTCCTAATTGGATTAGGATTGAAGAGTTCAATTGAGTCATGGTTCATTCAAGTTCTAATTGGATTAGGACTAGCATGGATTGAACCCAATTGATTCATGATTTGGTTAAAGCCTAATAGGATTAGGACTTAGCCATAAGAGGGACACCTAATCCTCCTTAGAGGAGGATTAGGGCATCACAAGAAGGAGGGATCACGCCCCTCCTCCTCTCCTTGTGTGCGGCATGAAGAGAGGGGCCGGCGCCCCCCCCCCCCCCCCCCCCTTTTTGGAAAGTCATCTAGGGCTCCTACTTTGGAGGAGCCCTTGATGGCTATAAAAGGGCTTATGAGGCCGGCGCCCTAGAAGCATTGAAGCCTCTCCCTCTTGAGCCGTGGCCACCCTCTCCCTCTCCTTTGGTTTCAGCCGCAAGCAAGGGAAGAAGAACTCCAAGTGTTGGCGACATCCTCTTCCTCCCTTCTTCCTTCCAACGCAGGGAAAAGAAAGAAGGCTGCGTGGGGATTCTTCTTCTTCCTCTTCTTCATCCTTCTTCTTCCTCCTCTCAAGCACAATCAAGGGTTGATTGAAAGAGAGGAGATCAGCCATCAAAAGAAGTCTTTGCAAGGGAGCTAGCACCCCGGGAAGACAAGAAAGCTTTGATCGGTCCTCTGCTTCGTGTGGATACCCGTAGAGGCCGGACGTTTGAACGGCTTCAAATGAACCTTCATCCTAAAACCACGATCATCAGTTTGCGGTGATCATCTACCCGCACAAGGTGAAGATCTGATCTCCCTAAAGGTTTTAAATTTATTAATTCTTATCTAACTACGAACGGTCTAGAAACAGCGTTCATGCGATGAATGTCGATCCCGCTTATGCCGATTCCGCTGCCATCTGATTTAATTTTTGAAATATCAGCGGCATGGGCGGGTTCCCGACAGTGGTATCAGAGCCTAGGCTTCGTAGATTAAGGTAAGAATTAAATATCTAAAGGCTTATTAGATCTGAAAATTGAATGATCATGCATGCTGAAAAATTCTGCATGCAGATTTTTCAGGGTGCTGATTTTTGCATGCTGATTTTTATGTGATAAAAAGATGATTCTAATTGCATTGTTAATGGGATTACAAAGTTTAGAATCATGATTAGCATGATCAGCGACCTATGTCATGATATAATCAGTTAGTTTTCAGATCTGAAAATTATAATTGTTGCATATGGTGATGATCATAGGATTCAAACCCTTTCGGTATCAAATGTAATGACCTGCGATGTGATCTGTGATGTCATGTAATTTTTCAGATGCTTGCATGCATCTTATTTGATGTTTTGAGAGGCCTGCGTGCCTCCTGAAAGGGGATGAAATTT
Organism: Phoenix dactylifera; assembly: GCF_051530095.1. Lineage (NCBI taxonomy): Eukaryota > Viridiplantae > Streptophyta > Magnoliopsida > Arecales > Arecaceae > Phoenix > Phoenix dactylifera. The sequence continues at coordinate 20,444,637 of NC_143193.1, read as the reverse complement.
ATTTAATTATTATTTTACATCTGGTTGTATTTCTGTGATGTGATGTACATCAACGATCAAGTTGAAGCAAAGGCATGAGATGAAAGGTGATCTAAGCGGTTGATGGCGATGGGATCAAGAGTTGATCAAGGATCGAATCAAGGAGGCTTGGAACCAATTCAAGAGTTGAAGACCATTTGATCGATTGACGTGCATGTGCTTGTAATACGACCTAACTAGAATCCATGATCATCACCTATTTAAAGTTTAACTTTAATTTGATGCTGCGATTATAACTGCCTGTGATGTGCCGTTTGCATGTGATGTGAATGCGAGTCGGATAGATAGGTTTACATGTGATGTAGCAAACCCAATTGAGACATAAATCAAAACCTCCTCAATCAAGTCGAGAGTGAACCGACATGAGCAAGTCATATTAGATTAATTGATCTAATTGGTGTCTAGGAAAGCATGAAAGGTGGTTACTTAATTAGGACCTTACTCTCTGAGTAAGGGGAGCCTCCCACCTGCTTACCTGGCCAATTGTTCGATTACCTCTTATGAAGGGCTCAAGTTGCAAACACTAAGACCTGATTAACCAATGTTAAGTCAATAGGTCTTCCACTGTAGTAGAGCTGCTAAGGCCTTTCTGATGTTGATTTGTCTCGGCTGGACACAGTGGTCAAATTGCATCGGGGGGCTGGACCTCTCTATAGATATGAGATGTTGTAGGGTAAAGGTGGGGTTGGGCACCAATAACTGTTAGGTGAGGACCCAATGACGACTTTATTCCTACGGTTATACGGTGGGTCTGACTTAACTAAGAAATGGGACCAATAACTGTTAGGTGAGGTCTTCATGGCTTAGAGACCAAGTTACACTGCAACATGCTTGAGAAGCATTGTACAAGAGTTGTACACTCATCCATCTATGTGTCACCAATAACTGTTAGGTGAGGTGGCATGTAAATCGGTGGGACCGCAGTACCCACTAGAAACCCTAGTCGTGTGGGATTTTCGTTTCCCTACCAGGGGAGTGTGAGGGATTCGAGAAAATAGTGGGAGTTACATTTGTTCTAAAAGACCTTAGAACAGATTAGGATCAAGTACAAAAGTCTAACTAGAATCTTTACTCTCTGCAGATACAATGTCGGCTTCAAACCCTTTGACCCGTATTCTTGAGACCAACCGACTGACCGGAACCAATTACAAAGACTGGCTTAGAAATCTCAAAATTGTTTTGGACTGTGAGAAAATAGGCTACATACTCAATTCAGATATCTCCACACTACCAGCACGTCCTACTGACGTTCAGCGTGAGATGCATAAAAGTGGTTGGATGATGACATTAGAGTAAAATGCTATATGATGGCATCCATGTCTAATGAACTCCAATGCCAGCATGAAAATATGAAGACTGCTAGGGACATACTGGCACACCTGCAAGAGTTGTATGGTGAGCAGAGTCGCACAGCTCGTTTTGAAGTGTCCAAGAGGCTTTTCAAAGCGAAGATGCGCGAGGGGCAGTCTGTCCATGATCACGGTCTGACCATGATCAAGGACCTAGAGGAGCTTGAGAAGCTCGGTATGGACATGCACAAGGAATTACAAGTGGATTTGATCCTACAGTCACTTCCTGATTCATTTGGTCAGTTTATAGTAAACTACCACATGAATAAGATTGAATGCACTAAGACTGAACTAATCAACATGTTGGTAACTGCTGAGGGAGCCTTGAAAGGTTCAAGGGGCAATGTCCTTACTGCTGAGCTGACTTCTGGTTCCAAGAGAAAGTCTACTTGGAAGAAAAAGAAGCCTGCTAAGAAGCAGAAGAAAGACAAAAAGCCGAAGAAGGAAGTTCAAAAGAAAAAGGCTAATGACAAAGGAAAATGTTTCCACTGCAATGTTGACGGCCACTGGAAGAAAAACTGTCCTTCATACCTCGAGAGCCTGAAAAACAAGAAAGGTGACACACCTTCAGAAGGTATAGACTTGCTCATAATTGAAACTAATCTAACGATTTCTTCTACTTCTAGTTGGGTTATAGATTTTGGTTCTAGTGCTCATTTGTGCATACCATGCAGGGTCTAAAGGAAAGTAGAAGGCTGGCGGAAGGTGCGGTAACCCTTCGGGTTGGCAACGGGGCAAAAGTTGCTGCTGTGGCTGTGGCACCTACCATCTGCGACTACCGTCTGGATTTAGTTTATTACTTAGAGACTGCTATTATGTACCTGCTGCTAGCAGAAATTTGATTTCTGTTTCATGTCTAGCACAGGAAGGTCATGTTTTTACTTTTGACAAAGACTGCTGTTCTATTTATTTAAGAAATAAAATAGTCGCACGTGGTTTCATGATCGACAGTCTCTATCATTTACATATGGATGTATCTGTGAATGTTACCGAGCAAGATGTGAGTGCCAAAGGATCCAAAAGATCCAGAGATGAGATAAACTAAAGATATTTGTGGCACCTCAGGCTTGGCCATATTAGAGAGGACAGAATGAACAAAATGGATAAAGATGGGCTTTTAGGCTCATTGACTTCCGAGTCATATCCAGTTTGCGAGTCCTGTCTTCAAGGAAAAATGGCTAGACTGCCCTTTGTAGGACATGGGGAGAGGACCACTGAAATACTTACCCTAGTACATACAGATGTATGTGGCCCATTCGATGTGCTAGCCAGGGGACGTTATTCTTACTTCATTACCTTTACCGATGATTATTCACGGTATGGGTATGTGTATCTTATGAGACACAAGTCTGAGTCTTTTGAAAAGTTCAAAGAGTTCAAGAATGAAGTAGAAAAACAAACTGGAAAACCTCTTAAGGCTCTTCGATCAGATCGAGGAGGAGAATACCTTAGTGGGGAATTCCGGGACTATCTCAAAGAAAACGGCATAGTCTCACAATGGACACCTCCGGGTACACCTCAACTCAACGGGGTGTCAGAGAGGAGGAATCGGACCCTATTGGATATGGTCAGGTCCATGATGAGCTTCACTGATTTACCTATGTTCCTTTGGGGAGATGCCTTACTCACAGCGATTTATTTATTGAATAGAGTTCCCTCTAAATCCGTTCCTACCACACCGTATGAGATATGGCATGGTAAGAAACCAAGTCTTGGTCATCTCAAGATTTGGGGATGTCCGGCCCACGTCAAGCGACTACAGGCAGACAAGTTAGAGGCTAGGACCATAAGTGCTCGTTTTATAGGATATCCTAAAGAGTCATTAGGATACAATTTTTACGTCTCAGAGGATCACAATGTGTTTGTGAGCCGTCATGCCATCTTCTTGAAAAATCAGTTTATCCTTGATAGAGGCAGTGGGAGGAAAATTGAGCTTGAAGAGAAAGTCTCTGAAAAGCAACGAGTCATGGATCCTATTGAACCCATTCATACAGAGCCAGTACACGATGTCCCTCGACCACCTCGTAGATCTAGTAGGGTCTCCCATCCTCTCGATAGATACTTAGGTATACTAGAAGAGGATACCGAGGAAATGTTCCTAGTGGGAGATAGGGATCACATACAGGATCCCAAAACCTACAACGAGGCGATATCTGATATTAATTCCGAGAAATGGCTGGAAGCTATGAAGTCAGAGTTAGACTCCATGCATTCCAACCAAGTCTGGACCTTAGTAGACCCACCAGAAGGTATTGTACCTATTGGATGCAAATGGATCTACAAGAGGAAGATAGGTTCGGATGGAAAGGTAGAGACCTATAAGGCAAGGCTTGTGGCGAAAGGGTATAGTCAGCGCGAAGGCATTGACTATCAGGAGACCTTTTCACCTGTAGCCATGCTAAAATCCATCCGAACATTGCTTGCTATTGCAGCATTTCATGATTATGAAATCTGGCAGATGGATGTGAAAACTGCTTTCCTGAATGGATATCTTAATGAAGATATCTATATGGAACAGCCTTTGGGTTTCACTTCCAGTGATGGAGATCACAAGGTCTGCAAGCTGCAAAGGTCCATCTATGGACTAAAGCAAGCATCTCGGAGTTGGAACACTCGTTTCGATGACGCAATCAAAATGTTTGATTTCATCAAAAACGAAGAGGAACCGTGTGTTTACAAAAAGGTTAGTGGGAGTGCTGTCGTTTTTCTCGTACTGTACGTAGATGACATTCTCCTGATTGGGAATAATATTCCCATGCTAACCTCGGTCAAGGTCTGGTTGTCAAAAGAATTCTTCATGAAAGACCTTGGGGAAGCATCCTATATTCTGGGAATAAAGGTCTATAGAGATAGATCTAAAAGGATGCTTGGCCTTTCACAGAAAATGTACATAGAGGAGGTGCTGAAGAGGTTCAGCGTGGAAAACTCCAAGAGGGGTCTCTTACCTCTTAGGCATGGAATTTATCTCTCCAAGAAGATGTGCCCCAACACATCTGAAGAGATTCAACGCATGAGCAAGATTCTCTATGCATCGGCAATAGGAAGCCTCATGTATGCCATGCTGTGTACACGGCCTGATATAGCTCTTGCTGTGAGTGTCACAAGCAGATATCAGTCAAATCCAGGTGAAGAACACTGGACAGCTGTGAAGAATATTCTTAAGTACTTGAGAAGAACTAAAGATTTATTCTTGGTTTTTGGAGGATCATCAGAGTTAAAGGTAGAAGGGTACACAGATTCAGACTTCATGACTGATGTCGATGACAGGAAGTCAACATCTGGATATGTGTTCTTGTGCAATGGTGGTACGGTAAATTGGAAGAGTTCTAAACAACTGATCATTGCTGATTCTACTATGGAAGCTGAATACATCGCCGCCTCTGAAGCTGCTAAGGAAGGCTTCTGGTTCAAGAAATTCATTGCAGAGTTGGACGTGATGACATCAGATGCCATAACACTCTACTGCGATAATAATGGCGCATAGCCCTTGCTAAGGAGCCAAGGTCTCATCAGAAGTCTAAGCATATAGAGCGGCGCTTCCATCTCATACGCGACTATGTTGAGAAGAAATATGTAAAGGTGCAGAGAGTAGACTCTGCGGATAACGTGGCGGACCCGTTCACTAAGCAGCTGAGTCAGCAAAAGACTGAAGCCCACCTTGAGAAGATGGGCCTAAGATATATGACCAATTGGCTTTAGTGCAAGTGGGAGATTGTTAGATGTATGCCCTAGAAGCCAATTTGGCTGACACATTGTTGATTCTAGGGACATAATTTTGTACTTGACTGTTTATTATTGAATAAATAAAAGGCATCTTTTCATTCATATTATTTATGTGTCTATGAATCGTCCAAGGAATTAATAAGATGATGATACATATTCTCAAGAGTTGAGAATTTGAGCCATGTATCATTGGTGATTAATTTCTAAATGCTCCTGATCAATGGATCATCACGAGGACGGTGATCGATCCGATCAGTGCACAGATCACTTTCCTTCTGGATGGACGAGACTTGAGTCCACAGTGTAGGGACACTGAAGTGATAGTGCAGGTGCTTGTTAGAGAACAAGGGTACTGAGCGTGACCAAGACAAGAAGTCACTTGGATGTCTATCCACTCGTCAGTGACTTGCTTGATGTTGCAGCAGTGTGACTGGTCCTTTGACCTGCGGTGCTTCGGCTACTCACAGTGAGGTTATTGTAGTTTGACTGCACACATACATGGTCTCTAGCCATATGGGTCCATGCAGTGTAGATTGGCTGCAGTAAGTTCACTGTAGGAGTAGGGTATGCACCTATAAGGAATCTATCGACCTTGATAGAAGAGGAGTGATCCTATGTGATTTGTTAGACTGAGTTCTAAGACCTTGGCCAGGGCAGTAATATAAAGTGGAAAAAGAGTTTTCCACTATCGAACTCAAATCGAATAAATCTTGACATATGACAGACGATGGGGTTTGACGAGTTGTCCATGACCTCCGTTCTGTAGGGATCCACGATAGTAGGACTGTATCACATGTTAACTGCACCTAGAGGTTCATCATTCTATTCTGCTGGGTAGCCACTACATGCTGCTAGGTGTCACTGGTGGATGGTGGGACTCACAGGGATTATCTCGATGATCGATAAACCCTAATGAGTTGAGTTGGAATCGTTCCAACCCATTGAAAGGAGTTTTCAATGATATAGTGATAGAGATCACAATATATCTCACTACCAGTCAGAATAGAACCTATGGGGTCACACACACTAGAAGTATTGACCGATCCGATGGTTGAAATCGTGATTAGAAATCACAAGTAATCAATTTGATTGATAAGAAGTTGAAGAAGGAACAAAGGGAATTAATTAATTGGACTTGAAACAAGAGTCCTACTTCGGGTAGGATTCCTAGAGTCCTAATTGGATTAGGACTGGGAATCCTAGTTGGTAGGACTGGGATTCCTACTTGGAATAGGATTCCTACAATCCTAATGAGATTAGGAATTTTGAATTAAAATTGGATTCCTACTTGGAGTAGGATTCCTAGAAATCCTAATTGGATTAGGACTTCGGATTCAAATAGAGTCCTAATTGGATTAGGACTAAAATTAAATACATCCTATTTGGATTAGGATTCCTTAAGTCCTAATTAATTATTAATCTAATGAATCAACATGACTCCTAATTGGATTAGGATTGAAGAGTTCAATTGAGTCATGGTTCATTCAAGTTCTAATTGGATTAGGACTAGCATGGATTGAACCCAATTGATTCATGATTTGGTTAACGCCTAATAGGATTAGGACTTAGCCATAAGAGGGACACCTAATCCTCCTTAGAGGAGGATTAGGGCATCACAAGAAGGAGGGATCACGCCCCTCCTCCTCTCCTTGTGTGCGGCATGAAGAGAGGGGCCGGCGCCCCCGCCCCCCCCCTTTTTGGAAAGTCATCTAGGGCTCCTACTTTGGAGGAGCCCTTGATGGCTATAAAAGGGCTTATGAGGCCGGCGCCCTAGAAGCATTGAAGCCTCTCCCTCTTGAGCCGTGGCCACCCTCTCCCTCTCCTTTGGTTTCAGCCGCAAGCAAGGGAAGAAGAACTCCAAGTGTTGGCGGCATCCTCTTCCTCCCTTCTTCCTTCCAACGCAGGGAAAAGAAAGAAGGCTGCGTGGGGATTCTTCTTCTTCCTCTTCTTCATCCTTCTTCTTCCTCCTCTCAAGCACAATCAAGGGTTGATTGAAAGAGAGGAGATCAGCCATCAAAAGAAGTCTTTGCAAGGGAGCTAGCACCCCGGAAAGACAAGAAAGCTTTAATCGGTCCTCTGCTTCGTGTGGATACCCGTAGAGGCTGGACGTTTGAACGGCTTCAAACGAACCTTCATCCTAAAACCACGATCATCAGTTTGTGGTGATCATCTACCCGCACAAGGTGAAGATCTGATCTCCCTAAAGGTTTTAAATTTATTAATTCTTATCTAACTACGAACGGTCTAGAAACAGCGTTCATGCGATGAACGTCGATCCCGCTTATGCCGATTCCGCTGCCATCTGATTTAATTTTTGAAATATCAGCGGCATGGGCGGGTTCCCGACACACTCTTCTTAGATTCCAAGGTGACAAATTATTCTATGTCACCTGTCATGTGTCTTGAACAACCGCTATCTAGATACTATTGTTTATCCCTCTTATTAGTTGTAAGACACTCCTGCAATCAAAGTCAAGAATGTGCTTTAGGTACCCAAACCATGTTGGATCCTTTAAGGTTAGTACTTGATGTTCCTTTTGGAACCTAATTTTTTTTGGACTTTAGCTTACTCTTATCACTCAATTTGTTATAACTAGGCTTTCTAAAATTGCATTCATATGCTTTGTGTCCTACTTTATTGCAGCAATGATAAGTTATATTTTCAATTTTGGCTTTCACAAATATGTTCTTTAAGTATTTTTGCTTCCTATTTTTTTTATATCCCAAACCATCTTTATCATATACAGCTTTTTGACTATCAAGAATCATATTTAATTTAGTTGAACTAAGTGTAAACTTGTCTACTAAGGATTTGTATTTTTCTGCATCTTCTTTTAGCTTGACATTTTCAGCAACTAGACTTTTGGTTTCATTAGTAAACCTTCTACTTAATGTTTCATAGTCATTAGATAGTTTCAGTTTTTCTTTGATAAGAGATTGATTTTTATTTTTTAGAACTTTATTCTTATTGATTAGCTTCTTGTGTTCTTCCATGAGTTCTAAAAATGCATCATGTAGCTCTTCTACTGTAAAATCACATTCAAGTTTAGAATCTACCTCATCATCATTGGCCATGTAGCAGATTTGGGCCGTCTCTTGTTGATCTTCCTCTTCCGAACTTGACTCCTCACTTTCACTCCAATCAGCCATGAGATTCCTCTTTTTAAGCTTTCTTTCCATCCATTTCAATTCTGAACAATCTATTTTGAAATGCCCGGGCTTGTTACACTCATAGCAAATTGGCGTTTTCCTTTCTTTTTCTTTGTCCTTTTTCTTTTTCTTGCTCGAGCTACCTTTGAGGAAGGGCTTTCTTTTATGAAATTTCTTCTTTCCTCTCATAAATTTTCTGAATTTTCTTGCGAGTATAGCCATTCCTTCTTCATCATATTCCTCCTCATCATCAGATTCTTCTGATTCAATTTCTTGTTTTGGAGTTGTAGACTTCAAGGCAATAGTCTTCCTTTTCTTGACCTCATCTTCTGAATTTTGCTTCATGGGTAACTCATGGGTCATGAGTGATCCTAGAAGTTCTTCCAATTGTTGTGTATTGAGGTCCTTTGCTTCTTGAATTGCAGTTACCTTGGCCTCCTATACTCTTGGTAGAGACTTGAGAATTTTTCGCATTAGTTCAGAGTTAGTATAAGACTTACCTAAACTCTTTAGTCCATTTATGATTTTCGTGAATTTAGTGAACATTTCAGTTATGGACTCTATGGACTCCATTTTAAACAATTCATACTTATGTACCAATATATTTATTTTTGACTCTTTAACTTGATTAGTTCCTTCATGTGTGACCTCTAGTCTATCCCAAATTTCTTTCATGAAGATGCATGCGGATATTCTATTAAATTCACTTAGCAGTAAAGCACATTAATTGCTTTAGCATTTAATTGTGCTAGTCTTCTATCACTCTCATTCCAATCCATTTCAGGTTTAGGAATAATTGTGCCCTCTATACTAATTGTGGGTGTGTGTGGGCCTCCAGTTATAATATTCCACAAGTCATAGTCTAGTGCTTGAATGAATATCCTCATCCTAGATTTTCAATAAGTGTAATTAGTGACATTAAACAAGGATGGTCTATTTGTGAATTGTCCCTTGCTCATAGAACATCCTACTTGAGTTGTCATGATCTTTGACTCTTGATCGTAAGATCAACAAATACTATGAGAGCACCTCGCTCTGATACCACTTGTTGCCTAAAGTGACAAGCCAAGAGGAGGGAGGGTGAATTGGTTCTTCTAATTTTTTTTGGTTCCCCAATTAAATTGTTAGAAGATTGAATCGCTTAGTTAATACTAATTAAGTGCGTGTAGTGAAAATAGAAAGACACACAAGGCAAACACACAAGAAGTATAGTGGTTCGGTGCTCTCCTAAGCACCTGCGTCCACTCCCCAAGCGTCCTCTTAGGAATTCACTATAATTCCACAAATTACAGTTGGATTATTTTTCGGGCTCACAATCCAAAAATCTTTACACTTTGGTTTTTTGGGATCACCAAAAACCTATATTAGTTTTACGGACTCACCAACAAATCTTCATCATTGGTTTTACGGGTTCACCAACAAACCTACACCGTTGGTTTTATGGGCTCACCAACAAACCTTACTGTTGGGACCCGTCCATGCCGCAGAAAATTTAAAAAATTTCAGATGGCAGCGGAAGAGGCATGCGCGGGATCAATCGTTCATCCTATGAACGTTGTTTAAAAACCGTTCATAGATAGATTAGAATTAAAACTTTTAAAACTATTATGAAGATTAGATCTTCACCTTGTGCGGATAGATGATCACCGCAAACTGAAGTTCATGATTTAGGAGGATGGTTCGCTTGAAGCCGTTCACGTGTCCGACCTCAACGGGTATCCACACGAAGTAGAGATCCGATCAAAGCTTTCTTGTCTCCCCGGGGTGCTAGCTCCCTTGCAGAGACAACTTTGGATGGTTGATGTCCTCCCTTTGAATCAACCCTTGATTGTGCTTGGGAGGAGGAAGAAGAAGGATGAAGTTTGAAGAAGAATCAAAGCCCCTGCAGCCTACTTCCTTTTTCCTGCGTTGGAACCAAGGAGGAGGGAAGAAGATGGCCGCCAAGCTTTCTTTTCTTCTCACCTTGCTTGCGGCTGAAAAACAAGGGGAGAAAGGGTGGCCATGAGTTGGAGAGGGAGAGGGCTTCAATGAATGCCCTAGGGTGCCGCCCACTTCTCCTTTTAAAGGCATGAAGGGCTCCTACAAATTAGGAGCCCTTGATCTTTTTCCTAGAGGGGCGCCGGCCCCTCTTGTGTTGCGCCCCTCCCTCATGGTTAACCCTAATCCTCCTCCTTGGGAGGCCCTCATGTGGCTAAGCCCTAATCTAATTAGGCTTAGTCCAAGGGTGAACCAATTTTGGGCTTGATCCATGCAATGTCCTAATCTAATTAGAACTCAATGAATCATGATTCAATTGAATCCTTCAATCCTAATCTAATTAGGAGTCATCTTGATTCATTGGGAGGCTGTCAAGTGGATCCTAAGATATTTGAAAGGTACCAGAAATGTAGGCTTGTGTTATAGAAAAGGCAGTCAAACACAACAAGGTTTTGTGGATGCAGACCTGGGAGGTGATACTGACACTAGAAGAAGCACCACAGGGTATGTTTATACCATAGGCGGAACAGCAGTGAGCTGGTTCTCACAATTGCAAAAGATTGTTGCTCTTTCGACAACAGAGGCAGAATATGTTGCCATTACAGAAGCCAGTAAGGAGATGATTTGGCTACAAAACCTTCTGAAAGAGCTGGGCAGAGAACAGAACTGTAGTGTACTATTCTGCGACAGTCAGAGTGCTATTCACTTAGCTAAGAACCCAATGTTTCATGCAAGAACGAAGCACATACAGCTGAGATATCACTTCATCAGGAAGTTGCTAGAAGATGGCAGTTTGTTACTTGAGAAGATTCAAGGAGCAAAGAATTCAGCGGATATGTTGACTAAGACCGTCACTACAGAGAAATTGAGGCTATGCATGGCCTCAATTGGCCTCCAAAGCACCACTTGTTGCCCAGATAGACAACCCAAGAGGGGGGGGGGGGGTGAATTGGGTTTTAAAATAATTTAGAAGATTAAAACGATGTGGTTGATTAATTAAAAACTATTGCAAGTTATTTAATTAATGCTAAGTGCTGTGAGTGATGTGAGGGGAAGAAGAAGAGAGACAATCCAATGCAAACACAGAGTTTTATAGTGGTTCGGAGCTACCCCTTGCTCCTACGTCCACTTCCCAAGTTTCTCTTGGGAATTCACTATAACCCCCTTGGATTACAGCCGGTTGTTTTGCAATCTCACAACCAAACTTGTTGTTTTACGAGCTCACAACGAACTCGGTCGGTTTTTCCAGGCTCACCGACTAGAACCAACCCCGATTGTTTTCCCGGGCTCACAATCAAACCCTTACACACGTTGGTTTTTAACCTGGCTCACCAACCAACCTTAATCCCCTTGATTCAATCCCCCGATTGAACCAAGTAAATACAAGTTATAGAAAGAAAGGAAAATAAGCTTCTCAAAAGCAGATGTAAAACAATATAATCAAAAGAGGAGTTTAGAAGCCCTCAAACGCTTTTAAGCTGAAGTAGAGGAATGGCTTCTTGAACTCCAGTCTCCTCTCGAATGAGTAGTCGACTTGAATGCAGGAGGAGGAGGCTTTAATTGCTGGGAAGATGTAGTTGGTTGCAGTAAATGCTGATCTTCCCCTTTTTCGTTGAAGAGCACGTTGCAGAGCTTGAAAGCTTGAATGCTTGGAGTGGAATGGTTGCTCACTACCTTGCTACAGTCTTCTGTGGCTATTTAAGCCAACCCCCACGGAAACTAGCCGTTACACTGCTTTTTCTGTCCGTTCTGCACACTCTGCGCAGCCTGACAATATGACCGTTGGTGGGTTGGAGTCGATTCGCGCGATCAGGAGTCGACTCGGCTGTAGCGGGAGTCGACTCAAGCTTTTCCGGAGTCGACTCGGCAACTGTTCCAAATTTGAATTAAAGTTGCCGTCACGACTGGGAGTCGACTCGTCTTGACCCGGAGTCGACTCGCCAACTTCTGGAGCTGACCTGGCAATTTTGGAGTCGGCTCATCCACTGAAGTCCGTGGATCCAATTTTGAATTTTGTCCACTCGAGTCGACTCGACTGTCCTTGGAGTCGACTCGAATCTCAGAGCCCGAACTCCCGATTCTCTGTCTTTTGGCTCATCCAGTCTTGGAGTCGACTCGAACTTCCTTGGAGTCGACTCGGCTCTCAGTTTCCGAAAGTTGGTCTTCTGCCTTTTGACGTGAAGCTTGTCTTGGAGTCGACTCGAGCTGTCTGGGAGTCGACTCGAATCTCAGAGGCAGTAACATGGTTTTCTGTCTGTCGATGGTCGCACAGTCTCGGAGTCGACTCGCGTATTGCGGGAGTCGACTCGAATCTCAGAGACCATAAAATGCTCTCTGACCTTTTCTTTGTGTACCGCTGAGAGTCGACTCTTGCTTTCTCTGGAGTCGACTTGCCAACCATCGGAGTCGACTCGCGTTCCACTGGAGTCGACTCGAATCTCAGACTCGAAAACTGCTTTCTGACTTTTCTTTGTGTACCTCTTGGAGTCGACTCTTACTACCCTGGAGTCGACTCGTTGAACATTGGAGTCGACTCACGCACTTCAGGAGTCGACTCGTTGACAGGTTCTGAGATGAGGCTTTCTGTTCTTCTTTCTGTTTTCAGTCGGAGTCGACTCGTACTAGTCTGGAGTCGACTCGAGCTCGTGCCAGTGAACTTGATACGCTTGGAGTCGACTCGTGATACTCGGGAGTCGACTCGAGTCTCAGACTTTGGTTCAGCAGACTTCTTAACTTATCCAAAATACTATGAACCAAATCTAGAGACACTTGGACAGGATTTTTACTGAAACACTCAATTGAATTCATTAGTAATCACAAGATATACTCAAATGCTTTGAGCTCATCAAAATCAAATGGGGTTTTAATCAATCACTCCACAATCTCCCCCTTTTTGATGATGACAAAACTTTGAGTATATGTAAAATGACTTGCTCAATAAATAATGAAATAAAATCCATAAATGAATTCAAATGTCTGATAATTTAATTTATCCAAGTTTGAAAGGAGTGAAACAACAAATTTCGGAGTTAAAGCTCCCCCTTTCATTTGGAATTATATAAGCCTTCATATTATGCAATCAATTGTTTGGCTTATATGTCATTAATGATTTAGCTTGATTAAAATTCAGATTCTCCCCCTCAACATATGCATTCAACTATGTTTTGATTCTCTGAATTTCCTTTTAATGCTTTGAAGTTTTTGAACTGAATTTTTTGTTTTTAGAGGAAAAATCTGTCAATTTGTTCTTGAGTAGGATCCAGCTAATCGCTTGAATAGATTCTGGAGATTACTCCATTAGGAGCCCCAAAAGAGAGATAATGAGCCTCGAGGTACCGAATCCACTTAGAACAAATTTGTGTGTGTTTTTAAGAGTTTATCTTTTTATTTATTTCCATTGATTTCTTTTACACATATTTTTTTTTATATTTCTCCCCTTTTACACATTTTATACATATTTCTCCCCCTTTTTGTCATCATACCAAAAAGGAGGTAAACAACCACAATCAATGGCACAAACAATCATCAAATGGCACATAATTGAAGATAAGATGTCTACTCATTGTATTGATATGAATTGAAGTAGATTTGAGCATACAATAAGTAAAGTAAAACAATACAAAACAGAACTCAAACACATCTATGTCCTCCTCGAGGATGAAGCTCCCCCTCTCGAGGATGCATCTCCTCCTCTCGAGGATGTGGCTTCTCCTCTTGAGGATGGTGCTCCTCCTCTCAATCGGCTCTGCTCCATGAGGAGGGTGACTGCATCTGTGACATGGCCAAGCTGTGTGATGATAGACGTGGTGGCTCTGCTATGTGTAGTGGAGAGCTCTGTCACCGACGCCTGAAGCCCAGTCACCGATGTCTGAAGTGCGTCCAGCTTGTCGATGAGTACATTCGCCAAGCGCTCGGCCCCCTCGATGGTGGTGTGCATGTCACGACCTATCTCCTCTCGCATCTGTCGAGTGGAGCTCGTGACCTCACTCATGCTGTGGAACTGGGCCTGGACCAAACTCCGGACATTGTAGATCTCTTCCCGTACATGAGCCGTCATGTCAGTCACGGCTGTCAAGGAAGGGACCAACTGAGAAGATACGGGTGCAGGAGTGGGAGCAGGCACCGCACCTCGGAGCTCCCGAAGCAGCTCATCCCTCACCTCTCTGACTATCTCCTGTCGCAGCTCCCGGAGCTGCTCAGGATCAATCCGGACCGCCATAGAGGGTGGTGCCGAGGAGGAAGGTCCGGCGGAGGTGGTAGGAGCAGGAGGAGTGGATGGAAGGTCTGGATGGTCTGGAAGGTCTGGGTAGTCTGAATCGGGCTCAGGACTGGGTGAAGGTCTGGTGGTCTGAGCGGTGAGGGTAGACTTCCTAACCCATACCCCCTCTCTCTTCTGAAACCCCATCCTGTGCATGGTCCCCGTACACAAGCGATCTGTCCATCGCAATGCACGAGAGGGTTCCCTCTCAGGAATGGGAATCTCGTACTCCCTAAAGAGAAGAGTAAAAATCATGCCGTATGGGAGGGTGAGCCTAGGTCTATCTAGGGGCTCACACATATACCTATATATGAGTTTGGGGAAGTTGACCGGGGTGTCCTGAAGAATGTAAGACATAATAGCTAGGTCCCTCTCATTTACAAAATCAAATCTTCCTGTCTTAGGGAAGATGGACCTGGACAGAATACTCAAAAGGATTCTCACTTCAATAGGAAGTGAGCTAGCAGATACCTCGTCTAGGGGGGACTGAGGTGGATGCCCTAAGACGACCGTAAGGGCCTCAACTCTATCCTCAGGGTGTGCGGGAGCCACCCCTACTAATGGAAGGTGGAGGATGTGGGCAATGAGATCCTCCGTGACACGCACAGGGACACCTACTACTGTGCCCTCGATACCTCCATCTCCCCGATGGACGGTACTATAAAACTCCTGAACAAGGCCAGGGTAAGTGGGAAGGTCCAAAGTGAGGAAGTACTCTAGGCCCTGGGCTCTAAGCCTTTCACCTATGGTGAACCCTTCCCGGGAGAGATAGTCAAAGTCGACATACCTCTCGGTGGTGACGGCCTTCCCGGCCAACGGCCTTGCGGGAACCGCCCTAGGCGGGGAACGAGCCGGAGGTGGTTGCCTCGCGGGATCGTGCCGCGCCTTGGAGCGCCGCTCGGGACCGGCCTCGGGACGGGACCTCTTCCTAACCACGGTCTTACGAGGCATCTTGACCTAAACGGGAAGAAACACCTAAAGGACGGAGAAGGGTCGACGGAGGAGACTCGGGACGGACCGGAGACGACCTAGGAACGGACGAAAACCCTAAGACCCGGTGAAAAATCGACCGAACAGAGGTTGGAGACGATCGGGGACGACCTAGGAGTCGGCTCTAGGGCTTTTTGAACAGTGGCGGCTTGAAAGAAAAGTGTTTGCGAAATGACAAACCTAGGGTTAAAAAGTCGGATCCCGACTGCGAGTCGACTCCCCTTAGTCGCGAGTCGACTCGACCTCGAGTCGACTCCAGAATATGCGCGAGTCGACTCTCCTTATGCGCCTGTAGACTTCGAGTCGACTCCCGACAATGTGCGAGTCGACTCCCGCAAATGCGCGAGTCGACTCCCCCTTAGGAGCCGGCTCTGAAACTTACTCGAGTCGTCTCTAACCTTGGCACGCACCTAAAAGTCATGCTATAACCGTGCCAAATGAGGGAAAATCACCTAATTGGGATCTGATTTGATGATCATTGAATAGAAACTCTATTTTAACCGCATTCTAATCATCAAAATCAATTAATCTAGTGGAAACTCCCACTAGGATGGATCAATCACTCCTAATCCCCTCCTAAGCACGCTAAACCTCTCTTCACTTAGGGGTTTTGTAAAAATATCTGCTAATTGATTATCAGTACAAACAAATTGGAGTGACACATCACCATTCAATACATGATCTCTTATAAAGTGATGTCTTATCTCAATGTGTTTAGTTCTTGAATGTTGAATTGGATTTTTAGTTAGATTTATGGCACTTGTATTATCACAATTAATGGGGATTTTATCTTGTTTAATGCCATAATCTTCTAATTGTTGTTTAATCCACAAGATTTGAGCACAACAACTCCCGGCTGCCACATATTCAGCTTCTGCAGTGGATAATGCAACCGAGTTTTGTTTCTTGCTAAACCATGAGATTAGGTTTTCTCCTAGAAACTGACACGACCCGCTGGTACATTTTCTATCAAGCTTACATCCAGCGAAGTCTGAATCTGTGTACCCTATTAAGTTTAGGCTAGATTCTTTAGAGTACCATAGCCCTATGTTCTTAGTTCCTATTAAGTATTTAAAAATTCTCTTAACTGCTGCTAGGTGTGATTCTTTAGGATTAGCCTGATATCTAGCACACATGCAAACACTAAACATAATATCAGGTCTACTTGCAGTAAGATATAGTAAAGATCCTATCATACCTCTATAAAGTTTTTGATCTACAGATTTACCTGATTCATCTTGATCTAATTTGCATGATGAGCTCATGGGGGTGCTGATTGATTTGTTTCCTTCCATATCAAACTTCTTGAGCATCTCCTTGACATATTTTGCTTGATTGATGAAGATGCCTCCTTCAGATTGTTTGATTTGAAGCCCGAGGAAGTAGTTCAGCTCTCCCATCATGCTCATCTCAAACTCACTCTGCATCAAATCAGCAAACTCTTCGCAGAGGCGATTGTTAGTAGCACCGAAAATGATATCATCAACATAAATCTGTACTAATAGCATCTCCTTATTTTGCTTTTTCAGAAATAATGTTGTGTCTACATTTCCCTTAGAGAATTCATGTTCTAATAGGAATTTACTAAGTCTCTCATACCATGCTCTAGGTGCTTGTTTTAATCCATAAAGTGCTTTGTTCAGTTTATACACATGATTAGGGTATTGATGATTTTCAAAACCAGGAGGTTGTTCTACATACACTTCCTTATTAATATACCCATTTAAAAATGCACTTTTTACATCCATTTGAAATAGTTTGAAATTCTTAGAGCATGCATATGCTAATAATAGTCTAATAGCCTCAAGTCTAGCTACGGGAGCAAAGGTTTCATCAAAATCTATGCCTTCTTCTTGATTATAACCCTTTGCCACTAGTCTAGCCTTATTCCTTATAACAATTCCATTTTCATCTAGCTTGTTTTTATATATCCATTTTGTACCTATAATTGGATATTCAGAAGGCCTCTCTACAAGATCCCACACTTTGTTTCTAGTAAATTGGTTTAGTTCTTCTTGCATTGCATTTATCCAATTTACATCATTTTCGGCTTCTTCTATATGTTTGGGCTCAAAGTGTGAAACAAAAGCTAGATGGTTATTCAAATTTCTAAGTGAAGCTCTAGTCCTAACCGGTTGAGATGGATCATCTAGAATGAGTTCCTTAGGATGCCCGTGAGCATACCTCCAAGCTTTTGTTAGCCCATGATCCACAATAGGCTCTTGACTTGATGATGCTTCTTCAATCAATTTTTGATTATCATCTTGTAATCCCATCTCATCTATCTTTTCTTCAAGTGTTTCAACATCATCATCAAAATTAACTTTCTTACTAGAGGAGATGTCACTAGAGTCATCAAATACTACATGTATAGATTCTTCTATGACTAAGGTTCTTTTATTAAAGACTCTATAGGCTTTACTAGTTGTAGAATAACCTAAGAATATTCCTTCATCAGATTTAGGATCAAATTTCCCTAGATTATCTTTCCCATTATTATGTACAAAACACCTACACCCAAAGGCATGAAAGTAATTAACTTTTGGTTTTCTGTTTTTCCAAAGTTCATAAGGTGTTTTCTTTATAATGGGTCTTAATAAAACTTTATTTAATATGTGACAAGAGGTATTAATGGCTTCTCCCCAAAAGTACTTAGGGAGGTTACTTTCACATAACATAGTCCTAGCCATTTCCTCTAGTGTTCTATTCTTCCTTTCCACAACTCCATTTTGTTGTGGTGTCCTAAGTGCTGAGAAATTATGGGTTATCCCCTTTTTACTACAAAATTCATCAAATGATTGATTTTCGAATTCGGTACCATGGTCACTTCTAATGGCTATGACTGAAGACTCTCTAGCATTTGTTACTTCCTTATGGAACTTCTTAAACATAGAAAATGCTTGATCCTTATGCGCTAGAAACATGACCCATGTGTACCTAGAGTAATCATCTACTATAACTAGACCATATTTATTTCCACCTAGGCTTGTTGTTCTAGTTGGACCAAATAGGTCCATGTGTAGTAATTCTAGAGGCCTAGAAGTAGAGACACATTTTATGGATTTAAAAGAGTTCCTAGATTGTTTGCCAAATTGACATGCTTCACATATTTTGTTCTTTTCAAATTTTAATTTTGGCAAACCTATCACGGAGTCTCTTTTAACTAGTTTAGTTATTGTGTCCATGCTTGCATGACCTAACTTACGGTGCCATAACCAACTAGCTTCATTATCTTTAGTTTCATTTACAACTAGACATTGGTTATGTTTTGCAAGATCTTCTAGGTCTACAACATATACATTTCCACGTCTAATTCCTTTAAAAACTAAACTATTATCATTAGGATTTGTTATAATGCATAGTGATGGTTTAAACATAACATCATATCCTATATCACATAATTGACTATTGCTTAACAAGTTATGCTTAAGACCATCAACATATCTAACATTATCTATAAAAGTAGAAGGGGTGATTTGAACTTTACCAATACCAATGATATGACCTTGGTTGTTGTCTCCAAAAGTCACAACACCTCCCTTCTTAGCTTCAAGGGTGAAAAATTGATCTTTATCACCCGTCATGTGCCTTGAGCAGCCACTATCCAAATACCAGCGGTTTTTGTTGACCTTGGCTGCAAGACACTCCTACACAAGCAAATCATGTCATCTTAGGTACCCAAGTTTTCTTGGGTCCTTCATGGTTAGTCAAGTTGGTTCCTTTTGGAACCCATACCCTTTTAATTTTTCTTTTTGTTTTACTTTTCCTATAGTCACATGCATTTGCCTTATGTCCTATAGTTCCACAACAAAAGCAGGTTATTTTCTTAGTTTTAGTTTCTCCAGCTTTAACAAAAAAGTTACTAAGAAGTTTTTGTTTATTTCTTGGTTTATACCCTAAACCCGCTTTATTAAATACTGCTCGTTGACTATTTAGTATCATGTTTAATTTTTCAGAACTATATGTAAATTTTTCAACTAAGGGTTTGTATTTGTTAAGTTCTTTAGTTAGTGTTTGATTTTCTACTTTTAGATCATTAAGTTCTTTTGTAAGATCCTTATCTAAGGTTTGTTTATATTTTTTAAGTTCTGAAAATTTCTTAGTTAGTTTTTCATTATCTTTAGTTAAGGTGTTAGTCTTTTGAGTTAAAAGTTGGTTGCTTGTTTTAAGTTCAATATTTTCTTTGGTGATTAAGTCCTTATCCTTAACTAATTTATCGTATTTATGTAGGTATGATTGATTAGCTATTTTCAGTTCTTTATTCTTAAGATTTATAGCCTTATATTCTACCATTAACTCATTAAATGCATCATAAAGTTCATCAAAAGAAAAATCAAGATGCGTATCGGAAGTTACCTCGTTTTCGTTGGCCATGAAGCAGAAATTGGCCTTCTCTTCTTGTTCATCATCTGATGAGGAGGATGATGAGTCGGAGTCGGATAGTGTAGTGACAAGAGCCTTCTTCTTCTTGTACTTACTCCCCTTCTTCAGTAAGGGGCACTCTGCTCTTATGTGACCCGGCTTCTTGCACTCGTAACACCCAATCCCCTCGTTTTTCCTTTCCTTACCTTTGTCCTTGCGGTAGAAATTTGAGGGGCCTCTCCTTTGATGATAGGACTTCTTGTGGTTGATGAATCTCTTGAATTTGCGCACAAGAAGAGCCTCACCATCATCTTCCTCATGTTCTTCTTCTTCACTGCTGCTACTGCAAGACAAGTCCTTGTTAGATGAAGTAGATTTAAGTGCTATTACCTTTTTCTTATGGGAGGACTCTTCTTCGCTGTGTTGCTTCATGGTTAGCTCGTGAGTCATTAGGGATCCAAGGAGCTCTTCGAGTGGAAGCTTGTTCAAGTCTTTAGCTTCTTGGATTGCCGTCACCTTGGCTTCCCATGACCTTGGTAGACAGCGAAGTATTTTCCTGACAAGATCACTGTTAGTATAGCTCTTGCCAAGGCTTTTTAGGCCATTGACAATGTCAGTAAACCTAGTGAACATGCTAGTGATTGTCTCATTAGAATCCATTTTAAATAGTTCATACTTATGAACCAATATATTAATTTTGGATTCTTTAACTTGATTCGTGCCCTCATGGGTCACTTCAAGTCTATCCCAGATCTCTTTTGCAGAGTTGCAAGTAGAGACCCTATTGAATTCATTTCTATCTAAGGCACAATAAAACACATTCATAGCTTTAGAGTTTAGTTGTGCCTTCCTCATGTCATGTTCATCCCAATCCGTTTCTAGTTTGGGTACCTTGACACCATCTACATATATGGATGGGATGTATGGGCCATTTACTACAATGGTCCACATCTCATAGTCTTGGGCTTGGATGAATATTCTCATCCTAGCCTTCCAGTATGAGTAGTCGGATCCATTAAAGAAAGGGGGTCTTTGGGTGGACTGACCCTCAATGTGAGAAGATCCAAATGGGGTTATCATTTTGATCTTTTAACTCTTGAGTGGAAGAGTTTTTGGCTCTGATACCACTTGTTGCCCAGATAGACAACCCAAGAGGGGGGGGTGAATTGGGTTTTAAAATAATTTAGAAGATTAAAACGATGTGGTTGATTAATTAAAAACTATTGCAAGTTATTTAATTAATGCTAAGTGCTGTGAGTGATGTGAGGGGAAGAAGAAGAGAGACAATCCAATGCAAACACAGAGTTTTATAGTGGTTCGGAGCTACCCCTTGCTCCTACGTCCACTCCCCAAGTCTCTCTTGGAAATTCACTATAACCCCCTTGGATTACAGCCGGTTGTTTTGCAAGCTCACAACCAAACTTGTTGTTTTACGAGCTCACAACGAACTCGGTCGGTTTTCCCAGGCTCACCGACTAGAACCAACCCCGATTGTTTTTCCGGGCTCACAATCAAACCCTTACACACGTTGGTTTTTAACCTGGCTCACCAACCAACCTTAATCTCCTTGATTCAATCCCCCGATTGAACCAAGTAAATACAAGTTATAGAAAGAAAGGAAAATAAGCTTCTCAAAAGCAGATGTAAAACAATATAATCAAAAGAGGAGTTTAGAAGCCCTCAAACGCTTTTAAGCTGAAGTAGAGGAATGGCTTCTTGAACTCCGGTCTCCTCTCGAATGAGTAGTCGACTTGAATGCAGGAGGAGGAGGCTTTAATTGCTGGGAAGATGTAGTTGGTTGCAGTAAATGCTGATCTTCCCCTTTTTCGTTGAAGAGCACGTTGCAGAGCTTGAAAGCTTGAATGCTTGGAGTGGAATGGTTGTTCACTACCTTGCTACAGTCTTCTGTGGCTATTTAAGCCAACCCCCACGGAAACTAGCCGTTACACTGCTTTTTCTGTCCGTTCTGCACACTCTTCGCAGCCTGACAATATGACCGTTAGTGGGTTGGAGTCGACTCGCGCGATCAGGAGTCGACTCGGCTGTAGCGGGAGTCGACTCAAGCTTTTCCGGAGTCGACTCGGCAACTATTCCAAATTTGAATTAAAGTTGCCGTCACGACTGGGAGTCGACTCGTCTTGACCCGGAGTCGACTCGCCAACTTCTGGAGCTGACCTGGCAATTTTGGAGTCGGCTCATCCACTGAAGTCCGTGGATCCAATTTTGAATTTTGTCCACTCGAGTCGACTCGACTGTCCTTGGAGTCGACTCGAATCTCAGAGCCCGAACTCCCGATTCTCTGTCTTTTGGCTCATCCAGTCTTGGAGTCGACTCGAACTTCCTTGGAGTCGACTCGGCTCTCAGTTTCCGAAAGTTGGTCTTCTGCCTTTTGACGTGAAGCTTGTCTTGGAGTCGACTCGAGCTGTCTGGGAGTCGACTCGAATCTCAGAGGCAGTAACATTGTTTTCTGTCTGTCGATGGTCGCACAGTCTCGGAGTCGACTCGCGTATTGCGGGAGTCGACTCGAATCTCAGAGACCATAAAATGCTCTCTGACCTTTTCTTTGTGTACCGCTGAGAGTCGACTCTTGCTTTCTCTGGAGTCGACTTGCCAACCATCGGAGTCGACTCGCGTTCCACTGGAGTCGACTCGAATCTCAGACTCGAAAACTGCTCTCTGACTTTTCTTTGTGTACCTCTTGGAGTCGACTCTTACTACCCTGGAGTCGACTCGTTGAACATTGGAGTCGACTCACGCACTTCAGGAGTCGACTCGTTGACAGGTTCTGAGATGAGGCTTTCTGTTCTTCTTTCTGTTTTCAGTCGGAGTCGACTCGTACTAGTCTGGAGTCGACTCGAGCTCGTGCCAGTGAACTTGATACGCTTGGAGTCGACTCGTGATACTCGGGAGTCGACTCGAGTCTCAGACTTTGGTTCAGCAGACTTCTTAACTTATCCAAAATACTATGAACCAAATCTAGAGACACTTGGACAGGATTTTTACTGAAACACTCAATTGAATTCATTAGTAATCACAAGATATACTCAAATGCTTTGAGCTCATCAAAATCAAATGGGGTTTTAATCAATCACTCCACAAACACTTCCTCTATGAGGTGGAGGAGGTACTACGTATACTGGCTTAATATAAATAGGTTCTATAGGCATAATGGCTGGTTACTCTTTAGAAACTTTCTCTTCAAGCTCAATTTTCCTCCCACTGTCTCTATCAAGGATAAACTATTTCCATGAAGATAGCATGTAGGCTCACAAACACTTTGTGATCCTTTGGGATGAAAAGTCGTATCCTAAGGACTCTTTAGGATATCCTATAAAATGAACATTAATTATCCTATCCTCTATCTTGTCCGTCTGTTGTCGCTTGAGTTGAGTTGGACATCCCCAAATCTTGAGATAACCAAGACTCGGCTTCTTACCATGTCGTATCTCATATGGTGTGGTAGGAACGGACTTTAGAGGGAACTGTTGGAATCCCTTGCACGCCTCAAAATAAACAGAACGAACGCAGCGGAAGGGGCATGCACGAGATCCGCATCGCTCATCGCATGAACGTATTTTAAAACTGACGTTCGTAGATAGATTAGGATTAAAACTTTTATATAAGATTAGGAAGATCAGATCTTCACCTTGTGCGGGTAGATATTCACCGCAATCTGATGATCATGGTATTTGTTGAAAGGTTCGTTTGAAGCCGCACAAGCGTCCGGTCTCTACGGGTATCCACACGAGGCAGAGGACCAATCGAAGCCTTTGAATCTCCCCGGGGTGCTAGCTCCCTTGCAGAGATAACTTTTGATGGCTGAAATCCTTCCTTTGAATCAACTCTTGATTCCCTTAGGGAGGAGGAAGAAGAAGGGTGGATGAAAAAGAAGAAGGCCAAAAATCCTTTGCAGCCTTTTTTTTTTCTTTGTTTTGGAACCAAAAACCAGCAACGGAGGAAGGGCTGCACCCTCTTTCTTCTTTCTTTTTTTTTTTTGTTGGTTGCTGGCGGCTGAAAACCCTATGGGAGAGAGGGGCCTTACGGCTGACAAAACCCAAGAGCGAGGAAGCTATCACACGGCTCAAAAAAAAGGGTTTTTAAGAGGATCTCACGGCTGAATGGAAATAGCCTTTTATTCCCTTGTGGGGTCCGCCCCTTATTCTTTCTTTTAAGGCGTGTGGAGCTCCTAAACGGCTGAATGAAGTATGCCATTAATTCCCTTGCGGGGTCCGCCGTATCTTGTATGGGATGAGAGGAGGGGGCTACATGCTCCCCTTTTGGAACCCTAGGTGTGAGCTCCTACAAATTAGGAGCTCACGTCTATCTCCTTTTTTTCTTTTTTTTTTTTTCTTCTCACGTAAAAACCAAGAGGAGGGGCATGCCCCTCCCTTTTATCCTCTCATGCCCCACGCCCAAGCCTCATCTCATGAGGTGCGTGGGCTCCACTTTCAGCCCCTTTAGTCCCCTCATATTTATCCATAAGATTAAATCAATTATGACTCTTGGAGTCCTAATCTAATTAGGACTCAATTGAATCATGACTCAATTGAACTCTTCAATCCTAATCCAATTAGGAGTCATCTTAATTTATTAGATCAAAATTAATTAGGACTTTAGGAATCCCAATCTAATTAGGACTCATATAATTTTAGTCCTAATCCAATTAGGACTTTAGGAATCCTACTCCAAGTAGGACTCTAATTTAATTTGAAGTCCTAATCTAATTAGGACTCTAGAAGTCCTACTGCAAGTAGGACTCTTATTAAATAAGATCAAGCCATTTAATTAAGTCCAATTGATTTAATTAAATTGCAATCCAATTGCAATTATTCCTTCTTCTACTCACTAACTCTTAGTGAGTTAAAACAATTATCCATCAAATTGATAATTATAAATTATTTGTGATTCCAAAACATAATTCAACCATCGGATCGGTCAATACCTCTAATGTGTGTGACCCCATAGGTTCTATTCTGTCTGGTAGTGAGATATATTGTGATCCCTATCACAATATCATTGAAACTTCTTTCAATGGGTTGGAACAATTTCCACTCTTCTCATTCGGATTCACTGATCATCAAGTGAATGCCTCTGAGTCTCACAATCCACCAGTGACACCTAGCAGCATGTAGTGGCAACCCAGCAGAATGGAATAGATGAACCTCTAGGTGCAGTTAGTGTCTGATACAGTCCCTCTATCATGGATCCCGACAGGATGGAGGTCATGGATAACTCGTCAAACCTCATCATCTGTCATATGTAAAATTTATTTGACTTTAGTTCGAGATTGGAAAACTCTTTTTCCAAAAACTACCTTGGCCAAGGATTTACGAACACAGTCTCATAAATCACATAGGATCTCTCCTAATCTATCAAGGTCGATAGATTCCATCTAGATGCATCCCTACTCCTACAATGAACCTACTGCAGCCAATCTGCACCACAAGGACCCAAATGGATAGGGCCCATGTTTATGTGCTCGTCAAACTACAGCAACCTCATTGTGAATAGCCGAGGCATCGCAGGTCAAAGGACCAGTCATACAACTGCAGCATCAAGTATGTCACTGACGAGTGGATAGACATCCAAGTGACTACTTGCTATGGTCACGCTTAGTACCCTTGTTCTCTAACAAGCACTTGCACAATTGCTCCAGTGTCGCCACACTGTAGACTCAAGACTCGTCCATCAAAGAAAGCAATCCGTGCACTAATCTCAGCGGATCGATCACCGTCCTCGTGATGATCCATCGATCAGGAGCAATTCAGAAATTAATCACCAATGACACATGCCTCAAATTCTCAACTCTTGAGAATATGCGTCATCATCTTATTAATTTCTTGGACGATTCATGGACACATAAGAACATGAATGAAAAGAATGCCCAACTTAATAAATTCATAATTAGGTCAAGTACAAATTTATGTCCCAGAATAAAATAATGCGTCAGCCAAATTGGCTTCTAGGGCATACTTCTAACAATCTCCCACTTGCACTAAAGCCAATCAGCCATAAACCTAAGCCCCATCTTCTCAAGATGTGCTTCAGTTTTCTGCTGACTTATCTGCTTAGTGAATGGGTCCACCACATTTCCTGTGGAGTCTACTCTCTGATCCTCTACTTATTTCTTTTCTGGGTAGTCGCTTATTTGGTTAAACCGCCGCTCTATGTGCTTCGGCTTCTGGTGAGACCTTGGCTCTTTAGCTAGTGCTATGGTGCCTTTGTTATCGCAGTAGAGTGTTATGGCATCTGATGACATTACACCTAACTCAGCAATGAACTTATTAAACCAGAAGGTTTCCACTGCACCCTTAGATACGGCTAAACATTCAGCTTCTAAGGTAGAATATACAATGATCGGTTGTTTGGAACTCTTCCAATTAACTAAACCACTATTGCACATATTCTGATGTAGACTTTCTATCATCAATATATGTGCATTCTTCTACCTTCAACTCTGATCTTCTCCTAAAGACCAAGAACATGTCCTTAGTTCTTCTCAAGTACTTAAGACTGCTCTTCACAGCTATCTAGCGCTTCTTGCCTAGATTTGACCGATATATGCTCGTGACACTCACAGCATGTGCTATATCAGATCGTGTACATAGCATGGCATATATGAGGCTCCCTATAGCTAAAGCATAAGGGATCTTGCTCATCTGCTGAATCTCTTTAGATATGTTGGGGCACATCTTCTTGGAGAGATGTATCTCATGTCTAAGGGGTAATAATTCCCTTTTAGAGATTTTTCATGCCGAACCTCTTCAGCACTCCCTCTATGTATATATTCTGTAATAGGACAAGCATCCTCTTAGATCTATCTCTATAGACCTTAATTCTCAAAATATAGGATGCTTTCCCAAGGTCTATCATGGAGAATTCCTTACACAACCAAACCTTGACCTAAGTTAGTATGGGAATATCATTCCCAATTTGAAGGATATCATCCACGTACAATACGAAGAATGCAATGGCCCTCCCACTAACTTTCTTATAAACACATGGTTCCTCCTCGTTCTTGATGAAATCAAACAATTTGATTACATAGTTGAAACGAGTGTTCCAACTCCGAGATACTTACTTTTGTCCATGGATGGACCTTTGCAGCTTGCAAACCTTGTGATCACCATCACAGTATCTCATAATCATATTATGCTGCAATAACAAGCAATATTCGAATGGACTTCAGCATGGCTACAGGTGAAAAAGTATCCTGATAATCAGTGCCCTCGTACTGACTATAACCTTTCGCCACTAGCCTTGCCTTATAGGTCTCAACCTAGCCATCCAAACTTAATTTTCTCTTATAAATCCATTTACATCCAATAGGTACTATACCTTCTGGTGGATCTACTAAGGTTCAGACTTGGTTGGAATGCATGGAGTCCATCTCTGACTTCATTGCTTCCAGCCATTGCTCGGAATCGATGTCTAACATCGCCTCTTGTAGGTATTGGGATCCTTACCTTGATCCCTATCTTCCATGAGGAACACTTCCTCTACATCCTCTGTAAGTATACCTAAGTACCTTTCAGGAGGATGGAAGATCCTACTAAATCTACGAGGTGGAGGAGGTACAACATGTACTGGCTCAATATGAATAGGTTCTATAGGCACAATGGCTCATTGCTCTTCAGAGACTTTCTCTTAGAGCTCATTTTTTCTCCCACTGCCTCTATCAAGGATAAACTATTTTCCATGAAGATAGCATGTCGGCTTACAAACACTTTGTGATTCTTTGGGACGTAAAATTGTATCCTAATAACTCTTTAGGATATTCTATAAAACGAGCACTAATTGTCCTGTCCTCTAACTTGTCCACCTGTTGTCATTTGACTTGGGCCGGACATCTCCAAATCTTGAAATAACCATGACTCAGCTTCTTACCATGTCATATCTCATATAGTGTGGTAGGAACAGACTTAGAGGGAACACTATTCAATATGTAAATAGCTGAAAATAGGGTATCTCCCTAAAGAAACAAGGGTTGATCAGTGAAGCTCATCATGGACCTGACCATATCCAATAGGGTCTGATTCCTCCTCTCTAACACCCCATTGAGCTGAGGTGTACTAGGAGGGGTCCATTATGAAACTATACCATTCTCCTTGAGATAATCACAGAACTCTCCATTAAGGTGTTCACCTCCTCGATCCAATCGAAGAACCTTAATGAGTTTTTCCTGTTTGTTTTTTTTTTTATAAATTTCATATCTGAACTCTTTGAACTTTTCAAAAGCTTCAGATTTGTGTCTCATACACATATCCATACCGTGAGTAATCATCGGTAAATAAAATAAAAATTATGACCCTTAGCCTGCACATCGAATGGGCCACACACGTCAGTGTGTACTAGGGTAAGTATTTCAGTGGACCTCTCCCGTGTCCTACAAAGGATAATTTGGCCATCTTTCCTTTAAGGCAGGATTCACAAATCGGATATGACTCAAAAGTCAATGAGCCTAAAAGCCCATATTTTCTCTAATTTGTTTATTCTGTCTTCTCCTATATGGCCAAGCCTGAGGTGCCACAAATGCTTTAGATTTATCTCATCTCTAGATCTTTTAGATACTATGGTACTCACTATACGCTCAGATAATTTCACAGATACATCCAAATATAAGTGATAGAGACTGTCAATCATAAAACCACGTGGAACCAATTTATTTCTCAAATAAATGGAACAACAGTCTTATAAAAATCTTCCTGTGCTAAACAAGATACAGAAATCAAATTTCTGCTAGCAACAGGTAACAGTCCCTAAGTATCCTGAGCATATCTGTCATACCTTCTGGAGGTCTGTCACCCTTCATGTTCTTTATGCTTCCCATATATGTAGGACAGTTCCTCTTCCAATGGAAACACTTTTTCTTGCAATTGGCCTTTTTCTTGGAACTTCCTTGCTTGGCGTTTTCTCGATCTTTTGCTTCTTCGCAGGCTTCTTCTTCTTCTAGGTAGACTCTCTATTGAAAGTAGAAACCAATTCGATAGCAAGAACGATGCCCCTTGAACTCTTCAAGATCCCTAAGGTAGTTACCAATTTATTTAACAATTCTATTTTAGTGCATACAATCTTGTTCATATGGTAGTTTACTATAAACTATTCATATGAAGCTGGAAGGGATTGCGGGATCAAATCCGTTTGCAATTCCTTTTGCATGGTCATGCCGAGCTTCTCAAGCTCCTCTAAGTTCTTTATCATGGTCAAACCATGATCATGGACAGACTGCCCATCACGCATCTTGGCCTTGAAGAGCCTCTTGGACACTTCAAAACATGCTGCGTGACTCTGTTCACCATACAACTCTTGTAGGTGATATAATATGTCCCTGGCGGTCTTCATGTTCTCATGCTGGCATTGTAATTCATTGGACATGGATGCCATTATGCAGCACCTAACTTTATTGTTATTGTTCGTCCACTTAGCATGCGTCTTACGCTGACCAGTAATCGGACGGATTGGTAACACAGGGATTCCATGGTCTAGCATATACCCTAATTTCTCACAATTCAAAACTATTTTGAAATTTGCTGAGCCAGTTTTTATAATTGGGTTTGGTCAAACGGTTGTTCTATAGGATATGAGTTAAGAGTCTAGAAGCTGACTTTATAATCCTCAGAGAGTAAAGATTCTAGTTAGAATTTTGTACTTGAACTCTATTTGTTTTAGGGCCTTTTTTTTTTAAAACAAATACACCTCCCACTATTTCCTCGAATCTCTCACACTCCTCTAGTAGAGAAACAGAAACCTTGCGACTCTAGGTTTCAAGTGGGGTGCTACGGTCCCACCAATTTACATGTCACCTCACCTAACAGTTATTGGTGACATATAAATGATGAGTGTACAACTCTTGTACAATGCTTCTCAAGCAAGTTGTAGCGCTATCAGGTCTCTAAGTAATGAAGACCTCACCTAACAGTTATTGGCCCCATTCCTTAGTTAAGTCGGACCCACCGTATAACCGCAGAAGCAAAGCCGTCATTGGGTCCCTCACCTAACAGTTATTGGGCCCAACCCTATCTTTACCCCTACAACATCTCATGCCTAATAGAGAGGTCCAATCCCCCGATGCAACTTGCCCACTGTATCCAGCCGAGACAAATCAACGCCGGAAAGATCTTAGCAGCTCTACTACAGTGGAAGACCTATGGACTTAATATTTTTCGAGGAGATTTAATTTAGGTCTCTTTCATTTAATTATCTACATCTCATGCAAATAATTATCTAACCACTATGCATAAACATAAACATAAACATCCAGGCATAATAACAAAAATTAAACTGGTGATGATCATGGATCTAGGATGGGGTCATAGTACAAGCACATGCACGTCAATTGGTTAGATCGTCTTCAACTCTTGACTCGATCTTGAGCACCCTTGGTCCAATTGCGATCAACTCCTTGATCCATCTCCAATCAACCCTTGATCTCGATCCGCGCAAATTGTGCTTGTAGAGGCATGCACCGATCAACCATTGACAAGCAAACACATCACAGATTACATCCCAGATAACTTTAAAAATAAATAAAATTAAATAATAGTTACAACCCTTTTTCATGAGACACGCAGGTCTCTAATACATCAATATAAGATGCACGCAGGCATCTGAAAATCTGATTTACATGCCATCACATAACATCACAGAACATCTCAGACATTGCAGAACATTTCAGCACAATTAAAGGGTCCATCCATGATCATCACCATACGCATCTCATGCATTAAATAAAATTTACAGATCTGAATATTTAACAGATTATGTCATCTTATGAGTTGCTGATCATGCAAGATATGATTCTAAATATTTTTAATCTCATTAACAAATCAATAGAATCATTAATCTAATCGCATAGAAAATCAGCATGTAGAAAAATCAGTAAGCTGAAAATTCTGCATGCAGAAAAATTCAGCAAGCATAATCTTTAAATTTTCAGATCTATTATGCCTTAATCATTTAATCCTAATCTTAATCTACGCAACCATGGCTCTGATACCACTGTTGGAATCCCTTGCACGCCTCAAAATAAACAGAACGAACGCAGCGGAAGGGGCATGCACGAGATCCGCATCGCTCATCGCATGAACGTATTTTAAAACTGACGTTCGTAGATAGATTAGGATTAAAACTTTTATATAAGATTAGGAAGATCAGATCTTCACCTTGTGCGGGTAGATATTCACCGCAATCTGATGATCATGGTATTTATTGAAAGGTTCGTTTGAAGCCGCACAAGCGTCCGGCCTCTACGGGTATCCACACGAGGCAGAGGACCAATCGAAGCCTTTGAATCTCCTCGGGGTGCTAGCTCCCTTGCAGAGATAACTTTTGATGGCTGAAATCCTTCCTTTGAATCAACTCTTGATTCCCTTAGGGAGGAGGAAGAAGAAGGGTGGATGAAAAAGAAGAAGGCCAAAAATCCTTTGCAGCCTTTTTTTTTTCTTTGTTTTGGAACCAAAAACCAGCAACGGAGGAAGGGCTGCACCCTCTTTCTTCTTTCTTTTTTTTTTTGTTGGTTGCTGGCGGCTGAAAACCCTATGGGAGAGAGGGGCCTTACGGCTGACAAAACCCAAGAGCGAGGAAGCTATCACACGGCTCAAAAAAAAGGGTTTTTAAGAGGATCTCACGGCTGAATGGAAATAGCCTTTTATTCCCTTGTGGGGTCCGCCCCTTATTCTTTCTTTTAAGGCGTGTGGAGCTCCTAAACGGCTGAATGAAGTATGCCATTAATTCCCTTGCGGGGTCCGCCGTATCTTGTATGGGATGAGAGGAGGGGGCTACATGCTCCCCTTTTGGAACCCTAGGTGTGAGCTCCTACAAATTAGGAGCTCACGTCTATCTCCTTTTTTTCTTTTTTTTTTTTTCTTCTCACGTAAAAACCAAGAGGAGGGGCATGCCCCTCCCTTTTATCCTCTCATGCCCCACGCCCAAGCCTCATCTCATGAGGTGCGTGGGCTCCACTTTCAGCCCCTTTAGTCCCCTCATATTTATCCATAAGATTAAATCAATTATGACTCTTGGAGTCCTAATCTAATTAGGACTCAATTGAATCATGACTCAATTGAACTCTTCAATCCTAATCCAATTAGGAGTCATCTTAATTTATTAGATCAAAATTAATTAGGACTTTAGGAATCCCAATCTAATTAGGACTCATATAATTTTAGTCCTAATCCAATTAGGACTTTAGGAATCCTACTCCAAGTAGGACTCTAATTTAATTTGAAGTCCTAATCTAATTAGGACTCTAGAAGTCCTACTGCAAGTAGGACTCTTATTAAATAAGATCAAGCCATTTAATTAAGTCCAATTGATTTAATTAAATTGCAATCCAATTGCAATTATTCCTTCTTCTACTCACTAACTCTTAGTGAGTTAAAACAATTATCCATCAAATTGATAATTATAAATTATTTGTGATTCCAAAACATAATTCAACCATCGGATCGGTCAATACCTCTAATGTGTGTGACCCCATAGGTTCTATTCTGTCTGGTAGTGAGATATATTGTGATCCCTATCACAATATCATTGAAACTTCTTTCAATGGGTTGGAACAATTTCCACTCTTCTCATTCGGATTCACTGATCATCAAGTGAATGCCTCTGAGTCTCACAATCCACCAGTGACACCTAGCAGCATGTAGTGGCAACCCAGCAGAATGGAATAGATGAACCTCTAGGTGCAGTTAGTGTCTGATACAGTCCCTCTATCATGGATCCCGACAGGATGGAGGTCATGGATAACTCGTCAAACCTCATCATCTGTCATATGTAAAATTTATTTGACTTTAGTTCGAGATTGGAAAACTCTTTTTCCAAAAACTACCTTGGCCAAGGATTTACGAACTCAGTCTCATAAATCACATAGGATCTCTCCTAATCTATCAAGGTCGATAGATTCCATCTAGATGCATCCCTACTCCTACAATGAACCTACTGCAGCCAATCTGCACCACAAGGACCCAAATGGATAGGGCCCATGTTTATGTGCTCGTCAAACTACAGCAACCTCATTGTGAATAGCCGAGGCATCGCAGGTCAAAGGACCAGTCATACAACTGCAGCATCAAGTATGTCACTGACGAGTGGATAGACATCCAAGTGACTACTTGCTATGGTCACGCTCAGTACCCTTGTTCTCTAACAAGCACTTGCACAATTGCTCCAGTGTCGCCACACTGTAGACTCAAGACTCGTCCATCAAAGAAAGCAATCCGTGCACTAATCTCAGCGGATCGATCACCGTCCTCGTGATGATCCATCGATCAGGAGCAATTCAGAAATTAATCACCAATGACACATGCTTCAAATTCTCAACTCTTGAGAATATGCGTCATCATCTTATTAATTTCTTGGACGATTCATGGACACATAAGAACATGAATGAAAAGAATGCCCAACTTAATAAATTCATAATTAGGTCAAGTACAAATTTATGTCCCAGAATAAAATAATGCGTCAGCCAAATTGGCTTCTAGGGCATACTTCTAACAGGAACTCTATTCAATAAGTAAATAGCTGAAAATAGGGCATCTATCTAAAGAAACAAGGGTAAATCAGTGAAGCTCATCATGGACCGGACTATATCCAATAGAGTCCGATTCCTCCTCTCTGACACTCCGTTGAGCTGAGGTGTACCAGAAGGAGTCCATTATGAATCTATACCATTCTTCTTGAGATAATCACGGAATTCTCCACTAAGGTATTCACTTTCTCGATCTGATCGAAGAACCTTAATGAGTTTTTCTGTTTATTTTTCTACTTCATATCTCAACTCTTTGAACCTTTCAAAAATTTCAGATTTGTGTATCATACACATATCCATACCGTGAGTAATCATCGGTAAATGAAGTAAAAAATTACAATCCCTAGCCTGCATATCGAATGGGCCACACACATCAGTGTGTACTAGGGTAAGTATTTCAGTGGACCTCCCTGTGTCCTATAAAGGATAATTTGGCCATCTTTCCTTGAAGGCAGAATTTACAAATCGAATATGACTCGAAAGTCAATGAGCCAAAAAGCTCATGTTTCTCCAATTTGTTTATTCTGTCTTCTCCTATATGGCCAAGCCTGAGGTGCCATAAATACTTTAGATTTATCTCATTTCTGGATCTATTAGATCCTATGGTATTCACTGTTTACTCAGATACATTCACAGATACATCCATATGTATGTGATAGAGACTGTCAATCATAAAACCACGTTGAACCAATTTATTTCTCAAATAAATGGAACAATAGTCTTATAAAAATCTTTCTGTGCTAAACAAGATACAGAAATCAAATTTCTGCTAGCAACAAGTAACAATCCCTAAGTATCTTGAGCATATATGACATACCTTCTTAAGGTCTGTCACCCTTCATGTTCTTTATGCTTTCCATGTATTTAGGACAGTTCCTCTTCCAATGGCCGTCCATGATGCAATGGAAACACTTTTTCTTGCAATTGGCCTTTTTCCTGGAACTTCCTTACTTGGCATTTTCTCGGTCTTCTGCTTCTTCGCAGGCTTCTTCTTCTTCCAAATAGACTCTCTCTTGGAAGTAGAAACCAACTCGACAGCGAGAATGATGCCCCTTGAACTCTTCAAGGTCCCTAAGGTAGTTACCAATTTATTTAACAATTCTGTTTTGGTGCATACAATCTTGTTCATATGATAATTTATTATAAACTGTTCATATGAAGCTAGAAGGGATTGCGGGATCAAATCCGTTTGCAATTCCTTGTGAATGGTCATGCCGAGCTTCTCAAGCTTCTCTAAGTCCTTTATCATGGTCAAACTATGATCATGGACAGACTGCCCATCGCGCATCTTGGCCTTGAAGAGCCTCTTGGACATTCAAACCAAGCTGCATGACTCTGATCATCATACAACTCTTGCAGGTGATTTAATGTGTCCTTGGCAATCTTCATGTTCTCATGCTGGCATTATAATTTATTGGACATGGATGCCATTATGTAGCACCTAACTTTATTGTCATCGTTCGTCCACTTAGCATGCGTCTCACGCTGATCAGTGATCGGACAGATTGGTAATACGGTGATTCCATGGTCTAGCATATACCCTAATTTCTCACAATTCAAAACTATTTTTGAAATTTGCTGAACCAGTCTTTATAATTGGGTTTGGTCAAACGGTTGTTCTATAGGATATGAGTTAAAAGTCTAGAAGCTGACATTATAATCCTCAGAGAGTAAAGATTCTAGTTAGAATTTTGTACTTGATCCTAATTTGTTCTAGGGTTTTTTAGAACAAATGTACCTCCCACTATTTTCTCGAATTCCTCACACTCCTCTGGTAGGAAAACGGAAATTCTACACGACTAGGATTTCTAGTGGGTACTGCGGTTCCACCGATTTACATGCCACCTCATCTAACAGTTATTGGTGACATATAAATAGATGAGTGTACAACTCTTGTACATGCTTCTTAAGCATGTTGCAGTGCTACTTGGTCTCTAAGCCATGAAGACCTCATCTAACAGTTATTTGTTCCATTTCTTAGTTAAGTCAGACCCACCGTATAACCGTAGAAATAAAGTCGTCATTGGGTTCTCACCTAACAGTTATTGGTGCCCAACCCCACCTTTACCCTACAACATCTCAAGTCTATAGAGAGATCCAACCCCCCGATGCAACTTGCCCACTGTGTCCAGCCGAGACAAGTCAACACCAGAAAGACTTTAGCAGCTCTACTACAGTGGAAGACCTATGGACTTAATATTGGTTAATCATGTCTTAGTGTTTGCAACTTGAGCTCTTCATAAGAGGTAATCGAACAATTGGCTAGGTAAGCAGGTGGGAGGCTACCTTACTCAGAGAGTAAGGTCCTAATTAAGTAACCACCTTGCATGCTTTCCTAGACACCAATTAGATCAATTAATCTAATATGACTCGCTCATGTTGGTTCACTCTCGACTTGATTGAGGAGGTTTTAGTTTAGGTCTCATTTAGATTGGTCTATTAGTTTGCATCACATGTAAACCTATCTACCCCGCTCACATTCGCATCACATGCAAATAGCACATCACAGGCAGTTATAATTGCAGCAATAAATAAAAGCTGAATTTTAAATAGATGATGATCATGGATTCTAATTAGGTCATATTACAAGCACATGCACGTCAATCGATCAGTTAGTCTTCAATTCTTGAATTGGTCCCGAGCCTCCTTGATTCGATCCTTGATCAACTCTTGATCCAATCGATATCAACCGCTCAGATCGCCGTTCATCTCATGTACTGTCTTCGACTTGATCGTTGACGTACATCACATCACAGAAATACAACCATCTATATAATAATAAATTACATCCCCTTTTAGGAGGCACGCAGGCCTCTCAAAATATCAAATAAGATGCATGCAAGCATCTTAAAAATTACATGACATTACAGATCACATCGTAGGTCATTACATTTGATACCAAAAGAGTTTGAATCCAATGATCATCACCACATGCAACAATTATAATTTTCAGATCTGAAATCTAATTGACTATCTTATGACATGGGTTGCTGATCATGCTAAACATGATTCTAAACTTTGTAATCCCATTAACAATGTAATTAGAATCATCAAATTATCACATAAAAATCAGCATACAAAAATCAGCAATCCTGAAAAATTCTGCATGCAGAAAATTTCAACATACAATCCTTTTAAATTTTAGATCTATCATGCCTGTTAATAATTAATTCTAACCTTAATCTACGAAGCCTAGGCTCTGATACCACTGTTGGGACCCGCCCATGCTGCAGAAAATTTAAAAAATTTCAGATGGCAGCGAAAGAGGCATGCACGGGATCAATCGTTCATCCTATGAACGTTGTTTAAAAATCGTTCGTAGATAGATTAGAATTAAAACTTTTAAAACTATTATGAAGATTAGATCTTCATCTTGTGCGGGTAGATGATCACCGCAAACTAAAGTTTGTGGTTTAGAAGGATGGTTCACTTGAAGCCGTTCACGCGTCCGGCCTCTACGGGTATCCACACGAAGTAGAGATCCGATCAAAGCTTCCTTGTCTCCCTGAGGTGCTAGCTCCCTTGCAGTGACAACTTTGGATGGCTGATGTCCTCCTTTTGAATCAACCCTTGATTGTGCTTGGGAGGAGGAAGAAGAAGGATGAAGTTTGAAGAAGAATCAAAGCCCCTGCAGCCTACTTCCTTTTCCCTGCGTTGGAACCAAGGAGGAGGGAAGAAGATGGCCGCCAAGCTTTCTTTTCTTCTCACCTTGCTTGCGGCTGAAAAACAAGGGGAGAAAGGGTGGCCACGAGTTGGAGAGGGAGAGGGCTTCAATCAATGCCCTAGGGTGCCGCCCACTTCTCCTTTTAAAGGCATGAAGGGCTCCTACAAATTAGGAGCCCTTGATCCTTTTCCAAAAGGGGCGCCGGCCCCTCTTGTGTTGCCGCACCATGGTTAACCCTAATCCTCCTCCTTGGGAGGCCCTCATGTGGCTAAGCCCTAATCTAATTAGGCTTATGATAGTCAACTTTAAAGACCACGCAATAGCACGTATCTGGTAGGATAGTGTTTACGAGTATCGATCCACAGGGATTGGGGTATAGTTGTTTTCTTAAAAATATTTAAAAGGAAAAGTTTGTGAAGAAAATTAAACTAAGAAATTTAATAAAGAAAATGTAATTAAAATGATATCAGTTTGAGGGAACCTAGGGCAAGAAATTCACCACTAACATCGGAACAAGGGTTATTTGTATTTTAATTTATTCTTGGATTAACATGCAAATTGGCTACAAGCCTAAAAAGCATTCGAATAAAATTTTACAAAAATAATTTAGGCATAATCCATCTTCAGTTGGCATGCAATGTCTACCCTAAACTAATGCGGTAGCACACCACATCTTCCCTAAGCATGGACTATCTTATATTTACCTAGTGATCATGAAGAATAGTTGTACGAACATCATACTTAAAATCACAGAAATTAAATATGATTCAAAAGAAGATATCCATTAAAAACAATAAGTTCATACAACCCCAAGAATATAAAATAAAATATAAAACCCGTGTCCCTTTGTTAGGGTTGCATCCAGCCCTGGAGAAGAGCTCAGGCTTCATGCAGTGGTAGACGGAAGCAGCAGCACAGCAGCGGGCTTCTATTTGGCTCAGGATCAGCTTCCTTTTTCCTCCCTCCTTCCTTCTTCCTCTCTTAACACTTCATTGTTATTATTATTTTTTTATATGTTGGAAGTTATTTCCAAAATAACCCAACTACTCTCTCACTCATGCACTGGGATTTCAGCCTCCGAGAAGCGATGCCCCAAGGAAGAAAGCTCTCCTCCTTTTATAGCTTCACCAGCACCCCCCCTCCTTGCTTCCCTCACCTGGATAGGATCTTCCGAATGGGAAGATAAGAGCAAGGAACGGCTTCCTGTTCCGTGGATGAAGGTGAAACGTGGCAAGAATCCTCACAGATGGCTGGAAGATAT
This sequence comes from Phoenix dactylifera, assembly GCF_051530095.1. NCBI lineage: Eukaryota > Viridiplantae > Streptophyta > Magnoliopsida > Arecales > Arecaceae > Phoenix > Phoenix dactylifera. The sequence goes on along the minus strand of NC_143193.1, from coordinate 20,406,336 downwards.
GCAAAACAGAGGAGACTTCGCGAACGGTGGATGGGATGATGTTCCACAGATGCTGGGGATCTTATCCACACTTGGATGACGTGCAATTCGGAAGGAGAGCTGACCCGGAAGAAGCTTGGAAGGCACGCGGGTGAGTAGCTGGAATGCGGATGAACCTTGCTCTGCTGGGAAGAATCTGGTTGGATACTCCATTCCATGAAGCTTGGAACCAATCCGAACGGGATTCAGGGAAGTGAAGTTATCCGGAAGAGGAGCTGATGCCGTGATTCGTGATGAAGAGGAGATGGTTGAGAAGATCCCGGCTCTGTTCCGAAGCAATGGAAGACCGTGGACGTTGGGAGGATCTCATGTGAACGGGCGGACGTGGGAGGATTAAGTCTGGGAATCAACGTGGAGGTCATCACGATATTGGTTGCTTAATCCGAACGGGAGAAGATCACGAACGGGATGTGGGCTGTGGAGGACGTGGATCATGCATGCGTGAGCTTCTTCCGTGATGCTCGGCATGGCTGGAAAATAGGGAATTCGGATAATGGTGCTGGACGTTGGGAGATTCAGCTGGGAGGGGATTTTTTGGAATTGAGAAGGGATGAGGATGCTGGGAAGATATGCGGAGGAGAAGATATGGCTTATTCATGGACGTGAAAGGAATCCGAAGGAAGTTTCCTGGGAGATGGTTGGTTTGGTGGAACCGTGGAGCTCGGGATGAAGCTCGGGATGGTTCTATTCCGCTGGAAATAGGGGAGCTGGAAGCTGCTGATAGCATTGGGAATTCTGTTCCAAAGCAGGGGATGAAGGTTGGATGGATCCGTGAGGCTCGGGAGGATGAAGCTACGGACGTGGAGGAGATGATGTTGTTTTGTTGCTGGGAGAAAATCCGGAAACGAGGAAGATTTGGGATGCTCACGGGATGAAGATGAATCGCGGATCACCCGGTCATGGGAGGAGGCGGAATGCTGGTTCTCATCCAAAAGGAAAGAGACACGCGAAAACAGGGGAGAATGGAGTTCCTTGCGAACGGTGGGGAGCTGACCGGCTGGGATCAAACATGGGATGTGTTCTCGGATGACTGTTAGCTTCCAAACGTAGAGAGAGATGGGATGCTCATCCTTGGAGCTTGGGGATGTTTCCGTTGGCTGGACGGGATCCGTGGATGTGGAGATCGTGGGATCCATGGATGCCTAGGCTTTATCCCGTGGGTGATGGAGGGTTATCACGAACGGACGTGAATATGGCTTACGGGATGAAGATGAATTGGAGGAGATGCGGCTGGAAGTTGAACAGAGAATTTAGAGAACTTGGAATTCGGAAGAGAGGGAAGATGGTCTGGATGCGGAAGGAGCTGGGAAAGATGTAGATGGGCTCTGTTTGGTAGAAAGACGTGGGAAGGATGACATGGATGCGAGATGAATGGCTGAGAACCTGAGGTTTGTATGCGGACGGCTGGAAATAAATTCTGTTTTTGAAGCTGGGGTGAATCACATAAAAGGTGGGATGACATGGAACAGGGGAAATGATTTTGGGTGAATGTCGTGATCCGGAGGGAGGCTGAGTTGTTGAGCTCAATGTTGGGAAAGAAATAAGAGAATTGGACTGAATCAAGATATGAGAGGATTTGATTCATGGGGTGCCTACGATTTGAGTTCAGAAATCATCCCAAATGAGTTCGACTCGACCTGCATAGATTAAATTCGACCAATAAAATCAAGAAAAATCGAATTATTTTTAATAATGCAATGATGAAGGGGAACACATTTTCTTATGTTAAATTTATAAAATATGTGAATTAAAATAATGATAAGTGCTATGAAAAAGATATTAATTTATGCATTATTTAGCACTTATCACACCCCAAAACCTACATTTTGCTAGTCCTCGAGCAAAATAAAACTAACTCACTTTCGCAGAAATCGCGATTGCATTTACCATATGCAATAAGGCTTTAAACCCCTAGGTGGCCCTAGTGGACGAGTTTTGTCTCGTGAGGATTTCCGGCTCAGATACTCATACACTGCTGTCTAAAGAATTTATTTTATTATTTTATAAAATCTAATTTCAAATGCATAAGTGCCAAGAATTTCAAAAGCACACAAAGTTTTAATTACTAAGTCAGCCCAAATCCTAGGTCAGTATGCAATTCAAGTTGAGGTCATTAAGTTTCCGTTAGGGAGTTGTAAGGCTCATTTATACTCGGGTGCTCGGTGATATTTGGACCATACACAAGCTAAGGCTTTAGATTCTCCAAAATACTGCTAAAGCTAGTAGTTTCCAAGAATTGGTCAGATAAGACCTAATCACTGATTCAAAATCATCCTATCTTGCAGGATTCCGAGAGTTGTGGATGTTTACTTTAATACCTCATGGGCTTTATCTGTAATATTCCAGTTTACTCGAATTTTTACAACGACGGCTTTCACACTATCGTCTTTTTCAAGGTCAATATTATTTTTTCTTTCTTCTTCTTTTTTTTTATTTATTCTGTATTTATAAATTACGCATTTTTACTCTTGTAATGATTCCTCCGTGTAGCGAGCATTCAGTCAACACTCCCACACCAGATGGCATAAGGTGTTGGGCATCAAGACTCCCCTACGGACCTATGCTCGGGTTCATCATCACAAGCCCGCTGACCTTTAACGATAGGTAGCCCATTTCGATGTACCTGACTAAATTCACTCTCTTTTTTTTAAATAAATATGGGATAATAGTGAATTAGATAGGTATGATTCATCAGAACTCAAGGTTGCTATCAGACTTAACAACATAATGTTGAACCTAACCCTTAGAAGTGCAGGCCATGTGTGTTGTGAAATTCCAAAGTAAAAATTATATTACAACTTACTAAAAAAACTTTTAATGAAAAAAACTCAAATTGTCTTACTCTTGACTAATCATTGGGCTTGTTAGATTTTATATACTTTGTGTGTTTATCATGTCAGCACTAAGGCATAGAAATTAGGTTTTTTTTTTAAGATAAACTTACTTAAAAATACGAAAATGTAAAAATTGCTTCAAAAATTTGAATCTCCTATACCCCCCAACCTAGACCAGACATTGTCCTCAATGTTTTATTTTATTATTATTATTTTAATAATATTATATTATTATTTTTTTATTTTTATTTTTTTTATTATTTTTATTTTGGACGAAAATATGATGCATATGGAGGATAGAAGCATTTTACCTTAATTGCATCAGTAATATGAGGACATCTGAAAAATGCGACAAGAAAATACGTAGAAATAATCTATTAGAATTGGGTTGCCTCCCAACAAGCGCTAAGTTTAACGTCTTCAGCCAGACGCAGTACATCCTTAAGTATCCTGATAAATAGGATCTATCAAATCAAGGGATTCAATCAACTGTCCATCTGCAACACATTCTATGTAAGGTTTCAATCTTTGACCATTGACGTTCAGGATACGACCATCATTGATGTTTTGAATTTCTACTGCACCATGAGGAAAAACCTTTCTAACTAAAAAGAAACCATCCCACCTAGAGCAAAGTTTACCAGGGAAGAGACGCAATTTAGAATTGAATAGCCAAACCTTTTGATTAGGCTCAAAAGACTTACGGTTAATGGATTTGTCATGAAAAGCCTTAGTCCTTGCCTGGTAAATTTTGGCATTTTCATATGCCTCATTGCGTAACTCTTCAAGCTCGTTGAGTTGAAGTTTTCGGTTAGAACCAGCTGCTGCCATATCAAAGTTAAACTTTTTAATGGCCCAAAAAGCTCTATGCTCAAGTTCTACGGGTAAGTGGCAAGCTTTACCAAAAATCAGTCGATAAGGAGACATGCCAATAGGAGTCTTATAGGCAGTACGATAAGCCTAGAGAGAATCGTTTAATCTTTGAGACCAATCTTTTCTATCAGGGCGTATTGTTTTCTCTAAGATGTGTTTTATCTCCCTATTGGAAACTTCAACTTGCCCGCTTGTTTGGGGATGGTACGGGGTGGCAACTTTGTGGGTGATTGAATACTTGCGAACCAAAGCCTCAAAAGACCGGTTGCAGAAATGTGATCCCCCATCACTAATGATAGCTCGGGGTGTGCCAAAGCGACTAAATATATTTGTTTGTAAAAACTTAATCACAACCTTATGATCATTAGTCCTAGTGGCAATAGCTTCTACCCACTTCGAAACATAATCTACCCCAACAAGAATGTACTCAATACCAAAAGAATGCGGGAAAGGGCCCATGAAGTCAATACCCCAGACATCGAAAATTTCTACAATTAAAATGGGGTTAAGTGGCATCATATCTCTACGGGTGATTGTACCCATTCGTTGACATCGCTCGCAAGTCTGGCAAAATTTGTGAGCATCTTTGAACAATGAGGGCCAATAAAATCCACTTTGTAAGACCTTAGCTGCAGTTTTTCTACCCCCAAAATGTCCTCCGCAGGCTTGGGTATGACAAAAATTAAGAATACTCTGAAATTCACATTCAGGCATACATCGACGGATTACTTGATCAGAGCAGTATTTAAACAGATCAGGGTCATCCCAAAAGTAGAACCTGACTTGCGAAAAGAACCGATCCTTGTCCTGCTTGGACCAATGATCAGAAATTTGTCCTATGGCAAGATAGTTCACTATGTTGGCAAACCATGGTGTTTTCACTTGTTGTACCTCAAACAATTGTTCATCTGGAAAGGAGTCATGAAGTGATGAAATGTTATGAGGAGGCTCGAGAAGGATTCTAGATAAATGGTCTGCTACAATATTTGTGGTGCCTTTCTTATCACGAATTTCTAGATTAAATTCCTGTAACAACAGGATCCGTCGAATTAGATGAGGCTTGGTGTCCTTCTTTGAAAGGAGGTACCGAAGAGCAGAATGATCAGTGAATACAATAACCTTGGATCCTAAGAGATAGGATTGAAACTTGTCTAAGGCAAACACTACAGCTAGTAATTCTTTCTCAGTAGTGGTGTAGTTCAATTGCGCATCTGAGAGTGTCTTACTAGCATAGTAGATGACATGAGGTAACTTATCTAGTCGTTGCCCTAAAACCGCCCCAATGGCATAGTCAGAAGCATCACACATAAGTTCAAATGAAAGGGTCCAATTGGGAGGTTGTATGACAGGTGCTGTAGACAACTTAGATCGTAGTTTTTCAAAGGCCTCTTTACATGCTTCATCAAAGACGAATGGTGTATCCTTGGCAAGGAGATTGCACAAGGGCCTAGAGATTTTACTGAAGTCTTTAATGAAGCGACGGTAAAATCCAGCATGGCCAAGAAAAGAACAAATTTGTTTCACAGATTTGGATGGAGGAAGATTAGAAATAAGATCAACTTTAGCTTTATCTACCTCAATCCTCCTTTTGGACACAATGTGTCCCAAAACTATACCCTCTTGAACCATGAAATGACTCTTTTTCCAACTCAGCACTAGATTGGTCTCCTTACATCTTTTCAGAACCAGGGTTAAATTACTGAGACAATCATCAAATGAGGAGCCGAAAACTGAAAAATCATCCATGAATACTTCCAGAAATTTTTCTAACATGTCAAAAAAAATTGCCATCATGCATCGTTGAAATATCGCGGGTGCATTGCAGAGTCCAAATGGCATTCTTCTATACGCAAATGTCCCAAATGGACATGTGAAAGTGGTTTTCTCTTGATCATCGGGATACATGGCCACTTGGTTATATCTAGAATAACCATCTAGGAAATAGTAGAAACCCTGACCGGCTAACCTTTTCAATATTTGGTCAATAAATGACAAAGAAAAATGGTCCTTCCTAGTCATGGAGTTTAACTTCCTGTAGTCAATGCAAACACGCCAGCTAGTGGTCGTGCATGTGGGCATCAACTCTCCTTCTGCATTTTCAACCACAGTAATGCCCGACTTCTTTGGTACTACTTGAGTCGAACTCACCCAGTTGCTATCAGAGATAGAATAAATGATTCCGGCATTTAGCAACTTTACTACTTCTTTCTTGACTACCTCTTTCATGTTTGGGTTGAGTCTCCTTTGCATTTCACGGGTTGGTTTTGCATCTTCTTCTAGGTGAATGCGATGCATGCAAATGGATGGGTCAATCCCCTTCAGATCAGTTACGGACCATCCAATTGCATGTTTGTGTTCTCCGAGTACACTCAAAAGTTGACCCTCCTGTTTGTCAGACATGTCAGCCGCGATGATTACAGGTAGGGTATCTTCGGATCCTAGAAAAGCATACTAAGGGTTACCGGAAGTGGCTTTAGCTCAAGTTTGGGAGGGGACTCGATGGAAAGGCACTGTGGCGTACTAGAAAGGGTAGGAAGTGGTTCATATCGGATATGCCAAGGATGAGAATTTGTGGGAGACGGATTGTCAAGTAGGACATTGACTTCTTCTATGGCCTTGTTTAAATCAAAATTATCAATGTCAAAATGGGCTAAACATGCTTCCAAAGGGTCATCTGCCAGAATATAGGAAAGGGCTTCTTCTACAAGATCGTCCATTTTGTCAACTAGGAAGCACTCATCTTTCCTTGCAGGTTGATCAGAGGCATGGAATACATTTAATTTAACTTTCATGTTTCCAAAAGATATATCCATCACCCCAGTTCTACAATTAATACATGCATTGGCTGTAGCTAGGAAGGGACGACCGAGAATCATAGGGATCTGTTTCTTAAGGTTCGGCACAGGTTCCATATTAAGGACGATGAAATCAACTGGAAAATAAAATTTATCTACCTTGACTAGGACATCTTCAATTGTTCCTCGTGGTATTTTAACAGATCGATCAGCCAATTGCAGGGACACCGAAGTAGGCTTTAATTTACCTAATCCGAACTTCTCGTAGACTGAATAAGGAAGGAGGTTAACACTTGCCCCTAAATCTAATAGTGCTTGATCAATAGAATTGTCTCCTACCACACAAGAGATGGTAGGTGCACCAGGATCCTTGAACTTAGGAGGGGTTTTGTGCTGGAGGATGGAGCTCACTTGTTCAGTTAGGAAGACCTTTTTAGGCACATGTGTCCTAGATTTTTGTTTCTGGGTACAAAGGTCTTTGAGAAATTTGGCATACGATGGAACTTGTTATATGGCATCAAGGAGAGGGAGGTTGATTTTGACTTGTTTGAATACCTCCATTATTTCTTCCAACGAAGTTCCTTTCTTGCTAAAGGAAGAAGGTGCATTCAGACACTGAGGGAAAGGAGCCTTCGGTGGAAAAGGTGTGGTTGATACTGGGTTTGATGGTGACATAGAGGAGTTTGGGATCTCTTTAGGTATAGTCATACTCCTATCTTCATTTTCCTTATGTTCTTTTTCTCCAACCTTATTGTCCACTACGCGTCCGCTTCTTAAGGTAGTCATGGCATTGGCTTGTTCATGGTGAACATCATTCGGGTGAGTCTCTTGAGCTATGTACTGCCCTCTCGGGTTACTCACTGGTTGGCTTGGAAGCTTGCCTTCCTCTCTTTTATTTAGTGCACTCGCTAGCTGCCCTAGCTGGGATTCTAATTTAGCAATAGACTGGGTGTGGGAGTGCAACAATTGTGTATTGGCTTCGAGTCCTTGAAGAGTAGTCAAAACTTTTTGCTCAAAAGCTGTATCTCTTTGGGGTGCTGGAGGAGGGACATGTTGAAATTGTGAATAGTGAGTCGGAGGATGGTTCGGATGAACATTCTGGAACGGTTGGAAGTGTTGGGAATACGGCTGGGAGGTATTGAAAGTCTGCTACTTCTAAGAGAAATTTGGATGGTTGCGCCACCCTGGATTATAAGTGTTAGAATACGGATCATTACCCGGTCGGAACTGTGCTTGGGCAGCATTAACTTGTTCTTGCACACATTCAGGGAATTGAGCTGCCGAAGGGCATTCATGAATAGGGTGAGATGGGCTAGAACAAAGAGCACAAACTTGTGCTTGGGGAAAGTTTGGAAGCTGTTCTCTAAACATTAGCTGGTCCAACTTGCGGGATAGTGCATCTACTTTGTCAGATAGACCTATGGACTGGCTAACTTTATATATGGTTCCTTTTCTTTGAGAACTTGGGGGTGCTTGACGAGCAGAGGAGGCATGGTGGAGGGTATTTTCATTAAGGTTCTCAAACAATTGCCATGCCTCATGGTCACTTTTAAGCATGAAAGTTCCCCCGCATGCAGCATCGATCATCTGACGGTTTCGTTCAGTCAATCCGTCATAGAAACATTTCACTAGCTGCCATTTAGGTATTTGATGATGAGGGCACTTTCAGAGTAAATCTCTAAATTTTTCCCAAGTTTCATGAAATTCTTCCCCGTCGGATTGGGAGAAGCTCGTGATAGCACGCCTAAATTGATTTGTTCTTCCTATGGAAAAATATTTCTTCAGAAATTCATGTTGCATTTGAGCCCATGAAAGAATGGAATTGGCTTCTAATGAATGGAGCCACTGTTTAGCTTTGTCCTTAAGGGAGAAAGGGAACAACCTAAGTTTCAGAGCATCATCAGTGAAGTTCTGAATTTTGACAGTAGTGCAGATCTCAAGGAACTCATCCAAATGTTTGTATGGGTCTTCATTGTTAAGTCCATAAAAAGAGGAAAGCATTTGGATGACACTAGACTTAATTTCAAATTGTACAGCAGCAGTGGTATCAGGTAGTCGAATACAAGATGGAGAGGTATAAATGGAAGGAGTAAAGTACTCCTTTAACAGTTTGGGTTGTTCTTTAGCCATCTCGACAGGTGGGGCAGATCCTATGGTTTTATAAGTACGAATTTCGGCTCGAAGGGCCCTAATAGAATGCTCTATTTCAGAATCAAAAGGTACTAATTCAGGGGATCTGGAACGACACCCTAGCATACACTAATACTTTTCTAATCAGTTAAGTGCGGTCAAGCATGCATTAAAAGAAAAACACTTCAAATCCGTATGTTTGCCCTAAAATCACTAGACAGCTCCTAACTGGTTTGAAGAGGGCACCTAAGCCTCCAATCCGGTCTAATGAACTGAGTTGACCAGGTAAGCTCCCAGGTAAGTGGGGGGGTCACATTGCAAAGGTCCCACTTAAAAACCACTTGCCTCGAACAGATGAACTGTCTTCCTTGGGACAAAGCTTACCTAGACATCAACTAAGCCACAGAGCAAAATTGGTGCAACTTTCGGTGATGTTCGTCCTACTGAGCTCGAATGTCCCTAGGGGCCAACGTCTAATTGATTTTAATTAAAGTGATAGCTATGTGAGAATTGATTCACCTAATTTGGACAAGAATCTGGTGATGAAATCCAGTTCTTATCTTGTTGGGGTGATTGTCCTTACTATGTGCGGATTAATTGGTGTATGTGTATCAGGCATGCATTCACATTTTTTGCTGAATTTAAAATCAAACAATCACCACAAAAGGGAATTAATTTAAATAAGAAAGGTTTAGAGGTTACCAAAGAAAATTTCCCCAGCAATTTTTTTTTATTTATTTTTTTGTAGGCAAACCTCTACAGCATTCCTTTTCCAGCAGTTTCCTTTTTGATCGTCCCAGAATTCCTCTTCGATTCCTGATCAAATAATATCAAGAGAAAAATCAAAAATTAGTAAAAGAAAAAAGAGATAAGGAAAGTAACAAAAAATAGAAAATATTTTTATTTTATTTTAGATATATTATTATTTTATTTTTTATTTTTATTTTTTTTGAAATTTTTTTAAAGAAAAACAACTATGCTAACAATCTCCGGCAACGACGCCAAAAATTGATAGTCAACTTTAAAGACCATGCAATAGCACGTATCTGGTAGGATAGTGTTTACGGATATCGATCCACAGGGATTGGGGTATAGTTGTTTTCTTAAAAATATTTAAAAGAAAAAGTTTGTGAAGAAAATTAAACTAAGAAATTTAATAAAGAAAATGCAATTAAAATGATATCAGTTTGAGGGAACCTAGGGCAAGGAATTCACCACTAACATCGGAACAAGGGTTATTTGTATTTTAATTTATTCTTGGATTAACATGCAAATTGGCTACAAGCCTAAAAAGCATTCGAATAAAATGTCACTAAAGTAATTTAGGCATAATCCATCTTCAGTTGGCATGCAATGTCTACCCTAAACTAATACGGTAGCACACCACATCTTTCTTAAGCATGGACTATCTTATATTTACCTAGTGATCATAAAGAATAGTTGTACGAACATCATACTTAAAATCACAGAAATTAAATATGACTCAAAAGAAGATATCCATTAAAAACAATAAGTTCATACAACCCCAAGAATATAAAATAAAATATAAAATCCGTGTTCCTTTGTTAGGGCTGCATCCAGCCCTGGAGAAGAGCTCAGGCTTCATGCAGTGGTAGACGGAAGCAGCAGTACAGCAGCGGGCTTCCATATGGCTCACGATCAGCTTCCTTTTTCCTCCCTCCTTCCTTCTTCCTCTCTCAACACTTCATTGTTATTATTATTTTTTTATATGTCGGAAGTTATTCCCAAAATAACCAAACTACTCTCTCACTCATGCACTGGGATTTCAGCCTCCGAGAAGCGATGCCCCAAGGAAGAAAGCTCTCCTCCTTTTATAGCTTCACCAGCACACCCTCCGCCCCCCTCCTTGCTTCCCTCACCTGGATAGGATCTTCCGAATGGGAAGATAAGAGCAAGGAACGGCTTCCTGTTCCATGGATGAAGGTGAAACGTGGCAAGAATCCTCACAGATGGCTGGAAGATATGCAAAACAGAGGAGACTTCGCGAATGGTGGATGGGATGATGTTCCACATATGCTGGGGATCTTATCCACACTTGGATGACGTGCAATTCGGAAGGAGAGCTGACCCGGAAGAAGCTTGGAATGCACGAGGGTGAGTAGCTGGAATGCGGATGAACCTTGCTCTGCTGGGAAGATTCTGGTTGGATACTCCATTTCGTGAAGCTTGGGACCAATCCGAACGGGATTCTGGGAAGTGAAGTTATCCGGAAGAGGAGCTGATGCCGTGATTCATGATGAAGAGGAGATGGTTGAGAAGATCCCGGCTCTATTCCGAAGCAATGGAAGACCGTGGACGTTGGGAGGATCTCATGTGAACGGGCGGACGTGGGAGGATTAAGTCTGGGAAACATCGTGGAGGTCATCACGATATTGGTTGCTTGATCCGAACGGGAGAAGATCACGAACGGGATGTGGGCTGCGGAGGATGTGGATCATGCACGCGTGAGCTTCTTCCGTGACGCTCGGCATGGCTGGAAAACAGGGAATTTGGATGATGGTGCTGGACGTTGGGAGATTCGGCTGGGAGGGGATTTTTTGGAATGCAGAAGGGATGAGGATGCTGGGAAGATATGCGGAGGAGAAGATATGGCTTATTCATGGACGTGGAAGGAATCTGAAGGAAGTTTCCTGGGAGATGGTTGGTTTGGTGGAACCGTGGAGCTCGGGATGAAGCTCGGGATGGTTCTATTCCGCTGGAAATAGGGGAGCCGGAAGCTGCTGATAGCATTGGGAATTCTGTTCCAAAGCAGGGGATGAAGGTTGGATGGATCCGTGAGGCTCGGGAGGATGAAGCTACGGACGTGGAGGAGATGATGTTGTTTTGTTGCTGGGAGAAAATCCGGAAACGAGGAAGATTTGGGATGCTCACGGGATGAAGATGAATCGCGGATCACCCGGTCGTGGGAGGAGACGGAATGCTGGTTCTCATCCGGAAGGAAAGAGACACGCGGAAACAGGGGAGAATGGAGTTCCTTGCGAACGGTGGGGAGCTGACCGGCTGGGATCAAACATGGGATGTGTTCTCGGATGACTGCTAGCTTCCAAACGTAGAGAGAGATGGGATGCTCATCCTTGGAGCTTGGGGATGTTTCCGTTGGCTGGACGGGATCTGTGGATGTGGAGATCGTGGGATCCATGGATGCCTAGGCTTTATCCCGTGGGTGATGGAGGGTTATCACGAACGGACGTGAATATGGCTTACGGGATGAAGATGAATTGGAGGAGATGCGGCTGGAAGTTGAACAGAGGATTTAGAGAACTTGGAATTCGGAAGAGAGGGAAGATGGTCTGGATGCGGAAGGAGCTGGGAAAGATGTAGATGGGCTCTGTTTGGTAGAAAGACGTGGGAAGGATGACATGGATGCGAGATGAATGGCTGAGAACCTGAGGTTTGTATGCGGACGGCTGGAAATAAATTCTGTTTTTGAAGCTGGGGTGAATCACATAAAAGGTGGGATGACATGGAACAGGAGAAATGATTTTGGGTGAATGTCATGATCCGGAGGGAGGCTGAGCTGTTGAGCTCAATGTTGGGAAAGAAATAAGAGAATTGGACTGAATCGAGATATGAGAGGATTTGATTCATGGGGTGCCTGCGATTTGGGTTCAGGAATCATCCCAAATGAGTTCAACTTGACCTGCATAGATTAAATTCGACCAATAAAATCAAGCAAAATCGAATTATTTTTAATAATGCAATGATGAAGGGGAACACATTTTCTTATATTAAATTTATAAAATATGTGAATTAAAATAATGATAAGTGCTATGAAAAAGATATTAATTTATGCATTATTTAGCACTTATCAGCTTAGTCCAAGGGTGAACCAATTTTGGGCTTGATCCATGCAATGTCCTAATCTAATTAGAACTCAATGAATCATGACTCAATTGAACCCTTCAATCTTAATCTAATTAGGAGTCATCTTGATTCATTAGATTAATAATTAATTGGAACTTAATAAATCCTAATCTAATTAGGACTTATATAATTTAGTCCTACTCCAATTAGGACTCGACATTGAATCCGAAGTTCTAATCTAATTGGGACTCCTAGGAATCCTATTTTAAGTAGGAATCCAAATTGAATTCAAAATCCTAATTCAATTAAGATTGTAGGAATCCTACTCCAAGTAGGACTCCCAATCCTACTCCAAGTAGGACTCCCAGTCCTAATCCAATTAGGATTCCAGAAATCCTACTCCAAGTAGGATTCGTGTTTTAAGTCCAATTAATCAATTCCCATTGTTCCTTCTTCAACTGATTATCAATCGAATTGATTACTCGTGATTCATAATCACATTTCAACCATCGGATCGGTCAATACCTCTAGTGTGTGTGACCCCATAGGTTCTATTCTAACTGGTAGTAAGATATATTGCAATCTCTATCACAATATCATTGAAAACTCCTTTCAATGGGTTGGAATAGTTCCAACTCAACTCATTAGGATTTATCGATCATCGAGATATTCCCTGTGAGTCTCACCATCCACCAGTGACACCTAGCAGCATGTAGTGGCTACCCAGCAGAATGGAATAATGAACCTCTAGGTGCAGTTATTATATGATACAGTCCTACTATCGTGGATCCCTACAATATGGAGGTCATGGACAACTCGTCAAACCCCTTCGTATATCATATGTCAAGATTTATTCGACTTAAGTTCGAGAGTGGAAAACTCTTTCTCCACTATGCATACTGCCCCGGTCGAGGTCTTACGAACTCAGTCTTATAAATCACATAGGATCTCTCCTTATCTATCAAGGTCGATAGATTCCATATAGGTGCATACTCTACTCCTACAGTGAACCTACTGCAGCCAATCTACACTGCATGGACCCATATGTCTAGAGACCATGTATTCGTGCAGTCAAACTACAATAACCTCATTGTGAGTAGCCGAAGCACCACAGGTCAAAGGACCAGTCACACTACTACAACATCAAGCAAGTTACTGACGAGTGGAAAGACATCCAAGTGACTTCTTGTCTTGGTCACGCTTAGTACCCTTGTTCTCTAACAAGCACTTGCACAATTGCTCCAGTGTCCCTACACTATGGACTCAAGACTCGTCCATCAAAGAAAGCAATATGTGCATTAATCTCAGCGGATCAATCACCATCCTCGTGATGATCCATCGATCTGGAGCAATTCAGGAATTAATCACCAATGACACATGCCTCAAATTCTCAACTCTTGAGAATATGCGTCATTATCTTATTAATTTCTTGGACGATTCATGGACACATAAGAACATGAATGAAAAGAATGCCCAACTTAATAGGTCAAGTACAAATTTATGTTTCAGAATAAAATAATGTGTCAGCCAAATTGGCTTCTAGGGCATACTTCTAACACTTACAAAGTGATTAAGAAGAAGAAAGTTGAAACTCCTAGATGAGCAAATATAACAATTATGAGCTACAAAGAAGACTTTAGAATATAGTTATCGCTTTGATAAGACTTTTTTCTTCTTTGTCAAGATTGCTTCACTCTTCAACGGTTAGTGGAGCTCTTAATGTCTCTCAAAATCTGCTCAACCACTTTCTTTTGGCTCGTTGAATGAAGCACTTGAATGAAGAATGCTAAAGCTTTTTCTTTCTTGAATGAGCTTTGATCTTTTTGCAAAAGAAAGCTTCCTTTGATGAATAGTGTCACTTTAAATACTTTTCCTCATCTATTGGTCACTCCCCATTGGTTAGATTTGAAAAACTAGCCGTTACTAGCTGTTGGAAGGTCAAAAAGTACTTCTGCAGAACTAGCCGTTATGCCCTTCCCCGTGCTGGGGTCGATCCAAACTTTACTGGGGTCGACTCAACTTACTGTTTATTGGACTTGGGGTTGACTCAATTTCCTCTGGGGTCAACCCAACCTTCACTGGGGTCGACCCCTGCTACAGTGGGGTCGGCCTTCTCAGGAACCACAGAAACTTATATTTTCAGCTGCTTTCACTGGGGTCGACTCAACCTTTCTTGGGGTCGACCCAAGCTACAGTGGGGTCGACCCTCTCAGGGATTCCAAAGACATGGTTTTTGAGAATATATCCTTGGGGTCGGCTCATGTTCAGTTGGGGTCGGCTCCATTGGGGTCGACTCAAGTATTCTTGGGGTCGGCTCCAGCTGGGGTCGGCTCAAGGAAGCTTGGGGTCGGCCCTCTTAGTAAATTCCAGAGAGTTGTTTTCTTGAGGCTTGAAGTTGGGGTCGACTCAAGATTCTTTGGGGTCTGCTCCACTCCTGGGGTCGACTCAAGCATACATGGGGTCGACTCCACTTACTGTTCATCAGTACCATTTTTGCAGGGGTGTGCCAGATGGTTCCATGATGTGCCAGGGTCGACTCCACTTATGTTGGGGTCGACTCATTCCACACTTTGCTGCATCTTAAGGTTAGACTAATCCATATAATCAATGAAATATATTTCAAGCAATTTTGAGTGTATGCCATGGTAATGCCGCATACTCTTAACAATGAAAATCACTGTCTTTCCCTTAAGAGTATATTTCACTTGAAACCTTGCTGAATTAGAATTAAGAATTCTCTATCCCTTTTCTATTATAAATTTTATCTCGTTATTAATCATTGGAAGACATCTTGATCTCATTCTCTAAATATATCGAAGGTGTCGTATTCATTAGTGATGTATCATATTAAATTGTATTTCTAATTTGATATTTCCTCAATGGTTGTGTCAATCATCGAAATAACACTATCATCCTCAGCCCGATCATTAAAAAACGAACTGCGGTGCTTAGGTTCGCATCCGGCCTATGCAGGAGGAACCATGCTGAATATCCGCCAAAGTTTTTATGATCGGCGTTCGCTTTTAATTTCATGATCCATTATCCCCAAGCTCGTCCGTTGGCGCGCCCTAAGTGCCCGGATCGAGTTTTAGCCCTATTTCAGCTCTCGTATCGTAGCTTAGGACACTTTCAATACGGATGACTATCGCGAACTTTGACGATTCCCAACTTTGGGGTTTCCCCAAGTTTAAAAGGGATATTTGGAATCGAGTCAGGTCGCACTCAAGCTTTCTACCTCCCCATTCAGATTGGGGATGATTTATAGAAAGTCTGTGGATGGGGGTGCCTTTCCTTGGCTCCCTATCGACGCCGCAGGGCATCCTGAGCCGAGCTTAAGGGATGATTGTTGGAAATTGTATCCTAAATGTCAATCATTAGCATATTGATGATTGAATTTTATAAATAAATTGACAAATTAATAAAGTGTTATTTGGCGTTATTCATCATTTCATCTTCAAATGAACTCTTATATGATGAAGTTCTTAGGACTTATGTTATGATAAAGAAGGATTTATCTTTGAGTCCTTAAATTTGTTTGTGACCAAATGATATGTTGTTACTAGGACGACAACATTATCGAGATTAGGTTGTTGTGTGACATATATATTGGTTGTCTTCTTAACCAAGGAGTGTGGAGATACTGGTATGCCACACAGGAAAAGTGTAGGAGTACATTTCACCGAACGTGACCAATTCCGGAATGCTCTACTGTTGAGAGATGTTCCGAGTAGATATGGGTATAAGTTTGGCCCTCTGATTTGAGACTGCAACCTGTGACTAGCAAGCAACTCATTGTACTTTGGTACCGGACTACCTGAATTTTTAATTCAGTGACGGAAGGTCACTGGGTGCAGTCAAGTACTTGCGTAGTCAGTTGTGAGTCAAGATGGAATTGATCCCTCCTGAAAACAGGAGATAATGTCTTGTGATTAATTTAGCAAAACCTTGGCCAGAGTAATCCCAATGAGGAGTCACCGGATATCTAAAGTTAATCATATAATGGATGTACTAATTATAGGGTTGACAGTGAGCTCTAAGTCATCCTGGCATTAGGAGTCAAAGGGATTGAATTATATAGTAACCATAGTCTAGGATTCCAGAATATTTGCTTCGCATATATTCGGCCTATCCGGAAGTCGGGTACCATTGCTAGATGGTCACATCGATTAGTATAGGAAGATGTTCCTATACTACCGGCTTAGGTTCGAACCTATGAGGTCACACGCATAAAAGTTTCTAGGTTAATCAAATAGCTGATTGATGATTAAGAATCATTCAGGGATAATTTGGTCAATTCGATTGACAAATTATCCTAAGCAAAAGTTGCATTAAAATAATTATTGAATTATTGGAGGATTAATTAGTAATTAGATTGCTAATGAACTCAATTTGATTGAGTAATTGGGCTTAGGTTGAGCCAAATTGAATAGGATTCAATTTGGGCTACATCAGAGTTTGACCTAATTGGATTGGGTTCAACCTAAGTAAATTGAGCATGACCAAATTAATGGAACTTGACCCAATTAGATTGGGCTTGATCCAAATCAATTAGAAGACCTTATTTGATGAGGATTATGAGTCCAAATAATCAGAATTGGATCAGGAGAAGAATTCCTAAATTTTAGGAACCCATCTTTATCTTCTTGGAGAAGAATGTACCTTCATTTATCCTCAATATTTTCCATGCCTATCCTCCTTATTTTTGGCCAAAAATTGACATTAGAAGAGAGGAGGCGTGGGGCTATATTTCTTATAAAAATAGCACCTTAAATCTTCCTAGAAAAATTTAGATGAATTTCCTAATATGTAGGGATTGCATGGTGCATGAAATAGGGTGGTCTGCAGCTGAACTTTGGACGCATGAATTCCTATCTTTTAGAGATCCAAAATGCTCGAAATTTGGATATGTTTATCTCCTCTTATCTTCCAAACCACCAGAATTTTTTGGGGATTTTATCAGCTAAATTAGTTGGCTAACTTAGGTGTGAGGTGTGGGGTGGTCTTTTCGCTATAAAAGACCCCCATGCCTTTGGTTCAAAATATACCATATTTAGAGGTTTCAAAAAATTCTGGAAAAATTTCCTGAG
The DNA here is from genome assembly GCF_051530095.1 of Phoenix dactylifera. NCBI lineage: Eukaryota > Viridiplantae > Streptophyta > Magnoliopsida > Arecales > Arecaceae > Phoenix > Phoenix dactylifera. The sequence goes on along the minus strand of NC_143193.1, from coordinate 20,388,753 downwards.
GGCCTCCATCCCTTCTTTTCCTTCTTCATCACGTTCATCCTCCATCTCCTTGAAGAACAATCAAAGGTTGAGTATCTAGAAAGAGAAAGTTTCAGCCATTACAACGTTCCTGCGCGAGCTAGCACTTCCGCGGAAGACGATCTACCTAGGGCTTCGTGTGTACTTCTTATAGAGGCCATTCGTGTGCGTGGCTGCGAAGTGAAGGATCAGATCCACAAGTTTCTTCCATTATAAAAGGTATTAATCCTACATCAATATTTTATTTTGGAGTCAGGGTCTAGGTCCGATTTCCCGAGGTTTTACCCTCCTTTGGGGCTCCTCATAAAGTTATCTCCAGAATCCATTCGATGTATAGTCGGAGATTAATCGGAATAGAGTGTTTACCTTTCAGATCTGATAGTTAATCATGCATGAAAGTTTTAGCATAATTGTTTAAACGATTCCGGCATAATCCTATGTGTTCTTAAGGTGCTGATTTCTAGATTTGATCTTGTAAGCATGCATGAATTAAATTGTTTGATTCGGTTTTTTCGCTGTATTTTTGAAACTTAAAAAGAACTACGTATGGCTTGATCCCCCTTATGAAGGGGTACGTAGGCAACCCGATAAGGTTCAGCCATGGTTTTCAAAAAAAAAAAATTCAGCATGCTTAACACCGAAGAACATAGGATTCACTTTCAGTGGTATCAGAGCCAGGTTCGTATTTAAACTTTTATATTTTAATTTTTGTAATTAAATCTGAAATCATGAACATATTTATATTAGATCTAAAGTATTTTTTATGATTGATTTAATTGCTGATTATGCATGAGTAACTAGATCTGAAATTTTGGATGCATATGATGCATGTTTGTGTTAGGATTAGTAACATGAATAAATCTGAAATCATAATATTGTTTAGATTAGATCTAAATAAAGTTTATAATTCATATGATCTCTGATTTTAATGAACAAATCAAATCTGAAAATAAAAGTGAAAAAACAAATACATAAGATGTATGTTGTTTGAATTAATTCATGTTGTTATGTATATGTGATGCATGAACATAAAACATAATGACTTAAACATGAATTAAATCTGATTGCATGTACTTAATTACAAAAACTCAGATCTAAAAATATATTTTAAGAACTGAAAGATTGTAATTAATATATAATTAAAAAAAAAGCAATGATCAAAACTTTCATAAGTCTAAACTTAATTGAGAATTAAGTGTTATGAAATAGAATTGTAACTCAATTAATTGACATTGCATAATTCTTTGGGCATATGGTTAGCTTGAATCAAGTTCCTAAGATTGGGTTAGACCTAAGGTTAGAATCTTACATGGACAAATAGAATTAATTGATCAAATCTAATTAAGTAGTAACTAGATTAGGTAAAGAAAATTCTAGGTCAATTTACAATAGTTGTAGATGGATCAAGTCCATATTTTTGATTAGACCAAGATGGAACTTGATTTAGGCTCAGAGGTGTAGCCCGAGTCATTTGAGTAATCAAATTGAAATTGATTAACCAGTCAGTGTCTAAGGTAAGTTTGGCAGTTTTGACCGGTAATTTTTAATTGGGAGCTACTCGCACTAATTCGTCTTTGTCGAGTTAATGGCATATCCCTTCCACCGATCTTACTTACCTGGCCGACATGGTCAATCACATTTTGATTGGATCACTTAATGATTCGAGTTAGCCCATGCCTATAAGAAAAATCAGTTTGACTGATTTAGGTGCCTCCTTAACCGGTTTCAGTCTAATCTGATTTGGTGAAGTCAGTAGGAGAAGTTAGACTAACCGGATCTTCTCATCTATCCTAATTATGAAATCCTCTAAAATTATTAGGTTCCAAAAATGAAATGGTTATGGGGATAACTAGGTCATAGCCTCTCATTAAGTTGGATGATAATGGGTCTAATATTTTGATAATTATTGGAGGCGCGACACGCCTGGTACTTATCCAGCATTGAAATTGTCATTCAATATATGATGAGTTAAGTGTACCTTCAATAGACGGTCAGGTGAGCCGAGCTACACTCGGGCTTGGTCGTCTATTAGTTGATTAGACTTAACCCTATTATTTAATGGTTGGACCTGACTAGGGTATTCGGTGGAGGCGCCACACGCCTGCCGAAAAATCTAGGGCAAAATTTGAAAGTTATTCCTAGGTTCTTCGGTGTTTAGCATGCTGAATTTTTTTTTTTTTTTGAAAACCATGGCTGAACCTGATCGGGTTGCCTATGTACCCCTTCACAAGGGGAATCAAGCCACACGTAGTTCTTTTAAAGTTTCAAAAATACAGCAGAAAAATGAATCAAACAATTTAATTCATGCATGCTTACAAGATCAAATCTAGAAATCAGCACATTAAGAACACATAGGATTATGCCGGAATCGTTTAAACAATTATGCTAAAACTTTTATGCATGATTAACTATCAGATCTGAAACTTAAGAACTCTATTCTAATTAATCTCCGAATATCCATCGAATGGATTCTGGAGATATCTCCGTGAGGAGCCCAAAAAGAGGGGAAAACCTCGGGGAATCGGACCTAGACCTTGACACCATAATAAATGATTAATGCTAGATTAATACCTTTTATGATGGATGAAAGTTGTGAATCTGATTCTTGACTTCGCAGCCACGCACATGAATGGCCCCTACGAGAAGTACACGCGAAGTCCTGAAGGATCTTCTTCCGCAACAGTGCTAGCAGCTGTAGAACACTTGAAAGCTGAAATCTGCCCGCTGGGATTCAATCATCTCTTGATCAATCGTCTTGAAGCAGATAGAGATGAGGTTTGTAAGGGAAGTAGAGGACTCAGATCTGATCTTGAATCTTCTAGATATTCACCCTAAAAACCCTATCTAAAATGGAGAAGAAGAGGAGGAGGAGGCGGGTGAGGAAGAAGGCTGCAATCGATGTGTTTTCGGTGCCCATGTTTGATCCCTTTTAGTGACCTCCGAATTTTCATTCAAAATTCAAAATTTATTTTCAGAAAACCTCCTTTAGTTGGCACATGCAAAGAAATAGGAACAACCCAAATCAGATCTCAACCAAATCTGATTTAAATTCAAATTTTAAACACATGTGCAAGAGGGGAGGAATTTGAAATCCATGCAGCAGAATTTTCCTACCTCTTGTCGCATATATTTCATTTGAATTTCGAATTTAAATGATTCAGAGGTTCACACGCCAGCTAGGAAAGTTATTTGATGTATGAAATCATTTAATATATTGCTTAATGTTTGAATTCAAATTCAAACAACAAATAATGTCGCCATGTGTCAAGCAATAGGTCCATGCGCCATGCAATAATTTTGGTTTATTTAAAATTCATGAAATCCAATTCCATGTCACCACTAATTGCCACATCATCTGAGCCTAATCCTCTTGGGTTGCACCTAATCAAATTTGGTCAAACTCGGAGTAAAATAAAGCAATTTGGTTGAACCCAATCTAATCACGTCAGACCTTGATTGAGCTCAAATTGAATCCAATTCAATTTTTGGCTCATCCAAACTCAATCAAATTGAATTAATTACTTTATGTTGGACCTAATCCAATTAGGTCAATCCCCAATTAAGAACAAATTAATTTAAAATTAATTTGATCAGCTTAAGTCCTTTTTTGGTTCTGACCTAATCCAATCAGGTTAAAACCCTGATTGAGCCCAAACTTGAATCCAATTCAATTTGGCTCATCCTTAGCACAATTACTCAATCAAATTGAGCTTATTAGTAATTTAATTACTAATTAATCCTTCAATAATTACTTTAATTATTTTATAAGATAATTTGCCAATCAAATTGACCAAATTACTCCTGAATGATTCTTAATCATTCATCAGCTTTCTTGATCAATCAGGAATCTTCTATGCGTGTGACCTCATAGGTTCGAACCTAAGCCGGTAGTATAGAAACAATTTCCTACACTAATCGATGTGACCATCTAGCAATGGTACCCGACGTCCGGATAGGCCGAATATATGCGAAGCAAATATTCTGGAACCCTGAATTATGGTTATTATATAATTCAATCCCTTTGACTCCTAATGCCAGGATGACTTAGAGCTCACTTTCAACCCTATAATTAGTATATCCATTATGTGATTAACTTTAAATATCCTGTGACTCCTCACTGGGATTACCCTGGCCAAGGTTTTGCTAAATTAATCACAAGACATTATCTCCTGTTTTCAGGAGGGGTCTATTCCATCTTGACTCACAATTGACTACGCAAGTACTTGACTGCACCCAGTGACCTTCCGTCACTGAATTAGAAATTCAGGTAGTCCGGTATCAAAGTACAGTGAGTTGCTTGCTAGTCACAGGTTGCGGTCTCAGGTCAGAGGGCCAAACTTATATCCATATCAACTCGGAACATCTCTCGGCAGTAGAGCGTTCCGGAATTGGCCACGTTCAGTGAAATGTACTCCTATACTTCACCTGTGTGGCATACCAGTGTCTCCACACTCCTTGGTTAAGAGGACAACCAACGTATATGTCACACAACGACTTAATCTCGATAATGCTGTCGTCCTAGTAACAATATATCATTTGGTCGCGAACAAGTTTAAGGACTCAAAGATAAATTCTTCTTTATCATAACATAAGTCCTAAGAACTTCATCATATAAGAGTTCATTTGAAGATGAAATGATGAATAATGCCAAATAACACTTTATTAATTTGTCAATTCATTTACAAAATTCAATCATCAATATGCTAACGATTGATATTTAGGATACAAATCCCAACAAAATTATCACTAGAAGTTGCTTGGTGAAGCAACTGGTTTAGAACCTACCATTAGGTGCATATGGGTTAGCCGAGCCACACTCGGGTCTATATGCGATCTATTGGGTTCTAGTGCTCACTAAAGAATTAAGAGTAATTTTTCGAACTGGAGGTAGAGGCTACCAATTTGTATAAAATAGTGGGAGTACCTTTAGACTAAAGTCCAAGTCTAATGTGTTTAGTCAATTCATATACTAATAGCCAAACTTTCTTTTATGCAGAAATGGCCGCTAATTTGTCACTTCGCTCATTATTGGATAATGACAAGTTGACTGATCCCAACTTCAATAATTGGTATAGAAAACTGAAAATTGTGCTAGAGCATGAATGGATTCTTTATGTGATAACAGATCCGGCACCTGAGCAGCCCGCTGCTAATGCACGAGGTACGGTCAGAGACACTTATCAGAAGTGGCTCAGTGATCATATCACTGTCCGTTGCATTATCCTCGCTGCAATGAATGATGAGTTTAGTAGGCATTTTGAGAATGCGCAGCCGAAAGACATCATTCAAGTGTTGAATGAATCATTCGGTATTCCTGATGATGTTGAAATGCACAAGACTAGTTGTGCTATTTTCAGCGCACGTATGAAGGATGGGGCTTCGGTGACCGATCATGTATTGTACATGATTGAGTTAATCAAGCGCCTAGGCACTCTCAGATTTTCCCTACATGATCAATTGGGGAAGGATGCTATACTGAATTCTCTTCCTGGTTCGTACTGCCCATTTCTCACCAACTTTCGTATGACGAAACTAGTAGTAAATTATCTCCAATTGTTGGGTTTACTACAAACTTTTGAGAAGGATCACCAACTCCTAAAAGGGTCGGTGAATTTAGTGGGAGGTTCGTCCAGGGGTCGTGGTACCTTTAAGAAAGGGAAGAAGAAAAATAAGAATCAAAAGAAAAAGGTGCAACGTGCTAAACCTGAAAGTGAATCCTAGGTTCTTCGGTGTTAAGCATGCGGATTTTTTTTTTTTTTTTTAAAACCATGGCTGAACCTGATCGGGTTGCCTACGTACCCCTTCATAAGGGGGATCAAGCCATACGTAGTTCTTTTTAAGTTTTAAAACGCAGCGGAAAAATCGAATCAAACAATTTAATTCATGCATGCTTACAAGATCAAATCTAGAAATCAGCACCTTAAGAACACATAGGATTATGCCGGAATCGTTTAAACAATTATGCTAAAACTTTCATGCATGATTAACTATCAGATCTGAAACTTAAGAACTCTATTCCGATTAATCTCCGAATATCCATTGAATGGATTCTGGAGATATCTCCGTGAGGAGCCCCAAAAGAGGGTAAAACCTCGGGGAATCAGACCTAGATCTTGACACCATAATAAAAGATTAATGTAGGATTAATACCTTTTATGATGGATGAAACTTGTGGATCTGATCCTCGACTTCGCAGCCACGCACACGAATGGCCTCTACGAGAAGTCCACGCGAAGTTCCTGAAGAGATCCAATCCTGCGGAAGTGCTAGCTTGCGCAGAATTTCTTGAGGCTGAAATTTGATCTTCCAAACACTATCAACTTTTGATCCGCCTTCTTGGAAAAACTTGGAGGAAAGGTTTAAAAGGATTGAAGAGGACTTAGATCTGATCTAAAGACTCTTATCAGGGACCCCTAACACTAATGGCGCGATGGACTTAGAGGAGGAAGAAGTCAGCTAGATTGAATGCAGAATTTTTCCATGCATGAACTAGGGTTCCTCTCTTTTCTTTTCCCTTTTTTCTTCTTCTTTTTCTCTCTTTTTTCCTTGAATTCGACCACCAGATGATGGAGGTCCTTTTAATGTTGCTCTCCCACCTAACTTCATGCCAACCATCCCATATTTGTGGAGGATTTTGTGGGGTTTTGAATTTTGAATTCAAAATTCAAGTTCATGTGCCATTACATGATGAAGCTTGATCTAATCTAAACCATTCATCATGTTGCCACTTCCCTCTTTCAATTTCGAAATTCCCATGCCCCTAATCAGATTAGAGGGTCACGCGGTGATTTTGTGGTGATTAAATTCGAAATTCAACCTTAATTAGAAGTGAGATAAAGATAAGGATGGCATATGTCATGAAGAGAGAGAATTTGATCTTATCCAATTATTTTCATGAATTTATCTCTCCATTTCGACCCATCTAATGATGAAAGAGGTCCCTGATGTTGCCAAGTGTCCCATGGCACCATTAAATAAATTAAATTAATTTTTAATCATATTAAAAATCAATTTATGGCGCCATGCATGGATATGTGACAAGTGGATTTCAAGATCCGAATAGTTTCAGATCAAACCCATTTAATTTAATTAAATCCTAACAATTAGAATGATTCAATTACCATGGGTTGAACCTAATCCAATTAGGTCAATCCCTAATTAAGCACAAATTTAATCTAATTTAATTTGGTCAACCTAAGTCCTCTTGATTCAGACCTAATCCAATCAGGTCAAAAACCCTGATTGAGCCCAGAATTGAATCTAATTCAATTTGGCTCATCCTTAGTCTAATTACTCAATCCAATTGAGTTCATTAGCAATCTAATTACTAATTAATCCTCCGATAATTACTTTAATTATTTTATAAGATAATTTGCCAATCGAATTGACCAAATTACCCCTGAATGATTCTTAATCATTCATCAGCCTTCTTGATCAATCAGGAATCTTCTATGCGTGTGACCTCATAGGTTCGAACCTAAGCCGGTAGTATAGGAACGACTTCCTACACTAATCGATGTGACCATCTAGCAATGGTACCCGACGTCCGAATAGGCCGAATATATGCGAAGCAAATATTCTGGAACCCTGAACTATGGTTACTGTATAATTCAATCCCTTTGACTCTTAATGCCAGGATGACTTAGAGCTCACTGTCAACCCTATAATTAGTACATCCATTATGTGATTAACTTTAGATATCCCGTGACTCCTCACTGAGATTACCCTGGCCAAGGTTTTGCTAAATTAGTCACAAGACATTATCTCCTGTTTGCAGGAGGGGTCAATTCCATCTTGACTCACAACTGACTACGCAAGTACTTGACTGCACCCAGTGACCTTCCGTCACTGAATTAGAAATTCAGGTAGTCCGGTACCAAAGTACAGTGAGTTGCTTGCTAGTCACAGGTTGCGGTCTCAGGTCAGAGGGCCAAACTTATACCCATATCCACTCGGAACATCTCTCGACAGTAGAGCGTTCCGGAATTGGTCACGTTCAGTGAAATGTACTCCTACACTTCACCTGTATGGCATACCAGTGTCTCCACACTCCTTGATTAAGAGGACAACCAACGTATATGTCACACAACGACCTAATCTCGATAATGTTGTCGTCCTAGTAACAACATATCATTTGGTCGCGAACAAGTTTAAGGACTCAAAGATAAATCCTCCTTTATCATAACATAAGTCCTAAGGACTTCATCATATAAGAGTTCATTTGAAGATGAAATGATGAATAATGCCAAATAATACTTTATTAATTTGTCAATTTATTTACAATATTCAATCATCAATATGCTGACGATTGACATTTAGGATACAATTCCCAACAACTCCCACTTAGCCTAAAGCCAATCGGCACAGTATCTAATACCCATCTTCGACTTGTGTTCGTTGAACTCTTTGATGCCGAGGACTTTGGTAAATGGGTCAGCCAGATTTTCTTTTGTGTCAATCTTCTGAAGATCAATATCACCTCGTTCTATAATCTCTCGAACCAGGTGATAACGTCGCAGAATATGCTTGGTCCGCTGATGTGCTTTAGGTTCCTTTGCCTGAGCTATGGCTCCAGTGTTATTACAAAATATAGGAACTGGACCATCAATGGAAGGTGCCACTCCCAGCTCGGTGATGAACTTGCGCAACCATACGGCTTCCTTGGCTGCATCAGATGCTGCAATGTATTCTGCTTCACATGTAGAATCTGCCACTGTATGCTGCTTGGAACTCTTCCAGCAGATGGCCCCACCCTTAAGAGTGAAGATATCTCCCGACACGCTCTTGCTATCATCTTGATCTGACTGAAAACTTGAATCGGTATATCCCTCAAGTTTTAAGTCAGAATCACCGTAGACAAGCCACTGATCTTTAGTATTTCTCAAATACTTAAGGATGGTTTTGACAACCTTCCAGTGGTTGCTACCTGGATCAGACTGGTATCTACTCACTACTCCTAGTGAGTATGCCACGTCTGGTCTAGTACATGTCATGGCATACATTATAGATCCCACTGCCGAAGCATATGGAATTCTATCCATAGTCTCTCTTTCTTGAGAGGTTGTCGGACAATCCCTTTTAGAGAGGTTAATTCCATGGCCCATTGGAAGATAGCTTTTCTTGGAATTAATCATACTGAACCTTTTCAGTATAGTATCAATATATGTGGATTGGGATAATCCAAGCAATCTTCTAGATCTATCTCTATAGATCTTCATCCCTAGGATGTAAGATGCTTCTCCCAAATCCTTCATGGCAAATTGAGATGATAGCCAAACCTTTATTCCTTGTAATGCAGGAATGTCATTCCCGATTAAAAGAATGTCATCCACATACAAAACAAGAAATATAATAACTGAACCATTTGCCCATTTATAAATGCAAGGTTCCTCTTCATTCTTAATGAAGCCATATGATTTGATCACCTTATCAAATCGTATGTTCCAACTCCGTGAAGCTTGCTTTAATCCATAAATGGATTTTTGAAGCTTGCACACCTTAGACTCATCTGCAGATATAAAACCTTCAGGTTGCATCATATACACCTCTTCTTCTAAATCTCCATTTAGAAAAGCGGTTTTAACATCCATCTGCCAGATTTCATAATCTAAGTGTGCTGCTATCGCAAGCATAATCCGAATGGATTTGAGCATTGCCACAGGAGAAAACATCTCGTCATAGTCAATACCATAACGTTGACGATATCCCTTGGCAACCAGACGGGCTTTATAGGTCTCTACTTTTCCGTCTGCGCCCCGTTTTCTTTTGAAAATCCACTTACACCCTATGGGTTTAATCCCTTCGGGTGGGTCAACTAATGTCCATACATCATTGACCTTCATGGATTCCATTTCGGATTGCATGGCTCCAAGCCATGCATCAGAGTCATGCCTCTGCATAGCATCCATATAGGTGATCGGATCCTCATTGTTTTCATCAAGTTCGACAGGATCCCCGTCCTGGACCAAGAAACCGTAGTATCTGTCCGGCTGACGTGGTACTCTACCTGATCGCCTTAATGGTGCATCTAAGATGGGTTCTGGATCTGATCTAATCAAATCTGACTCAACTAGTTCAGTAGATGGTGTCGGATCTTCTACATGTTGAACTTCCCTAAGCTCAACATTAGAGCTTTTAGTTCCTTCACTAAGGAATTCTTTCTCTAAGAAAACAGCTCTATTGCTTACGAATAACTTTTGTTCTTCAGCAAAGTAGAAGTAATATCCTTTAGTTTCTTTAGGATAACCAACAAAGAAACATTTGTCAGACTTGGGTTCAAGTTTGTCTGTCTTCAAACGTTTGACATATGCTGGACACCCCCAAACCCTAAGGTGAGACAGCATTGGCTTACGTCCAGTCCACATCTCATGTGGTGTTTTATTTACAGACTTACTTGGAACCTTATTTAGAATGTAGCAGGCTGACTCAAGTGCATATCCCCAAAAGGATATGGGCAGACTTGCAAACCCCATCATGGATCGAACCATGTCTAACAGAGTTCGATTTCTTTTTTCTGATACACCGTTATACTGTGGTGTACCAGGAGGAGTCCATTGGGAGAGAATCCCATTCTCTCCTAAATATGTCAAAAACTCATTGGAAAGGTATTCGCCTCCTCGATCTGATCGAAGAGTTTTAATACTCTTTCCAGTTTGTTTTTCTACTTCATTACGATACAATTTGAACATTTCAAATGCTTCAGATTTATATCTCATTAAATAGATATAACCATACCTAGAAAGGTCGTCTGTAAACGTAATGAAATATGAATACCCACCTCTAGCATCTGTGCTTATTGGCCCACATACATCAGAATGTACAAGGGTCAATAAATCACTGGCTCGTTCACCTTTTCCGGTAAAAGGTGATTTGGTCATCTTACCAAGAAGACATGACTCACAGGTTGTCAATGATTCACAATCATTAACATTGAGGATTCCCTCTTTACTTAACCTGTTCATCCTGTTCTTGTTAATATGACCTAGCCTATGATGCCAAAGGTAGACATCCGTGACATTATCTATTCTAGGACGCTTACTTGACGTGTACATTACATTAACAGGTTGTGATAACAAGTAGATGCCATTGCTCAATTGTCCATTCATTACAGTAACACCATTCATAATGATATCACAAGAATATTTCTTTATTGAAATTTCATAACCGTTCATGGCCAAAAGGCCTACGGAAATTACATTCAATAAGAATGCAGGACAATAGTGACAATCACTCAAGACAACTACATGAGAATCGAAAACAAGTTTGAGATTTCCTAAAGCTAGAACTGGAACAGATCTTCCATCTCCAACATTCAGGAATCTCTCGCTGTTTTCAAATCTCTCATTGACCTGAAGTCCTTGCAATGAATTGCATATATTAAACGGACTTCCAGTATCTAATACCCAGGTTGAATTATCACATATAGAGAAATTACAAGGTGTTATCATATAAATACCTTGATCAGCAACTGATTGCCCTTTTCTCTTGCTTAGCCTGTTCGGGTCAAGTGAGGTAAGGTACTGAGGACAATTCCTCTTCCAATGCCCCTGCTTCTTACAATAGAAGCATTCTGCCTGACTTTGGTCATCCTTAATCCTTTTGGTCTGACTATGCTGAGTTTTCAGCTTTCTATACCAATTATTGAAGTTGGGACTAGTCAACTTGTCATTATCCAATAATGAGCGAAGTGACAAACTTGTGGCCATTTCTACATAAAAGAAAATTTGGCTATTAGTATATGAATTGACTAAACACAGTAGACTTGGACTTTAGTCTAAAGATACTCCCACTATTTTATACAAATTGGTAGCCTCTACCTCCAATTCGAAAAATTACTCCTAATTCTTTAGTGGGCACTAGAACCCAATAGATCGCATATAGGCCCGAGTGTGGCTCGGCTAACCCATATGCACCTATTGGTAGGTTCTAAACCAGTTGCTTCACCAAGCAACTTCTAGTGATAATTTTGCCCTAGGTTCTTCGGCAGGCGTGTGGCGCCTCCACCGAATACCCTAGTCAGGTCCAACCATTAAATGATAGGGTTAAGTCTAATCAACTAATAGACGACCAAGCCCGAGTGTGGCTCGGCTCACCTGACCGCCTATTGAAGGTACACTTAACTCATCATATATTGAATGACAATTCCAATGCTTGATAAGTACCAGGCGTGTCGCGCCTCCAATAATTATCAAAACATTGGACCCATTATCACCCAACTTAATGGGAGGCTATGACCTAGTTATCCCCATAACCATTTCATTTTAAGGACCTAATAATTTTAGAGGATTTCATAATTAGGATAGATGAGAAGATCCGGTTAGTCTAATTTCTCCCACTGACTTCACCAAATCAGATTAGACTCAAACCGGTTAAGGAGACACCTAAATCAGTCAAACTGATTTTCCTTATAGGCATGGGCTAACTCGAATCATTAAGTGATTCAATCAAAATGTGATTGACCATGTCGGCCAGGTAAGTGAGATCGGTGGAAGGGATATGCCATTAACTCGGCAAAGACGAATCAGTGCGAGTAGCTCCCAATTAAAAACCACCGGTCAAAACTGCCAAACTTACCTTAGACACCGACTGGTTAATCAATTTCGATTTGATTACTCAAATGACTCGGGCTACACCTCTGAGCCTAAATCAAGTTCCATCTTGGTCTAATCAAAGACATGGACTTGATCCATCTACAACTATTGTAAATTGATCTAGAATTTTCTTGACCTAATCTAGTTACTACTTAATTAGATTTGATCAATTAATTCTATTTGTCCATGTATGATTCTAACCTTAGGTCTAACCCAATCCTAGGAACTTGATTCAAGCTAACCCATATGCCCAAAGAATTATGCAATGTCAATTAATTGAGTTACAATTCTATTTCATAACACTTAATTCTCAATTAAGTTTAGACTTATGAAAGTTTTGATCATTGCATATTTCTTTTTAATTACATATTAATTACAATCTTTCAGTTCTTAAAACATATTTTTAGATCTGAATTTTTGTAATTAATCACATGTAATCAGATTAAATTCATGTTTAAGTCATTATATTTAATGTTCATGCATCACATATACATAACAACATGAATTAATACAAACAACATACATCTTATGTATTTGTTTTTTCACTTTTATTTTCAGATCTGATTTGTTCATTAAAATCAGAGATCATATGAATCATAAATTTTATTTAGATCTAATCTAAACAATATTATGATTTCAGATTTATTTATGTTACAAATCTTAACACAAACATGCATCATATGCATTCAAAATTTCAGATCTAGTTAATCATGCATAATCAGCAATTAAATCAATCATAAAAAATACTTTAGATCTAATCTAAGCATGCTCATGATTTCAGATTTAATTACAAGAATTAAAACATAAAAGTTTAAACATGAACCTGGCTCTGATACCACTGAAAGTGGGGAGTCTCCACTCCTACATGGGTTCGGTCCTATTAAAAATAGGGTGACACCCATGTATACCTATCAGAGCACGCATCTCTATACGCCCCCGGGCGGAGAGCCACGCTTCGTCACACGATCACGCGTGAGAGTTCCCGAAAATCGGATAGTCTCCACTAATCCTTTGCTCTGATACCACTGAAAGTGAATCCTAGGTTCTTCGGTGTTAAGCATGCGGATTTTTTTTTTTTTTAAAACCATGGCTGAACCTGATCGGGTTGCCTACGTACCCCTTTCATAAGGGGGATCAAGCCATACGTAGTTCTTTTTAAGTTTTAAAACGCAGCGGAAAAATCGAATCAAACAATTTAATTCATGCATGCTTACAAGATCAAATCTAGAAATCAGCACCTTAAGAACACATAGGATTATGCCGGAATCGTTTAAACAATTATGCTAAAACTTTCATGCATGATTAACTATCAGATCTGAAACTTAAGAACTCTATTCCGATTAATCTCCGAATATCCATTGAATGGATTCTGGAGATATCTCCGTGAGGAGCCCCAAAAGAGGGTAAAACCTCGGGGAATCAGACCTAGATCTTGACACCATAATAAAAGATTAATGTAGGATTAATACCTTTTATGATGGATGAAACTTGTGGATCTGATCCTCGACTTCACAGCCACGCACACGAATGGCCTCTACGAGAAGTCCACGCGAAGTTCCTGAAGAGATCCAATCCTGCGGAAGTGCTAGCTTGCGCAGAATTTCTTGAGGCTGAAATTTGATCTTCCAAACACTATCAACTTTTGATCCGCCTTCTTGGAAGAACTTGGAGGAAAGGTTTAAAGGGATTGAAGAGGACTTAGATCTGATCTAAAGACTCTTATCAGGGACCCCTAACACTAATGGCGCGATGGACTTAGAGGAGGAAGAAGTCAGCTAGATTGAATGCAGAATTTTTCCATGCATGAACTAGGGTTCCTCTCTTTTCTTTTCCCTTTTTTCTTCTTCTTTTTCTCTCTTTTTTCCTTGAATTCGACCACCAGATGATGGAGGTCCTTTTAATGTTGCTCTCCTACCTAACTTCATGCCAACCATCCCATATTTGTGGAGGATTTTGTGGGGTTTTGAATTTTGAATTCAAAATTCAAGTTCATGTGCCATTACATTATGAAGCTTGATCTAATCTAAACCATTCATCATGTTGCCACTTCCCTCTTTCAATTTCGAAATTCCCATGCCCCTAATCAGATTAGAGGGTCACGTGGTGATTTTGTGGTGATTAAATTCGAAATTCAACCTTAATTAGAAGTGAGATAAAGATAAGGATGGCATATGTCATGAAGAGAGAGAATTTGATCTTATCCAATTATTTTCATGAATTTATCTCTCCATTTCGACCCATCTAATGATGAAAGAGGTCCCTGATGTTGCCAAGTGTCCCATGGCACCATTAAATAAATTAAATTAATTTTTAATCATATTAAAAATCAATTTATGGCGCCATGCATGGATATGTGACAAGTGGATTTCAAGATCCGAATAGTTTCAGATCAAACCCATTTAATTTAATTAAATCCTAACAATTAGAATGATTCAATTACCATGGGTTGAACCTAATCCAATTAGGTCAATCCCTAATTAAGCACAAATTTAATCTAATTTAATTTGGTCAACCTAAGTCCTCTTGATTCAGACCTAATCCAATCAGGTCAAAAACCCTGATTGAGCCCAGAATTGAATCTAATTCAATTTGGCTCATCCTTAGTCTAATTACTCAATCCAATTGAGTTCATTAGCAATCTAATTACTAATTAATCCTCCGATAATTACTTTAATTATTTTATAAGATAATTTGCCAATCGAATTGACCAAATTACCCCTGAATGATTCTTAATCATTCATCAGCCTTCTTGATCAATCAGGAATCTTCTATGCGTGTGACCTCATAGGTTCGAACCTAAGCCGGTAGTATAGGAACGACTTCCTACACTAATCGATGTGACCATCTAGCAATGGTACCCGACGTCCGAATAGGCCGAATATATGCGAAGCAAATATTCTGGAACCCTGAACTATGGTTACTGTATAATTCAATCCCTTTGACTCTTAATGCCAGGATGACTTAGAGCTCACTGTCAACCCTATAATTAGTACATCCATTATGTGATTAACTTTAGATATCCCGTGACTCCTCACTGAGATTACCCTGGCCAAGGTTTTGCTAAATTAGTCACAAGACATTATCTCCTGTTTGCAGGAGGGGTCAATTCCATCTTGACTCACAACTGACTACGCAAGTACTTGACTGCACCCAGTGACCTTCCGTCACTGAATTAGAAATTCAGGTAGTCCGGTACCAAAGTACAGTGAGTTGCTTGCTAGTCACAGGTTGCGGTCTCAGGTCAGAGGGCCAAACTTATACCCATATCCACTCGGAACATCTCTCGACAGTAGAGCGTTCCGGAATTGATCACGTTCAGTGAAATGTACTCCTACACTTCACCTGTATGGCATACCAGTGTCTCCACACTCCTTGGTTAAGAGGACAACCAACGTATATGTCACACAACGACCTAATCTCGATAATGTTGTCGTCCTAGTAACAACATATCATTTGGTCGCGAACAAGTTTAAGGACTCAAAGATAAATCCTCCTTTATCATAACATAAGTCCTAAGGACTTCATCATATAAGAGTTCATTTGAAGATGAAATGATGAATAATGCCAAATAATACTTTATTAATTTGTCAATTTATTTACAATATTCAATCATCAATATGCTGACGATTGACATTTAGGATACAATTCCCAACAAAACCAAGTCAGACCAAAAAGATTAAGGCTGACCAAAATCTGGCAGAATACTTCTATAAGAAGCAGGGGCATTAGAAGAGGAATTATCCTCAGTACCTTGCCTCACTTGACCCGAATAGGCCAAGCAAGAGAAAAGAGCAATCAGCTGCTGATTAAGGTATTTATATGATAACACCTTGTAATTTCTCTATATGTGATAATTCGACCTGGGTATTAGATACTGAAAGTCCGTTTAATATATGCAATTCGTTGCCAGGACTTCAGGTCAATGAGAGATTTGGAAACAGTGAGAGATTCCTGAATGTTGGAGATGGAAGATCTGTTCCAGTTCTTGCTTTATGAAATCTCAAACTTATTTTCAATTCTCATGTAGTTGTCTTGAGTGATTGTCATTATTGTCCTACGTTCTTATTGAATGTAATTTCTGTAGGCCTTTTGGCCATAAACGGTTATGATCTCAATAAAGAAATATTTTTGTGATATCATTACGAATGATGTTACTGTAATACATGGACAATTGAGTAATGGCATATACATATTATCACAGCCTGTTAATGTAATGTACAAGTCAAGTAAGCACCCTAGAATAGATAATATCATGGATATCTACCTTTGGCATCATAGGCTAGGTCATATTAATAAGAACAGGATGAACAGGTTAAGTAAAGAGAGAATTCTCAATGTTAATGATTGTGAATCATTAACAATCTGTGAATCATGCCTTCTTGGTAAAATGACTAAATCACCTTTTACTGAAAAAAATGAACGAGCCAGTGACTCATTGACCCTTGTATATTCTGATGTATGTGGGCCAATGAGCACAGATGCTAAAGGTGGGTATTCATATTTTATTACGTTTACATACGATCTTTCGAGGTATGGTTATGTCTATTTAATGAGACATAAATCTGAAGCATTTGAAATGTTCAAATTGTATCGTAATGAAGTAGAAAAACAAACTGGAAAGAGTATTAAAACTCTTCGATTAGATTGAGAGGGTGAATACCTTTCCAATGAGTTTTTGACATATCTAAGAGAGAATGGGATTCTCTCCCAATGGACTCCTCCTGGTACACCACAGTATAACGGTGTATCAGAAAGGAGAAATCGAACTTTGTTAGACATGGTTGGATCCATGATGGGGTTTGCGAGTCTGCCCATATTTTTTTGGGGATATGCACTTGAGTCAGCCTGCTACATTCTAAATAAGGTTCTAAGTAAGTCAGTAAATAAAACACCACATGAGATGTGGACTGGACGTAAGCCGATGCTCTCTCACCTTAGAATTTGGGGGTGCCGACATACGTCAAACGTTTGAAAACAGACAAACTTGAAGCCAAGTCTGACAGATGTTTCTTTGTTGGTTACTCTAAAGAAACTAAAGGATATTACTTCTACTTTGCTGAAGAACAAAGGTTGTTTGTAAGCAATAGAGCTGTTTTCTTAGAGAAAGAATTTTTTAGTAAAGGAACTAAAAGCTCTAATGTTAAGCTTAGGAAAGTTCAACATGTAGAAGACCTGACACCATCTACTGAATCAATTGAGTCGGATTTGATTAGATCAGATCCAGAATCCATTTTAGATGCACCATTAAGGCGATCAGGTAGAGTACCACGTCAGCCGGACAGATACTACGATTTTTTAGTCCGGGATGGGGATCCTGTCGAACTTGATGAAAACGATGAGGATCCGATCATCTATATGGATGCAATGCAGAGGTATGACTCTGATAAATGGCTTGGAGCCATGCAATCCGAAATGGAATCCATGAAGGTCAATGATGTATGGACATTAGTTGACCCACCTGAAGGGATAAAATCCATAGGGTGTAAGTGGATTTTCAAAAGAAAATGGGGCGTAGACGGAAACGTGGAGACCTATAAAGCCCGTCTGGTTGCCAAGGGATATCACCAACATTATGGTATTGACTATGACAAGATGTTTTCTCCGGTGGCAATGCTCAAGTCCATTTGGATTATGCTCGCAACAGCAGCACACTTAGATTATGAGATCTGGCAAATGGATGTAAAGACCGCTTTTCTAAATGGAGATTTAGAAGAGGAGGTGTATATGATGCAACCTGAAGGTTTTATATCTGCAGATGAGTCTAAGGTGTGCAAGCTTCAAAAATCTATTTATGGATTAAAGCAAGCTTCACGGAGTTGGAATATACGATTTGATAAAGTGATCAAATCATATGGCTTCATTAAGAATGAAGAGGAAGCTTGCATTTATAAATGGTCAAATGGTTCAGTTATAATATTTCTTGTTTTGCATGTGGATAACATTCTTCTAATAGGGAATGACATTCCTGCATTACAAGGAATAAAGGTATGGCTATCATCTGAATTTGCCATGAAGGATTTGGGAGAAGCATCTTACATCTTAGGGATGAAGATCTATAGAGATAGATCTAAAGGATTTGCTTGGATTATCCCAATCCACATACATTGATACTATACTGAAGAGGTTCGGTATGATTAATTCCAAGAAAGGCTATCTTCCAATGGGCCATAGAATTAACCTCTTTAAAAGGGATTGTCCGACAACCCCTCAAGAAAGAGTGAGTATGGATAGAATTCCATATGCTTCGGCGGTGGGATCTATAATGTATGCCATGATATGTACTAAACCAGATGTGGCATACTCACTAGGAGTAGTAAGCAGATACCAGTCTGATCCAGGTAGCAACCACTGGAAGGTTGTGAAAATCATTCTTAAGTATTTGAGAAATACTAAAGACCAGTGGCTTGTGTATGATGATTCTGACTTAAAACTTGAGGGATATACCGATTTAAGTTTTCAATCAGATCGAGATGATAGCAAGAGCGTGTCGGGTTATATCTTTACTCTTAAGGGTGGTGCTATCTACTGGAAGAGTTTCAAGCAGCACACAGTGGTAGATTCTATAGAAAATTGATGCAAAAGAAAATATGACTGACCCATTTACCAAAATTCTCGGCATCAAAGAGTTCAACGAACACAAGTCGAAGATGGGTATTAGATACTGTGCTAATTGGCTTTAGGCTAAGTGAGAGTTGTTGGAAATTGTATCCTAAATGTCAATCGTCAGCATATTGATGATTGAATTTTGTAAATGAATTGATAAATTAATTAAGTGTTATTTGGCATTATCCATCATTTTATCTTCAAATGAACTCTTATATGATGAAGTCCTTAGGATTTATGTTATGATAAAGAAGGATTTATCTTTGAGTCTTTAAACTTGTTCGCGACCTAATGATATGTTGTTACTAGGACGACAACATTATCGAGATTAGGTTGTTGTGTGACATATACGTTAGTTGTCCTCTTAACCAAGGAGTGTGGAGATACTGGTATGCCACACAGGTGAAGTGTAGAAGTACATTTCACTGAACATGACTAATTCCGGAATGCTCTACTATCGAGAGATGTTCCGAATAGATATGGGTATAAGTTTGGCCCTTTGACCTGAGACCGCAACCTGTGACTAGAAAGCAACTCACTGTACTTTGGTACCGGACTACCTTAATTTTTAATTCAGTGACGAAAGGTCACTGGGTGTAGTCAAGTACTTGCGTAGTCAGTTGTGAGTCAAGATGGAATTGACCCCTCCTAGAAACAGGAGATAATGTCCTGTGATTAATTTAGCAAAATCTTGGCCAGGGTAATCCTTGTGACGAGTCACGAGATATCTAAAGTTAATCACATAATGGATGTACTAATTATAGGGTTGACAGTGAGCTCTATGTCATCCTGGCATTAGGAGTCAAAGGGATTGAATTATACAGTAACCATAGTCTAGGGTTGCAGAATATTTGGTTCGCATATATTCGGCCTATTCGGACGTCGGGTACCATTGCTAGATGGTCACATCGATTAGTATAGGAAGATGTTCCTATACTACCGGCTTAGGTTCGAACTTATGAGGTCACATGCATAGAATTTTCTAGGTTGATCAAATGGCTGATTGATGATTAAGAATCATTCAGGAATAATTTGGTCAATTCGATTGACAAATTATCCTAAGCAAAAGTTGCATTAAAATAATTATTGAATTATTGGAGGATTAATTAGCAATTAGATTGCTAATAAACTCAATTTGATTGAGTAATTGGGCTTAGGTTGAGCCAAATTGAATAGGATTCAATTTGGGCTGCATCAGGGTTTGACCAATTAGATTGGGTTCAACCCAAGTAGATTGAGCTTGACCCAATTGATAGGACTTGACCCAATTGGATTGGGCTTGATCCAAATCAATTAGAAGACCTTATTTAATGAGGATTATGAGTTCAAATAATCAGAATTGGATAAGGAGAAGAATCCCTAAATTTTAGGAACCCATCCTTATCTTCTTGGAGAAGAATGACACCTTAATTTATCCCCAATATTTTCTATGCCTATCCTCTTTATTTTTGGCCAAAAATTGGTGTGAGAAGAGAGGAGGCGTGGGGCTATATTTTCTATAAAAATGGCACCTTAAATCTTTCTAGAAAGATTTAGATGAATTTCCTAATTTGTAGGGATTGCATGGTGCATGAAATAGGGTGGTCTGCGGCTCCTCATAGAGTTATCTCCAGAATCCATTCGATGGATATTCGGAGATTAATCGGAATAGAATGTTTACCTTTCAAATCTGATAGTTAATCATGCATGAAAGTTTTAGCATAATTGTTTAAACGATTCCGGCATAATCCTATGTGTTCTTAAGGTGCTGATTTTTAGATTTGATCTTGTAAGCATGGATGAATTACATTGTTTGATTCGATTTTTTCGCTGCATTTTTGAAACTTAAAAAGAACTACGTATGGCTTGATCCCCCTTATGAAGGGGTACGTAGGCAACTCGATCAGGTTCAGCCATGGTTTTCAAAAAAAAAAAATTAAGCATGCTTAACACCGAAGAACATAGGATTCACTTTCAATGACTTTGCAGATGCCCCCCCACTCAGATCAGGGGGCTACTTGTAGATTCCTGCGGAGGGGGGTGCTCTTCCTCGGCTCCCCGTTGACGCCACAAGGCATCCCGAGCCGAGCTCAAGGGATGACTTTGTAGATGCCCCCTACTCAAATCAGGGGCCCGCTTGTAGATTCCTGCAGAGGGGGTGCTCTTCCTCGGCTTCCTGTTGACGCTGCAGGGCATCCCGAGCCGAGCTCAAGAGATGACTTTGTAGACGCCCCCCACTTTGATTAGGGGTCCGCTTGTAGATTCCTGCAGAGGGGGGTGTTCTTCCTCGGCACCCTGTTGACGCCGCAGGGCATCCCGAGCCGAGCTCAAGGGATGACTTTGTAGATGCCCCCCACTCAGATCAGAGCCCGCTTGTAGATTCCTGCGGAGGGGGGTGCTCTTCCTCGGCTCCTTGTTGACGTTGCAGGGCATCCCAAGCCGAGCTCAAGAGATGACTTTGTAGATGCCCCCCACTCAGATCAGGGGCCTGCTTGTAGATTCATGCGGAGGGGGATGCTCTTCCTCGGCTCCCCGTTGACGCCGCAGGGCATCCCGAGCGGAGCTCAAGGGATGACTTTGTAGATGCCCCCTACTCAGATCAAGTTCCCACTTGTAGATTCCTATGGAGGGGGGTGCTCTTCCTCGGCTCCCCGTTGACGTCGTAAGGCATCCCGAGCCGAGCTCAAGGGATGATTTTGTAGACGCCCCCCACTCAAATCAGGGGCCCGCTTGAAGATTTCTACGGAGGGGGTGCTCTTCCTCGGCTCCCCGTTGATGCCGCAAGGCATCCCGAGCCGAGCTCAAGGGATGACTTTGTAGACGCCCCCCACTCAGATCAGGGGCCCGCTTGTAGATTAATGCAGAGGGGGGTGCTTTTCTTTGGCTCCCCGTTGATGCCGCAGGACATCCCGAGCCGAGCTCAAGGGATGAATTTGTAGACGCCCCCCACTCAGATCAGGGGCCCACTTGTAGATTCCTACGAAGGGGGGTGCTCTTCCTCGGCTTTCCGTTGACGCCGCAGGGCATCCCGAGCCAAGCTCAAGGGATGACTTTGTAGACGCCCTCCACTCAGATCAGGGGCCTGCATATAGATTCATGCGGAGGGGGTACTCTTCCTCGGCTTTCCATTGATGCCGCAGGGCATCTCGAGCCGAGCACAAGGGATGACTTTGTAGACGCTCCCCACTCAAATCAGGGGCTTGCTTGTAGATTCTTGCGGAGGGGGGTGCTCTTCCTCAGCTCCCCGTTGACGCCGCAGGGCATGCCGAGCCGAGCTCAAGGGACGACTTTGTAAACGTCCCCCACTTAGATCAGGGGTTGATGAGAGCACAAAAGTACGATCTACACATCACTTAAATTAGTATTATTGCTAACAAATAATGATAAAAGTGTTGCATTAATATTATATTTTTGTGGGGTGCAGGTGATCGTAAATCGAAGCTAAAATGCGCATTGGGTCCAAAAAGATGCATCACCGTAGGTGACCAGCCACCTGCATGGTTCAACCCCAGTTGCACACTAGAAGGAGGCTAAGACCAGCCATCCAGTTCATTGCAACCAAGTCCCAGCAGCCTGTGCATCTCATCCCGATGGAGCCCGCATGTAGCCCATCCGCCTGCGTGGAAGAATCATGAAGCATCCTCCGCGTCTGCTTCTCCCAAGCGTCCCAGCGTGCAACCTCCCAACATCCCGAATCTCAGCTTCCTTCTGCGTATTCCTCGCATTCCTTGCATCTCAGTCCCCAGCAAAGTTCCCGCATTCAAGGCCAAGCTACCAGAGCTTCCCAAGTTCCAGCCACATAATCAGCAATCACCTGAGTCCCAGCAAAGTCCCGATCTTCCCTTCCGCATCCCATGCTTCAAGATCCACGCTCAGATCACCCAGGTGATCACAATCTTCCGGAATCTCAGGTCCTCAGCCTCCGCGTGCAAACTCCAGCCGTCCACGTTCCAGCTTTCAGCGTCGAATCCTTGCCGCGTCTGTGAGCCAGCCGTCCGTGATGGTTTCGTGCCTCTTCCGTGTCCCAGATCCTCACATCCACCCGAGTTCCCAGCTTCCGTGATCGCGATCCATCCGCGCTTCCCAGCATCTCCGCATCCCTCCGCAAACGATCCACGTCTCCACGCGTCCGATCTTCAGCGCGATCCATCCGCCCCTTCCACATCTGAGCCGTCCACGCCTATTCCCCTGCGAGCTTTAGGCTCTTGCAGGGTATAGAAGGGGGCTCCCTCGGGTGGAAAGGGGTAGGTCTAATTCGGCCATTCGAAAAACAGAGGAGGCCTCCAACCATTTGGGAAAAAAAAAAAAGAGAGAAAGGGAAACAGGGGATGCCCTGTTTCCGAAAAGAAAAAGAATAAAAGAATAAAATATAGGGAGGTTAATATTTTTAATGGAGGGCTGATTTCTTAGGTGAAGGGTGATGGAGGAACCTTCGATGTCTTATTTTCTTTCAAGTAAATTATGAACGATTGACCTCTTTGATTTACATCTATTAATATATTTTTGATTCTTGCATATTTATCTATTAAATAGATCTTTTATGGTTTATATTTATTGATGCATGGATTGTTTCGATGTTTGATTTGTCGTAGACGTAATCGGCACGATAAATACTTAGATCTTGAATTCATGTTTTCATATTATATACTCCATAATTAGAAATATTCTATCTGATTGATCCTTAATCAAGAATTGCAGAATTTAATTGTTGAAAATAATATCATCAAGGGGGATTCCAGATTCCTAAACATTTCTATTTCATTGAACTTTGTTTATTGATCTATTATTCTCTACTTTTAATTTCTGAAAATCAACTAAAAATTACATCTAAAAATTACGCTAATAATCCATAGATCGTTTTCTGAGGAATCGACTTCGGACTTCCGAGTTATACTACTTGTGCGATTCTCCTGCACTTGGGAGAGCATTTCTGTAACGCATCAAGTTTTTGGCGCCGTTGCCGGAGAACGACTGAGTTATTAGTATAATTTTAGATTTAATTAGTACTTTAGTAGTTAATATTTTTCTTTCGAAAAAAATAAAAATTTTAATCTTTATTGCTTTTTTTAATTCCGTGCACAGTCTGCATCAAACTATGATATCAGAGTAATTCACCGTCTGATTGGACTCAAATTTGGTCGGCTATTGAAGGATGCGTGTTTCCTTCATCTGAACGGTCTGATTGACATTATGAGACTTTTAAGACCATTAAATTAATATAAAATTTTGCTGCTGTCTGTTTTGAATTTTCTGTGTTTAAATTTTTCTTAGAATCAGAATTTTATTATCATCATATCTCATTAACCCTTGTTGCTAATTGAAAATTGATAAGAACTTTAAGAAAAGATCAAGGGTGATCATTTAAAAAAAATAATAATAATAAATTTTGTATGCTAGGTTGGAATAGGGACAACACTGGGCGTCTGAATCGAAAAACTTTTGACAATTCCTTAGATCATATTATTGAAACTCTTTCGCAAAATCTCAAATCTAGTGAGATGGCTGATGACGATGTAGGAAGTCACCATGGTGATGAAGGTAGACCCCCAGTTATGACACTTCGACAATACTTACACCCTACTAGGACTAGTCAACCTTCATGCATGATTATTCCTAAAAACGTAGGACACTTTGAAATCAAACCAGGGGTAATTCAATTGCTGCCCAAGTATCATGGGATGGAATTCGAGAACCCTTATCTCCATCTTATGGATTTTGAGGAAATAAGCATCACATTTAGAGTGCCAAATGTATCGGAAGACGTCTTTAAATTGACTTTGTTTCCTTTTTCCTTAAAGGATAAAGCCAAAACATGGCTGAACTCCTTGAGACCTAGATCACCAGGAACATGGCATGATATGCAAAGAGAATTTTTGAAAAAATTCTTTCCCACACAAAGGACTAACTTTTTTAAAAGGCACATTAGTAATTTTCAACAAAAAGACCATGAAACATTTTATGAATGCTGGAAGAGATTTAAAGAGTTGCTTCTCTCTTGTCCTCATCACGGGTTTGAAACATGGAGAACCATTAGTTTCTTTTATGAAGAATTGTCTCCACAGTTAAAACAATTTATAGAGACTATGTGTAATGGTCTATTTTTGGAAAAGCAACCCCATGAGGCATGGGACTATTTAGACTCTCTCGCAGAGACTGCACAATTATGGAATATAGGGGACAGAGTGAATAAACCTTTGCCTAAGCCTACTAGCATTGGACACGGGGGCCTTTACAACCTTAGTACTCAGGATGATATTCAGGCTAAAATGGCAGCCCTTACTAGGAAGGTAGAGGAAATTGAACTTAGAAGGATTGAACCCGTCAAGACCGTAAAACATAACAGCGAGTGTTGTAGGATTTGTGAGATGCCTGGCCATCTCACCACTGATTGCCCCACAATACCCGCATTCAAGGAAGTCTTGCACAATCAAGCTAATGTTATGAATACATATCAAAAATCTTTTAATAATCCTTTTTCGGGTACTTACAACCTTGGATGGAAGAACCATCCAAATTTCAGGTGGAGGAATGACCAACCTCAACAAGTATATAACCCAACTCCTCCACCTCCGCAACCTCATTATGCACACACACCCCCTCAAAAACCCAGTCTCGAAGAAACTTTACAATCTTTCATGCAAGGTCAAGCCAAAATCAATGATGAAATAAGAAATCAACTGACAACGCTGACCACTGCTTTAAGTGCTCAAGAGAAGGGTAAGCTACCAACTCAACCACAACCTAACCCTCAAGTCTACGGTGGTAGCCATACATCATCTTCAACTTCGCATAAAGAACAAGCGAAGAGTATAATAACTTTGCGAAGTGGAAAGGTTATTGACCGACCAGTCCTAGAACAAACACAAGTCATACCTGATTTTGACCCTCTCAAGAGAAAAGAAAAGGATAACGAAGAAATCGAAGCACCAACATCTGCTGAAAAAATCAAATGTCCTTTTCCAGCACTATTTTCACAAAGATTAAAGCCGTTGCAAAAGCTTGAACCAAACTCTAAAATTCTTGAGCTTTTTAAGCAAGTAAAAATCATGTACATCTTGTTGATGCAATCAAACAAGTGCCTTCATATGCAAAATTTTTGAAAGATTTGTGCATTGTCAAGCGTCGGTTAAATATCAAGAAGAAGGCATTTCTGGCTGAAAATGTGAGTGCAATTTTGTAGCATAACATTCTTCCTAAATATAAGGATCCAGGTTGCCCAACTATCTCGTGTATCATTGGCAATTTTAGGATTGAGCGTGCATTGCTAGATTTAGGAGCGAGTGTGAACTTATTGCCATATACGGTATATGAGCAACTCGGTTTGGGTGAGTTGAAGCCAACAACTATCACCTTACAATTAGCTGACAGGTCAGTGAAGGTCCCTAGAGGGATTATCGAAGATGTGTTGGTCCAAGTAGACAAGTTCTATTTTTCTGTCGACTTTATCGTATTGGACACACATCCGGCTTCCAATTCACCATCTCAGATTTCAGTCATCTTAGGACGTCCATTCCTTGCAACTTCTAATGCATTGATCAATTGTAGGAATGGTGTCATGAAGCTTTCTTTTGGCAATATGACCTTGGAACTGAACATCTTTAGTATAGGCAAACAACCTAGTGATCATGAAGAAAGTAAAGAGCTTGAATGGGTTGAAACCATTGCGGAAGATATCTGTTAAAAGAAACATTTACTGAATCGGCCAACAATGGTTTGATAGATTGGTGTTCTGAAGGTACTGCTAATGATGTGGTCCCACCTATTTTAGATAATTCAGATGTCATGATGGTCAATGGGTGGAGACCGAGAATAGAGGAATTCGAGCAGTTGCCTTCATAAGGGACAAAAATTGTACAATCTCAGAAGCAAGCACCCATACTTGAGCTGAAACCCTTACCAAGGAAACTCAAGTATGCCTTTCTTGGACCCGATAACACTTTTTCTGTAATTATCTCGACTGAGCTCGATAATGATCAAGAAGGAAAATTACTTACGGTCCTAAAGAGTCATAAAGAAGTGCTTGGATGGTCGATTGCAGACTTAAAGGGGATTAACCCTTTGATTTGCATGCATCGGATATATTTGTAGGATAATGCCAAAACTACAAGGCAAATGCAGCGTAGGCTGAATCCTACAATGAGAGACGTGGTTAAAACAGAAGTCCTTAAGTTGCTTGATGTGGGTATTATGTATCCAATTTCCGACTGCAAGTGGGTGAGTCCTACTCAAGTCGTGCCCAAGAAAGCAGGTTTGACGGTAGTCGAAAATGAGCAGGGTGAGTTAATCCCGACTCGCGTTCCGACGAGTTGGCGCATGTGTATTGACTACCGAAAATTGAATTTGGTCACTAGGAAAGATCACTTTTTCCTACCCTTCCTAGACCAAGTTTTGGAAAGAGTTGTAGGACACAAATTCTATTGTTTTCTCGATGGCTATTCCGGGTACTATCAAATCGAAATTTTACCTGAGGATCAAGAAAAAACTACTTTCACTTATCCTTTTGGTACATTCGCTTTCCGACGAATGCCATTCGGGTTGTGTAATGCACCTGCGATATTCCAAAGGTGTATGCTCAGGATTTTTGAAGATATGAACGAGAAATTTTTAGAAGTGTTTATGGATGATTTCTCTATTTTTGGCGACTCATTTGATGATTGCCTGTCACATTTATAAGCAGTCTTAGCTCGATGTATGAAAAAGAATTTGATACTGAATTGGAAAAAATGCCCCTTCATGGTGCCAAAGGGAATTATCCTAGGACATATTGTTTCATCGAAGGGCATGGAAGTTGATAGAGCTAAGATTGACCTAATCGCCAAGCTACCTGCACCCAAGACGGTTAGAGATATTAGATCATTTTTGGGTCACGTCGGATTTTATAGGAGGTTCATCAAGGACTTTAGTATCATAGCTCGACCATTATGTAACCTCCTATCCCTTGATACACCGTTCAATTGGACTGAAATCTGTCAAGAGGCATTCAAAAAGTTGAAGTCTATGCTTAGCACTGCACCCATCGTGCGACCACCCGATTGGTCATTATCTTTTGAGATCATGTGCGATGCTAACGACTATGCGATAGGAGCTGTCCTAGGACAACGCAAGGATAATAAGCCATATGTCATTTACTATGCAAGCAAAATCTTAAACGATGCTTAAATGAATTACACCACTACCGGGAAGGAATTGCTTGCAGTAGTATTTGCATTAGACAAATTTAGCTCTTATATCCTTGGTGCTCCTATTGTTATCTGCACAGACCATGCAGCGCTAAAATATTTACTGGATAAGAAAGAGGCCAAAACCACGCTTAATACGATGGATACTTCTACTCCAAGAATTTGACATCACTATCAAAGATAAAAAGGGAGTAGAGAATGTAGTTGCTGACCATTTATCACGGCTAGTTTTTAATGATTCGGTGCCACAGTTTTCCATCAAGGACTTGTTCTCCGAAGAGCAGTTGTTCGCACTTTCTACTATGCCATGGTATGCTGATATTGTAAACTTTCTAGTCACGAACCGGATGCCGGAGCATTGGGGATCGAATGATAAGAATAATTTCTTGTGTGAAGTAAGGAGTTATTATTATGATGCCCCCTATTTGTTCAAGTATTGTAATGATCAAATCTTTAGAAGATGCAAACCGGATCATGAGAAGCAAAGTGTACTCTCTTTTTGTCATGCCAATGCTTGCGGAGGACACTTTGCATCTAAGAAAACGGCAGCTAAGGTGTTGCAATGTGGTTTTTATTGCCCTACACTATTTAAAGATACCCACGAGTTCTGTAGGACATGTGACCAATGTCAACGTGTTGGGAGTCTAACTCGTAGGCAAATGATGCCTCTGCAGCCCATTACTGTTATTGAAATTTTTAACATGTGGGGCATCGATTTCATTGGCCCATTTGTTGGGAACCCGCCCATGTCGTAAAAAATTTAAAAAATTTCAGATGCAGCGGAAGAGGCATAAGCAGGATCATTCGTTCATCCTATGAACGTTGTTCAATAACCGTTCGTAGATAGATTAGAATTAAAAACTTTTAATCTAATTATGAAGATCAGATCTTCACCTTGTGCGGGTAGATGATCACCGCAAACTGAAATTCGTGGTTTAGGATGAAGGTTCGCTTGAAGCCATTTACGTGTCCGGCCTCTACGGGTATCCACACGAAGCAAAAACCGATCCTAGCTTTTTTGTCTCCCTGGGGTGCTAGCTCCCTTGCAGAGACTACTTTAGGTGGCTGATGTCCTCCCTTTTAATCAACCTTTGATTGTACTTGGGAGGAGGAAGAAGATGGAACAACCAAGGAAGAAGATCACCAAGCTTTGCAGCCTTTATCTTTTTCCTGCGTTGGAAGAAGGAAGGGTGGAGGAAGGGAGCCGCCAAGACCTTCTTTTCTTTCTTCTTGCTTGCGGTTGAAGACCAAGGGAGGAGAGGGGCATACGACTGAAGAGGAGAGTGTTAGATATATGCCCTAGAAGCCAATATGGCTGACACATTATTAATTCTGGGACATAATTTTGTACTTGACTATTTATTATTGAATAAATAAAAGGCATCTTTTTCATTCATATTGTTTATGTGTCTATGAATCGTCCAAGGAATTAATTGTTAGATGTATGCCCTAGAAGCCAATCTGGCTGACACATTGTTAATTCTAGGAACATAATTTTGTACTTGACTATTTATTATTAAATAAATAAAAGGCATCGTTTCATTCATATTATTTATGTGTCTATGAATCGTCCAAGAAATTAATAAGATGATGATGCATATTCTCAAGAGTTGAGAATTTGAGCCATATATCATTGGTGATTAATTTCTTAATGCTCCTGATCAATGGATCATCACGAGGACGGTGATCGATCCGATCAGTGCACAGATCACTTTCCTTCTGGATGGATGAGACTTGAGTCCACAGTGTAGGGACACTGAAGTGATAGTGCAGGTGCTTGTTACAGAACAAGGGTACTGAGCGTGACCAAGACAAGAAGTCACTTGGATGTCTATCCACTCGTCAGTGACTTGCTTGATGTTGCAGTAGTATGACTGGTCCTTTGACCTGCGGTGCTTCAGCTACTCACAGTGAGGTTATTGTAGTTTGACTACACGTATACATGGTCTCTAGTCATATGGGTCCTTGTAGTATAGATTGGCTGCATTAAGTTCACTGTAGGAGTAGGGTATGCACTTACATGGAATCTATCGACCTTGATAGAAGAGGAGTGATCCTATGTGATTTGTTAGACTGAGTTCTAAGACCTTGGCCAGGGCAGTAATAGAAAGTGGAGAAAGAGTTTTCCACTATCGAACTCGAGTCAAATAAATCTTGACATATGACAGACGAAGGGGTTTGACGAGTTATCCATGACCTCCGTCCTGTAGGGATCCACGATAGTAGGACTGTATCACACGATAACTGCACCTAGAGGTTCATCATTCTATTCTGCTGGGTAGCCACTACATGCTGCTAGGTGTCACTGGTGGATGGTGGGACTCATAGGGATTATCTCGATGATCGATAAGCCCTAATGAGTAGAGTTGGAATCGTTCCGACCCATTGAAAGGAGTTTTCAATGATATTGTGATAGAGATCACAATATATCTCACTACCAGTCAGAGTAGAACCTATGGGGTCACACACACTAGAGGCATTAACCGATCCGATGGTTGAATCGTGATTAGGAATCACAAGTAATCAATTCGATTGATAATAAGCTGAAGAAGGAACAAAGAGAATTAATTAATTGGACTTAAAACAAGAGTCCTACTTGGAGTAGGATTTCTAGAGTCCTAATTGGATTAGGACTAGGAATCCTACTTGGACTGAGATTCCTACTTGGACTGGGATTCCTACTTGGACTGGGAATCCTATTTGGAGTAGGACTAGGATTCCTACTTAGAGTAGGATTCCTACAATCCTAATTAGATTAGGAGTTTTGAATTAAATTTGGATTCCTACTTGGAGTAGGATTCCTAGAGTCCTAATCGGATTAGGACTTCGAATTCAAATTAGAGTCCTAATTGGATTAGGACTAGAATTAAACAAGTCCTAATTGGATTAGGATTTCTTATGTCCTAATTAATTATTAATTTAATGAATCAACATGACTCCTAATTGGATTAGGATTGAAGAGTTCAATTGAGTCATGGTTCATTCAAGTTCTAATTGGATTAGGACTAGCATAGATTGAACCCAATTGATTCATGATTTGGACTAAACCAAATAGGAGCCCTAGATGCCTTTATAAGGCTTTGAAAGGAGGTGCCCTAATGATAAGTGAAGCCCTCCTCCTCTCCATCACGTGGCCACCCTCTTCTCTTCTCTTTTCAGCCACCAACAACAAAGGGAAGAAAAGGATCTTGGTGGCCTCCTTCTTCCTCCACCGTTTGGTTCCAACGCAAGGAAGACAAGGAAGGCTGCAGGGCTTCGTTCCTCTTCTTCTCTTCATCCTTCTTCTTCCTCCTCCCAAGCACAATCAAGGATTGATTGAAAGGAAGGATATCAGCCATCAAAGTTGATGACCCAAAGATTGATTCATAGATTGATTTTGATGATCACAAAACCTTGAAGTATAGATACTAATGTTTATGTTGCAAGGAGAAAGATATTTATTTTGCAAGGAACATAGCAAGTTGGAAGAACACAAGAAGGCCTCCAAAGCTCTCAAGTTGGAAGAAAGCTACAATTTATTGGCCCAAGTTTAAAGTTCAAAGGATTCAAATTGGAGGAGTAAAATCAAAAGAAAAATTCAAAAGAACAGTCTTCGAGTCGACTCCAGTGGAATTCGAGTCGACTCCGGAGAAGTATGAGTCGACTCCGGAGAAGTATGAGTCGACTCCTAGGAGTCACAGGCAGAAAAGTCAGAGAGCAATTTTCGGGTCTGAGATTCGAGTCGACTCCCGCATTGCACGAGTCGACTCCGAGACTCCGCGACCATCAACAGACAGAAAACCAAGTTACTGCCTCTGAGATTCGAGTCGACTCTCAGACAGCTCGAGTCGACTCCAAGGCAGCGCTACACCAAGATGGCAGAAGGCTGTGTTTCGCAAACTGAGAGCCGAGTCGACTCCAAGGAAGTTCGAGTCGACTCCAAGACTGGACGAGCCAAAAGACAAAGGATCGGGAGTTCGGGCTCTGAGATTCGAGTCGACTCCCAGAACAGTCGAGTCGACTCGAGAGGACAAAATTCAAAATTGGATCCACGGACTTTAGTGGATGAGCCGACTCCGAAATTGCCAAGTCAGCTCCAGAAGTTGGCGAGTCGACTCCAGGTTAAGACGAGTCGACTCCCAGTCGAGGCAAGCACATTAATTCAAATTTGGAACAGTGGCCGAGTCGTCTTCGGTAAAACACGAGCCGACTCCTGCAACAGGCGAGCCGACTCCTGATCGCGCGAGTCGACTCCGATCCCAACGGTAACATTGTCAGGAAATGCAGACTGTGTCCAACGGCTCTTTTTCTTGTCTCTAACGGCTATATTCTTGTTTCCACGCCATCTAAAGCTATAAAAACAAGAAGAGAGCTAGGGGAGAACTGATGGAAGTGGGAGAGATCATCTAGGAAAGAGATCTCAAAGAGATTACAAAGGAAATCTCCCATAAGCACAAAAGGGCCATCCAAAATGAAATAGAGAGAAGAAGAGCATCCAAGTGAATCCGAAAGCTTCCTCTCCATCCGTGTGCTGCCTCGGGGATCCTCTACTTCATGCCAAATCAGAGGAGGATCAAGTAAAGAAGAAGCCGAGCTCCTCCATCTTCAAAACTCGTTTGAGGGCTTCTCTTTACTCTATTTGTTTATATTGTCATATTTGCTTGTTTAAGAAGCTTTGTTTTGTTTTATACTTTGTTCTAATATCTTGTAACTTGATTCAATCAAGGGATTGAATCAAGGGGTTAAGGTTTGTTGGTGAGCCAAAGAAAAACCAACGGTGTTAAGGTTTGTTGGTGAGCCAAAGAAAAACCAACGGTGTTAAGGTTTGTTGGTGAGCCAAAGGGAAAACCAACGGTGATAGGTTTGTTGGTGAGCCGAGGGTAAAACCAACGTGTAAGGGTTTGATTGTGATCCCGGGAAAACAATCGGGGAGGTTCTAGTCGGTGAGCCAGGGAAAACCGACCGAGTTCGTTGTGCGCTCGTAAAACAACAAGTTGGGTTGTGAGCTTGTAAAACAACCGGCTGTAATCGGTAGGATTATAGTGAAATTCCCAAGAGGTCTTGGGGAGTGGATGTAGGTGCTGGGGTGCACCGAACCATTATATGTCCTTTGTGTTTGTAATGCCTCTAGTTATTGTCTAACTAACACACTTACTTACTTAGATAAATTGCTTGCTTAATTCTTATCCGCACATCCTTTAGTTGCAAGCATATTTAATCAAGTCG
The DNA here is from genome assembly GCF_051530095.1 of Phoenix dactylifera. NCBI lineage: Eukaryota > Viridiplantae > Streptophyta > Magnoliopsida > Arecales > Arecaceae > Phoenix > Phoenix dactylifera. The sequence continues at coordinate 20,355,179 of NC_143193.1, read as the reverse complement.
AAGTCTATACATCAAACCCTTGCTAAGTTTAACTTTCACTGTGCATCTATACAACTTAGCATAGTAAATCAAAAAGTTTTAGAAGTAGCATAAAAGTTTTAAAAGACCCAATTCACCCCCCCTCTTGGGTTGTATCTACTGGGCAACAAGTGGTATCAGAGCAGGTGCTCAAATATTATTTGTAGTCTTAACCGACTAGAGCCAAAGATCATGACAACTCAAATAGATAGTTTTCTAGGAGAAGGACAATCAATTGATACACCTCCACTGTTTAATGGTATAAACTACCCACATTGGAAAATACGCATGCGCATTTTTATTCAATCACAAAACTATTATTTATGGAAAATCATAACAAATGACCTTCACACACTCTCTCATATTAATGAGAAGGACTTAGCACAATTAAATGCTAATGCTATGAACATATTATATTGTGCTATTCAAGAAACAAAGTTTAATGAAATTTCTGCATGCTTATCTGCTAAGGAGATCTGGGATACTTTAGAAAATATTTATGATAAATCTCAGATTAGCTCTCATATGCTTCAATTATATACTAACAATGAGACTGCAGAAAAGGGTGATGAATCTCCCTCAGTCGAGTCGACTCCAAGTAGCTCAGAGTCGACTCCCAAGTTAGTCGAGTCGACTCCGAGGCAAATCAGCTTCCTAAAGACAAAGAAAAAGAGGAAGCAAGAAGAAAGGAAGAAAGAGATAAAAAGGAAGAAAGCCTTGACCAAGAAAGAGTCAAGCCAAAAAATAAAGGTTAGGAGCAACAATGATGATATTAGCTCCAAGAAACTACAAGAGGTAACTGACTTGTGCTTTATGGCACAAGAAGACAAGGTAAAATCTGAATCTACTCTTACCTCAAATGATTTTCAAGAAGAATTCTCTTATGATGAATTATTAAATGCTTTTCATGAGTTGTATAGTGATTGTAGAAAATTATCTGTAAAGAATAAAAATCTTAAGAAACTAAATTCTGAAAATGAAAGCTTAAGGTCATTTTCAGAAGAATTGATTCAGAAAAATCATAGCTTAATTAAAGAAAATCAAAACTTAAGTAAAGAAATTAACCAATTAAGATGTTTTATTAACAAATTCACTGTGAGTTCAGAAAGATTAAAAATGATGTTTGAAAGCCAACATGCTGATTTTGATAAATCAAAATTTAGCTTGACTCCTTCACTTAGCCATAAATCTCTAGAGAAAAAGGTTATCAATTTACCAAGCAAACCATTAAATAAGATAACTTATTTCAAAAATGAAAAGGATGGGAATAACAACTTTACCTATCGTTATAGTATAATTAAATCAAATGGTAAAGTTATTACTATTAAACAGATATGGGTTCCAAAAGGAACCATATGTCCTAACTCTCAAGGACTCAAGCAAGCTTGGGTACCCAAAATGAGAAAATGAGGATGTACACATAGGTGTACCAAGGTACCTATGGAACATAAAGAAACTTAAAAAGTTATTAACAAAAAAAATAATAATGAAATCAGTAATTCTTGCATCTTATCATTATTTGTGCTTTAGTATTTGATATGATTTGCTAGTAGTGATCAATTTTGTGATATAGAAAATACTTTTGGAAATATAATCAAATCTCTTTATTTTTTAGTATACTTTACTCACTATTGGATAAGTTGCTAAATGATTAATCAATTTATTAAGAATAACTCTATGAATTCTCTATATGCTTGATTGAGAGTTATTATCCATGGCATTATTGTTTATTGATCATAGATATGATAATGTGTACTTGGTATGCTTTTGAATATATGCACTATGAATACCAAGAAACCATCCTTGGCATATAAAATCAACTCATGCTAGTATGTACTTAATCTCAAAAGACCTTGCCATAGGCTTACTTAGATTATCTACTTAAAGGTCAAAGTTTTGCTATGTATGCTAACTAAGGAAACAAACAAAAATCATTTCTAAATCTAAAGATGTTGTTTCCATCTCCAAGTTTTTCAAAAGCTTACATTGGATTTATTCTTGAAAAATAAAACTGAAGTATTTTTCTGTATTTACTAAATCTTGTAAAAGTGGTTCAAATGATAAAGGTTTCCAAACTGTGAAGATAAAGAGTATCATGGCACAGTGTTGAAAACCAAAATCCTGATAAAGGTTATACAGAAAATAATATTAAATCCAATGATTTCAGCACCAAGGACACCATAAGCAAAATAGGATTAATAGAATTCTTGAAGAAATGAAAAAGACAATTATGTATGATAGTCATCTACTTAAATAATTTTTAAAAGACTATCATCACTGCTTGTCATACATATGATTTCTATTTTTGATGAAAATTTTGATCTTCTGAAAAATGGAAAATGAACCATTGCATATCTTTCATATTTTTCAGTCGTACATGTTATTATGAAAATAATGCCAAATTTGATAAAGATACTTCTATCCTTGGATATCATTCATCAAGCAATGCATATAGAACATTCATGAAAAATTCTAGTTGTAGAAGTATCAATTCATTTTATTCTTTATGAGACTAATGATTTATTATCAAAATACTAAAATCAAATTATATGGTTAATCTTTTACATATGCACTTAATGAAGAAAAATTGATGACTACTAAAAGACTAAATCAAGAAAAGAGGAAATAGATCTTGATAAAGATTCTTGCATGATTAGAAGTAAAGATCATCATTATCATGTGCTTGCTTCATGAGCTTTATATTCTGTCAAATGAATGTGTAGAAGTCACTCCTATGTGGTTACTTCATTAAAAAGGAGATCTATGAAAAATAACCACCATATTTAAAAATACACATTACATATATGATAAAGCAATATGTGATTTAGAACAAGCATCAAAAGCATGATATATAAAAGCTTAAGCAACCTTTTTGATAGAAAGTAATAGTGATAAATCTATGCATCAAAAAGATGAATTTGTGATATCTTATTTGCTCAAAGTATGCATTGATGACATCATTTTTGGTTCTACTAATGAAGAGTTATATTGCAAAGTGAGTTTGAAATATGATGAATGAATTAACATCTTCTCTCAAACTCCAAATTAAGACAAACAGGAAAGGGGATCTTCATTGACCAACGTTAGTCCACAAGAAAACTCTTATAGAAGATTGGCATGAAGAAGGTATATCTATGACCCCATCTTGTAGAATTTGAAAAGGATGAGCAAAGTAGATCTATTGTGTTAAAGCTGTATTGAAGCATGATAGAATAATTATTTTACAGCTAGTAGACCAGATTGTATGCTCATTATGTGACCTTGTGCAAGACTTCAATCTAACTTTAATTAATCATATTTTATTGATAACAAATAAATCATAATCTGAATTTTGATAGAAACAAATGTTTAAGATAAATTGATTAAAACATAGTTAACATATCTTATTGATAATTATCTTAAGCAAATAGAATCTAAACTAAATTGACTTAAACTATCTTGGTTAATGAATCTATCTCTTTAGTTCAAATGATATGTGCTTGCTTATATTTAGGCAATCTCTTGAGTAAAGTGACTCAACATGCAACTATTCTCATATCTTATATTGAGTCATCTAGTTAAAAAAAAATATATATGTTGGATGAATGCTTTGTATCTTAAAGAAACTAATGACCTTCCTTCAAGAAAGAAAAATGAGAAATTTCAACTTGAAGGATATCTTCATGTAAGATACACTAAACATTCACATGCAAACAAGAGAGAGGATCTTCTTCAGCCAAAAGTTCACACATAAGAAATCTAGTTTGGCTTGAAGAACATATAATGAATAGGTAATTTAGATACCTTTCTCACAAATTAGTTGAGCAAAATCAGTAACTTAAATCTTATTATGGCATGATTAAATTCTTTAATTATTAATTTTTGATATCATGTCTATATGTGTATTGACTGACTTATACTTTTAGAAATTATTTCATGGTTTGCCCAAACTAAAATATATCTTTGCCTATGTCATAACCATGAAATACACAAGTATATGCTTAAAATGTTGATGTAAAATAACTTGTGAGAAGTTATGAAACCTTGAGCATAATGAAAATGTTGTTTGCATGATATACATATATATGATACGTAAGATTAATTCTCTATTCTGCTCTCTCATAAAAATTACTTGAGAATAACAAAAAGAGAGAGAGATAAAGAAAAGAAAATGGATATTATTCAAGAGAAGTAAAATCCAAGTAGAGGCAAACACTTCAACCTTAAGGAAAAGCAAAACAAACTTAATATATTCGACACATTTGTGAGACTTGTGTGAGCATTCTTTTGGAAGGGATAAAATCCATAATTAATTACACTTAAACAGGGAGGTTTTGAAGTAAACATTTTAACCTTTCTATATTGCTCATCATAGGGATGGTGCCAATGGGGAGGCTAGTGGTAGTACCCGAAACTATTTGACCCAACTATTCGGTGTAGGGCATATTAGGGACGGCACAAGAGGGAGGCTAGTGGTAGTACCTCGTGCCCCTTCCCAACTCCACCGAATAGGGAGCAAATAGAGTATAGAGCATAAGAAAGTTATAAATGAAAAACAAAGTAAATGAAAGTAGAATTAAGTCAAATTTTTAATCACTTGAAAACACACTTTAAGGATGAAATCATTGCAAGATTATATTTAAATAGGGGGAGTTTATTTGAAAAGAATTGATTTTGATCCTTGACATTCTTGTACTTAGTATTTTAATGCATGACTTAACACATGGTATATTTTGCATATGGTATGATGTCTTGATTTATGGATTCTCAATATTTTGTAATGTTTCATACTTGGACAATTTGATTGAATGTTTGAATTGCTACATAACATCTTTTGTTTAGTTTTATTGAAAAAAAATTTCAGATTTGTCATTCACAATCATTGTTAAAATCTGAAAGCTAAATAAAATTGTAGAAAGAAGAAGAGAAGAACATCTCTATTTAGTGAAAATAAACTGATATTGATCTATCTTTCTACTTGCCTAACTTTGATACATAATGTCCTAATACTTGTTAAAATATCCTTTATTTTGTATCGAAACTCAAAATTAAACACAAAGATTCTGAAAGTGCTTTAATGTTATTGAAATATGTATTTTTCAATCGTAACAATTTAAGATGAGCTACATTGTGAAAGATACATATCTCATATTATGACTTAGAAAGCTTCTATTGAAAATCCTATGTAATTCAGAATCCGATTTTGTATAAAAGTTTAAACTCCATATGATTACTAAATAAAATGTTAATGTAAGAAAAACAGAATTTATTTTGATTGCTCCGATACGCATCCGAAACATATCATTTCTTACCTTCAAAGTATACTAATTTTGATTCAAATGATGTGTCTTACGATGATCTTGATTGCAAGTAAATATTTTTAAAATATATGACTTTATTTTAATATTTAAAAAATTTATTGAGCTTCATGTATACATTGCTGAAGAACTGTGATTAAGAAATTGAGTTCTATAAATACACATACCTCAATGATCATCTATATGTTTTTCTCTCCTACATTCTTAGAAACTATCATCAGAATATATATATATAGAGTGAATACTATAAATTTTGAATAATTCTAGATCACTCTACATTCTCGATAATATAGAATTTCAGTTTTATTCACGTTTATTATTAAATTCTGAAATTCAACCAAAGAAAAGAATGATTAAAGAAGAATGCATCTTTTGAGGGGGAGCTTTAGATATTCAGTATCTTATCCTAAAGAAACTTTAATTTGATGCATACCTTGAATTTTATGGATTGATTTTGATGAACCTCCTTATATTGCAAGACATGCTTTAATTACCTTGAGATGAGTTCTATAAAGGCTGTCTTATCTCAAACCTTGAGTCTTATGAAAATGAGCTGAAACTTATAGAAAATATATTTTTGAGATTGACAATTTTATTGAACATTATCTTCAAATTCTAAACTCTTAAATGGAATGATCAATAGAGGGGGAGAAAGAAAATTTCAGAAGGAGAGGTCTCACGGAACTTAATTACATAAATCTATAGGAGAGGAAAAGAATACTAAATGAAAAGTGATCCTAATACTCTCCAATATGTATCATCTGAAATTTAAATCTGAAAATCTTTATGATACACCTTGAGGCATGTTATTTGGTTAATATATCTTCTGCACAAATCATGAACCAAATTGCAATTCAAATAGTTGATCTTAAGAGCCTCTAATTTAATGAAAAAAAGGGGAGAATAACATGTTAAATTTTCTTGAGTATCTCGTAGAAAATCTATTTTGGAATTCACTAATGAGTCCTAATTGGCTTGCTCTTTAGAACTTCAATATTGTGCCAATTCATATTTTTATATATGTATCAAATCGTGCTTATTTTCTAAAGGAATAAAAGAAAGTCCTTAAAAGAGCTCTAAGATATATCATAAATTGCATGAATTCATATTTTGGTATTTGTGCCCCAATGCTCTTATTATCATAAAAAGAACTTTGAAGTCATAATCCAACATGATGATATGTTTTTCAAGTATATAAGTTTTGATCTTTTACTCTGAAAATCAATTAAATTGCTCTTATGTTGATAAAATACTTAATAGATTGGGCAAAAGTTCTTCAATGAACAAGCTTTCATACTTATTATTAAAGAGAGGATAGATTTCCACTCATGTTTTTCCTTGAATATCATTTGTGGTACTTCTTGAATTAACCTAAGGAAGATTCCACCTACACTTGATTAGAAAACTATCTGTGGTATCAAATTAGAAAATCTCTTGAATTCACACTCGATGTGTTCTGCTCTGATCTTTGTACTTAATGTTTCACTATCTTTTTGATGTTGTCAAAAAGGGGAAGAAATATCTAAGTATATGCTATATACTCAGAATGCTTTATTACTTTGAATTGAATACAAATCAGCTTAAAATTTAAATATGTTGATTGTGTTAAGCTGATTAAATCTAAAGCATTATCATGAAGTATGTTTTTAAATATATATGTTTTTCCACTTCATGCAACTTAGCTATGTATTACTTCTAGAAATACAATATCTTTTATATTGCATATACTCCAAGTTTTGTCATCATCAAAAAGGGGGAGATTGATGACCCAAAGATTGATTCATAGATTGATTTTGATGATCACAAAACCTTGAAGTATAGATACTAATGTTTATGTTGCAAGGAGAAAGATATTTATTTTGCAAGGAACATAGCAAGTTGGAAGAACACAAGAAGGCCTCCAAAGCTCTCAAGTTGGAAGAAAGCTACAATTTATTGGCCCAAGTTTAAAGTTCAAAGGATTCAAATTGGAGGAGTAAAATCAAAAGAAAAATTCAAAAGAACAGTCTTCGAGTCGACTCCAGTGGAATTCGAGTCGACTCCGGAGAAGTATGAGTCGACTCCGGAGAAGTATGAGTCGACTCCTAGGAGTCACAGGCAGAAAAGTCAGAGAGCAGTTTTCGGGTCTGAGATTCGAGTCGACTCCCGCATTGCACGAGTCGACTCCGAGACTCCGCGACCATCAACAGACAGAAAACCAAGTTACTGCCTCTGAGATTCGAGTCGACTCCCAGACAGCTCGAGTCGACTCCAAGGCAGCGCTACACCAAGATGGCAGAAGGCTGTGTTTCGCAAACTGAGAGCCGAGTCGACTCCAAGGAAGTTCGAGTCGACTCCAAGACTGGACGAGCCAAAAGACAAAGGATCGGGAGTTCGGGCTCTGAGATTCGAGTCGACTCCCAGGACAGTCGAGTCGACTCGAGAGGACAAAATTCAAAATTGGATCCACGGACTTCAGTGGATGAGCCGACTCCGAAATTGCCAAGTCAGCTCCAGAAGTTGGCGAGTCGACTCCAGGTTAAGACGAGTCGACTCCCAGTCGAGGCAAGCACATTAATTCAAATTTGGAACAGTGGCCGAGTCGTCTCCGGTAAAACACGAGCCGACTCCTGCAACAGGCGAGCCGACTCCTGATCGTGCGAGTCGACTCCGATCCCAACGGTAACATTGTCAGGAAATGCAGACTGTGTCCAACGGCTCTTTTTCTTATCTCTAACGGCTATATTCTTGTTTCCACGCCATCTAAAGCTATAAAAACAAGAAGAGAGCTAGGGGAGAACTGATGGAAGTGGGAGAGATCATCTAGGAAAGAGATCTCAAAGAGATTACAAAGGAAATCTCCCATAAGCACAAAAGGGCCATACAAAACGAAATAGAGAGAAGAAGAGCATCCAAGTGAATCCGAAAGCTTCCTCTCCATCCGTGTGCTGCCTCGGGGATCCTCTACTTCATGCCAAATCAGAGGAGGATCAAGTAAAGAAGAAGCCGAGCTCCTCCATCTTCAAAACTCGTTTGAGGGCTTCTCTTTACTCTATTTGTTTATATTGTCATATTTGCTTGTTTAAGAAGCTTTGTTTTGTTTTATACTTTGTTTTAATATCTTGTAACTTGATTCAATCAAGGGATTGAATCAAGGGGTTAAGGTTTGTTGGTGAGCCAAAGAAAAACCAACGGTGTTAAGGTTTGTTGGTGAGCCAAAGAAAAACCAACGGTGTTAAGGTTTGTTGGTGAGCCAAAGGGAAAACCAACGGTGATAGGTTTGTTGGTGAGCCGAGGGTAAAACCAACGTGTAAGGGTTTGATTGTGATCCCGGAAAAACAATCGGGGAGGTTCTAGTTGGTGAGCCAGGGAAAACCGACCGAGTTCGTTGTGCGCTCGTAAAACAACAAGTTGGGTTGTGAGCTTGTAAAACAACCGGCTGTAATCGGTAGGATTATAGTGAAATTCCCAAGAGGTCTTGGGGAGTGGATGTAGGTGCTGGGGTGCACCGAACCACTATATGTCCTTTGTGTTTGTAATGCCTCTAGTTATTGTCTAACTAACACACTTACTTACTTAGATAAATTGCTTGCTTAATTCTTATCCGCACATCCTTTAGTTGCAAGCATATTTAATCAAGTCGAAGTCTATACATCAAACCCTTGCTAAGTTTAACTTTCACTGTGCATCTATACAACTTAGCATAGTAAATCAAAAAGTTTTAGAAGTAGCATAAAAGTTTTAAAAGACCCAATTCACCCCCCCTCTTGGGTTGTATCTACTGGGCAACAAAAGTTATCTCTGCAAGGGAGCTAGCACCCCGGGGAGATAGAAAGCTTGGATCGATTTTCTGCTTCGTGTGGATACCCGTAGAGGCCGGGCACTTGAACGGCTTCAAGCGAACCTTCATCCTAAACCACGAACTTTAGTTTGCGGTGATCATCTATCCGCACAAGGTGAAGATCTGATCTTCTAATGTTTTAAAAAGTTTTTAATCCTTATCTATCTACGAACGGTTTTTGAACAACGTTCATGCGATGAACGGTTGATCCCGCGCATGCCTCTTCCGCTGCATCTGAATTTTTTAAATTTCAGCGGCATGATCGGGGTTTTCTAACAGTGGTATCAGAGCCTAGGCTTTGTAGATTAAGGTAAGAATTAATTATCTAAAGGCTTATTAGATCTGAAAATTGAATGATCATGCATGCTGAAAATTTCTGCATGCAGATTTTTCAGGGGTGCTGATTTTTGCATGCTGATTTTTATGTGATAAAATGATGATTCTAATTGCGTTGTTAATGAGATTACAAAGTTTAGAATCATGATTAGCATGATCAGCAACCTATGTCATGATATAATCAGTTAGTTTTCAGATCTGAAAATTATAATTGTTGCATATGGTGATGATCATAGGATTCAAACCCTTTTGGTATCAAATGTAATGACCTGCGATGTGATCTGCAATGTCATGTAATTTTTCATATGCTTGCATGCATCTTATTTGATGTTTTGAGAGGCCTGCGTGCCTCCTAAAAGGAGATGTAATTTATTTTTATTTTTATTTTACAATCTGGTTGTATTTGTGTGATGTGATGTACGTCAACGATCAAGTTGAAGACTAGGCATGAGATGAACAGGTGATCTAAGCGGTTGATGGCGATTGGATCAAGAGTTGATCAAGGATCGAATCAAGGAGGCTTGGAACCAATTCAAGAGTTGAAGGCCAGTTGATCGATTGACGTGCATGTGCTTGTAATACGACCTAACTAGAATCCATGATCATCACCTATTTAAAGTTTAGCTTTAATTATTGCTGCGATTATAACTGCCTGCAATGTGCCGTTTGCATGTGATGTGAATGTGAGTCGGGTAGATAGGTTTACATGTGATGTAGCAAACCCAATTGAGACCTAAATCAAAACCTCCTCAATCAAGTTGAGAGTGAACCGACATGAGCAAGTCATATTAGATTAATTGATCTAATTGGTGTCTAGAAAAGCATGAAAGGTGGTTACTTAATTAGGACCTTACTCTCTGAGTAAGGGGAGCCTCCCACCTGCTTACCTGGCCAATTGTTCGATTACCTCTTATGAAGAGCTCAAGTTGCAAACACTAAGACCTGATTAACCAATATTAAGTCAATAGGTCTTCCACTGTAGTAGAGCTGCTAAGGTCTTTCTGATGTTGATTTGTCTCGGCTGGATACAGTGGTCAAGTTGCATCGGGGGGCTGGACCTCTCTATAGACATGAGATGTTGTAGGGTAAAGGTGGGGTTGGGCACCAATAACTGTTAGGTGAGGACCCAATGACGACTTTATTCCTACGGTTATACGGTGGGTCTGACTTAACTAAGAAATGGGACTAATAACTGTTAGGTGAGGTTTTCATGGCTTAGAGACCAAGTTACACTGCAACATGCTTGAGAAGCATTGTACAAGAGTTGTACATTCATCAATCTATGTGTCACCAATAACTGTTAGGTGAGGTGGCATGTAAATTGGTGGGACCGCAGTACCCACTAGAAATCCTAGTCGTGTGGGATTTCCATTTTCCTACCAGGAGAGTGTGAGGAATTCGAGAAAATAGTGGGAGTTACATTTGTTCTAAAAGACCTTAGAACAGATTAGGATCAAGTACAAAAGTCTAACTAGAATCTTTACTCTCTGAGGATTATAAAGTCAGCTTCTAGACTCTTAACTCATATCCTATAGAACAACCGTTTGACCAAAGCAAGCTTGTTCTGATCTTGGACGCAGTACATTGGAATCCCAATTATAAAGATTGGCTCAGCAAATTTCAAAAAATAGTTTTGAATTGTGAGAAATTCGGGTATGTGCTAGACCATGGAATCCCCGTGTTACCAATCCGTCCGATCACTGATCAGCGTAAGACGCTTGTTAAGTGGACGAACAATGACAATAAAGTTAGGTGCTGCACAATGGCATCCATGTCCAATGCATTACAATGCCAGCATGAGAACATAAAAACTGCCAGGGACATATTAAATCATCTGCAAGAGTTGTATGGTGATCAGAGTCACGCAGCTCGGTTTGAAGTGTCCAAGAGGCTCTTCAAAGCCAAGATGCACGATGGGCAGTCTGTCCATGATCATGGTTTGACCATGATAAAGGACTTAGAGAAGCTTGAGAAGCTTGGCATGACCATGCGCAAGGAATTGCAAACGGATTTGATCCTGCAATCCCTTTCAGCTTCATATGAATTGTTTATAGTAAACTACCATATGAACAAGGTTGTATGCACTAAAATAGAATTGTTAAATAAATTGGTAACTAACTTAGGGACCTTGAAGAAGTTCAAGGGGCATCGTTTTTGCTGTCAAGTTGTTTTCTACTTTCAAGAGAGAGTCTATTTGGAAGAAGAAGAAGCTTGCGAAGAAGCAGAATATTAAGAAAACACCAAGTAAGGAAGTTCCAAGAAAAAGGCCAATTGCAAGGAAAAGTGTTTCCATTGCATCATGGACGGCCATTGGAAGAGGAACTGTCCTACATACATGGGAAGCATAAAGAACATGAAGGGTGACAGACCTTCAGAAGGTTTGTCAGATATGCTCAGGATACTTAGGGACTGTTACCTATTGCTAGCAGAAATTTGATTTCTGTATTTTATTTAGCACAGAAAGATTTTTATTTATTTGAAAATTAAATTGATTCAACATGGTTTTAAGATTGACAGTCTCTATCACATACATATGGATATATCTATGAATATATCTGAGTAAACAGTGAATACCATAGGATCTAATAGATCCAAAAATGAGATAAATCTAAAGTATTAGTGGCACCTCAGGCTTGGCCATATAGGAGAAGACAGAATAAACAAATTGGAGAAACATGAGCTTTTGGGCTCATTGACTTCCGAGTCATATTTGATTTGTGAATTCTGCCTTCAAGGAAAGATGGCCAAGTTATCCTTTGTAGGACACAGGGAGGTCCACTGAAATACTTACCCTAGTACACACTGATGTGTGTGGCCCATTCGATGTGCAGGCTAGGGGTTGTAATTTTTACTTCATTTTACCGATGATTACTCACAGTATGGATATGTGTATGAGACACAAATATGAAACTTTTGAAAGGTTCAAAAAGCTTAGATATGAAGTAGAAAAATAAGCACAAAAACTCATTAAGGTTCTTCGATCAGATCGAGGAAGTGAATACCTTAATGGAGAGTTCCGTGATTATCTCAAGAAGAATGGTATAGTTTCATAATGGACTCCTCCTGGTACACCTCAGCTCAATGGAGTGTCAGAGAGGAGGAATCAGACTGTATTGATATGGTCCAGTTCATGATGAGCTTCACTGATTTACCCTTGTTTCTTTAGATAGATGCCCTATTTTCAGCTATTTACTTGTTGAATAGAATTCCCTCTAAATCCGTTCCTACCACACCGTATGAGATATAGCATGGTAAGAAACCAAGTCTTGGCCATCTCAAGATTTGGGGATGTCCGGCCCACGTCAAAAGACTACAGGCGGACAAACTAGAGGCTAGGACCATAAGTGCTCGTTTTATAGGATATCCTAAAGAGTAATTAGGATACAATTTTTACGTCTCAGAGGAGCACAATGTGTTTGTGAGCCGTCATGCCATCTTCTTGGAAAACCAGTTTATCCTTAGTAGAGGCAGTGGGAGGAAAATTGAGTTTGAAGAGAAAGTCTCTGAAAAGCAACGAGTCATGGATCCTATCGAATCCATTAATACAGAGCCAGTACACGATGTCCCTCAACCACCTCGCAGATCAAGTAGGGTCTCTCCATCCTCCCGATAGATACTTAGGTATACTAGAGAGGATACCAAGGAAATATTCCTAGTGGGAGATAGGGATCACACGCAGGATCCCAAAACCTACGACGAGGCGATATCTGATATCGATTCCGAAAAATGGTTGGAAGCTATGAAGTCAGAGTTAGACTCCATGCATTCCAACCAAGTCTGGACTTCAGTAGATCCACCAGAAGGTATTGTACCTATTGGATGCAAATGGATCTACAAAAGAAAGATAGGTTCGGATGGAGAGGTAGAGACCTATAAGGCAAAGCTTGTGGCGAAAGGGTATAGTCAGCACGAGGGCATTGACTATCAGGAGACGTTTTCACCTGTAGCCATGCTGAAATCCATCCAAACATTGCTTGCCATTGCAGCATTTCATGATTATGAAATCTGGCAGATGGATGTGAAAACAGTTTTTCTGAATGGATATCTTGATGAAGACATCTATATGGAATAGCCTTTGGGTTTCACTTCCAGTGATGGAGATCACAAGGTCTGCAAGCTGCAAAGGTCCATCTATGGACTAAAGCAAGTATCTCGGAGTTGGAACACTCGTTTCAATGACGCAATCAAAACGTTTGATTACATCAAAAACGAAGAGGAACCGTGTGTTTACAAAATGGTTAGTGGGAGCGCTGTCGTATTTCTCATACTGTACGTGGACGACATCCTCCTGATAGGGAATGATATTCCCATGCTAACCTCGGTCAAGGTCTGGTTGTCAAAAAGGTTCTCCATGAAAGACCTTGGGGAAGCATCCTATATTTTGGGAATAAAGGTCTATAGAGATAGATCTAAAAGGATGCTTGGCCTATCACAGAAGATGTACATAGAGGAAGTGCTGAAAAGGTTCAGCATGGAAAACTCTAAAAGGGGTCTCTTACCCCTAAGGCATGGAATTAATCTCTCCAAGAAGATGTGCCCCAACACATCTGAAGAGATTCAACGCATGAGCAAGATCCCCTATGCATCAGCAATAGGGAGCCTCATGTATGCCATGCTATGTACATGACTTGATATAGTACATGCTATGAATGTCACGAGCATATGTCAATCAGATCCAGGCAAAAAGCACTGGATAGCTGTGAAGAACAGTCTTAAGTACTTGAGAAGAACTAAGGACATGTTCTTGGTCTTTGGAAGAAGATCAGAGTTGAAGGTAGAAGGATGCACACATATTGATGATAGAAAGTCTACATCAGAATATGTGCAATGGTGGTTCAGTAAATTGGAAGAGTTCCAAACAACCGATCATTATAGATTCTACCTTAGAAGCTGAATGTTAAGCCGTATCTAAGGGTGCAGTGGAAACCTTCTGGTTAAAAGTTCATTGCAGAGTTAGGTGTAATGTCATTAGATGCCATAACACTTTACTGCGATAACATTGGCACCATAGCACTAGCTATGGAGCCAAGGTCTTATCAGAAGTCCAAGCACATGGAGCGGCGCTTCCACCTCATACGCGACTATGTTGAGAAGAAATATGTAGAGGTGCAGAGAGTAGACTCTGTGGATAACGTGGCAGATCCGTTCACTAAGCAGCTAAGTCAGCAAAAGACTGAAGCCCACCTTGAGAAGATGGGGCTTAGATATATGACTGATTGGCTTTAGTGCAAGTGGGAGATTGTTAGATGTATGCCCTAGAAGCCAATCTGGCTGACACATTGTTAATTCTAGGGACATAATTTTGTACTTGACTATTTATTATTAAATAAATAAAAGGCATCGTTTCATTCATATTATTTATGTGTCTATGAATCGTCCAAGAAATTAATAAGATGATGATGCATATTCTCAAGAGTTGAGAATTTGAGCCATGTATCATTGGTGATTAATTTCTAAATGCTCCTGATCAATGGATCATCACGAGGACGGTGATCGATCCGATCAGTGCACAGATCACTTTTCTTCTGGATGGACGAGACTTGAGTCCACAGTGTAGGGACACTGAAGTGATAGTGCAGGTGCTTGTTACAGAACAAGGGTACTGAGCGTGACCAAGACAAGAAGTCACTTGGATGTTTATCCACTCGTCAGTGACTTGCTTGATGTTGCAGTAGTATGACTGGTCCTTTGACCTGCGGTGCTTCAGCTACTCCTTCTAAACACTCAACCTTTGATTGTTCTTCAAGGAGATGGAGGATGGACGTGAGGAAGAAGGAGAAGAAGGGATGGAGGCCCTCAGAGAATTTTTTCAGAATTTTTTGGAACCTCTAAATATGGTATATTTTGTACCCAAGGCATGGGGTCTTTTATAGCCAAAAGACCACCCCACACCTCACACCTATTTTAGCCAACTAATTTGGCTGATAAAATTCCCAAAAAATTCTGGTGGTTTGGTGGCTAAGAGGAGATAAACATATCCAAATTTTGTAAATTTTGGATCCCTAAAAGATAGGAATTCATACGTCCAAAGTTCAGCCGCAGACCACCCTATTTCATGCACCATGCAATCCCTACAAATTAGGAAATTCATCTAAATCTTTTGAGAAAGATTTTAAGGCACCATTTTTATAGAAAATATAGCCCCACGCCTCCTCTCTTCTCACACCAATTTTTGGCCAAAAATAAAGAGGATAGGCATAGAAAATATTGGGGATAAATTAAGGTGTCATTCTTCTCCAAGAAGATAAGGATGGATTCCTAAAATTTAGGGATTCTTCTTCTTATCCAATTCTGATTATTTGGACTCATAATCTTCATCAAATAAGGTCTTCTAATTGATTTGGATCAAGCCCAATCCAATTGGGTCAAGTCCCATCAATTGGGTTAAGCTCAATCTACTTGGGTTGAACCCAATCCAATTAGGTCAAACCCTGATGCAGCCCAAATTGAATCCTATTCAATTTGGCTCAACCTAAGCCCAATTACTCAATCAAATTGAGTTCATTAGCAATCTAATTGCTAATTAATCCTCCAATAATTCAATAATTATTTTAATGCAACTTTTGCTTAGGATAATTTGTCAATCGAATTGACCAAATTATCCCTGAATGATTCTTAATCATCAATCAGCCATTTGATCAACCTAGAAACTTCTATGCGTGTGACCTCATAGGTTCGAACCTAAGCCGGTAGTATAGGAACGTCTTCCTACACTAATCGATGTGACCATCTAGCAATGGTACCCGACGTCCGAATAGGCCGAATATATGCGAAGCAAATATTCTGGAACCTTGGACTATGGTTACTGTATAATTCAATCCCTTTGACTCCTAATGCCAGGATGACTTAGAGCTCACTGTCAACCCTATAATTTGTACATCCATTATGTGATTAACTTTAGATATCCCGTGACTCCTCACTGGGATTATCTTGGCTAAGGTTTTGCTAAATTAATCACAAGACATTATCTCCTGTTTCCAGGAGGGGTCAATTCAATCTCGACTCACAACTGACTACGCAAGTACTTGACTGCACCCAGTGACCTTCCGTCACTGAATTAGAAATCTAGGTAGTCCGGAACCAAAGTACAATGAGTTGCTTGCTAGTCATAAGTTGCGGTCTCAGGTCAGAGGGCCAAACTTATACCCATATCCACTCGGAACATCTCTTGACAGTAAAGCGTTCTGGAATTGGTCACGTTCAGTGAAATGTACTCCTACACTTCACCTGTATGGCATACCAGTGTCTCCACACTCCTTGGTTAAGAGGACAACCAACGTATATGTCACACAACGACCTAATCTCGATAATGTTGTCGTACTAGTAACAACATATCATTTAGTCGCGATCAAGTTTAAGGACTCAAAGATAAATCCTCCTTTATCATAACATAAGTCCTAAGAACTTCATCATATAAGAGTTCATTTGAAGATGAAATGATGAATAATGCAAAATAATACTTTATTAATTTGTCAATTTATTTAATCATCAACATGCTGACGATTGACATTTAGGATACAATTTTCAACAACTCCCACTTAGCCTAAAGCCAATCGGCACAGTATCTAATACCCATCTTCGACTTGTGTTCGTTGAACTCTTAAATGCCGAGGACTTTGGTAAATGGGTCAGCCAGATTTTCTTTTGTGTCAATTTTCTGAAGATCAATATCACCTCGTTCTATAATCTCTCGAACCAGGTGATAGCGTCGCAGAATATGCTTGGTCCGCTGATGTGCTTTAGGTTCCTTTGCCTGAGCTATGGCTCCAGTGTTATCGCAAAATATAGGAACTGGACCAACAATGAAAGGTGCCACTCCTAGCTCGGTGATGAACTTGCACAACCATACGACTTCCTTGGCTGCATCAGATGCTGCGATGTATTCTGCTTCACATGTAGAATCTGCCACTGTATGTTGCTTGGAACTTTTCCAGCAGATGGCCCCACCCTTAAGAGTGAAGATATATTCCAACACGCTCTTGCTATCATCTTGATCTGACTGAAAACTTGAATCGGTATATCCCTCAAGTTTTAAGTCAGAATCACCGTAGACAAGCCACTGATCTTTAGTATTTCTCAAATACTTAAGGATGGTTTTTACAACCTTCCAGTGGTTGCTACCTGGATCAGACTGGTATCTGCTCATTACTCCTAGTGAGTATGCCACGTCTGGTCTAGTACATGTTATGGCATACATTATAGATCCCA